>NC_083730.1:84413175-85109008 GCF_028564815.1 Eubalaena glacialis
TGTACGGGAGTGTGGGCCACTGCCCACCTGCAATCAGCCAGGCTGGCTCCCTGATCCCAGTGAACGTGCTGTGGCCATGTGACCACTCGCCAGCATCCAGTAATTGAGCCTGGCCTCAGGGTGAGCCAAAGGAGCCACAGGAAGCTTGTCCAGCAGGGGCGCTAGAATCAGAAGTGGCCGCAAGGCAAGCAGGTCCTCTCTGGAGAGTAAGACCTTGAGATACATAGAGAGGAGCAGAAAATGGCTAGAGGGTAGGAAGAAAATGGAGCCACAGGGTAGGAGGAACCTTGAGGGCAGAGGCTGCTGGCTAAGGAGGCTGCTGTCCTCTGCTATGAGGGCTATCAGGACCATTAACTACCCAGATTGAAAGGGATTATCTTCAGAGCCTCAGGCTGCCCGTCACTTCCCTTCAGCCACTGGGGAATCAAATCACCTCAGGCTATTCCCAGGCCAAGAGTTGGACTCTGGGGCCAGCTGCCTGGGTGCACCTCTGGGCTCTGCCATGTATGCTGGCTGTGTGACCTCGGGCAAGTTACTTCGCCTCTCTGAGGCAGTGGGAACCACAGGGCCAAGGAGAGGAGGAGATGAGAGGAGAAGAGTAGGGAGGGAAGTGTTTGGCAATACTTTTTAGAAGCAGAAGCAGGGAGCTGAGGGCAGAGGGGTGTGCAGAAAGCAGCTGAGCCCCACACTTCCATTGTCCCCAAGCTGGGCTCCCTTCATTGCTGAGATGGTTTCCTACAATTGGTAGCCATCAGGGTGGCTGCCTGACTTACCCTTGTCATGGTGGTATCAGGTAGCACCTGATTTTCCATGCAATCTCAGTTCAAGATGTTCCCTGGGGCTGATCTTCCTCTCTCACCCCCAATGATTGGTTCAAGGATGGGCAGGTCAACCCACAGACCCAGTGAGAATCAGTTTCAGGCTTGGGCAGAACAGTCTGATAAGAAAATGACTCATTCCATTCTCTTGGAGCTGGGAGGACATGAGCTCAGAGCTTCCAGGGGCCATGTTGCCCGAGAATGAATCCTCTCAGAGCAAAGCAAAACCCAGAGACTGGGAGAAACTGAGTCCTGACGATAATGGCTTTGCACCTAGATCCAGCCATACTGGAAAGCAATTACTCTTAGACTTCTCAGCTATGTGTCAGTTAATTCTCTCTTTGGCTGAAACCTGTTTGTGTGCAGCTTTTAGCCACTTGGCAACTAAGAGAGTCCTTCCAAGCATCTATGGGTCCTTCCAGTAACCATATCACCCACAGGTCCCTCATGGGCCACTCATGCCTGAAATAGGAGACTAGGATATGGTCCTGGGGTTGACTGGAGCACCAGAACATTTCCTATATGCCCTATTTCCCACAATGCCCTATATTTTGATTCCCTTACCCCAAATGACACATTTCCCAGGTAAGGACCTAGTTGTTTTAAAATTTTCTATTACTCAAAGATGTTTGAACTGCCAACCAAAACTTGTGAGCAGGAGAAGGGGATAACACCTAACAATTATTGAGCACTTACTACATGCTGGTGCTGTTCTGTGAGCTTTATATTATTACTCAGAGGGGCAGCAAGGCGTAGACTCAAATTCCAGGCTGCCTGGATTCAAGTCCACTTGCTCATGGTGTGAGTTCAGGCAAGCTATTTCATCTTGCTTTTCAAATTTGTAAAATGGGGATGGTAAAATTGTTCCTATTTCTAAGCATTTTCATGAGAAGCAAAACACACAGCAAGTGCTCAGTAAACATTAGCTATTATTCTTGAAATCCCTCATAACACCTTATGAGATGGGGCACTGTTACTTCTTGTTGTTTACAGATGAGGAAACCAAAGCACAGAGAGGTGAAGTGACTTGCCGAAGATCACACAGCTTGAAAATGGCAGAGTGGGGACTGGAAGCCACTTAAAACATTAAATCCATTAATTTCCAGCTCAAAGCATGGTCACAGGTTGCTTTATGAGTCTGGGGCTTCATAGGACAATGCAAGATCTCCCCCTGCCCTTCTGTAGTCCCGGATGTGGCTCAGGGACCATACCCGTCAGCCTCCTCTCCCTTCAGCCCCACCTGGCCAGAAAACATACAGAAATATACACACTTAATATACATACCAAAGGCAGCCATTCGGGCCTTCTGGGAAGGGGTGTAATTTATGTCTTGGAAGGGGCTATTAGTCCTGTGAGTTTTGCTAGGGCAGTACTGGGATAGGTTTCTTTGGACTTGAACAGGAGGTGGCCAGGTGGTTAGGAATAGGGGCTTTAGAGTCCAATAGGCTTGGGCTGTAGTCCTAGCTCTGCCCCTTCCTGTGTGACCATAAGCACGTCACTCCACTCTCTGAGCCTTGGTTTGAGGATTCAATATGAGGGTCTGTGTAAAATGAACTTGGCCCTGGGCCAGTATGCAATACATCTTGGTTATTAATAAGGAACAGGTGAAACTCAGAGGAGGTTTAAATTGCTCCTTTGGGAGAAAGCATTCAGGAACCACCGGGGGATCTGTGGACCTGTGGCAGACAGGAGGGTTTGGGGAGGGGGGATGAGAGGCCCCATAAATGATAGAGGGGAAGAGGAGTCCGCAGTGCCGCCTTTTTTTGTTTTTGGCTGCGCAGCATTCGGTATCTTAGTTCCCTGACCAGGGATTGAACCTGTGCCCCCTGAATTGCAAGTGTGGAGTCTTAACCACTGGACCACCAGGGAAGTCCACAATGCCACCTTTTAAGGCAGGGCTCTCAAATCCTCCCTTTGATGCTAGGGAATGAGATAGCAAGAAATCCCAGGTCTCCACGCCTTTAGCAAAATTCGTTCATACTCAGGACCCTGGCTCTGGGCTGGTGGTGCACAGGTTTTGTCCCAACAGAGGAGGGGGGCCCTTGAAGTCAGGGGACTCTGGCCCTTCCTATCACTCCCCCTTCCCCATGACCCTCCCAGTGTGTGGCCTGGGCTGACGTGTTTGTGGTGGAGGACAATTTCAGTTCCTTCTTGGGGCTGGTTGGTCCTGCCCACTTCTGGGGTGGGGCAGCCACTGTGGAAGGAAACTCTGCCTCAGACCCTACCTTGGACCACTGTCTTCCCCAGCAGGTGGCGAAGGGGGGGGGGAAGGATCAGTGGAAAGGGTTGGGAGCCCAAGATCTGGATGCAAGATGGCGGGTCCTATGGGCACCTGCCTGGGAGGACCGGTTCAGGCCGAGTCACGTCCCAGTCACCCAGCACCTACTATGTGCCGGACACTGTGCCAGGAGCTGGAGATGCTGCAGTGAACAAAGCAGACAAAATTCCCTGCCCTCAAGGACCTACCTTCTCCTGGTGGGAGGAGGGGGTATCACAGGTTAGGCAGAGCCATCAAACCCAGGTATGCTACCTACAGTTGGTTTCTCCCGGTTCTTCTACCTCATGTACCTTCTCACCTCACCTCATTTCCTCAGCCTCCTGAGAAAAGCCCACAGGTTTCCCTGATCTCACCTCTCCTCTCGCTCTCTTTGCTCCAGCCACACTGGCCTCCTTGATATGTTTCTTGCCTCTGAGCATTTGCATTTGCTGTTCCCTCTGCCAGGAGTGCTTTTCCCTCTGGATATCTGCATGGCTTGTGCCCTTATTTCCTTCAGGTCTTTACTGAAAAGCAGCTTCTCCACGAGGTCTTCCCTGGCCCCTCCTAGCTAAAATGGCAACTCCACCATCCTCATTCACAATTCATATGCTCTTCCCCTGCTTCATTTTTCTCCTTGACTCTTAACTTCACCTAATGTACTGTACAAATGTTGCTTTATATTTTCCCCTCTCTGGTAAGGGAGGGCAGGAGCACTTGTCTGTCATTTTTACAAGATAATTTATTGAGGTGAAATTTACACGACATAAAATTCACCATTTTAAAGTGAACAGTTCAGTGGCATTTAATACTATGTTGTGCAACCATCACCTCTATCTAGTTCCAAAACATTTTCATTGCCCCCAAATATAACGCTGTACCCATTAAGCAGTCACTTCCCATTCTCCCCTCCTCCTAGTCCCTGGCAACAACCCATCTGCTTTCTGTCGCTATGGACTTACCTATTCCGGATAATTCATACATGGAATCACACAGCATATGGTCCTTTTGCAACTGGCTTCTTTCACTTAGCATCATGTTTTCAAGGTCCATCCACATTGTGGCATGCATCAGTAATCCATTCCTTTTTATGGCTGAGTAATTTTCCATTGTATGGATGTACCATGTTTTATTTATTCACTCCTCTGTTGATGGACATTTGGGTTGTTTCCACCTTTTGGCTACTGTGAACGGTGCTGCTATGAACATGCATGTACTTGTCTGTCTTTTTAACTTGTATCCCTGGTGCCTCAGAAAGAGTAGTGCTCAATAAATACTGGTTGAAAGAATGACTGATTGGAGGAAACAAAGGCATCTGACTCAGCAGGGTGGGGTTGGGGGTCATATGCCTTCCCAGAAGGGGCGATGGCTGGGCGAAGGCTTGAAGCACCAGCCCTGGAAGGGGACCAGCACGTGCAAAGGCCCAGAGCATGGTGCATTCTGGGAACAGAGAGAAGCATCTGGCCGAAGCTGAGGGAGTGGGGATAGGAAACCATGCATGAGGAGGCTGGAGGGGGAGGCAGAGACCAGGACTATAGGGCCTTGTCACTCAAGGGGAGGAGTTTGGACTTGCTCCTGAGGCAGTGGGGAGCTATGGAAAGGCTCTGAGCAATGGAGTGCCATGACTTGATTTGACTTAAGTTTTACTAGGATCCCTCAGTGGAGAATGGACTCGGAGGGCACAGAGGTCAGAGTGACAGAAGGGAGACCCGAGAGAGGGCTACTGCCGACATCCTGCTGAGAGAGAGATGGTGGTGGCTTGGGATGGGGAAATGGTGGCTGAGATGGAGAAGTGACAGACTCGAGACATGGTTTGCAGGTAAATCATCAGGATTGGTAATGGTAGCCACAACCCAGTTCTAGTTGTCAAATTCCCCTTTCCAGTCCTTCTGAATCACTGTCCCAAAAGGTGGAAACAACCTAATGTCCATTACAGATGAAAGGATAAACCAAATGTGGTACATCCATACAATGGAATACTATTCAATCATAAAGGAATGAAGTACTGATAAATGCAGTAACACTGATGAACCTTGAAAACATTATGCTAACTAAAAGGAGCCAGACACAAAAGGCCACATATTGTATGATTCCAATTATATGAAATATCCAGAATAGATAAATCCATAAAGATAGAAAGTAGACTGGTGGTCGCCAGGGGCTGGCAAGAGGGGAGAACGGGCAGTGACTGCTAATGGATGTGGGGTTGTACTTTGGAGTGACAGACACGTTTTGGAACCAGGTAAAGCTGGTTGTTGTTCAAAATTGTCAATGTATCAAATGGTACTTGAATCGTTCATTTTATTTTATTTTTTGCTGGTGACTTTTAAAATTGGGGAGCTGTATCTTTTTTTCTTTATTTTCAGCTTTGTTGAGGTGTAATTGGCAAATAAAATTGTAAGGTATTTGAAGTATACACTGTGATGATTTGAAATACATACACATCAAGAAAGGATTCCTCCCATCTAGTTAACTAACATCCATCACCTCCCACATTTGTGTGTGTGTGAGAACATTTAAATTCTACTCTCTCAGCAAATTTCAATCATACAGTACAGTTATCAACTAGTCACCATGTTACACATTATGTTCACTTTAAAATGCTTAATTTTTTTTTAATGAGAATTTCACCTCAATTAAAAAAATAAATGATAAGGACTCCAAAAAAAAAAAAAAAAAGAAAAGATGCCAGGCTCTTGATCTCAGATTTCTGCCTTTTTTGCCCCTGTCAACCCTTGCTTCTAGCATAAGGGGCTCTGAGAACCAAGACTCATAGACTTCTGGGAAAATTTCCCCACACCAAGGCCCAAATGCCCATGTGCCTGACATTTTCCTTATCTGGCGAACATCCAGATTTGGGGAAATTCCAGTTTGCCTTTCCTGTCCAAGAAATTATGGCACCATCAGGTACAGCTGGATCCAGGGGCTCAGATGATATCAGATATCATCATGTATCTGTCTCTCCCTATGCCATGGGTCTTGGCCCTACTTGCCTCTGTCCTGGCTTCACTATCAGGCAGGCTCTAGAATTCAACCACTTCTCTCCACCTCCACTGCCCCCACTCTGCTCTTAGCCACTATCATCACTCACCTGGCCTACTGCAAGAGCCTCCTCCCTGGTCTCCTGGCCTCTACCCTTGCTCCCTACAGTCCATTCTCCCCACAGCAGCCAGGAACCGCGTTGAACCTAAGACAGAGCATGTCCCTCCTCTGCTCAAAACCCTCCCATGACTCTCCATTCCTCTCAGAGTAAAAGCAAAATCTTTTCCACGATCCACAAGGCTCTAAGCAACCTGGCTTTGCCAATCATCTCTAACCTCATTTCCTACTATTCTTCCACTTGGTTGATCGGCACCAGCCCCACTGGCCTCCTCCCTGTTCTACAAATATGCTCAGATGGTCCCACCTCAGGGCCTTTGCACTTGCTGTTCCCTCTGCCTGGGACATCCTTCTCCCAGATATCAACATGGCTCCCTCCCTCACTTCCTTCAGGTCTCTGCTCCTCAGAGAAGCTTTCTCTGACCACCTTGTCTAAAATTGCACTCACAGTCTTTCTATCCCACTACCATGGATTATAGTCTTCCTAGAGAGAATCACTTCTAGATCTCATCTTATTTGTTTGTTGATTGACTCAAGGACAGCACCTGGCACAGTGCCTGGCACACATAGGCGCTTAGTGAGAGGCTGTAGAATGAATAGATCATCCTGGTCTGTCCTGTTTCTCTCCTGCTCTCAGGCCAGGACTGGACAGTGATTGAGTCCTGGAAGGTGGTGGGGACGAGATAGCAAGAGCAGGAAGTAAAGACAGCTCTAGGGAGGTGGAACTGTGTTATTTTGGATAGAACAAAATGAACAGCAATTCCTGTTTATTGAGAGCATCTACTGTGTGCCATGCACTTTATATACTATGATTGTCTTTGTTTGACAGATGAGGAAACAGAGGGCTAGAGAAGTGGATTGATTTCTTTAAGGCCTCACAGTGATTAAATGTGACTTACTGGAACTTGAACCCAAGCCCGCCCAACTCCAGAACTTTCCCTCTTCACCTGGGGCCAGGGGTAGGGTTGCCAGGAATCCTGTCCATATAGAACAGTCCTGTATTGACTTTGTCATGACGCCTGAAATGTCCTGTATTCATCTTTTTTCAATGAATCACACGTTTTCAGCAGAGTTATTTTTCAAATTTAGCTGGGCGTTAAATTTGCTAAATCTGGCAACCCTAGCCAGGGAGGAGCTCGAACTCCAAACCTAGAGCTTGCTTCAGCGAGTGGTCTCGCCCAGGACCCCGATGCTTTTTCTGGACGAATTCGCCCCCTATACCTACCCCTGAGAGCGCGTTGAGTCTCCGGGATCTAATCTTCTTTCCCCCGAATAGGACACTGGGAATTCCTAAACCGGTTGCTGTTCCTTTAAGAGTGGTTTCGAGGGCGGGCCCACAGGGTGTGGCGAATCCGGGGGTGGGTCGGGGCGGGGTTGTCCAATCCGGGAGCGGGGTACGAAAGCGGGGGCGGCTCCGGCTCGGGCTGGTTGGGAAGGGTTAAAGAGGCGAGTTTGTGGGTCGCCGACGGTCCGGCTGCCCCCGCCTCCTTCCGTCTGATCTGCGCTCTCCCGCGGCTGCGCCGGCTCGGCCGCCCGGGAGACAAAGCACCGCCGCTGCCGCCGCCGCAACCGAACAGGTCCCGGGCCATGGCCGGGCCGCTCCCCGGCTCCGCGTCTCCCGTCCCGCCACTGCTGCCGTCACCCTAGGCCGCGCCGTGAGGTAAGGCCGGACTGGCGGGGGGACCTTCGGGCTGACCTGCGAGGGTATGCGGGACCGGGCTCGGGCCGCCATGGGCCTCGGGGTCCCCCAGCCGTCTGGAGAGATCTCTGCTGGGGATATGTCCATTTGCGATTCCACGCCAGTGGTACTTTTCCCATCAGGGACCCCAGCTCCAGGAGGCGAACTTGGCCGATGACCCTCCAGCCCCATAAAAGATCGCCGCCGCTGCGGGAACTCTGAGGACTAAAGCTCCACTTGGCTCCCACATTCTGCCGTTGACCACCTCATCCAGGGCTCTGGGGGTCCTTTAAGGAACACACCACACACAAAAGGATAGAGGGCAGCTAGGAGCAATGGCCTGGGATGGCGGTCCTGGCTTCCTTGTGGCCCCTGCCCAGGGCAGCGCTGGACAGGAACTCTTCAGGGTTCTCAGTACATGTTTTTCTGCCTGTACTTGCCACACCCTCTCCAACATGCCCACTGCTCGGCGACACTTGTGGCAGCTGGATCCAACTCCAGGACCTGTGGTTCTGGCTTCTTTCCTTGAAAAGAGTGGCAAAATGCCATGCCTCAGTTTCCCCAGAGTCCTGGTTTCTGGGCAATCTGTGTCCTTGGAGACCTGGAGCTAATTATTTGCCTTTTTGACAGCTTCTTGACTGAGTGTTCACTACCTGCTCAGCATTTTGCAAAATTTCTCTTCAGGATTAATCTTTTCAATTCCGAGAGGGATGGAATGTTAATATAGATGAGGCTGTGTTCTCAAGGCCCATCCAGCCTGGACTGAAGGAGGCGAATTGGCTCTGGGACCAGAGAGGGGCTGGGTTGGTCCCCGCCAGCTTCCTGCCTGGCCAGGGACTGTTGTATTAGCAGCAGTGCCCACAGCGGACTCTGAACTTCTTGGAAAAGAGTACGAGCAGGGCGAGATAAGCCGGGGACCAGGCCCTCCCAGAGGCTGGAGACTGTGCCCTTGCTGCTTCCTGCCCTCCCCTCCTTTCTTGCTGGGCTGGAGGAGGCAGGGCCGTGGGCAGAGAGGGGTCCTGTGCTGGCTGGTGACCTTGGGCTCAGGGTGGGGTGGCTGCGTGGAGGGGGAGCTGCTGAGTGTGAGGGAAATTGCTCTTCCTTTGGCCTTAATGGGTGGTGAGACTCCAAGATCAGCCCCTTTGGGCTGGTTGCCTAGAGCATGAGATTCTAGGCACAGAATTGTACCTTTGAGCAAGTTACTTAAGCTCTCTGTGTCTCAGTTTCCACATCCATGAATGTGGGATGGGGAAAAGACTCCTCATGGGGCTGTTGAAAGGTTTACGTAGATAACTGTTTGATTCATTCTACAGGTTTTTGAGCACCAACTACATGCCAGGCACTGGAATTCAGACAAAGAACGTCTGCCCTCCTAGAGCAGGCAAAAATGACCCAGGTAATTTCAGGCTGAGGTACGGGAGAGTGACTAGGGGGGTCTCTTGTATACAGAGACCTCCTCCTCCTTGAGGAGGTGATGGTCAAGCTGAAACTGAAGGATGAGGAGTTGGCCTTGTGACGATATGGGGAAGGCATTCCAGGTAGCGGGAACAGCCAGGGCAAAGGCCCCTAGGTGTTTGAGGAACACCAAGGAGGCCAGGGTGGCTGGAGCCGAGTGAGCAAGGGGGAAAGAAATAGGGGAAGGGAACTTGGAAGACATGGGGAAGAATGAATTTTATACTGAGAGAAGTAGGGAGCCATGGGAGGGTTTAGAGTAGGGGAGGGGTGTGATCGGGTTTAGTTTTAATAGGCTCCCTCTGTGGGGAATGGATCCTCTGGGGGGCCAGGGGAGGGGCCTAGGAAGGAGTTATGATCTTACCCTGAACAACATGGACAAGGAACGGGCAACGGTGGAGGAAGGGAGACCAGTGAAGAAGCTACTGTAGCTGTCCAGGCGAGCCACGATGGGGGGCCTAGAATGGAGGTGGCAATGAGCAGAGATTAGGCCACTGATTTGGAAGAGGTGGGGAGGGGATCAAGTGGACTTGATGAGTGATCAGATGTGGAGGTGGGGGGAAACCAAGGGCCTTTTGCCGAGACAGAGAGCACTGAGGGGAGCATTTGGAGAGGCTGAGAAGAACGTCATCAGCTACCCCAGCTAAGCATGTACAATGCCTGGCGCCGTGCTTAGCGCTTCTATGTAGCCACTGTGTCATCGTCACAACAACCCTGACTTAGGTGCTGTTATGATCCCATTTTACAGATGTGGAAGCAGAGGCCCAGAGGGGCTTAAAGCTTGCCCGGGGTCACACAGCCTGGACACTACAGAGCTGACATTTGAACCCAGAGAAGAGCAAGCCGAAACCAGAACTGAGCAGAGGGCAGGGAAGTGAGCAGTGGCCTGAGAGGTAGGAGGGAAACGGGGCGAGTAGGGTGGGTGGTTCCTGTGAGAAATGGGGCTGGGGTCCACATGGGAGTTGTTGGGGGGGGTAGGGAGGAATCCCTCCCATTTTGCAGAGAAACTGAGGCTCAGAGAGGGGAGGCCCATGTCTGAAGTCACACAGCTCAGGGATGTAGAGCAGAGATTAAACACCCTGAGTCTTCAGGGGTTGTGGCCTTGGTCAGGTCAGCTGCTAGGTCAGGACAGGCACTAAATCACAGCTCATGTTGCCTCTTCCAGGAAGCCTTTCTTGACTGTGTAGGCTGGTGAGATGAGGTGGATTGGGTTGGGAGCAATTGCCTCCTCCGCCCTGGGTCAGGTTGCCTGTCTGGGCCCCACTGTGGCTAGCTGCTCCCTGGAGAGCCACCACCCATATCTCATTCCTCCAGGTCCTAAGGCACTGCCCAGGTTGGGGAATGAACATTAACTGAGCACCCACTGCATTCCAGTGACTTTATATACTTTCCTTCTTGAACAATGTGGCCAATGTCCTATGTAGAGTGAGATTTTGAAGCAGGAGCACAAGGTACATTTGCAGAGTGGCCATGGAAAACCCAAAGGGAGGGTGTAGCCACCTTGGGGACCCATGTGCCACCTGAGTCCTACCTGGCCAGTGTTTCCTTCATCATATACTCCTTGGAGGAAAGTGGTAAAATCACTGTGGCCAAGTGCATAGAGTTAGATTCCTCTACTTCAAATGGGTGCACAATGCTCTCCCCCCAGCCCCTCCCTATAAGTGTGGGCCAAGCCCTGGGCCCTTTATCTGGATTATTTCCTAACAATCTTTTCTGCCACTGTGACTGCATCACCCACCTCTCCCCTTCCTCACTCTGCTCCAGCCTCACCAACCTCCTCAAGCACACTAGCAGGTTCCTACCTCAGGGCCTTGCACTTGCTATTCCCTCTGCTTGGCATGTCCCAGGGGCTCCCTCCCTCACCTCCTTCAGGTCTCTGCTCAAATGTCACCTTCTCAGTACAGCCTTTCTTGACACCGACCCCCCCCCCACCACCGCCTTTAAAATCAAACACTCCTTTTGTCCTTAACACTCCTTACCCCCTCCCTGTCTTATATTTTCCAGACCACTTAAGACCATCTGGCCAATCTGTTAAAGCACAGATAACGTACTTTATCTGTTTGTTAACTGTCTGCTCCCTTCACCTCTCACTAGCACGTCAGCACCAAGAGGGCAGCAACCCTCTCCATCTTGTTTACTGCTAGTGCCTAGAACAGTGCCTGGAACACAGCAGGTGCTTAATAAATGTTTGATGAATGAAGTCCCTACAGTCCTCTGAAATAGGTTCTGTTCATCCCTGTTTCATGGACCCGCAAATCAAAGCTAAGTTATGAAATCAGCAGAACTGGAACCTGACCACAAAAGGTCAGCTGGTCTGGAACCTGGGGATGATGGAAACAGCAGCGGCTGAAATGAGGCCTGGGTTTGAGTTTCAGCTCAGCCCAACTTGCTTTTTGGCCTTGGGCCAGTGACTAACCTCTCTGAACTTTGTTTCCCCATCTGTCAAACGGGGGTAACGCTAGTCCCTGCCACCTAAGGTTTGTTTTGCGATTAAATGAGTTAATATATATAAAATGCTTGGCATGCCCTAGGAATCCTCAACATTATTTGGGGGAGGTAGGACAGCAGGAGAGTTACCAGCCTGGCTTCTGGGGCCAGTCAGACCCGGGTTCGAGTCCTGGCTGTGCTCCTGAAGAGTTGTGTGAGTCTGGGCAGGCTGCTTCTGGTCCTTGAGCCTCAGTTTCCTCATCTGTGAAACGGGGGTGATGAGTGCTTTGGCAGCCGAGGGTGGTGTGAGATCACCCGAGGCGGTGGCTGCGTGAATAACCGCCGCCCCGGTGGGGACAGGTCCCGAGCCCCCAGGCCCCGCCGCCATGAAGCTGAACGAGCGCAGCCTGGCCTTCTACGCCACCTGCGACGCCCCGGCCGACAACGCGGGCTTCCTGTACAAGAAGGGCGGCCGGCATGCGGCCTACCACCGCCGCTGGTTTGTGCTGCGCGGCAACATGCTCTTCTACTTCGAGGACGCGGCCAGCCGTGAGCCCGTGGGCGTCATCATCCTGGAGGGCTGCACCGTGGAGCTGGTGGAGGCGGCCGAGGAGTTCGCCTTCGCCGTGCGCTTCGCTGGGGCCCGGGCCCGCACCTACGTGCTGGCGGCCGAGAGCCAGGCCGCCATGGAGGGCTGGGTGAAGGCGCTGTCGCGGGCCAGCTTCGACTACCTGCGGCTGGTGGTGCGCGAGCTGGAGCAGCAGCTGGCGGCCGTGCGCGCAGGCGGCGGCCCAGTCCCGCCCCGCCAACCCCGCGCGCTCCCGCCCAAAGAGAACGGCTGTGCCGTGTGGAGCGCGGAGACGCCCGTCGCCCCCGCCCCCGCCGGCGCCGCCCCCAGCCCCCGGCCCGGCCCTGAGCCCCCGCCACTGCCGCCCCGCCGGCGGGCCTCGGCGCCCAACGGGCCTCTCGACTCGGCCTCCTTCGCCCAGCTGCACGAGTGGTACGGGCAGGAGGTCAGGGCGCTGAGGAGCCAGTGGCTCCGCAGCCAGGCCCAGCCCTGAGGATGGGGCTGAGGGCCGGAACCAAGGGGAAGCGGTCAAGGGCAGCCCTGAGGTCAGCACTGGCCCTGGTTCTGGTGCCACTCCAGCCCCAGGCCCTGCTGTGACAGGCCCAGCCCTGAGACACGGGGACCTGGCCCTGAGGGCAGTCGCAGTCGGGCTGAGCCCGGAGGTCCCTGCCTGGTCTGCTCTCGGGGACTCAGGCTCTGAGAAGATGCTGGGTTCTGAGGGGTGCTTTGGGACCTCTGTCATTCAGAGAAAGCCCAGCCGTGAGGAGGCCATCGTGCCTGATCCTCAGGAGAATCCAGGCCCTGGGTGATCCTCAAGCAGCCGGAGGGCGGGTTTTGTGGGAACTGTAGCCCCCAACCCAGCCCTGCAGGTGCCTCGGTCGCCTGCCTCGAATCACCTAGCAGAGGCGTGTTGCTGGCAACAGGCCTCCACTGGGGCAGCTGGGACCTGTGAGGATCTGTGGCCTGGAAGGCACATGCCCAGTCAGCACTGGTCCAGAGGCTCCAGACTGGGCCTCGCGCGGACGGGAGGCCGGGCTGTGCTACACCGCACCTGGGCCTGACCCTCTGGCTCCAAGGCCCGCCGGAGGAGCTGCCTGCCTGCCGGCCGCCGGCTGCCTCCATAAGCGTGGGCTTTCCTGTGTGCCCAGCACCATGAGATGGCCTGGTCCCCGGGGCTCCCGGCCCGGAGTGAGGCCGAGGCAGGACTTTCCCCCGGGGCCTCAGCCAGGCCTCGAGGTGGTGCTCCTGGGACAGTAGCGGCCCTCTGGCCTTGGGCCATGTCTGTGTTCCTGTGGCAGCTCTCACGCTCTCCCAACACTCCTTAACCACATCCTCTGTCTCTTCCCGAAGCCAGCTCTCCCACCCCCAGCCTGGGCCGGGGCCTCTCGGGAGCTCGCCTGACCTTGTCCAGGCCTGGGCTGGGCAGCTGTGGCCTGAGCTGACTTTCCAGCAGGTTCCCCTCGGGAGGAGGGGCCATGAGCTGACTCACAGCCCAGAAAGGGCCCAGGTGCCAATCTGATAGGGGCAAAGAAGCAGCTGCAAAGCCGTATTTGGCTTCCAGAACCCTCTCCCTCCATCGCAGCCCCTCTCTGAGCTCACAGACTCAGCCCCCTTCTCGCCCACGATATTCCAAGAGGGAGACCAGGTCTCGCTTTGCTTCGAGACCAACTTCTGTTTTTCACTCACTACAGTGGCCATTCTTCATCCAGGGAGAATCTCGGGGGGCTGGGACACCCCCAGCCCTCAAGCTGGGTCATGTTTACAGTCCTCAGTGCCCCCAAAGTGGGACCCCCTGAGGACACCCCTGCCCTAATCTTTACTTCCCCTGAGGCTCCCTCTTGGTGACAGACAGACTCGGCCCTTAGCCCCTTCCTGCTGCCTTTGGAGTCCTTGGGGCTTGGGGAAGAATGGGGGGCTGTCTGTGTGTCTGGAATCACCAGCTCACTGCTGGCTCAGTTGACTGGAGCTTCAGTTTTAATTTAAATACTTAGGGTGTTTTTTTTCCTAGCAACAAAGCTTGGTGTTTTCACTGCTTTTGTTTCTTGTTGGCTGGTGGGAAGGGATAGGGTGCCCTGGTTCTGGGTTTGGCCAGTGAGGGAGGGGGGGATAGTTGGCACTGCCCCCAGGGAGAGGGCAAGGAGCCTTGGCTGGAGACAAAGGAACCTCAAGAATCTCACCTGGTTCTTTGCCTTCTCCCTGGCAAGCCCTGCTCTCCTGCAGGTGCTCTGGGGGTCTTGGTACGCTTTCCATGCCCCTCTTCCTCAAGTCCTCAGTGGTGGGGATGGGGATGGCAGCTCTTGTCCATAGGCTTTGGGTCTCAGGGGGTGTTAGGAACTGCCCAGTACCCATGTCCTGGCCAGACCTAGATGGTGTGGTGAGGTGTTGGCCCCAGTCCTGGTGTAGGTTTACAAGCACTAAAGGTACAATCTCCCCCCACCCACCCCCAAAGCACAACCTGCGGTCAGGCTGCCTCCGGAGTTGGGCAGGGGAGAGATATCAGGCAGCCTGGGAGAGGGCTATAAAGGCTAAAATAAAATAAACAAAGGTTTGTCAAGTAATGGCTGGTTATATCATTCTTTTCCCCCCATCAAAGTCCTGGATTGATTTGCCTGGCAGAGCCAGGAGCAGGCCCTACAAGAGAAGTGACTAGAGTGTGCTGAGTGCTCCCTGGCTGATGCTCTGTCAGGCACATTCTTACAACCTCTTATGGCAGATACTGGCCCCCTTTTACAGATGAGGAAACTGAGGCTCAGAGAGGTTAAGAAATCTGCCAAGTTCACACAGCTGAAAAGTGTCAAGAGCAGGGACGTAAACCTCTGGAATCCTGTGGAAAAAGGCAGAGTCTTTGAGAGGAATATGAGGAAATGGAGTCCCAAAGTTCCTTTTCAGGGGGGGGAGAGAAGGCAGGGGTAAAGGTGAGGATAAAAAGTCAAATGTGGGCTGAAGGCCTGACACTTGGGAGGGATGCCAAAGGGAAAAGCCAAAATTTGGCTCTTCTCACTGATCAGTTCCTGGTGGCTGCCTCCGGGCCTGGAGTGCGGAGGATTCCGGCACCAATGCTAGTTCAGAGGGAAATATCCTGTGATTGATTAGTGATGTCTGCTGTGAGCAAAGGGCGGATGGTGGCAGTATTTATGCTGTATATCTGTTATCTCAGACTCAAGTGTGTTTGCTGGGCTAATGGAGGATTTACAGATGGGAAGGGGCTGGCCCAAGGTCATCTAGTATGATAGACTAGGCCCTAGGTCCTCTTGATGTGGATCCAGAGCTTGGTCACATGTCTCTTGCCAGCCTGGAAAAGTCATGCACATTCAGGAAAATGTGGCTTAGGATGAGCAACCTACAGTCCTCGGTCTGCAGAACAAGTTCAAAGAGCAAGAAAAATACTAAGGTCAGGGAATCATGCTACTCGTGAGCAACCAGTACATGCTGAGTAATTCCTTCCACCTCTCCTGGGACCACAGCTGACAGACGGGGTTGGGGAAGTGCCTCCCCACATAGGCTGAGTCAGGGTGCTGCCCGTGGCATTTGTGACTGCGGCCACTGCGAGGCCTGAGGCACAGAATGGGGGAAATAGCCGGAGAGGCAGCCCCAAGAGGGAGGGTCACAGGTGAGCCCTCACCTGCCCGGCTTCTTACGAATGAAACGGGGAGGGGTGACAAGTCAGTCAGTACCTCAGTGGTGTGCACCCACCTGCTAACAGTGTTTCCTCTTGACCCCGGGGAGGTGTTCGGGGCATGAGCCTAAGGAAGACCACAACATCCCAGGAGTGTGACAAAGTTGAGGAAGTTGTCTTCACTTGAACAGTGTTTGGAGGATACTGTATGTGTTCAGAAGGAATATTCTGAGAAGCCACTTGGGGTAGGGGGTGAGAACCTCAAGGAGGGCAATTAGGCCAGAAGTTATGGGCTCACTGCCCAACATCCTTCCACGCTAAATGATTAGTCAAATTCTATCAGTTGTGCTACTCCCATTTGACATTCAGGGACTGGCTAAACTTGACCTGCTAAAGAATGGCTGTGTGTTGGGGGTGGGTGAAATGAGTGAAGGGGGTCAACTGTATGGTGATGGATGACAACTAGATTTGTGGTGGTGATCACTTTTAGTGTATATAGATGTGGAATTATTAATGCTGTGCACCTGAAACTTATATTTAAAAAAAAGATATATACAGGGAATTCCCCAGTGGTCCAGGGGTTGGGACTCTGTGTGTTCAGTGCCGAGGGCCCGGGTTCCATTCCTGGTCAGGGAACTAGGATCCTGCAAGCTGCAGCCAAAAAAAAAAAAAAAAAAAAAAATATATATATATATATATATATATAAAAAGAGTGAAAGGGTGTTCCTGCTTCTAAAAAGAGACACAATGAAGAGCTCTGGGAGTAAGTTATGTCTGAAGCCTGGAGCCATGGTAGCCATCTTGTGATCATGAAGTAGGCCACGTTAAGGAAAATATCCCCTGCTGAGTTTAGCACACACTTGAAAATATCCTTGACCTGCTGAATCAATGGACCTGAGAACCTGCCCTTCTTCTGGAAGTCTTGTTGTTTGAGGTAATAAATGTGTAAAGCTTTGAGGGGGACTTTTTTTGTTATTTGCAGTCAGAGGCTTCCTAACGGATAAGCTTGAGTGACTGCAGCTGTTCCCTTTAAGAAGCATGGCTCTGGGTAGCCAGCCACAGACAGGGCTGTTGTCAGCTCACTGGGGTGAAGGTTAGGGCTAGAGTGGGATTCTGTAGCACAGTAGAAGGGCCACTGTTTTCCTCATCCTTTCCATGGATGCCTTCCTCTCTCCTCTTCTGAGTGGACAAATATTGAAAGAAGAGCACTCTCTGCCTCCCCCACTTGTGGCTCAGTATCTTGTATGTTCCTCAACAGGGCTGTTTTGTCTCTACTCTGGCTAGATCTGGAGCCAACTGTCCACTCCCCCCTCACCCAATCCCTCCCCAGATCACCTTACCTCACCTTACACAAACTTTGTTATGGAAAAGGCCCTGTTACTTGTCCCAACTTCTAAAATCGCAGCATTCAAAATAACTCTTCCACGGCGGTAAAACGATAAACCGCTTAAGCCCAGCTGCAGGTTTTGCATTTTCTGTTGAGGACTGGGCCCATGAACTGTTTTTCACTCAGGGTTTCAAAACAGTTGCCCACTCCCGACAGAGGGGTCAGAGCTGCCTCGGCTTGGTCTACCCGTGCTTGGGGCCGTGGCTCTGTCTGTTCTTGCCAGGTGCAGCTCTGAAAGCACTTGGGCACCGGGGCTGCTGCCACTGCCCTCTCTTCATTGTTCAGGGGCACTATGGTCATTGTTTCTCTAGTTATGGGGCCAAGAAATCCTGGGGTGGCGCAAGTAGGCCCCCTAGACTGCAGCTCCTTGAGAGCAGGGACAGGTCTGCCTCCCATGTGCCCCCAAGGCCTGGCACAGTGCCCGGCACAGGTATGTCAAAAATTGCCTCCTGTGCCCATTCAGCTCACGTGATTCTACCCTCCCTGACCACAGCTGCTTGGGCAGGAGTTGGTCCCGAGACACAAGCTGAGCCAATCAGGGTCCAGGGAATTTTGAATCGGCGGGGAGTGAGTGTTGGGGGGGTGTATGGATGGACAGACTAAGTTGGGTATGAGGCGGCCTTAGAGAGAGAACAAATGGCTCAAGATAGACTGCAGTGTTCCGAAGCCTGGTTGAATTTCCTGCCTTTGGGTTTCACAAGGTTTACTCTGGATCTTCCCAATAAACTGTTTGCACATCTTTAAGTGGATCACAATTTCTTTCAACCCAACAGTTACCGACTACACCAAGACACCCAGTGAATGTTTGTTCTGTACTCCTATGCTCTTCTGTTTCACCAGCATACTTCGTAGGGCCTGGCACACACAGTGAGGCCAAACAAAGCAAAATGAATTAGAACTGCCTCCCATTTACTGAGACCTATGATGTCTGAGTCAACTGGCGGGGGGGTAGTTCTTAAAATGCAGATTCCTGGGCTCTGGCTCCAGGAATTTTGGTCAGGAGGTTGGAGCAGGACCCAGGAATCTGCATTTTGAGTAGGAAACAAGGGATTTTAGAACCATAGCTTAAGAAATGCTAATTTAATCTTCAAAGAAACTTATAAGGCAGTGTGGTAGCCAGCCTCCCTGATGATCCTTGCCTTCTGGGGTACACACCCTTGTGAAGTCCCTTCCCACACTGAATAACGGCAAAGCTGTGTAGCCAAGAGGTTACTGTGGAAGCGACAGTGAGGCTTCCAAATCTAGGTTATAGAAGACACCACAGCCTCTGCCTTGCTCACTCTTAGCTGCCATGTTGTAAGGACGCTCAAGCAGCCCCGTGGAGAAGGCCACTTGCAGAGGAACTGAAATGCGCAGCCAACAGCCAGCACCTGCTCACCCACCATCTGAGTGTGCCTTCTTGGGAGTGGATTCTCCAGCCCCAGAACAGCCTTCAGATGACTGTAGCCATGGCTGACAGCTTAACTGTAACCTCATGAGAGACCAAGAAGCCAGAGCCACCCAGTCAAGCCACTCCCAAATTCCTGACCCACAGAGATTGTGAGATAAACGTTTATTGTTTTAAGCCACTAAGTTTTGGGTTGTTATGCAGTAATAGACAACAAATACAGGTAGATACTATTATGATCATGTCCATTTTACAGATAAGGGAACTGAATCTCATTAAAGGGTCCTCAGGTTACCTAATAGTAGAGAGTCAAACCCAGGCCAGGATGAGTTCAAAGCCATTGTTTTAAATAACTATACCCTAGGGGGCTCGAGAAGGTCACAGACCATTAAAGAGATCAACTGTTTTATCCCTCTCATTGTTGGCCAAGGTAGGGTGGTCCCTGCCCCGTCTCTACTGCTCTGGGGTTTGGAGAGGTGGCTCCAGCCTCCTGGGTACCTGCAAAGCAATACACACCCTGTGCTTTAGCTATGGAGCTCTGGCCTTTAGAGTGATTTCTAGGATAGTCATGCCAGCAGTCATGGGCCAGTCAGCCAGGTGAGGTCTGGCTTTTTCATTCACCAGGAGATGATGGGAGGTGAGGCTGCTGGCCCGATGCGAGCAGCTTAATTAGGAAGAAAAGGAGGGCAGGGGTGGGAAGCAAGGACCGCAGAAGCCTGAGGTCAGGGCCTGCACTGGGAGTGGGCCTGGCCACTCTCCTTTGGTCTGCCATCTCCTCAGGCACATGGAACCTCCTAACCTCCTGGAAGTGCAAGTCTGACCACAGCAACCCCCTGCCTCATACCACCCATGGCTCCCCAGTGCCCTCAGGAGAAAGGCCTATTTCCCACCATGCCCCAGGGGGCTTCAGGATCTAGCCCTTGTCCCTCTTCCTCCCTCCACCTCAAATTCTAGCCTCCTTTGGATTTGTTTCCCCATGTCCTTGTCCCTGTCCCATGTCTTGCCATCTATTCCTTCTGCTCTCCTCTTATGCTTCTCTAAATCCTATTGTCTTTCAGGTGTCAGCTGAGATGCCCCCTCCTCCAGGAAGCCTTCCGGGATCCCCCTATTCACGCTCTTGGGGTGTTTCCACCATTGAAGCACTGAGCACACAGCAGGTACTCAATCTATACTTATTACCTGGATGAACAGTCGCCAAATTGCCCCCAGCTCAGCTCTCTCCTCCCTTCTGTTCCCTGATCTAAACCTGCCTCTGCCTGTAAGGCCTTCCCTGCCTTCTCATTCCTCTCTGGTCTCTCTACTCTTGCTCTTCCATGGTCCCTAGTTCAGAATTCCACATTTCTGTGTTTTTGCTGCATTTTCCACTTCAGATGGACAGCGACTGCAGACACAATGTCAACACCAAAGCTAATGGTCCAGAGGGAGCGTTGGTTCCCAGAGCCCAGGGGGCACCTACTTCTACAGGCTCTTAGGTGGCTTGTGTGTGTCAGATGAGGCTTCCTCCTCCACTCCTGCCCCCACCTACAACCCGCGGCCACATCCTGAGGATTTCTGACTTCTGACCTCCGGAGCTGCAAATCAAGTGTCCAAAGGGCCTGTCTTTGGCTTTACTTTGGAGCAATTAGTTATCCTAACCAAGGAGGAGGTCACTCATCATTTCATTCCCGCCGCAAGGACGTGTGGAAAAACTGGGGTGATCAGAAGGTTTCCAGACAAAGAGGAAAGGTCTGTCTTGGGATGCCACGTGCCCTTGGCTCACGGGTGAATAATGTTTAATGCCACTTAGGGAACTCTCTTGACATTATTGGTCAAGAAAAAAAAAACCTCCTGCAGCTTGATACACAGAGAGACTCACCATCACGGGTTGAAGGAACCCAACCCCAACTCATGAAAACAGTAATACTGAACCCTTATGTGCCACACACTGTCTTATGTGTTTTACATGCATCATCATTCCTGATAATGACCCTTTGAGTTGGCTGCTGTGATACCCCCATTTTACAGATGGGGAGACCGAGGCCCTAGTTATACAGCTGGGAAAGGGGCGCTGCTGTGTTGGTCACCAGAAAGCCCCTCTTGGCATTTTTCCATCAGGAGTCTAGAGGCACCCACCACTCACACACTCCACTGAGGTGGGCACAGCTTGTAAACTGGCTGGTCTTAGGGCCACGGCCTGTGGCCCCCGATTGGGGCAGGGCACAATCTCAGCTCCTCAGATCTAGACCCCAGAGTCTAACCAGCTTCCACCTGCTGCAATGAGTGGAAGGTGTATTCCAATCCTTCCATCTTCCTTTGTTGGAGCCCACAGCACAATCACCAACCAAGATGTCCACAGGACCTGGGCAGGTGGTGCAGGTGCAGACAGAGGCAAATCATGGGCACGTGTCCTAACGGGGAGGGCCACTCCTCAGCTAGCTGCTGTCATGTTGGAATTTGGGCCCTGTGTGGCCAGATCTTATTGTTTTCCAGTGAAGCCAGTAATCGTGAGTTTTAATGAAATTAGAACATTCTTTAACACCATACACAAAAATAAACTCAAAATGGATTAAAGACCTAAATGTAAGGCTGGATACTATAAAACTCTTAGAGAGAACACTCTTTGACATAATCGCAGCAATATCTTTTTCGATTCATCTCCTGGAGTAATGGAAATTAAAAAAAAAATAAACAAATGGGACCGAATTAAACTCAAATGCTTTTGCACAGCAAAGGAAACTATAAACAAGACAAAAAGACAACCCTCAGAATAGGAGAAAATATTTGCAAACGAAGCAACTGACAAAGGATTAATCTCCAAAATATACAAACAACTCATGCAGCTCAATATCAAAAAAACAAACAACCCGATCAAAAAATGGGCAGAAGACCTAAATAGACATTTCTCCAAGGAAGACATACAGATGGCCAAGAGGCACATGAAAAGATGCTCAACATCGCTAATTATTACAGAAATGTAACTCAAAACTACAATGAGATATCACCTCACGCCAGTCAGAATGGCCATCATCCAAAAGTCTACAAACAATAAATGCTGGAGAGGGTGTGGAGAAAAGGGAACCCTCCTACACCGCTGGTGGTAATGTAAATTCGTACAGCCACCATGGAGAACAGTATGAAGGTTCCTTAAGAAACTAAAAATAGAGCTACCACATGATCTAGCCCACTCCTGGACATATATCCAGTGAAAAACATGGTTCGAAAGGATACATGTACCCCAGTGTTCACTGCAGCGCTGCTTACAATAGCCAAGACATGGAAGCAACCTAAATGTCCATTGACAGATGAATGGATAAAGAAGATGTGGTACATATATACAATGGAATATTACTCAGCCTTAAAAAAGAATGAAATGATGCCATTTGCAGCAACATGGATGGACCTGGAGATGATCATACTAAGTGAAGTCAGACAGAGAAAGACATATCATATAACATCGCTTATATGCGGAATCTAAAAAATTGATACAATTGAACTCATTTACAAAACAGAAACAGACTCATAGACATAGAGAACGAACTTACGAACTTACGGTTACCAGAGGGGGAAGGATGGGGGGGAGGGGTAGATTGGGAGTTTGGGATTGACATGTACACACTGCATATTTAAAATAGATAACCAACAAGGACCTATTGTATAGCACAGGGAACTCTGCTCTGTAATAACCTACATGGGAAAAGAATTTGAAAAAGAATAGATACACGTACATGTATAACTGAATCACTTTGCTGTACACCTGAAACTAACACAACATTGTTAATCAACTGTACTCCAATATTAAATAAAAATAAAAAAAGAATATATTAATACAAAAAAATCGCGATTTTTATGTGACAAGCCCCCATATTTTCATGGTGGCAAATGAATTTAAAAACCAGTTTTTAAAAATACCGTTTCGTAAAACACCTGAGGGCCAGATCTGACCCCCAATTTGTACCCACAGCTCCAGAACAAAGCAAGCAGGACACCCAGATGTTATTATACAATTCTGTATTGAGCGACGCATTTATTACAGAACGTGTTCCTTTTTTTTTTTTTTTTTTAATTTAAACAAAGTTCATCAATCTCTCATAGAAACAGTCTTGTGGGTTTCTGTTCTGTGTTTACCGTTATAGGACGTGAACCTGACAAAGTTGTTCACAGGTCTGCTAGCTTTAAGTACAACAGGATTTCCGTGTTCAAAAGACTATACTAAGTGCTTAATCAAATCCCGTCACACAAAAGCCAGATTTAGTCCTCTAAGGATTGCAGTCTGCATATAAGCCTGGATTTCAATGCTGCGTGGGTTTCAACAGTAAAACGTGGTGTGTCCCCCACGGTTGCCTTAATTGGGACAGGTTGGCTAAAATGAGATGTTTCGTTTGTTCCAGATTTGATTACTCTGAAAATTGGTCACTGTTTCCTATTGTCAAAATATAAAAATACCTTCATCTGGATAAAAATGTATACAGTGGAAAACTCTTCAATGCATAGCCTGGGTGTATGGAAAAGGAGGTTTTCCTGCAGGGTTTGCATTGTTCTTCATTGATTGGTGTGGAGACTGCAGCCTGGGCTGGGTGCATGAGAGTTGAGATTTCTGGAACACCCCTCAAATGACCCCTTCTGGTCACTGGATTTTGCTGGCCTGGGTTTCAAAATGTTCGCTGCATCCTTGAAACCCCTGTCAGCCATCTTTCCCCCTGGTACTGGGTTGGCACCGATTATGACCACCTTTTCATTGTCATTCTGGATTCAGCTGGGAAGTCACCCAACTCAACCTTCCCACAGAGTTTGAAAAAGTAAAAGAAATAATAACAGGAGAGATTCAACAACCAATATGGTGGCTGTTCCATCCAAATTGGGAACTCTTCCCCTAAAAACCAGGATGATGAAGACACTGGAGGGTGGGCTTCTTTGAGTTGAGGGGTTGAGTCTGTGTTCTCAAAAAAGGTCATGTGTTAGAAGGCAGGAAGTTGGACTTGAGACAGGGATATGGTGGTCATGCTGAGGTGAACTCAACCTTTTAGCTTCATTCTGCATAAACCTGGAGGTGCAGACGCTTTCCGGAAAGCATCAGGGTCAACTTGAGAAAGATGATGATGAGAAGGGGAGCTGGGGTCTCTAGTTGGATGAATCTACTTTTTGGTGCTGGGTGCTGAGCTGGGTGTTTGTGGGATGACCAACGCTGTTATTTTCTTAAAACACAAAGAGGGGAAGATGGCGGCCACAGTCTTGCTCTGGAAAGCCAGTAGGGAAACTTCCTACACTGTGGCCACGATTCAGGTTGGGGGATGGTGTCACTCTGGTTCGAGCGCCACACTCTAATCACCTACTCCCATACCTGGCTTTCCAAAGGATTCGGAACCATCTTGTCTACAGACGGACGAGATGGATTGTCTACCCCCTGCGGTCCACAGGTTTCTGACAAGAGGGAGTGTAAGCAGTTTGTTTTGTACCATGTTACATCTCAGATAGGATGGTCGGCCACAGCCCACATCTCTACAACATTTACAATGGCATGGGACATTCTGTGTTATCAAGGTTGCAAAACAGACCACCAGAATGAAACACATCCTCAACGGCATCAAGGTTTTCATTTAGAGTCTTCTGGACTTTCTCTTTTCAACATGGTTTCTGGAAGGGCAGTAGCAATGGACTGTGTCTCACAGACAGACATGGGAAACAACCGTGGTTCAAGGGTTATCTCAATTTTGGTCAGTCTTATAGTGTTTTGTGATGGCTTTGAACAACTGTCTCCTTTTAATCTCATCTAGTGGCAAAAATGACACAACTTCAGTGTATACTTCGCAACAGTTGTGACGGTATCCTGATTTCATAACTCTCTGTAATATCAAAACAGCATCAGCTGGGAATAAATTCCAAAGGATCCTTTATTAAAATATCTAAAAGAGGTCTATAAATATTTACTTTTCTAAAAGAGTTTGGAGTTTCCAGGGGAAAATGTGGCGCCACTTTGCTTCTGCCTCCTGTAGAGGGGCCAGAGTGGAGAAGGGGGTGCTCCCCGGGGCAGGGGCTGCTGAAAAGGGGAAGCAGAGGCACCTGCCTCACCTGCTCACTCACGACTTCACAGAACCGGGATCACAACGAAAAATGCCAAGCGGCGCGACGCTGCGGTCCACGTTGTGATGGCTGAGCGCCTCCCTTCCTTACCCCGCCCTGTCCGGGAGAGTGCGTGAGTGAGGGGGAAGGTGGCCCCCGCCGCGAGCCCCTTGCCTCCACCTTTAGAACTCCCACTCCAGGGCCTCCTCGCGATTGGCAGCCCTCTCCAGCCGGTAGATGATGCTGTTCAGGTTGGCCATCTTCTCGTGCCGCCGCTGCAAGTTGGGGTTCACCTTGGTGCTGGGGTGCAAGGCCCCGGTTGCGTCGGCAGTGGGGCTGGCACTCGGCACTTTGGCAGGGAGGGTGCCGGGTGGGGATGGGGAGATGGGGGCTGAAGAGGAAGGAACAGGTGACACAGACATCATGAGGCCCGGCGAGGAGGCAGCTGAGGGTGAGTTCAGCGACACCTCTAGGCTGCAGCGTGAGGACTCTGAGGCCGACTTAAAACTGAGAGGGTCCGGGTGTAGCCACTCCCCGCCCTCGCTCTCCTGGAGGGGCTGTAGCGAGGGGCAGGCTGGGGTGGTCCCGCCTGGAAGAAGGAGCCCTGGGGCTGCTTTTGGGAGTCCGTCGTTACCCAGAGGGTCAGGATGCACCTCTGTGGGGGAACCTTGGCCTCTGTCCAGCTCCTCTGAGTCCTGGCTGCCTGCCTCTTGCTCAGCATCCTCAGTCTGTTCCTGTTTAATCCTCACTTGCGTCTTGTCCTGGGTGGTCAGGGGTGTGATGCTCTCCTCGGGACCCTCCTGAAGCTTTAGTTCCTTCACGGTAGGCTTTTGGTCCTCAGCCTCAGAGTTGGGGCTCTGCGGAGTGGGGTCTGGGTGGGAGTGGCCTGGCGGTAGGATGCCAGGACCCCCACTGGGGTCGAGATCTGGTTCCTCTTGGGTCCCCTCCACCAACATCTCCCGGCGCATCCGGGACCTGGGGCAGAGACGGCGGTGAGCAAGGGGCTGGACGGGGACGGCTAACCCTGGAGTCAAGTCACATGAGTGGCCTTCTGACCCCACCCACTTCCCTGGGGGCTTGCTAGGCATAGGCTTCTCCACATGCAGCATCTTAGTAAGTCCTCTCAACAGCTCTGCAAGGTGGGTGCTATTATTATCCCCACTTCATAGAGGAGGAAACAAGGCTCAGAGATGTTGAATGACTTGCCCCAGGTTTCACAGCCAATAAGTGGCAGAACCAGGACTTGAACTCAGGATTGTAGGATCCCAAAGCTCACAATCTAGACCTGTGCTGTCCAGTGCAGTGACCACTGGTCACATGTGGCTCTCTCATTATTAAAGTTTTTATACTGATTACATGTTGAAATGGTTATATCTGTATATACTGAGCTAAATAAAATATACTATTACATTAATTTCATCCGTTTCTTTTTATTTTTTTTTTAATGTGGTTACTAGAAAATTTTATATTATATATGTGGCTTTCATTGTATTTCTATTGGACAGCGCTGTTTTAGAGCATTTTTCAAAGTCAAACCCAGATCTAGCTTGTGGCAATAACCCCCTGCTTCTTTCCTGGAGAGACTCTTAGACATCAGCCCAGAAGGGGAAACTGAGGCACACAGAATAACTTGTCTAGGTCACCAAGGCACACAGAGGCAGAGCTGGGACCAGAACCTGGGAACCCTGAACTCCAGTCCAGAACCCATCCTCTCTTCACTTCAATGGCCTCCCTGTTGTCAGAGGGAAACTTATATATTATGTTTTAGAGCAGGAAATGATAGGAATGGGTCTAACTCCATTAACTATTTTCCTAATAGCATGAGGTCCAGAGAGGTCAAATCACTCGTCCAAGGTCAGAGAGCGACAGGGCTTCCTCAGCATCTATCTTCAATGCTGTAGCCCTCTGCCCTTTTTTATTAATGACATCATATATTATATTAATACCATTATTTAATAATATTAATAATAAAGTACATGTTACAGATAAATAATACTCACATTTATAAATTTTAATTATAAACATCATAATGATGGGTGCTTATCATGTATCAGGTGCGGGGCCAAGCACTTTTGCAGGTTATTTCATTTATTTTTCATAATAACCTTATGAGCAGGATACTAGTCTCACTCCCACTGACAAAGATTACAAGGCTCAAAGAGGCACTGGGACTGCTACGGTCACACAGCCAGCAAGTAGTGCAGTTGGGCCCTGAACCCAGCAGTCTGGCTACACTCTCCTGCCTCCCTGGCTCCCTGCCCAGGTGGGGGAATGGGGCCCCATCCCAGGATCCTGACCCTGGAGGGACTGTGAAGGGTGATCTGGTTCACTTCTCTCTCTCAGTCCCTAATCCCTCCACAAAGGTGGCCTTGCCCACCTTCTAGGAGATTCTGTCATCTCCTTCAGTCCCCTCTAGAGGGAAAAGCTGCTGGGACCAGGGGGAGCGCTAGTCGTTTCCGGTAAGGTGGACTCTGAGAGTGTTTTGGGATGGCTCAATGCCTGAGCCTCTGTCCTTAGAGCTTCCAAACTGTAGATCAAGTATAAATATGAGGCTAATAGTCATTTACACCATAGTAAAAATTAGTCTTTTTCTTCAATTCCTGACTCCCAAATCTATAGCAGGTCCTCCCTGGTAATTTTTTCTGAAAACATCCTATTGTTCACCTTTCCTAGAGCTCACTGAAGGTTGTAATGATACATTAATATAAGTACTCATTTAATAGTGACCTTCCCTGCTAGTCTGTAAGAGATGCTAAGGGCAAGGACTTTGTCTTGTTCTCTTTGGTGCTTGGTACAGAGTTGGTGCTCAATAAACATTTACTAAATGAAGTAATGTATTCTTCTACAATTGTAACTCTTTGAGAGTGGTTTCTTTTGGGAGTGGAATTCTCTCTGCTCGTTCAAAGCCCAGCTCAAAGGCCACCTCTCTATAAAGTTTTCCCTAGGTAGAATTCCCTTTTCCCTCAGCCCCTTATTCATTCCTGTTTTACCATTTATTAGGTTGTTGCAAAATTATCTGGTTTGTGATTTTAAGCTCCCTAGGGCAGGGATGATAGCTTTGAACCCCTGTATCTCCTGACCCTAGCTCACTGTGCATACATGGCAAATATTTGTTGAATGAATACATTGAATAATAATGGAGGGCTCAGTTCCTGTGGGAAACAAGAGGGGAGAGAATGTCCCCTGGGAGGGAAGGAGGGCGTGAGGCTTTAAGGACCTATGTCATTTGCTGTTTGGCAGGCTCTGGGTCTGAGCAAGATTAATAAGCAATATTTTACAAAGTATGTACGCTTGAAGTGTTTCATTTGATCCTCAATTCAGCATTGTGGGGTTAAGTATTAGGTTCCTTATCTGTAAGATAGGGATGAGACTCAGAAAGGTACAGTGATTTGCCCAATAACACACAGCCAAGGTGGGACTTGAACTCAGGTCTGTGTGATGCCCATGCCTGGGCTGTGGAGAGAGATTTCAGGCATTCCACCCTTCCAGGCTCCTCCTTCCTCTTCTCTCTTGGTGATCAAGAGACTCTCCTCTCTGGCACCACAGAGGCACCAGAGACATTTCTTGCTTAGGGGGCTTGGTGGGGCGTGCCTCAGAGATGGTCCTTGAAATCCCATCAATCCTTCTCTGCAGGGCTCTCAGGAAGCCCTTCTGCGGTCTCCTTGGGAACTGCTGGACCCAGTCAGTGCCCTCAGCCAGCCCTGGGACTAAATTCCCCGGGCAGCCCAGCCCACTGCAGGTCAGCTACTCCTAAGACTAGGGACTGGTGAGTGGGAGGAGGCACCATAGAAATAGGAATTACCCATTCCCTGAGGTGGATGGTGCCCAAGGGGCTGCCACAGGGGTTTCCTTTGGCCTTAGGAGTGGGAGAGGCCAAGAGCCCCAAATCGGGGCTCTGACACAAGGTTCAGTGGGTAGTTTGGGTTCCTCAGGTCTGTGCCCCAAACACCATTCTCTGTCCCTTCACAGACGCGGAGCAAGCTGGGTGAAGTCATAATAAAGACAGTGACAATAATAATGTCAACACCTACCACATACTGTGTGCCAGGTATTTTATGTAAACACGTTAGCCCATCAAATCCTCAGGACAACTATATGAAGTAGATCCCATTATGGTTCCCATTTTATAGGTTAGAAGACTGACGCTCAGGGAGGTGAAGTCCCTTGCCCAGGCCTCACAGCTGGAAATGGTTGAGCTGGGATTTACCAATAGATCCAGGTCTGCCTATGTTATAAAGCTAAACACCTAGCAATATGGTCCTCTTATCTCCCAGAGGCCATGCTGGGCTCCCTCCAGGCCCCGGGACAGGGAAGGGGGTCCGGCTGAGACCCCTGCCTACCCTCCCAGTGGCCACCCACTCAGTGGCCCTACCTGTAGTTGTGGAACCAGTTGATGACGGTGTTGGTCTTGAGGTTGAGCTGGAAGGAGAGGAGCTCGATGGTCTGCTGCGAGGGGTAAGGCTCCACCTGGTAGGCCTTTCTCAGTGCCTCCTTCTCCTCAGGGGCCAGCACTACTCGGGGCTTCTTGATTTGCAGGAGGCTCAGGTCCTGGGGCTGCAGGCAGGGGCTGGGGCACTCGGAGCGGGTGGCTGGAGACTCACTGTCTGAGCCGGTGCTGATGAGGCCGTACCTGCGCTTCAGGTAGGCTGGGGCGGGCGGGCGGGTTGGGGAGGGAGGGGGGGAGGGCTGAGAGCGGCCGACCAGAGGCCCATTGCTACCCGAGCTGAACCAAGCATCAGCCAGCGGTCCTCAAAGCCCTCCATGCCCCAAACGTAGGGGCCCCCGCCCAGTCTCAGCCTTTTCTCCTTTCTTACTCTCCTTTCACTTCCTCCTAGTGAGACGCTCGCCTACTCACACCTGGTCATTAGCACTCTAATTGTTAACATATGTAGAGGGTTCGCCTCACAGACAGGAAGGAAGTGCTCGAAAAATGGTGCTCTGCAGCATTCTCTTGATTGTCAGAAGTGTCCCTGAATTTCACTACTTTTGTTGGGGGCAGGGGCAGGACATTAATTTTAAACGAACATAGTCATTGCATGATGCGTCTCAGCCTCAAATTGTCAAAATGTAGGGGAAAAAAGGCACACCTCAGAATGGAGGAAGTAAGGCATTAGGGTCTCATTTAATCCTCACAGCAATGCCCTGAGGTAGATGCTGTGACTCTTACTTTCAGATGAAGTAGAATGAGGCACAGAGAAGGGAAGTAACTTGCCCAAGGTCACACAGCCAGGAAGTGGCAGGACAAGTTCTCAACTGTACAGCTGTCTGATGCCAACAGCCAGACTTGGCACTGCCCCATGTGCCGCTTACAGCTTGGCTTGACCCTGGGCCCTCATCATGAACTGCCTTGGTGCCCTGGATGACAACTTTCCAACTCCTTGTATCTTATCTCCCAACTGGACCCTGAGCTTTTTAAGATCCAGGAATCCCTTATTCACAGCGTGATACTGGGAGGGCACAAAACAGGTGCTCAATGCCAGCTCACTTTTTCAGGGATATAAAACAATATTAGACCATGTAAGAATCTGCAATTTCTTGTCCACTTCCACAAGGGAGGATTCTTGTTTGCTGGGTCAATTCTGTGCTTCGTTGTGTAGAAGCTGGGTAATGGGCAAAGGAGGTAATACAATAGGGAGGTGATGCAGAGGATGGAGGGATCAGAGAGAAAGGGGGTTTTGCGGAATATACAAAAGATTTTGGAGTAGCTGTCGGTGTGGGGAAGGATGCTGAGAGAGATGGGGTATTGGAATTTTCAGGGGAAAAGTAGTAAATGTTTTAATGGCTTGCAGTTATATTCTGTGGAATTACTATTTCTCGTAGCCCCACACCACAGTGAGAATGGACTCACTGGGACCCTGAGTTTATCTGGGTTAGAACGAGATATGGTTCCAACGGGAAAACTTGAGGCCAGACGCAGAGTACCCAGTGCTTACCTTTTTTCTCCAGCTTCTTCATGTCCCTCAGCTTCTCCACATTGTGGGGGTCATTGAGCCACAGCTGCATGCGCACAAAGGGCTCCCGCCCCTTCAGGCTCAGCTTGTGCCAGGGTTTCGGTCGGGACAGCAGGTCAGACACGGAGCCCTGTGTCAGCCCCAGGATGCTCTCCCCAAATAGCCGCTGCCCTGGAGACAGGGGAGGAGGGCAACCTGTAACCCCCAGGCTGGGCAGAGGTGCTCCCAGGAGAGACAAGAAATAGGCCAGAAACATGGGAGAACCCAGGGGATGTCTCCACTAACTCAGAAGGGAGGACTAGACACATGGGGGAACCCACACCCAGTGTGTATCTGGAAGAGACCTTTCTGCAAAATATGAGATGGCGGCGGGCAGACAGCTACCGAACGAAAATGCTTTCATAATTTAGATGTTCTTCACTCCTAGGGGATCCCTGAAATTGTCTGCAAACTTCATGTGTACAAATTAGTATCACCTTGTCAGAGAGTAATTTGACAGGTTTTATCAAAATGTCAATGTGCATATCCTCTGACCCAGCAATTCCACTGCCTGGGATTTATCCTCCAGTTGTATTTGCCCAAGGGCACAAAGACACATACGGACACAGTTTCACAGGCAGCAGGAAATTGGGAACAAGCAAAATGCTCATCAGTTGGGTAAAAAATGTGGGGCATCCATGGCCTGAAAAATTTTGCAACAGTGACAAAGAATGCAGGTGGTCTATTCATTCTAAACTGGAAGGGTGTCCACAAACAGTGTTAATTTTTAAAAAGCAAGTATAAGGACAGCCTGTGTGTAGTTTCATCTATCTAGAAAAAAGAAAAGAAGAAACTAGGTGAACATATATTCTTGTATGTGTTCAGAAAGTGTCAAAGAAGGGGGAGGCAGGGGAGATTTTACTTTTTTATTTAAATTTTAATTCTTTTTTTTCTGTACTATTTGGTATTTTTAAATAAAGATGCCTTATTTTTATTATAGAAATTGTAGTGAAAAGTTGGGGCTTGTGTGTATCCCTCTGGGATGGGGGCTTGACTCCCATTTGAGACTTGGAGGAGTTTGTGATTCAAAAAATTCAAGAATCCAGATTTCTCCTCTGTGCCCCCAGCACTGGATCAGGATTGTGTTAGAGTCTCACTCTTACTGGGACTCTCTAAGTCCTCCTGGAAGGAAGTTTTGAAAGCTGTGGGCTCAGGATTTTAGGTCCTTTTCAGACCCGTATTGACCTCCCTTGTGTCCCACTCCAGAGACCCAGGTCAGAGTCAGATGCCTCCCAGAGGGTCCTGGATGCCCCGGGGCTGACTGGCACCTGCAGGCAGGACCCCAGTGCCTGGGATCTCACTGCCGCCACTTTCCTTAAGGCAAGTAGGAGCCAAGCGGGGCGGGAGGCAGCATCCCTGACTCCCGCCACCCGGTACCTAGGTTGTTGTCTGTGAGGACCTCTTTGACCCTCTTGGTGATGGAGTACGTGTCCAGCTCGGGGGACATGGCCACAATCTCCTGGATGCCCCCTGTGGTCTGGCTGCCTGAGTACATCTTTCCACCCAGCGAGGAGCTGGAGCGTCCCTCCGGCTGCTGGTTCTCCTTGCTGCTCTCCAGTGTCAGACTCAGGGGCTCCTGGGATGTCTTCTCCGGCGGCTCCGTGGGACTAGGGGGTGGGGATGGCGAGGACCTTGGTTCAGTGGGACTGGCTGTGGGCCACAGAGAGACAGAGAAGGCGGTTACTGCAATCTGGCATTGACATACATGGTTTGGGCAGGCTTGTTTGCTAGAGTCAAGGGTTGGCAACACCCCTTTTGCAACCACCATAGTAATATCTCAGGCAAGGACCATCCTGGATGTGAAAACTAGCAGATGAAAGTTAGATGAGGAATAGGATATCCACATAGTCCCAAAGTATCTCCCCACAAGATACTTATTAATTACAAAGGGAAAAATAGTAACTTTACGGTACAGCTACCTGCCAGACACCACCTTAACCAAGTGATCAAAGTTAGCATCACCAATCATAGGACAAATAAACAACTGGTGCCTCCTGATACGATGTACTGAGAAGGATACAGCATCACTTCTGTGATATTCCTGCCCAAAGTGCACAGTCTGAATCTAACCACGAGGAAGCATCAGACAAAGCTGAACTGAGCCAGTCTACAACATAACTGGCTTCTAGTCTTGAAAAATGTCAAAACTGAAAAACAAAGAGAGGCAGAAGAATGGTCCAAACTGAAAGAGACTGGAGAGACATGACGACTAACTACAAGTTATCCTGAATCTGATCCTGGACAGGGAAAAATAAAATTATATAAAGGTGATTACTGGGACAACTGAGGAAAGTTGAATATAGATGGTGGGTTACGTAACAGTATTGTTATTATTGTAAAATTTCTCATGCTTGGGAAATACTTGTTGGAAACATTTAGGGGTAAAGGGACATGATGTCTTCAATTAATTTCTCAAATGGTCGAGAGAGAAAGAGCACAAATATGGCAAAATTAGCAACTGGTGAACCTGTGTGTAGAGGGTCTAGGAAGTTGGTTGTTCTATTGCTTCAACTCTTTGGTAAATTAGAAATTACATCAAAATTGAAAGTTAAGGAAAAAAAGGAGTTGGTAATGACCTACAAGTCCAACTACTGGGCATCATCTAAATAAAATACAGTGAGTCCCTGCAGCAATTAATGTAATGAAAAGGTGTCCACATAAGATGAGTAAGTTCTGGGATCTGATACACAGCATGGTGGCTGTAGTTAACAATTCTGTACTATATGACAGTTGCTGTGAGAGCACAGCTTTAATGTTCTCACTATAACAACAAAATGGTAATTATGTGAGGGGAAGGATGTGTTAACTAACCTTACCATGGTAAACATTTTGTAATATATACATCTATCAAATTGTTACATTGTCTACCTTGAACTTACACAGTGTTCTATGTCAAATATATCTCAATAAAGCTGAAAAAAGAACAAGAAAAGATGTCCACAGTACCTTGGCATGTTAAAAAAAAGTGAGTTTTAAAACCACATTTTTCATTTGTCAAAAGACATTTTGTGTGAATGTATATTTAAAAACCACTTATAAGTTATCTTGGGTGGGATGACTTTGTCGAACCTCAGTTCCTGAATCTGTTAAATGGGGCTGTAAAACAAATAGCGCTACACTTGCAACTATCCTACTCAGGGCCTGGAGATCACTCGAGATAATGCGGATCACCTCTTGAGGAATCAGTCACCCACTGGACTTTCCAGCGTGAGCTGAGCCTCCGGACAATCCAGGGAGGGCAGGGGACGTGCCTAGGGAGGTGCCCCTAATAGGGAGGTGCCCCTAATAGGGAGGGGTGTCTAGGAGTCCCTGTGCCGGTCCACAAGGTGCCTTCCAGCGAAGTAGAAAAAGGACCTCTTCCTCAAAGTATTTAACTGGTGCCTGATGGAAATTTGTTAAGATAAACATAAAAATGTATGATAAATAGGAAGTAAAGGGAGCCCCATAACTATCCTGCAGTGGCTTTGATTCTAGAAAGGATATCCTGAGCCTCTCTCTGCTCTAGATGGGTTCTTCCTTCCCTGTGGACAACAAGTAGATCACTCTGATCAGACCACTCTCATGCTTCAGAACCTTCAATGGCTCCCCATTGCCCCTTGCACAAGAAACGTGTACCTCCTTGTCCTGGTGTTTAAGGCTCTGGACTCTCTTGTCCCTGCCCACCTCGCAGACCTGGAGCAATTCACAGTCCCCTCAGTTACCCCTCTCCCCACAAACCTCCTAGGCTCTTCTAAACCCCTGTGCCTTTGTTTAGGCCAGTCTTCCCACTCTGAAAGCCTTCCCCCTAACCTTGAACTTCTATGTGTCCTTGAAGACCCAGTCCCAAATGCCCCTTCGCTGAGGTGTACACCTTTGGGGTCTAAGAGCACCTTGACTACACATTGTCACACTTCACTATAATTTCTTGCTTGTGCCAGATCTCTTCCTTACTAGATACAACAACAACAACGGTGATGATGACGACAATAATTCATGAAGCTTGTTTTTACTGAGCACTTAATGCCTAGCTTAGTGCTATGTGTTTTACACCCATGATGTCAAATCACATTCATAACACCCCTAGGAGGTAGGTATGATGGTATCCCCTTTTACAGATGAGGCAACTAAGGCTCAGAGAGGTCAGGCAATATGTCTAAGGTCACAGAGTGGCTAGTGGCAAAACCAGGACTTGAGCTCAGGTATGCTTATGCCCGACATGGTCTTCTCATCCACTAAATACCAGCCCCTGGAAGGCAGAGAACATACGTTAGTCTTAGAGCCTGGGGAGGCAGGAGGTGCTTTTGAGTGAATACATTTCAGTCAGGACCACTCAAATCTCTGTTTCCACGAACCTGGGGTCCTGGTGTCCTGATCTGTGGGTAAGCAGGGGACAAGATGTCCACCCTCATCTGCACTTACCTCCCTTCCCAAACCGTGTATGATTCTGCCTCCCAGCCTTTGCTTTTGCTGTTTCTTATGCCAAGAACACTATTCTTGATTGTCTTTGCCTAACTCTATCCCTACCTCAAATCCTTCCATTACAAAGAAAAAAAAAAAAAAAAAAAACCAAAACAATTAGACATTGGGGAAATACCAATAAAAATTATGAGATACCACTTCATACTCACTAGGATGGCTACAGTAAAAAATGGAAAAATAGCAAGTGTTGGCTTGCTGCTGGAATGTAAAATGCTGCAATTGCTATGGAAAACAGTTTGGAAATTCCTCAATAAGTTAAACATAGAATTACCATGTGACCCAGCAATTCCACTCCTAGATATATAGCCAAAGGAATTGAAAACGGGTGATCAAAGACATGTTCATGAATGTTCATAGCAACATTATTCACAGTAGCCAAAAAGTGGCTTACCCCTCCAATGGGATATTATTTAGCCATAAAGGGGAATGAAATTCTGACACAAGCTATAGCATAGAAGAATCTTCAAAACATCATGCCAAGCAAAAGAAGCCAGACACAAAAGACCATATATTATCTTGATTCCATTGATATGAAATGCCCAGAACAGGTAAATCCATAGAGTCAGAATGCAGGCTTGGTGGTTGCCGGGGGCTGTGGGGGAGGAGGAAGTGGAAGTGACTGCTAATGGGAATGGGATTTCCTTCTGGGGTGATGAAAATGTCCTAGAATTGTACAGAGGTGATGGTTGCACAACACTGTGAATGTACTAAATGCCACTGAATCGTATACTTAAAAAAATGGCTAAAATGGTAAAAAAAAAAAGGATTTGGGACCTTTCACAAGTGTGGGCTCTGAGGTGGAAACCCTAGGAGGCAGGGGAGTCTAACAGCTACCAGTCTTGCCTTCTAATCCCGGCTCTGCCACTAACTGGACAGTGACCTTGGGCAAGTCACTGTGCTATTCAGACCCTCAATTTCTTCTTTTGTAAAACTGAAGGACAAATAGTCCCTCTGGTCAAGATTAACACAAGGATTAAAGAAGAAAACACTGTAAGTGGTTAGCACTGTGTGTGACAAATGACCGCCGTCATTATAACAGTTGTATTAGTCCTCAATTATAAAATATTATAAAATATTTCAAAGCTATAGAAATGTACAGAAAAGTCCTCCCTCCCTTCCCTGGGCCTATCACCTTAATAGATGTTAACACTGCCCTATTTGCTTCAAATTTCCCTGTTTGTTTTAAAGAAAAAAAGGAACAGAGACAGCCAGAGCCCTCCGGTCCCCTCCCAGTCTCTTCCTGGCCCCTCCCTGCCCAGAGCAGCCCCTCCTCGAAGGCAGGTGGGTGGTGGCACCTTTTTTCATTTCTTGTCTGTGGGCATTAACTTCTAAAACAAACACCATCACTGGGAGGTAAGATTTTGTTCCCTGACATTATGTTTCAGGTACTATTCCTATCGATACCCATTGATCTGGTTCATTTCTGTGAACCTGAGATATGGTTTTTGTCCTATTGACCAATCCCCACTTTACAGATGGACAAACTGACTGAGCTGAGGTCCTCGGACTCGGAGTCTGGCCTCTCTTTGTTTCTGCCTTTCTCTGGTCTCAACAGGCAGGTCAGATGTCCTGTCCTGGCAGCCATCCCCCTCATGGCCTGGGTAGGCATCTCACCAGGGCCTTGATGGATCTGCCCACTGATTGTCACTGGGGAGGGAGATTGAGCTCCTTGGAGTCCCCACCTCAGGGCCCCAATCCCTCTACTCTCAGGCTCTGTAACTTTGGGCAACTCTCTGAGCCTCAGTTTCCTCACCCAGGAAAAGTTCAGACTCCACCCTGCCTGTGCATCATTAATGGATGGATAACAGCTGCCCAAGGCCCTGTGCTAAGAATGATTCTGAGGCTGCATGCTGGATTGCTGGGAGAAAGAGATCAATCAGCAGACTCCTGACGGGATGGGAAGGAAGGTGGGGCTCCCCGTGCAAAGTATTTTTTCCACTTGCTCCACGCACCCGGGCGCCACCTAGAGGTTTAAAACCAGTGCCTGTCTGGCTGAAGGAAGGATGAAAGGGGAGCAGGGACACCAACTAGGAGCAACCTGCACTCTTTCTGGGCAGCAGCAGTGGCGCCGGGGCTGTGGGGACGCGGAGGGGGGCAGACCCGGGCAGTGAAGCCACTGCACAAACTGGAAGAGTGAGGGCTCTTGGCACTTCTGGGGCCCTGTCTACACTCACCCTGGGAGGCGCTGGGCTGCTGGCTGACAGCCTGGCCGAGCTGGTCCGAGAGCCACAGCTGCATGCGGATGAAGGGCTCCCGCCCCTTCTGCGTCAGCTTGCTCCACGGCTTCGGCCGGGACAGCATGTCACTCACACTGCCCTGTGACAGACCCAGCACCTGGGGATGGGCAGGGCAGGAAGGGTAGGTCAGCAGGTCCCTGGCCATCCCCTCCACCACTCTCCCCAAGAACCTTAAGGCCCACTGTTCACTCCTGTTCTGAGAGGCCAGGGCTGCCTTCATGTGTTCTTCACTCCCCAGGTGCCTGCTGTGTGCCTGTGCTGTACCCCCCACCTGCAGTGCCCTTCCTGATTTCCCTCCATCTAAAAATCCTGCCTCAGGACTTCCCTGGCAGTCCAGTGGTTAAGGCTTCGCCTCCCAATGCAGATCCCTGGTTGGAAAACTAAGATCCCACATGCCGCGCGGCCAAAAAACCAAAACATAAAACAAGCAATATTGTAACAAATTCAATAAAGACTTTAAAAATGGTCCACATCAAAAAAATCTTAAAAAAAAAATCCTGCTTGGACTCTAAGACCCCTTAAGTGCCCCCTCCTCCAGGAAGCCTTCCTGTGTCTCCCATTCAGGTCATTTCTCCTTTCTCTGAGCTTATGACCCTTTGCCTGCTCTTCTGTTATGGCCGGAGGTGATGTTTAAAACTACTTAACATGGACTTCCCTGGTGGCACAGTGGTTAAGACTCCATGCTCCCAATGCAGGGTGCCTGGGTTCGATCCCTGGTCAGGGAACTAGATACCACATGCATGCCGCAACTAAGAGTTCGCATGCTGCAGCTAAGGAGCCCATGAGTCGCAACTAAGGCGCACGCTTGCTGCAACTAAGACCTGGCACAACCAAATTAATTAATTAATTAATTAAAAAATAAATCTACATTTTAAAAAGAAATAAAACTACTTAACAACTGGTACCAACCAATCAGGAGACACCCCCCCCAAGCTAGGCTGAGCCTTAACCCTTTAGTGGATGGACCATGGGAGGGATGGAGGGTACCCGAGCAGGGTGGGGTAGGTGGCTATTTCCTAACCAGATGGAAGGGTTTCACAGCTTTAACAACCGCCTTACCCTTGGCTCCCCTTCCTCCAGTGCCCAGGGACAGCTGGAAACAGGACAAAGGGCTTTTGGGTTCACACAGACCTGGGTCCGAATCCTGCTTCTGCCCAGTTCTTGCCCACGTGCACGCACACACTCACACATGCATTCTTTCCAGACCGTGGACATGGGATGGGGGTCCTCCCTCCCCAGGTCCCACGCTCCAGGCCCTGGAGCCTCCGAGGGTGGGCCCCGCCATCTTCACCTTCTCCCCGAAGATCCTCTGGCAGATTCCATTCTTGGCCAGCTTCTCCTTGACCTGGCGCGTCAGCTCCAGGGTGTCCACCTCACGGTACATGTAGAGCTCGTATTGCTCGGGGGTCAGGGGCGGCACGGTGGGCTTCAGCGTGCGGGGCACGTAGGCCGGGTAGTAGGCCAGTCGCCCGCCGCTGCCCACCTCGGGGCTGCCCCCCTCGGCCTTGAGCTCACCCACCCTGGGGGGCTCGTCCTCGCTCCCGGCCGCTTCATCCTCGGGGGCCGTGGGGGCCTCGTCCCCACGGGGCCAGGCCCGCCCGTTGGGCTGGCCGGAGTAGCTGGAGGAGGAGGAGGAGAGTGAGGGCGAGACGGAGGCGTAGGGGCGGCTGAGGAGGCCGCGGTCCGAGGCCCAGTGGTGGTCGAAGTAGCCGGCATCGCCGATCTCTGACTTGACCTTCCGGATGATGCTCTGCACAAAGGCGGCCGGGGACAGGACCGTGAGGGATGTCTGTGTGGCACTGCTGCTGGTCCCTCCACTGCTGACACCGCCGCCGCCGCCACCACTCTCCTCCTGCTTGACGTGGGTCGGGGCCCCGTTCTGGCTCACGGCGGCCAGCGAGGGCCGCTCTGGGGGCGAGGAAGGCACCGAGCGGCCACGGGGGCCGGCCTCCATCTCCAGCAGGGCCTGCTGCTGCGCTTGCATCTCGCGGCGCGCTTGTTCCAGAATGTTCTTGATGGCATCTTCTGAGGTGCTGGCGGGGGCTGTGCCATTGGTGATGCTCAGTGGGGCTGTCGAGTTCTTGGGCTCACCTATGGGAAAGATGACAGGGTGGCTGGAGGCCCATGGTCAGGGCATGGATTGAAGGGCAAAGATGTTCACAGCACAGTATTTATAGCAGCAAAATGTTGGAGGCAACCTCTTTGTCCAACAGCTGGGGATTGGTTAAGTAAATTAGGGTCCATCCCTATGACAATATTAGGCAGCCATTAAAAATCAGGTGGACAAATTATACTCCAATAAAAATGTTAAAAAAAAAAAAAGAAAAAAACTTACAGAAAAAAAAAATCAGGTGGACAATGAGATTTTAGCACATGTGGAGAAAGTGCTCATGGGGATAATATAACATTAAAGAAAGACTTGTCTTTTGCATATGCTGTGATCCATCTATGCAGATAAAAGCAAGTCCCAGAAGAGGACACACAGTATAACCTGCTTTCTAACTGAGCTGCAAAATAAGCAATGTATTAGTGAAAAATCTTTTTTTTTTTTAAGAGTGGTAAACAAAAAGGAACAACAAAACAGTGTTTCCCTCTGCCCTCTTAGTGGCCTTTCCCATGCTGAGGTCCCCCCACCCCTGGACCAACCCAGATCAACACAGCCCTTCCTCCATTATCTGGTTGTGCAGTCTATACCCTAGTGGATCCTCACAGCCCCAATTTTAATTTCCAATTAAAAAGCAATAGAGCAATGGAGTATTATTCAGCCATAAAAAGGAATGAAGCACTGATACATGCTACCATATGGAATAATCTTGAAAACATCATGCTAAGTGAAAGAAGCCAGACACAAAAGGCCACATATTGCACGGTTTCCATTCCTATGAAATATCCAGAATAGGTAGATTCATAGACACAGAAAGTAGACTCGTGGTTCCCTGGGGCTTAAGGGAGGTGGAGAGTAGGGAGTGACTGCTAATAGGTACAGTGTTTCCTTTTTGGGGTGATGAAGATGTTTTGGAACTAGATAGAAGCAGTGGTTGCACAACATTGTAAATATACTAAACACCACTGAATTGTTCACTTTAAAATGGTTAATTTTATGTTATATGAATTTTACCTCAATTAAAAAAAAAGTAGGGGCTTCCCTGGCTGGCGCAGTAGTTAAGAATCTGCCTGCCAATGCAGGGGACACGGGTTCGAGCCCTGGTCTGGGAAGATCCCACATGCCGCGGAGCAACTAAGCCCATGCGCCACAACTACTAAGCCTGCGCTCTAGAGACTGCGAGCCACAACTACTGAGGCCCGCGCGCCTAGAGCCCGAGCTCCGCCACAAGAGAAGCCACCGCAATGAGCAGCCCGCGCACCGCAATGAAGAGTAGCCCCCGCTCGCCACAACTAGAGAAAGCCCGCACACAGCAATGAAGACCTAATGCAGCCAAAAATAAATAAATAAATATATTAAAAAAAAAAGTAATACATGCCTATTGTGGACAGCTAAGAACGCACAGAAAGTTAAGATGAAAATAAAAATCCCCTCTAATCTTTCCCCCAGAGGCAACCACATGAAATTTTCTCATGTTTTTCCTTCCAATCTGTTTTCTAACAACATTCATGGGATGGTCACACTTGATATGTGGGAGTGTGGCCTGGTTTGCCCTCACTTGGTGTCAACATGAGTATTTTTTCCTATGATTATAAGTTCTTCCATCTTTAATGGCTGCATATACCACTGAGGAAATAACCTGTGCTTTACTTACCTGATCCCCCACTGCTAGACACTTAGATTGTTTCTAGTTTGTCACTGTTGGAAACAACGATAAAGAGATAGCTTGTATATAAATTTCTGCCCCCATTCTGGACATTTCCTTTGATCCCCAAAAGTAGAGCTCTCAAGTTAGTGTCAACCACATTCATTTCCTTCCCAGAGGACTGCTAATTGCTCTCTGCTTAGCCTTCACTCTTGTCAGGGGCACGGGGGGATAACCTGGCACTCTTCCTCTTGTTGAACTCTTCCCAGACCCTTCACAGGAAACCCCCAACTATGCAAAGGTTTCCCTCTATGATGTTGCCTTTTTAATTTCTTTGCTGCCTTGTTTCTGACCCCCCAATGGGAGAGCACTGTACAGGGAGTCAGGAGACCTGGGTTCTCCTTTGGTCTCTGAATAACTGTGAGTATGTCTCCTCCTCTTTGGCTTCAGTTTTCCTGTTCAGTGGAAGAGTTAGATTAAACTGTTTCTCATGATTCTTTTCACCCCAATATTGTGTCTCATCTATATGTGTAAGCCCTATCTAGCACACAGTAGGCACTTAATAAATGTTTGGGACCGGTTTCATGGAAGACAGTTTTTCCATGGACCGGTGGGGGGATGGTTCAGGCGAGCGATGGGGAGCCATGGGGAGCGGCAGATGAAGCTTCACTCGCTCACACGCTGCTCACCTCCTGCTGTGCGGCCCGGTTCCTAACAGGCCGCGGGCTGGTACCGGTCCACATCCCGGGGGTTGGGAACCCCTGGTGTACACAGTAAGGGCTCAGCAGATTATATGGGTGGAGCAGTGTAGGCTCCCAGCAGGGTAAGCCCCTCTCTACCCTTTCCAGGGACCGGGAAGGGGAGGCATCTTGGGAAACTCTTGGCTTCCAGCAGCAATCAGAGGCTTGGGAATGGGGACACTTGCTCCGAGTCGCCACCATGGGGCAGCAGACAATGTAAAATGGAGTGGGAGTGCTGAAGCCAGCATCCAGTTCTAAGTCAGCTGTGGTCTACACTGTGTTGTACTACATCATGCTGGGTGCAGGGATGTGACTAGGTCCCTGGCTGCAAGAATCCCCCAGACTGGTGGGAGGGACAGCCACATCAGCAGAGTCATTTGTAACATGAATAAATGCAACAACGGAGACATAATAATGATAATGTAACGAGGACAGCTAACTTTTCAGGGGCACCTTCTACATACTAGACCCCAGTTGAGTGCTTGCCAGGCCTGATCTCATTTGATCCTCACACAACCTTAAGAAGGGAGTACAAATACTGTGCCCATTTTAAAGATGAGAAAATGAAGGCACAGAGAGGCTAAGCAATTTGCCCATGGTCACACGGTTAATAAATAGCAGAGACAAAATTTGCAGCCAGGTCACTCTGGCTCCATTGCACCAAACAATACAGGTCATTATGGGGGATCCAAGGAGGGGTGGTATCTAATCCACCTGGATGGGGATGAGGGGCTTCCTGGAGATGACTTCTGAGTTGAGTTGTAAAGTATAAGCAGGAGTTGGCCAGATGAAAGGTGGCTGGGGTGAGGAACAGGGGCACAGGGAACAGGAATGAGGATAAGCATGACTATAAATAGTTCATGAGAGAGGCACGGAGGGGTCAGGAGGAGTCTGAAGACTATAATAGGGCCTGTAGGCCTTGTTGAAGAGTTGGGATTTTATCTGAGGGTAGTGGGGAGCCATGGAAGGATTTCGAATAGTGATATGACCATGTGTGTCCTCTAGAAAGATCCCTCTGGCCTCTGGGTGGAGAATGAGCCAGAGCATGGCCTAGAACGTCATTGGCAAGACCAGTAAATAGGCTACTGCAATAGTCCCAGCAAGTGATGATGGTGGCTCATTAGGCTGGTGGCAGTTGGGGTGGGGATGGACAAGCTTGAAAGAAGCACTCAGAAGTTAAGTGACCCCTGGATGGGGTAAGGGTTAGGGTTAGGGTTAGCGTTAGGGTTAGGGTTGTTGGAATTTCCAGGAGTGGATTAACTCATCTAGGAAGAGTAAGAAAGTCAGAGGGCCTGGGGTGGAGCTCTGGGGGAACCCCACGTTTGAGGGGTTGATGAAGAAAGTGCACTGTGATAGGCTAAATAATGGTCCCCCAAAGATATCCATCTCCCAATCCTTGGGACCTGTGAACATGTTACCTCACATGGCAAAAGGGAGTTTGCAGATGTGATTAGAGTTAAGAATTTTGAGATGAGGAGATTATCCTGGATTATCCGGGTGGACCCCACATAATCACAATGGTGCTTATAAGAGGGAGGCAGAAAGATGAGAGAGAGACAGAGACAGAGACTAAAGATGCTATGTTGCTAAGGTGAAGGAAGAGGCCTGGAGGCAAAGAATCTGGGCACCCTCTAGAAGCTGAAAAAGGCAAGGAAACAGATTTTCCCCTACAGCCTCCAGAAAGAACGCAGCTGTAGCCCAGTGAAGCTGACTTTGGACTTCCGACTTTCAGAACTGTAGGACGATAAATTTATGCTGTTTTTAACCACTGAGTTCTGAGTGTGGCACCCACTGGGGAAGCGTAGGAGGCATGGTTTGAGAGGTGGGAGGAAGCAAGGGGAACAGTGTCCCACTGGGAACTAGAAAGTAAGGTGCAAGAAGGAAGGTGAGACCGGTGGTCAGGGGGTGAGGCTCAGGCCCCTGTGCTGGACAAGCTCCTGTGTGAATACTGGTCACTGTGCCTCCTGAAAGTTGAGGACATCTGGACAACCCAGACCAGGACTGCCAACAGAACTCCGCAGTGAGGGCAACGTTCCGGAGGCGTGCTGCCCAACGTGGCCGCCACTCGTCACCTGTGCGATGTGGCTACTGCGGCTGAAGAACTGAGGTTTTAATTTCACTTAATTTTAGTTAATTTAAATGGATATAACCACACGTGGCTTGTAGCTCCATACCGGATAGGATCTGGCACTTTCCAGGCCTAGACCTCACTTGGCTGCAGGTTTGGAAAGAGGCAAAGAGGTTCTGACCTGCTTGGAATCCCCTCTGGAGTGGACGAAGGGGGACAAGGCCTTGCCTCCTGCTCAGAGCAGGCCCTGGAGGCCTCGGGCCTCACCTGCTGTGGTCACACTCACCCCCCTTCTGTGACTCGATCTCCTTCTTGGCCTGCTCCAGGATGCTCTTGATGGCGTCATCAGAGCCGGTCTCTGGTGTGCGGATTCTCGGGGTGATACTGCCTGGGGGAGGAAAGGAGGCATCTGCTGTGGGGACCTGCATGTTGGGGGTCAGTCCCTGGAGCTGGGCAGGGTGACAGGCTGGTGCCCTCCTCTGAGGGCCAGACCGTGTGTGTGTGGCAGGACCACCACTTCGCTAGTCTGTGTGACAAACTGTGGACCTACAAGTGATTCTAGCTTGAAATAATAATAACAACAACAAATCCCACTGACGGCAGCCACCATCAAAGCTAACAGTTCTCAAGGAGTTACTACACGCTTTATGCTCATTTAACCCCCCCATGAGGCTGACAGATGGGGAAACTGAGGCACAGAGCAGCTAAAGTGGATTGCCTGAGGTCACTCAGTAGATGAATGGCAGAGCTGGACACAAACTCAGGTGTTTGTGAGGTCAAAACTTGGGCCCTTCCCATGGATTACCCTAAAAACTGAGTCTGGCAAGGTTGGCAGTCACCCAGGCTGTCTTACGGATGGGTAAACTGAGGCTTGGAGGTGCTCAGCGGGTATCTGCCAAGGCAGCCCCTGGGGCCCAGACTTTTCCCACCATTATCAGCCCGAACGGCACCACAGCGGCCAGAGGGGGAAACTGAGGCACAGAAAGGCAGAGTCACTTGCCCCGAGTCACACGGCTGTTGGGTGGCAGACCCAAGGCTCTGAACCCCGAGCTGTGCTCTCAGACCCCAGCCAGCCCCACGCCCTGGGCTGGGTCGTGGAGACCAGGTCTGAACCTGTGCGCCGCGGATGGGCCCTCGGCCGGCACTCACCTCGCTGCCGCACCTGGATGGTCCTCAGAGCCAGCACATTCTGTTCGTCCGACAGGAACTGCTTCATCTTGATGAAGGGCTCCTTGCCCTTCACCGTGAGCTTGCGCCAGGGCTTGGGCCGGGCCAGGATCTCACTGACTGAGCCCTGGGACAGGCCCAACACGTAGTGGCCAAACACCCGCTGCCCGATGTTGTGTTTGAGCAGCTGCTCCTTCACCTGGAACGCGATCTCCGCCGTGTCCAGCTGCTCCTCCTCCGCCCCGGCCCCCGCTGTGGCCACGCCACCGCCACTGCCCTCCGCTGGCTCAGGACCCCCGGGCGGCTCAGGGCCAGGGGCTGGGGTGGCAGGGGCCGGGGGCGGCTTGGCGCCATAGAAGGCCGGGGGGAACACCAGCAGGCCTCCCGCCTCCCCCTTGAAGGCGGCCGGGGGCATCATGTGCTTGGACAGCAGCGTGTCCCCTGCCAGTCTCTCCCCTGAAGCCAGGCTGGGGAAGGGGGACAGCGAGAAAGTCCGAGGGCCATCAGGGCCTAGGCCAGGGCCCAGCAAGGGCTGTCCTGGGCTGGGGGACAGGGGGTCTTCGGGCCCTGGTGGTGGTGGGAGCTGTGGAGGGGATGGGTAGGACTGCTCCGTGCCCAGAGAATCCTTGATGGCATCATCCTCTGAAGGGTCTTCCTCTAGAACACCAAGGCAGACAGACAGAGGAAGAGAGGAGAGACAGAAAGACAGAGAGGTAGACAGTGATGGGGAGAGACAGAGACAGGGAGAGAAATAACAGAGAGACACAGAGATAGGAAAACAGAAATAACATGGGAGAGACAGAGACAGACAGAGAGAGTGAAAGACAGAAAGCGACAGAAGGACAAAGAGATAGAAAGAGGGAGACAGAGAAACAGTGAGAGACAGAGAGACACATACAAAGAGACAGAAATTTGGAGGGAGAGGAAGGGGGCACAGGGCAGGAGGGAGTGGGGACAAGTGCTATAGGCGTCCAGCAGCGCGAGGCGCCAACACTGGCTGTTTCTGCCACACACACACTCCCTGCCCCCTTCTCTGATCCCCAGCCTTCAAGGCTTGGGCCAAATGCCAGTTCTGGGGAGCCCCCCTCCCACCGTCAAGCACATTAACTGAGCACTCTTTATGGGCCCAGCACCTCGCCCTGGGAGGATTAACCCCCATCCCAGAGCAGGACAGCCCACTTCCTGGGTGCTCGCCCGGCACCCCTTGTCTGTGCGTTTATATTTCCCATGCTGCTAACTTACTCCACCGCACAGGGCCCATTACCGCCCCCATTTCACAGATGAGGAAATGGAGGCAGCACACAGAAAGTCTCAGCTGGGGCCACATGGCTGAAAGGTCATGAAGCCACTGTGTGGGGAGAAGGGGAGATCTGGGGGAGACAGGCGTGTCTGCAGGCCATTCCCAGTGGTCTGCTGTAGGGGGTGCGGTGTGAATGCCCTCCTTGTCCCCTGTGACCTCTTCCTGCTGCTCTCGAAGGCTAGGGCATGAGCGAGCCCTTTGGGGGACCTCAGGAGGGCCTGAGTGTGTCCCTGAGTGTGGGCGTGGATGTGGGTGGCACCCTGTGGGACAGCTGCCTGCTGGCTTAGCTGTGGATGGCGCCCAGCTCAGCCCCTGGCACCCAGGAGGCACTCAATCAACATGGCCGCCTTTTATCCATCATCCTCCGGCCCGTGTGGAAGGCAGTGGTCTGAGTGCATGGAGGAGGCCAGAGACCCACGGGCAGCTCCCACCCCGGCCCCTCAGCCCCAAGAGCACCCCTCCTCCCCTACCAGGGCTGGCCAAAAGACCAGGCTTTTCCAGAAGGAATTTCTGCGCAGGGAAGAATGTCTCCTTTGCCATGAGCAGGGAGTCTTCGGGCTTGGCCATGCCCTGAGGAGACAAGAAGCAGGGCTGAGAGGGCATGGCTGGTGCAAGGCTCTCAGGGGCAGCCTTCCCTGTGGGGACACTCACCTGGGGGAGGCTGCAGGTGTTGGCGGCCAGCTTCATGGCTTTGAGAATGCTGCCAGAGAAAGCAGAGAGAGTGTGAGGCCGGCCAGTTCCCCAGGCCGGGGGAGAGGCACTACGACCTGCTACCTTCCCTGATTGAGAGCAACCACCCCACCCCCCAGGACCCCATGTAACATGGGACCCACTGGACAACAGGCCTTAAATAGTGGGCTTGTGAACTGGTCTGCTGTCACCTGGAGGAGTGTGGCTTGAGCTCATCTGATTAAGGCATCATCCCCCCTGCCCAGTTACAGCCCCAACAAGGCTATGTTTTCCCACAGGCAGCTCTTGATGACAAAGGTCCGGGCATGACACCCAAGGTGCCAGGGGAGAGTTGACAAGGGTACCACAAAGTGGGGTCTGGTGGGAGGGAGGAAGATGGTGAACTTTGCCGAGGGCCCCTTGCTATCTTCCCAGGCAGCCCCCAGTCAGGGAAGAGGGCTTGCGGGGGGGGGGGGGTCTATGGAGCCCCGCCCCACACAGTACCTCAGCTCTGTTTTAATTTCTTCATAGTCAGACTGTGCCTGGAGCTTCTCTTCCAGCTTCTAGAAGAACAAAGATGGTGAGGCCGGTCCACGTCCTTCTGCCTGGGGACTCCCCGCCCATCTCCCATCTGCCCACCTCCTCCCCAAGACCTACCTCGATGGCCTCGGACTTGGCCGTGAGCTGCCGCTCCAGGTCTGCAATCTGGCTGGCGGACGCCTCCTCCAGCTCCTGCAGCGAGTTCTGGAGGTGTTGCACGTCCTTCAGCAGCCGCAGGATCTCCCGGTCCTTGGAGGCCAGGGCGGCCTCAAGCCGAGGGCCCGAGCACAGAGCGAAGTTCACCTTATCCTGGGCACAAACAGGGGCTTGGAGGGGCCGGGAGGTGTGGGGCAGGGGGCTGCAGGGCTGCTGTGCTCCCTGGGGTGACTCAGCCCCTCTTACAGGCCCGTGGCTTTCCCCTTCCCACTTCCGAGCCTTTGCTCAGGCTGGTCCCACCTGCCTGGATGTCTTTCCCTCTTCTTGCAAAGAAATAAGGAGGGAGAAGGAGTGGTCAGAGAAAGTGTTTTGGAGGAAGGTACGTCTAAACTGTGATGAAGTTCAAGAACAAGTTAGTGATTTGGAAAATTGCTTGGCAGCTTCTGCTAAAGGTGAAAATTTGGTGCCCTAAGTCCTGGTGGAATATATGCAGGAGAAATGAGGGCACTTGTGTACCAAGACACAGGATGTGAATGTTCACAGCAGCCCTCTCTGTAATAGCTCCAAACCGGAAACCCCCCAGATGCCTACCCACCAGAAAGTGGACAGATTGTGGAATACTCACACAACAGAATACTAGACAGCAACAAAAACGAATAATCTACATTTACTTGCAACACAGCATGACGACCCTCCCGGATATATCATAGAGCCAAAGAAGCCAGACACCAAAGTGTATGCGTGATTCTATTAAGATCAGATATCAAAACAGGCAAAACCCATCTGTGCTGTTAGAAGTCAGGGGGAGTGGCACCTGGATGGAGTCACGAGGGAGGCTTCTGGGTGCTAGAATATTTTATTGGTTTTTTAAAAAAATTAATTAATTAATTAATTTATTTATTTATGGCTGTGTTGGGTCTTCATTGCTGCGCGCGGGCTTTCTGTAGTTGCGGCGAGCGGGGGGCTACTCTTCGTTGCGGTGCGCGGGCTTCTCATTGCGGTGGCTTCTCTTGTTGTGGAGCACGGGCTCTAGGTGCACGGGCTTCAGTAGTTGTGGCACATGGGCTCGGTAGTTGTGGCTCACGGGCTCTAGAGCACAGGCTCAGTAGTTGTGGCGCACAGGTTATTTGCTCTGCGGCATGTGGGATCTTCCCGGACCAGGGCTCGAACCCGTGTCCCCTGCATTGGCAGGCGGATTCTTAACCACTGTGTCACCAGGGAAGTCCCTAGAATGTTTTATTGTTGATCTGGATGCTGGTTATGGGCTGTGTTCACTTTGAAAAATTCCAAATGTTGTACACTTATGATATGCACATTTTCCCTTGTGGATGTTATACTTCAATAACACATTTGTTAAAAAGGAACAAAAAGAGCCCGCGTGCCGCAACTACAGAGCCCACGCGCTCTGGAGCCCACGTGCCACAACTAGAGAGAACGAAGAGCAATGAAGAGCCCGCACGCCGCAACGAAAGATCCCGCGTGCCGCAACTAAGACCTGACACAGCCAAAAACAAAATAAATAAATATTAAAAAAAAAAAAGAAAAAAAGGAACAAAAAAGAACTAGTCAGTTGGGTGAGGAAGTGGTAGTTATAGGGTGTTCCTGGCTGAGAGAACAGCAAAGGTTTGGGTTTCTAAATTGGGCCCAGGTCCCACTCCAGGCAGCAAGAGACCCACAGGATTAGACCTGAGACCTTGCAGCCACGAGCCACATTAGGGTGATTCCTTCCTCATCCTAATTTGCCACCAGCCCCAAGCCCCACAACTTCTTCAGGTTTTAGGAAATGGCCCCTTTGTCCTGGCTGAAGATGAAGAGGTTTCTCTTTGAGGGCACCTGAAGTCAGGCTGCCCTTGAGCTCAGTTACAAATGAATCTAAGCAGCGTTACGAAGAAAAAAAAAAACAAAAAAAACCTGACCACTACCAACCCCAGCTTTCTTCTATGGAGGTAAATGCCAATTAAAACAGGAAGCGGATGCCATTAACACATTAAATTAATTAGCATCGAGCACCACTGTTGTGCTCAGAAAAGCTCACCCCCCAAACCAGCAAAGTTCCTCATGGTTGATTAGCACAGGCATTTGCTGGCTTCCATGGGGGTTAATTAAGAACCACTGGCAAATTCTCTCTGAGGCATCCTCATGAGCGCTCTCGCTCTCAGTCTTTCTTGTGTTCGTTCTCTATGTCGTGCAGACATCAGGCACGTTGATACATACACACTGTCTCCTGGGACACGGGCACAGGTGCACACACCTACGGACACAGCACACACTGACACATGTACCTGCGGGGATACTCATGCTGACAAGCACACGCACGGAAATGCACAGGCATCAAGGAGACGTGTCACCATCACACGCAGAGACATGTATGTGCTCAGAGGCCACATGCTCACGTGGGCAAAAACACCCTGGACATACCCCAAACACACTAGTAATAGTAACACTGCCTTAAATATTTACTGAGCATAGACTATAAACCAAGCACCATGTAATCCTCTCAATAACCCTATAAGGCAGGTCCTATTTATACAGATGAGGAAACTGAGGCACAGTTAGGTTAAGGATACAGTTATTTGCCCAAAGGTCACAAACAGACACACATACACAGTAACACACGTTCAGAGAGACTCATTCCAATATTTAAATAGAAAGACAGATACAGACACACAGGTCTATGTATCAGGGTGTCAGGTGAAATGAAAATTATGCCGGCCACTTCAGGTTCATGAATGGAGACTGCAAATCACCCTGGAGCAGACCTGTTATTATGTAAGCAATCATGAATTTCATTCCTTGATATCTGGAAAGAAATCTGGAAAGAAGGTGGACCAATTTACATAAGGAAGCCAGGCTTTCTGGGAGAGGAACAATGAAGACTCTTATTACATGACAGAAGGGTAGGTTGGGGTGGCCCTGATTAAAATCCCTTGGCAGGAAATGTCCCCAGGACCCAAAGGGGCACCAACCTGGAGGAATGAGAAAGATGTACTGACTAACTGGCTTAACACAGGAACCTCAGGGTTGATGACTAAAGATTGGTTCTTTGTAACATGTGGCTGGTTGGGAAACCTCATTAGAATCACCCTGATATGTTTTAGGAACCCATGGCTGATATGAGTGTCAACCTCAGCTCTTGGTAAGCAGCCCCACTGCTGTCTGGGAGGGACTGAGAACCAGTGGGGCATCCCTGTAGCAGTCCCGCACATCTTCCAAGCAGTGTGAGACCAGTGGTCAACAGCAACACCTGGTGGCAGCCACCAAAACTGCATGGCTGCTCTATTGATCAAACACACCCTCCTACCCACTCTTGCTGGGCATCTGGCAACTAAAATGATCCTTTTTGGCCTGACTAAATTCCAAAGTATATGGAATCAAGGTATATGGAAGCTTGACCTTGAAAAGTTAAAAGAGTTGTGGCTGTTTTTGACCCTCAGATGGTGAAGCAAGTCACAGTGATTATATTTAACTACACACTGACCTTGGCAATTAAAATGCTATGCCCAGAGTATGCACACAGAGACCCACACCCATTCATGTGCACAATTTCACAAATGCGCATGGTCCACCCACAAAATGTCACCCACATATTCAAACCCACAAACCTGGCCTTTCCCAACCCTTCCCCGTGGCTCCTCCACCATCCTTACCCCACTGGGTCCCTGAGGAGAGCAGCAGGCCAGGCGGATGGAGCTGTTGACGGAGGCAAGTTGTTCCCGAAGACTTTCCACCTCCCGCTGGGCAGCCTCGGCTCGCTGGGAAGGAAAATGGGGCAAGTGTGGTTAAGAGGTGAGCGGGGCCACACTGGATCCCACCCTGGCCCTCCACTGCTTCCCTGCACCATCTCAGGCAGCAGCTGGGAAGGCAGGTCTGAGGGCCTGGGGTCCTCCTTTCTGGGTCCTGGACCCTTGAGTTGGCTCTTGGTTTCCCTGGTGTGTATCCAAGAGGAGCTAGAACATTCCCTCTTCACTAGGGCAGGAAGGGAGATGCTGTCTTGATGGAACTGGCAAGTTTTCACACGTTCCCAGGCCACTTCTGTCTGCCAAGTAAACTTCAGGCCTGGCTAGTCAAAAGGCCAGAGTTTGTCCCCAGCTCCTGTGCCATATGGTGTCTGCAGAGGTGGCTCACAAGCTGTTGCAGGCCCCTGGGCAAGTTACTTCCCCTCTGAGTCTTAGTTTTCCTTTTGTGAAATGGGGGCAATGAAACTGTAGAGGAGTGTTGAAATACATCTAAAATCAGAATGCCGCAGTTTACTAAACTGAATCTTAACTCTTCAAAAATTTCTAAGAAAAAAGCCTGGAAGGAAGCATCCAAATGTTAACAATGTAGACTTGTGGCCTGGAGAGAAATCTGTACTTTGTCTCTCTTTCTGGTTGTATGACCTTGGGCAAGAAACTTCATATCCCTGGCCTCAGTTTCCCTGTCTGTAAAATGGGGATTATAAGAGCAACTATCTCATAGGGTTGTTCTGCAAGTAAGTGGTTTGGTAAAATACAACTCATTAGGTATCTCATCTTGATGCCTGACACATACAAATGTGTCAATAACTGGTTTACTTTATTAACAACAACAGGGTGTATGGGATCTTGAACTATGGAAAATTAAAAGAGTTGCAGTTGTATCCTGACCCCCAGCTGGTGATGCAGGTCATAGCGATTAAGTTTAACTTACACACTGACCTTAGCAATCAGGATGCTGTGCCCACTATACGCGCACAGAGATCCACACACCTCCACGTGCACATTTCATTGATTTATGTTTTAACTGATTTGTTTGTTTATTGGTATCCTGCCTTGTTCCAGGAATGGTTTGAGTTAGGAGTCAGTTTTGTTTTGGGAAAGGTTTTGGGTGTGTGGGGTTGTAGAGAAAACATTTTTATTTTTCCACAAAGGGCATTCTGAGCAAACGTGACTGAAACTTGGGATCTGGGCTAAAAGACAAGCCTTGGAGCGAATACATGACTGATTAACTAGTGAGAACTCCAGAAAGATTCACCTCCTGGGAGATGTCTGTTGACATTTCAAGGGGGGATGAGACCCAGACCGTGGAGACACCCCCTGGGTTGTAAAGCTGGGTTTAAAGCTACTAGTCTTATCTTCCCCTGGAGAGAAGTATTTATATTCCAAATGCTAGAAACCCAGGATCCTGGCCCTTCTGTTCATCATGATACTTGGGAGTAGATTTGTCTCCCTTTCTCAGAAGGTCCCTCTACTATACAACCACCCAGATTCATATTTGGGTGGTTCCTTGCCTACAGCACAAACTCTGGTGCAGGTAGGAGGATATCTGGATCTCGTCTGGTCACCCCAGGGGAAGAACTGGGGCAAACTGGCATGGTTTTTACTATACAAATAATAATGATCTGCTCTGCTCCAGAATCCTCTTGTTCACATTTAGGATAGTATTAATAAATACAGATATTAAAGACTAATATGATGACATTTACTTTTTTCTCAATACTCTACAATGAGCAAGTTTTAGTTTTATACTCAGGAAAAAATAAACATTATTAAAAATGCTTCCTATTCAAACTACTCTAAGATCGCTCTTCTTAAGCGTATTTGATTGGCAGAGATCCAAAAGTTTGACGACACACCGTGCTGGTGAGGCTATCGGGAAACGGGCCTCTCAGACCTTGCTGGACGGAGTGTGAACTGGCACAACCCCATGTAAGGCAGTTTGGTCACATTTGCCAAATTATAAACGCACAGCTCTTTCACCCAACGGTTCCCCTTCTAGGAATCTGCCCTATACAGTGGCTTGGGTATGTATGAAATGATATCTGTAGAAGGTTATTCATTGCAGTATGGAGGATGATGGTAAAATACTGGAAATACCATAAACGTTCATCAATAGGGTATGAGTTAGACCAGAGGTTGGCAAACTGCAACCTGCTGCCTGTTTATGTAAATAAAGTTTTACTGGCACACAGCCATGCCCATTCGTTTCCATATCGTCTATGCTTCACTCTACCACTGCAAAGTTGAATAGTTGTGACAGCGACTTGCAAGGCCAAAAATATTTACTCTCTGGTCCTTTATAGAAAGTTTGCCTTCCCCTGGGTTAGATGATGGTGCGTCCATGTAGTGCAATACGACGCAGCTGTGAAACAGAAGGAACTGCTTTATATACAGATACGGAACAAGCTCTAAGACACATACACGGAAAAAGTAAGGTTCAGGAGGGTGTACCTAGTATTAATAAGTATTATTTTTTTAAAAGATGCTAATTATTCTCTTAAGGATATGCATACCAATGTTGTGATGATTTCTTTCTTTTATTTATTTATTTTTGGTCACAGGGCATGTGGGATCTTAGTTCCCCAACCAGGGATTGAACCTGGGCCCCCTGCATTGGAAGCGTGGAGTCTTAACCACTGGACTGCCAGGGAAGTCCCTCATTTTTGTTTTAGAAAGGGGTAAAAGTAGGTATTCATGGGCTTGTGAAGGGATCTCTGGGAGGAGACCCCAGACACTGTAACAGAGGTTGCTAGGGAGAGGGGAACTGGGGGCAAGTTCAGGGAGGGGAGATGGAGTTTCCCGGCTATGCCCTAATGTACCTTTTTCAGTTTTGAACTAAGTAAATGGATTACCTGTTCAAAAAATTAACCTAAAAAACGTTATTCTTTTCCAACCTTCCTCTGCAGGAGGGGGCACCCTGTCCTTAGGTTGGCACAGCCATGCATCTGGACCTTTGCCTCTGCTGTGCCCTCTCAAGAGAACAGCGCCTGGGCTTTAGAACCCAGCTGCAAAGTGTCCTCCTAGGAGGCCTCCCTCAACCACCCCCAGGGAAATGACCACTTGCCCTGTCACACTGCTGACCCCTCCTGGCCATGCCCCTGGCTGCTGGTGTTGCAGGGGACCGGGGAGAGATGCAGTAGGCCTGCAGGGCTCCAGACCGGACCCTTATGGCCACATCTTACCTCCTTTCAAAGTCCTGCCCAACTTTGTCCCGCAGATGGCAACACATCTGAAGCCAGAGGAAGGCAGGACGCGGGAACCCCATTTATAAATGTGAAAACTGAGACTCGGAGAGGCTGAAGGACTTACAAGGACCCGGGCTGGGACTAGGATATGGGTCCCCCAGGGAAGGCTGGGGTCCACACAGTGCCTGCCTGGTGATCGAGTGAGGAGGCTGGTGGAGACGCCATGTGGGGATGGAGGGAGAGAAGCAGCCCCGGGCTTGTCCCTCGTCACTGCCCCCGGCTCTATGGAACACAGCTCCTCACTCAGTCTGGTTGAGAGAGACCCATGTCCCAGCTTAGCCTGGGGATGGGCCTGGGATCTCTGGTCACTGCTCTGCCTTCCTCCCACGGGGAAGGGCACTTGTCATGCTCTGCAGGCTGCTTTCTGGCCTTTACCAGGGCCGTCCCGTGCCTGGAATCCATCCCTCTACAGTCTCAAGTTACTTGTCAGGTCTCGGCTCCATGACCCTTCCTGTGGGATGTCTTCCCTGACCCCTGAGTCTGGGTCTGGTGCCCCTTCCCCAACCGTTGCTGCCTGCATCACCCTATTTCTGAGTGTTCTGTCTGTACCCCGCCCTCCTTCCCTGGGAACTCAGGGGCTGGGTCCCAGACAGCTCCCAGCCCCAGCACTCAGCATGGCATGTAGTTCAATTAATATTGATTGAGCTCAGCTCCCTCCTCTCCGCCTGGCCCGAGACCCCCGCCCCGGGGAGAATGAGCCCCCAGCACACGTCTCCTCACCTGATTAGCTTTCTCCAGGTTGGTCATGATCAGGCCGACTTCATCTGCCCTGAGACAGAAAGACGAGGCCCTGAGGAAGGGATTCTGGCAGCCACCAGGGCCCCCGCCATTCCTGAAACCCCCCAGCCCCTGCCAACCCAAGGGTCTCACAATGGCGGCCTCGAGAAGGCTGCCTTCCATCCTTCCTACTGGAGAGAAACCAAGCTGGGGGTGGCGGGGAAAGAATCCAGGCTGGGGGGAAATGAAAACGGGGCCTCAGCACTACACCCCTTCCAGGCAGCCTGGCCTCCCATCTCCCCCAGGGGTCCACTCTCCGAAGGTGCCACAGAGCTACACCTCCCAGCCTTTGCCTCTGCTATGCCTTCCACCTGGACACCTTCCTCAAGAGAACAGGGCCTGAGCTTTAAACCCAGCTGCAAAGTGTTCTCCTAGGAGGCCTCCCTCAACTACCCTCATTTATTTTGCTGCCTCCCCACTCCCCTGGGTTGCCAGTGCCTAAAGGATCAGGACAGGCCTCATCCACCTCGGCTGCCCCTCTGCCTAGCAAGGGGTGGGGCCACAAGGGGCCTGCGGGGAGCATTTGGCGACTAAAAGCCACACATATGCTACACGCATGTTCCAGTTCAAGGCCTTCTTTGCATAAGCTGTTCCCACTGCCCAGAGCACCTTTCCAAGCATTCTTCATGTGGCCATCTCCTTCCCATCTTTGAGATCTCATTCTGAAGGTCATCTCCTCGGGGAAGTCCTCCCTGACCACCCTGGATAATAGGACCCACCCCTCCATGTTATTCTCTCTTGCTGCTCCTGGTTTTTCCCTTCATAGCATTTACCATGTGGTCACAACAGTGTCAGGCATACAGTAAGTGCTCAATAGTGTCTGTGAATGAAAGACTTTATTCCTGTACATCAGCTAGTGTCTGTCTCCTCTCCTTGACTGAGGACAGGCCCATGTTCTGGTGTTTCCTCCAGGGACACAGCATAGCACTAGGTAAACAGTAGGTGCTAAATAAGTGTTTGTGGATTAAGTGATATCTTAAAGCCTGAAGAAATGTTGAGTCCAGAGTAATTAAAGTGAATGACACTTGGTCCTGAGGGTTGGACTGTGAAGTTGGGGAGTGGGGACAGCCCCTGGAGGCTGCGGCAAGGCAGAGGCCCATGACTAGCGGTCTGCTTAGCTGGAAACCCAGAACGTCCTTTATAGTCTGTGCTACACGGATGGCACCACAAATAACTGCTGAACAGCTGTGTGCCTATGCGGGTGTGGAGCAGAGAGTACTTAATTAAATGGGTGTCTCAGGCAGAATCAGAGGGAGAATATCAGAAAGAGGAGGCATGTCTAGAGGGTGAGAGGGAGGAGGCATGTCTGGGAGGGTCACAGGGAGGAGGCATGTCTGGGAGGGTCTGAGGGAGGAGGCATGTCTGGGAAGGTCAGAGGGAGGAGGCATGTCTGGGAGGGTCAGAGGGAGGAGGCATGTCTGGGAGGGTCAGAGGGAGGGGGCATGTCTGGGAGGGTCAGAGGGAGGGGGCATGTCTAGAGGGTGAGAGGGAGGAGGCATGTCTGGGAGGGTCACAGGGAGGAGGCATGTCTGGGAGGGTCAGAGGGAGGAGGCATGTCTGGGAGGGTCAGAGGGAGGGGGCATGTCTGGGAAGGTCAGAGGGAGGAGGCATGTCTGGGAAGGTCAGAGGGAGGGGGCATGTCTGGGAGGTCAGAGGGAGGAGGCATGTCTGGGAAGGTCAGAGGGAGGAGGCATGTCTGGGAGGTCAGAGGGAGGGTCACAGGGAGGAGGCATGTCTGGGAGGGTCACAGGGAGGAGGCATGTCTGGGAGGGTCAGAGGGAGGGGGCATGTCTGGGAGGGTCAGAGGGAGGGGGCATGTCTGGGAGGGTCAGAGGGAGGGGGCATGTCTAGAGGGTGAGAGGGAGGAGGCATGTCTGGGAGGTCAGAGGGAGGGTCAGAGGGAGGAGGCATGTCTGGGAGGTCAGAGGGAGGGTCAGAGGGAGGAGGCATGTCTGGGAGGGTCACAGGGAGGAGGCATGTCTGGGAGGGTCACAGGGAGGAGGCATGTCTGGGAGGTCAGAGGGAGGGTCAGAGGGAGGGTCAGAGGGAGGAGGCATGTCTGGGAGGGTCAGAGGGAGGAGGTATCTTTGGGAGGGTCAGAGGGAGGAGGCATGTCTGGGAGGGTCCGAGGGAGGAGGCATGTCTGGGAAGGTCAGAGGGAGGAGGCATGTCTGGGAGGGTCAGAGGGAGGGGGCATGTCTGGGAGGGTCAGAGGGAGGAGGCACACCTCAGCAAGGCGTTCACTTACTTGGATGCCGCCTCCTCATCGTATTTCCGCCGCAGCTCCAGCAGCTCTGTCTGTGTGGCCTTTAACGCTGGGAAAAATTAAAGTGCCGGAGTAAGGCCCTCCACCCCCAGGGAAGTGGAACCCACTCCCCTTCTCTGGGGCCCGGAAGGCAGAATGAAGCTTAGGGTAGTGAGGAAAGATTTTTCTCTCAGAACTGGTGACAAGTAGTGAGTTTCCTGCCCCTAGAAGGGCTTTGAGCTGGAGGGAGGGCTGTGGCATGGCCAGGGTGGGGAGGGCAGATGACATGATTCTCTATGAGTCTGTGAAGCTCAGGGGACCCAGGTAAGTGGAGGGGGGCAGTCTGTCCCAGGACCTGGGGTATGAGTCCCCTAACACCTTTAAGGTCACTCCAGGACCTGGGTGGGGTCATCCGTCCATTAGCTCACCCACCCTGAGGTCCAGCCCTGGAAGTGAGGGGGACGGGGAGGAGCAACGAAGTCAATAGATACATGTATATTATAATAAATGAGGGATTTCTCATAAAATTCCAGATTTCTGATTTCTCTAGCAAAATGGAAGGGACTGACTATACTGGGCAGTGCCTGGCTGGGGCTCGGCAGTGGCCACCTCTTTAGATCAGGCCGGGGTTCTCGTTTGACCCACACCCCACCCTTCCCTACTGCATTCTCTAATCCAGCCAGCTTGGCTGCATGCCCGGCCCCTGTAGGCACTGCATTTGCCACCCCGGATTGAATTCTATCTCAAACCCTCTCTCCACAGTAGTACGACCCCCGGGACTGGGGATCTGATTCCTGCTGGGTAATGTAGGTCTTTCCTCTCCCTTCCCAAACTCCTTTCTTGCCCTCCTGATTCTAGAACACCTGACCCTGTGTTCAGTGTCACTGCCCCCTCCCACTCCCCCTGGGCCTCCTGGTCTGAGTGGCTGGGGCGCTGCACGAGGGCAGGGGACATGTGCCAGATACACACCTGAATGTAGGACCTTGATCTTCTCCTCGGCTTCCCCCAGTCTGGCTGCCAAAGTGAAGGCCTGTACTTCCTGAAGGCCCCTGTGAAAAGACCTGGTGTGTGGACCGGCCCATCCTGGCTTCCTGTCCCCTTTCCCACTCCCTGTAAAATCTGCACCTCCGTCTTTTTAATGAGTCCTTAAACATGACACTCAGGCACTTGGCTGCCCTGCTGTTTTGCTGACTGTGTGGCCTCCATTAGAGCTGGTGCCCAGTTAAGGTTCTGTAGCAGCCAGTGACCTTGCCTCTCTGGGCCTCAATTTCCTCATGTATAAAATGGGTTTCTGATGGAGTCTGCCTCAGAGAGTGTTGTGAAGCACGTTCAACGTGGTGCCCAGCACCCAGAGTTCCCTCAGTATCACTGGTTACTATTATTTCCCCTTGAGAGGCACTTTTTTTCCCTTTTCTGTGGCGGGAGTTTGGGAAGCCCCGCCAGCCCGCTGTGATCTAACTTGGGTGTGATGCAAGCATCCCAGCAGAGAAAGAGGACCCCTAGCCGTGCTGGGGGAGGGTTTATGCAAAGCCTGAGCCTTACCTTGGCTGGCTCAGTGACTCTAGGGAAGGAGCCCCGTTTACCTTGATCTTATCCTGCCCCCTCCCCCTCGCTCACTCCATTCCAGCCACACTCCCCTCACACATCAGGCACTTTCCTACCTCAGGGCTTTGCACTGATTGTTCCCTCTGGCCCTGTATACCTGCAAGCCTCCCTCATCTCCTTACGGCTTTACTCACCTCAGTGAGGCCTCCTCCAACACTCTATTTAAAACTTCAGCCCCCGGGGACTTCCCTGGTGGCGCAGTGGTTAAGAATCCTCCTGCCAATGCAGGGGACATGGGTTCGAGCCCTGGTCCGGGAAGATCCCACATGCTGCGGAGCAACTAAGCCTGTGCGCCACAACTGCTGAGGCTGTGTGCCACAACTACTGAAGCCTGCACGCCTAGAGCCCGTGTTCCGCAGCAAGAGAAGCCCCCGCACCACAACAAAGAGTAGCCCCCGCTCTCCGCAACTAGAGAAAGCCCGCGCGCAGCAACAAAGACCCAGCGCAGCCAAAAATAAATAAATAAAATAAATAAATTTTAAAAATCAAAAATCAAAAAACTTCAGCCCCCATCTTATCCTCTCCCTCTTCTGCTTTATCTGTCGTCACAATGCTTATCATGTAGCACACCACTTATTTATCGTTTTTGTTTGTGTTTTCCTCACTAGAAAGTAAACTCCAGGAGGGCAGAGAGTTTTGTCCATTTTGTTCACTGCTGTTCCCTAGAACAGTGGCTGGCACACAGTAGGTGGCTCCATAAATATGTGGAATGAAAAAATAAGTGAATGACAGAAAGGATAAATGTAACGATCATCATAAAATTGTCCTAGAAAGGCCCTAAGAATGCATATTTTATCACCACTGCACCAATTGTAAAGGCAAACATTTACTGACATGTGCTTCTCCCTGTGAGCACTGAGCTAAGCGTGTACAGCTGTCATTTCATTTCATTCTTATGGCAGACTAGGAGGTGACATTGCCTGTGACCGTCAGTGTTATACGTCCATTTGGCTGGGCTATAGTACCCAGTTATTCAGTCATACACTAATACATGTACTGCTGTGAAGGCATTCTGTAGAGGGGGTTAACATCTACAATCAGTTGATTAACTAAAGGAAAATATTTGCAATAACACAGGTGGGCTTCATTCAGTCAGTTGACGGTCTTAAGAACAAAACTGAGGAAGAAGAAATTCTGCCTCAAGATGGCAGCACTTACACCCACCTGACAGTTTCCAGCCTGCCGGCCGGCTCGACCAATTCAGACTTGCCAGCCTCAATCGTGTGAGTCAAGTCCTTGAAATACAACTCTTTTTTTTTTTTCCTTAATATTTATTTATTTGGCTATGTTGGGTCTTTGCTGCGGCACGCGGGCTCTTAGTTGTGGCATGTGGGATCTAGTTCCCTGACCAGGGATCGAACCTGGGCCCCCTGGATTGGGAGCGTGGAATCTTAACCACTGGACCACCAGGGAAGTCCCAAAATACAATTCTTAATTTAAAAAAAAATTCTACTGGTTTTTCCTCTGGGGGACCCTGGCCAATATACCACCATTAGCCCCATTTTCCAGATGGGGAAACTGAGGCTCAGTGAGGTGATGTGACCTGCCCAGAGCTGGCCACTGAGCTGCTGACGTGTGGCTTGAACCCAGGCCTGCATCTCCATCTCCAACCTGCATCTGGATTGCCAAAGGGTCCTGGGCACGGGTGACTTTCCAGGTACCCCCTCCCAGACAGGTGGCGCAGCGGGAGCCTGCCTGTCCTTCCCCCACTCACTTTTGTTTCTCTGCCTCATTTCTCTGCAGCAAAGTTTCTGTCAGGAGGGCTTTGCTGGGAATGCCTGGGAGGCGGCTCCCCTCAGTCAGCGTGGGCCCAGCCGGCGACGTCCCCTCTCTCTGTTCTGGAGGGAGAAAAAGAGGGAAAACCGCCCATTGCTGAGAGTGGCATGACAGCCAAAGCTGCTTTCTGCAAACCAGATCGATCAACAGTGCTGGGAGAAGAATCAATTTCCCAAACTCAGCGTTGGAGAGAGCGCAGCTGTCAGGACCTGTTGTCACTGCGATCAGCTGGGTTGAGCCTTGGTGAGTGCCTGCACAAGAAAGTTAAACTCCATCGTGCCGGCCCCAGACAGCAAACCCAGAGGCTTCCTTTGCCCTCTCAGACCTGTTCCTGCCTCCTTGGCCTTCTGTATGATTAAAAAAAATCATGGTAAAATATACATAACAAAATTCACCATTTTAACCATTTTAAAGTGCACAATTTAGTGATATGTAGTATAGTCAAAATACTGTGCAACCATTATCAGTAATTCCAGAACACTGGCATCACCCCAAAAGGAAACCTGTCCCCATTAAGCAGTCACTCCCCACTCCCTTCCCTAGCCCCTGGCAACCACTGTTCTGCTTTCTGTCGCTACGGATTTGTGTATTTTGGATATCTCATAGCACTGGAATCATAACACCTATCCTTTTGTGACTCGATTCTTTCACTTAGCATGTTTTTGAGGTTCATCAAGGTTGGACCATGTGTCAGTACTTCATTCTTTTTTTATGGCCGAATAATATTCCATTTCATGGATATACCATATTTTGTTTTTTCCCTTTCATCCATTAATGGACATTTGGATTATTCCCACAATTTGGCTACTGTGAACAGTGCTGCTATAAACATTTGTGTACAAGTTTTGTTTGAGCACCTGTTTTCAATTCTTTGGGGTATATCCCTAGGAGTGGAATGGTTGGGTCACAGGGTAACTCCAGATTTAACTTACTGAGGAGCCACCACACTGTTTTCCCTTCCCCAAAATTGATGGCACATACTCAGATGCTCAGTCATCGCCCCTTACCTGCAGGTGCCCTGGGGCAGGGCCCACGTCAGGTCCATCTTTACAGGCCCCGTGGCAGTTCATTTGGGGATCAGTGTGTGCCTTTGGCACCGAACTCATGGAGAGAGAGTTGCTCAGGGGCCAGCCATTGAGGGTGAGTGGCTCAAGAGTTCCAAAATTTGGTCTCCCAACCTTGGGTCCAAGTGACTCAGTTAAATCCTGTCCTAGTTTTTAAGTTTCTACTGTGATCCTGGCACAGGAGGGTGAGTGTAGAGCTGGGTGGTTTGTAGAGTGAGCCCCTCGAGAGGCTAGTACAGCAGTCAGCTTATAATACACACACACACACACACACGTGCACACACGTACTGGGAACGTTCCAGGTGCCTAGGCCACAACAGTGAACAAAAAGGCAAGTTTTGACCATCATGATGCAGAATAACAAGTGTCCTCAAGGAGAAACACAGCCCAGGACCAAGGTCAAAAACTTCTGTTCTGATTCCCCACTTGGCCACCTGCGGCTTCTGTGACTCAGTTTCCTCATCTGTAAAATGAGGCCAATGACACCTCAGAAGATTGATGCCAGGAGACAGTGAGATGCTGTGTGAAAGGCACACTGCACAGAGCAAATGCTCTCAAGAGGCAATTTCCACAACTACTATTATCCTTACAGAAGGAAGTTTGAACCTCAGAGGGACCTCAGAGGAAGGAGTGACAATTTTGCTGGGGAACCTCAGAGGCTTCACAGAGGTGTGTACATATGAGCAGGGGCTGAAGAACTGCCAAGTCTGCCAAGTCCTGGCTTGTCAGCGTGGCTGGAATCGTATTCCAGGTGCAGGACCAGAGTTGGCAAAGTGCTGTTATTTTAGTCACTGTAAATCTTCCCCAGAAGACCCTGCCTAGGGCCAGGCTTACAGCAGGTGCTCTCTACGTAATGTGGGGAGGGGGAAGGGAGGAGGTTGTGAAATGGGGGACTGTGAGAGAGAGGTTGCTTCCTGAGAAGCGACTTTGTGTCATGCCTTCATTTGACAGGCCTCAGCCCATTTTATCTTCACTACATGCCAAATCTGGCCCACCACCTGTTTTGTCAATAAAGTTTTATTGAAACAAAGCCATGCCCACTCATTTACATACTATCTATGGCTGCTTTCACCCAGAGTTAAGTAGTTGTGACAGAAACTACATGACCTGCAATACCTGCGATAATTACTTTCTGGCCCTTTTCAGAAAAAGCTTGCTGACCTCTGAGGTAAATCCTACTCATTCGTTCCTTAGACAAGAATCCCTTCACCTGACTCCCCCAATTCTCTGCTCAACTTTTTCCCCAAAGTCTTTCTCACCAACTGACATACTATATATTTTACTAACATTTATTGACACTCAGTCCCTCCCTCTAGAATGTCAGCATGATGAGAGCAGAGATTTTTGTCTGTTTTGTTCCTGGCTGTGTCCCCAGTGCCTACGACAGTGCCTGCAGGTCAATGAACATCCAAAACTTGGATGGTTACCAATGGCTTTCGCCTGCTATTTGCTCCTCCCTATGGTAACCTCCTACCTCACCTTCCAGAGGTAACCACCATGCTGAATTTTGTTCACCATTCTCTTGCTTTTAAACATTTTTATCACAACATATGTACACCCAAACACTATTATTTTTAGCTTTGCTAGTTTCTTAACTTGTCTCATTTGGGGCTGAGACAGTGCTGTGTTCACTACATCCTATTTCCCTCTCCTCCTGGGCACACAGCCAGACTACATTTTCCAGCCTCCTTTGCAGCAGGGATGTGGCCAAATGATGTGCGTCACTCCCACAACCTCAATGTGATCCTCCACATTCTTTCTCTGCCTGTTGGCTGGGTGTCAACATTCACTGTGACTCTGGATGTCGAGCATTGACGATGGCAGGACTACCACAGCCTGGGTCCCTGAATGACTGCGTGGAGCGTCCCCTGCAACTTCCCCTCCCTTCAAATATATTAAGCCTCTGAGATTTGGGGTTGGTCTGTCTCAGCAGAACTGCACCTTAACCCATCCCACATCTAAAATTATGATAGAGTTGAGTTCCCTGCCCCCCTTCCCCCGCAAGGGTGGCCGAGTTTGGCTGCCAAAGATCCACAGCCCATTTGTTTATTATGGACATCCTGTGAAAACCTTATCAGTACCTTTGGGGCTGAGGAGCTCAGGGTGTCTCTTCCACGAAGTGTGGAGCTCTCGCCGCGGCTGCCCGCTGAGGTCGAAGCTGGGGGACTGCAGTCTGTCGTCTGGGCTGCGTGAAGCCTCAAACACAGGCACGGGGTCTGCACAGAGAGAGGAGGACAGGGGTGGTGGGAGCCCTGGGGGTCAGGGGGTGCCCCGGCTGAGGCCACAGGGCCAGGGAGCTTGGGTGGGAGGAACCATCCACAGGAGCCATCTGGAATCGCTCTGGTGGCTTAGGGGAGCAACGTGGACTTTCTGCTTTATGAGGGAGCAGATCTCCAGGCACCTGCTCCGGAGAGCGTGTGCCATCCCCATGGGTGTGGCTGTCCTACCCAGCTGGGAATAGTAATAACAATTATCATAATAACTTCATTTTCCTGATTCTAGATGCCATCTGTGGTGGCCATGAGATTGTGTCCTGCACACCTCCAACCACAGGGAACATCACTTAGCAATGACCCTAGCAGGCACACTCTGAAATCCATCAGTTCAAGCCTAGCCTTTTCATGGGACTTCCCAGACAAGGCCTGCAGGCAGCGAGGATAGAGGCAGACCTGCTCCTGGGGGACACAAAACTGCTCTGAGGGCTGAGGACCGGCCTGTGGCCTTCCCCAGTGCTTCCTTCCTTAGGCTATAATGTGGTCTGGATGCTTCCACCCGGTTCCCCACCTCTCCTAGCTCCCTCCCTATTTTCTTTCACCCGAGGTTCCCTAATAGCATCTTTGCACATATAACCCTTGGGGTGCTTTTCAATGGATCTGGGCCAACACACCATCATTTGTGACACTTGTGGCCGATTAAATAATAGTTTTTCCGGGGGCGAGATATACACCTGGATATAAGATGTCTCCGTATTTCCCAATAGCTATATTGAGGACTCCAGGTCCTTCCACCTGGAATTCTGTCCCCCCTCCCACCCTGTCACCTAGCAAGCACTTCCTCTTCCTTCAGATCTAGAATCCAACACCTCTTCTTCCAGCAACTCCCCACCTGGGGCAGGAGGTTGGTGCAGCATCTTCCATGTTACAAAGCCAGTCCCTGGGAAGAGGTTCCCACGATGCACCCAGCATCCCCTGGAGGCTGGTCTGGATCTAACTTGTTTTCACAGATGAGGAAACTGCTCAGAGAAGCCAGGTGACTTGCTGAAGAGTGGAGGAGAGACTCAAGTCTGGGTCTCTTTCTCTGATGCCACAAAGACTTCCTGTCCCAGTGGTGTGGATATTTCGACCCCAGTAGCTGCAGGTAGTTAGGTGTTCATGGGGTCCCAAGAAAGCCAGGGCCTCCTCGCTTCAGACCAAGGGGTCTGGTCTGGTCCACATTTTTTCTAATGCTCCAGAGCCCTCTCTCTTCCTGGTCCCTCCTTTGGGATCTCCCACCAGCATCTGCTTGGCCATTGCTCTCTGCTGGTGTGGACCCTGGAGTCAGATGTCCCTGGTCCTGGTCTAATCCATACTTGCTTCTTAGGATTGCTGTGTGACCTTGGTAAATGGCGCTACCTCTCTGTGCCTCACCATAAAAGTACCGACCTCGTGGGCCTGTGATGAAGATTCATGTAAAGTGCTCAACACAGTGCCTGGCACTTGGTCAGCTCAGGACAAATGGAAGCCCTCACTATTATTCCTGCCCTTCTGAGTGCAAGCCACACTGGCCTTCTTCTCTCAGTCCCTCAAATGCACCTTCCCACCCCAGAGACTTTGTACGGGAGGGAGCCTCTGCCAGGAACACCCTGCCCTCTCCTATCCCTTTCAGCTAGTTAATGCTTACTCATCTTAGCAACTCAAATGCCAACTCTTCCAGGAAGCCTTCCTTGACCAGTCGGTCTTCTGGTATGAGCTCTCCCAGCTGCCTGCACCTTTCCTTCACAGCACTCACTGTACTTCCAATTTTCATTGATTTGCAAGTGCACCTAATTATACCCGCTGGACTGCAAACTCCACAACAAGGCAGGGCTGGGACTGCATCTGTTCTTGCACCTCCACTGGACCCCTTGTGGGTGAATGAAGCCTGACCCACAGTCCAACCCAATAAACATCTGCTGATGGAAGAAACAGGGCAGAGCCTATACTTGGGGACCTTCAGGTCTGGCTGGAACAAGGCCACCTCTGCATTTTATCCCTCTTCTCCCGCCTGTTTGTTTAGGTGGTGGGAGGCTCAGACAATGGGTGTTTGTGTCGAGGTAAGCAGGTGCATGGGAACGCTGCTGCTGGCTTTCCTCTGTCAGCACTCCCCCACGCCCCGTCATTAGGCAGGGGCTGCTCAGCAGGGTATGCCATTATGTCTCCCCGGGCTGATGTAATTATACATTGACATAATTAACCCAGCAAGCGCATTAGGCAGGCCAGCTAAAAATTCATCTATAATTATTTGTTGTGTGCATGCTAATGAGTCCATCTGCACTGCCTTTGTACAACATGGACAAATTAATTTACAAGTCTGGATTTTTTAATAAGTTCAAGGAAACGCTTCCTATTGTGTCCTGGTTTTTGAGAAAGGAAGAAAAAGGCGACAAGCGCTTGCCAGGGTCAGGGAGGTTAGATAAACACGGGAGGCTGCAGCTGAGAGCGGCATGGAGGGCTCGCTCTGGTTCCAGGGAGGTGGGAAAGATCCAGCTCATGGCTCCGGGGCCGGCTGGCCAGGAGCCTGTCCAAGCCAAAGGATGACGCTCGGGTGAAAAAGGATGTCATTTACCCCATTCCCAGGGATCAGAAATTGATGTTTGTTCTGCTCGGAGGCCCTGCGGTCATCCCTTGATGCCCTGTGCTCTTTGTCCAGGGGAAGCTGACCGCAGGTGGCCTCCTGGAGAGACTGGAGGAGCTGGGTGGCGAGTGGACACTCAATACGGGGTCAGCGGGTTCCAAGGCTCTGTCTCTTTGCCTTCATTTGCCAGTACAGGGTAGAACATAGTGGTTAAACTCTCAGCACATGAAGTCCAGCGCTGGTCTTGAGCCTCAGCTTCCCCACTTAAAAAGTCAGAAAATATTACAGTTTCTACTTCTCAGAAGTTACTACTGGGAAGACTGAAAAAGATTACTGAGAGAGGCAGCATGATTTAAGGACTGCTGGTGTCAGCTCCAGCTCTGAACTGGCCATGTGACCTTTGGACAGTTAGTTAACCTCTCCAAGCCTCCATTTTCTCATCTGTAAAATGGGGCTGCAAGGACTGGATGAGAGAATGTGTATAGAGATTTGCACAGTGCTGGGTGCACAGTAGGGCTTGATAAGTGTTGGCTGCTGTTATTACCCTGAGAGGGGGCAGCATACTGTCCCGTGACGTTCTAGGAGCTGCTGTCTACATGGCAAAACTCCACGGAGACTCAGGACAGGGTAAGGCCTCATATACTCTCATCAGTGCCTGGGAGACTCAGAATCCAGTAATCCTGCGTTGAGCTCCACTCAGGGACTCAAAGGCTCCAGCTTAGAAAGTCACACTGAGGAGGGACAATTTGTCAAGTGTCCAACACCCCTACCCCAGTGCACAGTTGGGGAAAAGTGGGGTCCCGTGACTTCCCTGAAGTCTGCCAGTGAGTTGGTGGTAGGGCCAAGATGGGGCCTTGGGCCTCGGCCTTTTCCTCCCACACTGTGCTTCCTCCTAGATCCCCAATTTGAGAGAGGAAGTCGGGGGAAGTGCAGATGACTCAGCCAAAGTGAGGCTGTGGCCAAATCCTAACAGCCGGAGCACTTTAAATCGATTAGAATTCATACAGTCTTCACCACAACACTGTTAGTAGGGCTGTTGTGTTCCCATTCTATAGATGGGGAAACTGAGGCATGGGGGAGTGAAATCACTTCCCCAAGGTGAGGCCCAATAAGGTAGATGCTGCTATTTCCATTTTCCAGACAAAGAAATGAAGGCCCAGAGAGGAGATTCCATGTGCCCAAGGTCGCCGAGCTCAGAAGTGGCAGGGGTGGGATTTGAACCCGGAGTGCCTGGTGACTCTTTGTAGTGGGCTAAGCTGCCTTGAGGCAGGGCATGGGGGATTATTAGGCCAGAAGCACGAGAATGAGGGCTCTGTTCTTGGCCTTGCCACAGGCTTGCTGTGTGACCTTGGACAAAGCATCAGACTTCTCTGGGCTCCAAATTTCTATTACAAGTATCCCTGAGGCACACACTCAATCAACATTGGTTATCACCAGATAGGGGTGTGGTCCTGTCAAAGTGAGTGCTTTTGGCCCTGGGCCTATTCCTTGGTGCTGGGATGCTCAGGGAGGGTGATTATTAAACGCCTTCATAGCTGAACTTGACACTTGAGGTTTGAACATTGTGAATTCTCCAAATTCCCAAAGCCACTCTCAGATAAAGGGGGAGAGGGATAGGTTGGGAGGCTGACGGTCAAATCCTGGCTGTGACAACTTTAGGGAAAGTCACTTAGGTCCCCTGAGCCTCAGTTTCCCCATCAGTAAAACAGGGATAACAACAGGACCTACTGTAGAGGGCTGTGCAGGGACTCCATGAGCACGCTGAGCCCCTGTGACAGTGCCTGGCACCTAACAGAGTCTAAGTGAGCGTTACCCTTATTCTTATGACTTGTGGCAGTGTGGGATGTGCCATCCAGCTCTCCCTTCAAGAAAGAACGTCCTGCGAGGAGTTGGTGACAGTCTCCAGGCGCTGCACCTTCGGATACACTGCAGTGTTTGTTTGGAGGCCAGGTTTCCCCAGGCCTTCTCCCAGCCAATGACTGAGCAAGACAGGGACAGTAGGGCTGGGCCACTCCTGCCGATGCTGGAAAAGGCAACCTAGTATTATAGACTAAAATGTTTTCCCCCAAACCCATATGTTGAAGCCTTAACCCCTGATGCAACTGTATCTGGAGACAGGGCTTTAAGGAAGTAATTAAGGTTAAATGAGGTCGTTAAGAGTGGGGCCCAATCTGATAGGACTGGTGTCCTTACAAGAAGAGGAAGAGACACTAGAGCTTTCTCCCTCTGCACGTGCAGAAAGGAAAGGCCATGTGGGGACACAGTAAGAAGGCAGCCATCTACAAGCCAAGAAAAGAGCTCTCCCCAGAAACCAACCCTGCTGGTACCTTGATCTTGGACTTCCCAGCCTCCAGAACTATAAGAGATATAATTCTGTTGCTTAAGCCACCTAGTTTGTGGTGTTTTCTTATAGCAGCCTGAGCAGAATATTGCATCCTGCTTTGGGGCTCCTGTTAGTTTTAGCTTGGCTGAGACTTTTTCAGACCTGCACTGCAGTTTGAGGTTCCTCCTACCAACCCTCCTTCCTTCCCTCTCTCCCTTCCCAGGTGTTAGACCAGCATCACCAAGTGAAGGCTCTCCTGGTCTCCTCCTCTCCCTGTCCTTCATTCTTCACAGGCATCTTCCCCAATAAATCTCTTGCACATCTGGTGCCATCTTGGCATGTGAATGCTTCCAGAGGACCCAAACCAGTATGTGATTACTCTTCTGCCTCTCAGAGCCTCAGTTTCCTGGTCTGTAAAATGGGGATAGTCACAGTGCCTCTCCTGTGGAGCTGCAGCTAGACTCTGGAGTCTGGGGTGTGGAGCCCATGTTGAGGTGCTGGTACATTCCACAGTGGTGAAATCTAAAGTGGGCAGAGCTCACAGGGGGACCTATGAGTCCATGCACCTGCTTCACTCAGCAAGAGTTTGTTGAGCATCTATCTGTGGGGGGCACAGTAGTGGCCCTATGTGTAGCTGACATCCCCGTCAGATAATATGGATGGGGAAAGGACTTATCTTAAGAGCATTAGGAAGTGACATGTTCTAATTCGCCTTTTTCAAAGGCTTATCCAAGCTGCTGCAAGAAAAATGGGCTGTAGAGGGAGCCAGACAGGAGGGCTACTGCAGTAGTCCAGGCAGCGATGCTGGGATCAGGGCGGTGGCAGGAGGAGTGGGGGGAAGTGCTCAGACACAAGAGGTAGATAGGAAGAACTGATGGGGTGTGGTGTTCTAGGCTGAATAGCGTTTCCCCAAACTCATGTCCCTCCAGAACTTGTGAAACTGACCTTATTTAGAAACAGGGTCTTTGCAGATGAAATCAAGTTAAGATGAGGTCGACTGGATTAGGGTTGACTAATCCAATGACTGGTGCCTTTACAATAAGAGGAGAGGACACAGAGAGACAACACACAGGGAAGGCCCTGTGAAGAAAGAGGCAGAGATTGAAATGATATGTCTACAAGCCAAGGAATGTCAACGATGGCCGGCCACCACCAGAAGCTAGGAGAGAGGAATGGAACAGATTCTCCCTGTGCGCCTCCACAAGGAACCAACACTGCCAACACCTTGATTTTGGGCTTCTGGCCTCCAAACCCGAGAGAATAAATTTCCGTGGCTTTAAACCATCCAGTTTATGGAAATTTGGCATGGCAACCTCTGAAAACTAATACATCGTGTGTACTCTGGAGGTTCAAAGTCCAAAATCAAGGTGCTGGCAGAGCTGTGCTCTCTTGATCTGTTCCACGCTTTCTCCTAGCTTTTGGTGTTGCTCGCAATCCTGGGCATTTCTCAGCTTGTGGTGGCATCACTTCAATCTCTGCCTCTGTCATCACTTGGCCCTCTTCTCTGTGTGTCTCTCTCCTCTTCTTGTAAGGACACCAGTCATGGTGGATTAGGGTCTCACCCTAAGGACCTTCCCTTATCATGATCACATCTGCAAAGACTCTATTTCCAAATAAGGTCACATTCACAGGTACCAGGGGTTAGGACTTCAACATATCTTTTGGGGGCACACAATTCAACCCATAATACATGGCAACTGGCTGGATACCAACTGTGGGAAAGGCAGGACTAAGGAGCTGCTAGACTCCAAGTCTCATAGGAAGGACGTTCTTACTTAAGCCTAACCTACTTCCCTCCTGCTGCACCCATTTCACCAGTCGTCCAGGAAGACAAGTGTGCTTCATAAGACAAAGCAGCAGGTGCTGGGCTCTGATCCTCCTGTATGTTCATCCTCTCCAACTACTGAGGAACAGGGCGGTGGGTTGAGTATGGTCTCTCTCTGAAGAGTGCATAGCAACGATGATCACTTACTTCCCCAGGCATATTCCATTCTTTATCTCCTCCCCACAGAATTCCTAGACTTTACAGCGCGTGGGTAAACTCATTTCTTCCCAACTCCCCCATCTGGGAGAAATCCACGGAGGTCTGAGCTACATTGCTGGGGATTGAGTTAGGTAGAAAAAAAAATATTAGCATTCAGATGACTAGAAGATTCTGCCAAGTTACGCATAAGTAAAATGCTCAGCTGGGGTAGCTGAAACATCCAAGGGCTTCCTGCTTACTTTGTCCAACTGGTATTAGTTGATGCATCAGCTAAACGTCACTGGCTGCTCTTACAAATACAAAGTGAAAGAGACAGAAATGACAGCAAATCTTTGAAATGTTGGGAGGAGGTTTCTCAGAGAACCTGACAGTCACAGGGGTCTGGGGGCATCTAGCTTTCATCCCTCAGCAACCCCTTTCTCCCAAGGCCTTTCACATAGTAGGTGCTCAAGAAATGTCGCTTGTTTTAAGCATCTAAGTTAGTGGTCATTTGTTACAGCAGCAGGAGGAAACTAATACAGTCTGTAATTCAGCCATTTATTCATTAGTACCTTTTTACTGAGCACCCGCTATGTGTCAGATACCATTTCTTTGGTTGCTAGATACTTCCTGAGCATCTACTTAGGGAAGTTTCTGGGCCCTGGAGATACAGCAGTAAATAAGAGGAAATTCCTGCCTTCCTGGGGTTGACATTCTAGAGGGGAGAGATGGACAAAGGACAAATAAACCAACGGCTGTAAGGGGGCTGAGAACAAAAACAGCAGGGTTGGGGGAGAGAGTGGCCTGAGGTGTGTGCTTGGGGGCAGTGTGCTAATTGAGGCAGCCTGGTCAGGGAGGCGACATTTGAGCAGAGCCCTGAAGGAAATGAGGAAGCCAGCAGGGGGCTGAGAGAGAATAATCCAGACCCAGGAAGCACCAGGAGAAACAGCTCCCATTAGACCAAGACACGCTGGCAGACCATCCTGACCAATCCCCCTGAATTACTGTCCCAGAAACACAACTTAGCTTCATCTTCACAACAACTGACCCATTTTACTGATGAGGACATGGGGCTCAGAGAGGCTGGTGATGCCCAGGTAATTCTTGGTGCCAGCTTCACCTCTCCTCCCTGTAGGCTGGTCTGGGTGCTGGTGGGTGGTGATTGGGTTCAGAGCAGGCTCTGGCTCTTCAAACACTAGTTTCTGGTCTTCATCCTCCCAACTCTAGCAAACATTCATTCTGGGGCAAATGGGGCACCCATATCCAGGAAGCTGGGGTAAAGAGCAGATGAGATGCCCACCCAGCATCTTGAGCCAAAAGCTCCAGGGAACTGACATTTCTTCATCCCCACCACCCCCCGCACCCTGACATACACCAGGTGCTTTGCAGATATTTATACCTCATTTAATCATCAAAACAACCTCATGAGACATTGCTATCCTCCCCATTTTCCAGATGAGAAAACTGCAGCCCAGCAGAGGGAAGCCACTTGCTGAAAGAGGCGGAGCTGGATTTGAACCCAGGGTGGCCCAATCGTCAAATGCTGGTGACTCATGTCACACCTTAAGCTGCATCCACCTGCCCCCCAAAATATTACCAACTTGATATCTGTCCTTATGTGATTTGATGTTTTTAACTTAAATATATTTTAAAGGAATATTTGTTTCACTATTGTAAGTAGATCATTGGGATTCTGTATCATAAAAAAGGTGTTTTAACCATTAAAATAAATACAAAGGAAAAATCAAGAAACTGATGTTATTAAATTCTAGTTACATCCCCATTGCCTGCTCAAGACCTTGAGCTTGAGGCCGGCTCTTCCTTGGTTAAAAGGAGAGATTCACAGGTGTTCTATAGGCATTTCAGATGCTTTAGCACCTGACTGAGACTTTCTCTGGAAGGAACAAGAAAGGTGATACCTGGTGCGCAATGTATTCAAAGTCTGTGTTGCGCCAGGTACACCAAGGCTGCTCCCTATGTCAGGTGACCCCACTTTGGGAAGCACGGGGTCCCGCTGACCCCCAGTCTCCAAAGCGACCTGTGTCCCCCTCCAACGTCTGGCAAGCCGCATACCCCAGTGTCAGGAGAAGCGACAGAATATCCCTGTAGCTCCTCATCTGGAGCCAGGGAGCCTGGCTTTCTGCCGGGCTCAGCGCTTGCACTGGAAACCTTTCAGCCGAGACACGTGGCTGCCCAGAGCTGTGAGCGGGACTTTATTTCCCCCACTTCACTCCTGCAACATACACACTGTCAGTATACAGACAAGGGCAGTGGCAGCGGGAATCAAACGGCTTTAGATCCAACCTGAATAAAAAAGCCCAAAACAGGGGACCCCAAATCAGAAGTGTTTGACTACATATCCTTTGGATTAATTAAGCACGTTGGCAGACACGGAAGATCAAATATGAACCATCCGAGGTGGCAGGTCCTGATGCGCATGCGGGGAGGGGGAACGTCGTCAGGAAGTAGAGTGCCTTTGTCTTACAGCCGTCAACTCGCTCTTCATGCATAAACTGCTTAATAAAATGACTAATTCATTTTGGTTACGTTGGATCTAAACCCCTAGAGAATACTGCCAACGGATTTATAATATTTTAATCTCACACCAGGCTTTCCAAAGCCGCTGTAGGAGGAGATGGATAGAACATCATCTATTCCATCTTCTACCACTAGCTGATGCTGTTGGTGTTTTTTTAAAAAAGTGTCTATGGGGCTGTGTGGGAGAGTCGTGAATCTAGGGAAAGCTGTCTCATTCCTCCCACTGTGTCCATCTGAAGGAAAGCGGTGCTCAGAGCTTTTTTTAGGAAAGCTGGAGCCGCAAAGGCTGTCCGAGAGGCTGTTTAGAAACGCATATATGCAGAAGTATGCGTGTGCCCCTCCAAAGTATCTCTGAGACAGAAGCCTTCTCCCATCTGGGCCCCGGCTCTGGGCGCCTGTGTGGGCAGGAGGTTCAGGCTACTGACGGCGGCAGCGAGCCTAACTTTGATCCTTTAATCCTAACTTTTTGATAGCAGATGGGCTGCCCAGCCCTTGTATGCAAATGGGGACCGTGCTTTCTTCCCTCCATCGCTAGGGCTGGCTGCTTCGGGGTCTCCCGGCTTAAGCACGGACAGAGGGGCTGGAGAGGGTCTTCCTTCTTGGCACTGGGTGGTGATGTAACAGTAACACCACCACCAACAGCAACGGCAGCCACTGGTCTACTGAGCATTTACTGTGTGCCAGACACCGGCTTAGGATTTCGTACTCTTCACCTTGCTTAATCCTCCCAGAGGTACCAGAAGGTAAGTGTGCTTTTCCAGAGGAGGAAACAGAGGCTCAGAGAGGTAGAGCCAGTTACTCAAGGTTACCCATCCAGGGAGCGGCAGAGCTGGGAGTCAAACCCATGCCCATTGTAATAAAAGCAAAGCTTCCATAGACTAAGCTGCACAGGAAGCTCCAGGCAGGCAGGGACAGTGTCTGTTTCGCTTAACATTGTGCCCCTGGTGTTGAGTAGAGCGCCTATCAAACAGTAGGAGCTCAATGTCCGTTGAATGAATTGCATGGGGCTACTACTCTGTGCCAGGCGCCATGTTAAGTGTTCTCCATTCCCACTGAATCCACCCAATGGGCCTATACTTAGGTGAGATCATTATCCATATTTCACAAGTGGGGAAACTGAGGATCAAACAAGTCAGGTGTGACACAGGATGCACGGTGGCAGAACGGGGACTGGCCCCACCCTGTGAGAGGGTCCTTCAGCCTAGAGTCCTGCTAGCGTTCCTCCTGGCATCTCTCTGCCCCCTGAATTTGGAGCTTTGTGACTCAATTTCTCCTCAACAAAAGTACTAGCCTTTGGAGCCCTGGGCCAGGAGGACCAGGTGTACTTGTCTGTGAGGGGTAACGTTCTTCCTCCAGCTAACACATCTGCATTTCTGCAAAGGGCTCATCCTCTCACCCTAGAACCTCTCAACCTACTGGCAGCAAAGACCCTTAGCTGTTTTTCACTGTATTTAGATGTCAAATCTCTAATGTTTTTGTTCCAACTCTTTCAATTTTTTTGCCACACCGTGCAGCATGCGGAATCTTAGTTCCCTGACCAGGGATCGAACCCGGGCCCCCTGCATTGGTAGCATGGAGTCTTAACCATTGGACCGCCAGGGAAGTCCCCCAACCCTTTCAATTTTAAAATTAATCCTGCATCTGGGTTTGGAGCCAGGGATCAAGATTCAGGCTCCACTACCTCTCTGCTGTGTGACCTTGGGCAAGTGGCTTGACCTCTCTGATCCTGCATTGCCTCAGCCACACAGCAGGGCAGGATGGCAATACCTACCTCCAACGGGCAGAGGGGATAAGTGAAATCCTTTCTGTAAGGGGCTGAGCGCACTGCCTGACACACAGGGAGCACCCAAGAAACCGCCCCACAAGGATGGTAGCTCATCGTTTAAATTCAAAGGCTGCTCTCCCTGAGGCACCTCTCCTGGCCTTCCCACCTTGAAGCCCTTTTTCTGCTGGGTGTTCTGGCCGTCTGTCTTTGGGTCATGTGGCCCCTGCTGGACTCCAAGGGCAGGGCAGGACTCAAGTTTGAGTTCCCACAGGGCTCAGCACATGGTAGGTGCTCAGAGAATAAGCTGATGAAAAGCCACAGCTGAAACGCCTGTCATCCCTTCTGAAAGGGAGCAGCCGTTTATTGAGCACCCACTGGGTACCAGCATCATGCTGGATGCTTTCTTTTAATCATCTTTCAACCCTTAGCTGCCAGGAGTGGTAAAAATCAGACAGGTGGCCAGGGGGAAAGGGTACTCCTGGTAGAAGAAATGGCAGAGGCAAAGGTGTGGCAGAAAATGGGGAGACAATGCCTTTTGAAGTTAAGTACCATCTCTGGAAAATCTGCTGTTAAACTTTTCCTTTTTTTATGGGTTAAATAACCTTTTATGTTACCCTTCTGTGCTCCCCTGAGCTCAACAGGACCAAATGGGCAGAGGCATATACAGGGAGGAAGGGAAGGAGGTGAGGGCAGCCAAAGACAGCGATGGGTCTCTCATTACACTAAAATCTGTATTGCCTTTATCTGCAAAGGTGGCTTATCCACTAGATGGCAGTAGAACTAGTCATTTGGGACAAACACAATGTTAAATTCTTAACCCCCCTTTCTACTTCCATCACCATATATTTCAAATGCTTCAAAGATTCAAATTTCTAAAAATTCAGATCACAAAAGTACTTAAAAAATCCTACAACCTTCAGGCGAGAGGGGGTTTTTAAAATATGACAATAAATCCAGAAGCCATAAAGCAAAGGTCTGGTAAGATTTCCTACTTTCTGCAAATATTTTTTGAATGCCTGCCGTGTATCACATACAAGAGACATTGTAAACAAAGTTAAGAAACAAAAGGCAAACTAGGGGAGAAGATATGAAACACATTTACCAGGACAAAGGTTAGTATCTCTAATATACAAACAGCATCTACAAATCAATAAGAAAATGATCTCTCTGATAGAAAAATGGGCTAAGGGTACATGAATCAGTGATTTACAAAAGAATAAATATGAGTGGTTCATAACATGTGAAAAGATATTTAGTGTAACTAATAAACAAAGAAGTACAAAATAAATCAACAAGGAGGAAAAAAATTCTTATTCTTTCTGACCACTTTTCCTGGGTTTGTGGTCAATATGTGGCTACAATACATTCTGCTTCCCAAGTTTTCTTCCTCACTCTTATAACTACAGTACAGTACCAATACGCCTTGCATTCCCAAGAACTCCAAATACCCAGTGTTGGGAATGGGGTTCAGTAAATTACAATACAGCCACACAAGAGACTGTTACACAAGAGGAACCAAAGTTACTCAGAATTTGCAATCACACAGAGAAATACAGATGCTTGTAGTGGGTGAAAGGAAGCAGGATTGAAAATGGTACATGCAGAATGAATGACCATTTTGAAAAAGTACATGCAGAAAAGATCAGATAGGAAAACAATAAAATATTACCACTGCTTTTCTAGTAGGTAGTTTTCCCCTCCTATTTCTGTATTTTCTGAATTTGACAGTAGGCATATGCAACTTTTATAATTGTGGAGAAAAATTTAAAAACCCTAAACATTGGAAAGTATTGTCCTACTGCACATTCAGTAACCCTGTAGTGTAAACCTCTCACCCCACGTCCTTGATAATTGACAGAGCTGTATGAAATCCACAGCCAATGCGTGTGACTCACGTAACTTATACCCTGATGTCAGCTTTGCAGTGGGCTGCTGATTATCCAACCTGCCAAATGCTTTCATGTATAGGTATAGAATCCTCACATTGACTGATGAACAGGTTCTATTATCCCTCTGCTAAAGACACAGAAACCAGAGTCAGAGAGGTTCAGGCTCCTGCCCAAGGTCACACAGCTCAAAAACATCAAGCTGAGAGTCCCACCCCACTGTGTCTGATGCTACAGCTCGATCAACCTAAGCTGCCCAGCCTTGCCTCCTGAAAGGAGGAGCAGGGAGAGAAATGCCTGTGAGGAGTTGCCATCTCCTGCATCAGATTTTAAAAAACCAAAGTAAAGCAAAAAAAAAAAAAAATTTTTTTGGGGGCACTCACCTCTCCCTTCTTATCTCTTCAGCAGTGTTCCTCTGCCTGCCCTCTTACTTGCTCTTTCCTTGTTTTCTTTTTAAATTTTTTTCTTTTTGCTTTTAACTAATCACTCAGTTAATAAGTTAGCTCTCTGAAGCTTGGGTCGGTACCTAGTGACTCTATGAACGCAATAAAGAAATCAGCCGTCACCGGTACAGAAGTCAGAAAGGTTTAAATCAAATCATCCTCTACAACAATGACATTAATTATGCTTTTAACACGTTTTACTGCTTTTTTTCCTCACTTCACGCCACATCTGTGTGAACAATATCCAAAAGATTTACGGTTTTCTTTCATAATTACAGACATACAGGCTGCACACTTATCAAAATACTTGCTGAGCAATCACGCTATATCGCATTCTCTGCCAAAGATTTGTGTTGGCAGCAGTCACTCAAAACAAAAATGTTGAATCAGGACTTGTGTGGCTTCGGGGGGGAGGTGTGGAGGGGAAGTATTTCGACAAATAATTTGCCTGTCAAGAAGTATAAAAACAGGAGAGTGTTCATCCTGGCCAATTTTCCAGGACTGTTATTTTTATGGAGGGGCTGGGGCGGCGTGTGAGGCAGGAAAGCTCCGAGCACCAGCAGCACATCTGACATTTGGTTCTTGTGTCTGAGGATACAATTTAATGAGAACAAAAATATGTCCTCCTAATTCCCCTAAGAAATCATTAAAACATTTTGTTATTCTTAAATGTCTTGAAAATGAATTAGAGCCCTGAAGGGGCTGTTCGTATGGTATGTCTCCATCAGTTAAGGCTCCTCGTTCTCTAGCTCGGTGACAGCTGGGGATGTACGTCCCCCCCACCCCTCCATTTCTGGGGAGTAGATTTGGGAAATCAGACACGTGGAGTCAGCACTAGGCTTGGAATGACCGTTTGGGGAGAGGGGCAGGAGGGCATGGGAACTTTCCAGGAAGTTCCATGCCAATCTTGGGAGCGCTCACGGTCCCTGACTGGCACTGCGGTCTGGCCTCGTGGGTTAACATATTTTCAGAAAGATGAGGGTCCCATAGCGAACCCCACAAATGACGCTCTCTCCCACATGGGGGCTGTAAGCCCCTTCTCACCCCCAAACACTCCCCTGGGTTTGAGACAACAGGTTACTTGAGTGATGATCCGTTTACCTCTGCCACCAGAATGCAAGTTCTCTGAGGTCTGGGCCCGTGTCTGTATCGGCAGGCTGATGGCTATGTTCCCAGTGTCTAGTGAGTGCTGGGCACATAGGAGGCACTCAATAAATGCCATCTGAGTAGATAAACATGTGACAAGCAGAAAGCGCTAGTTGAAAAAGGTACCTTTTCATTCAAATAACTCTTCTCCCACTTTCTGCGTCTGAATCTTATTTCTAATTCATTCAACAAACAATTATTAGCTGCCTACTGTGTACTGGATTCAGGGTACACAGGTTTACTATGACTCAGCCCCAGGCGTGGAGAATTTCACTTGTCCTAGGGACACATAGATGATGATAAGAACAGTTAACACGTAGCAAGTGCCACTATGTGCCATGCACGCTGAAGCCTCCCAATGACCGTATGAGACAGACTCTGATATTATTCCCAATTTATAGAAGTGAAGACTGAAGCTCAGGGAGGTGAATTAATTCGTCCACAGTTACCCAATGAGTAAGTGGTACAGGCAGGATTTGAACTGGGGTCTGAGCCTGGAAACACAAGCCCATCTCAGTGCTGCCCCCTGGTGCTTTGGGTTGCATAGTCTCAGCAGCGAATGACAGTGGAAAGGTACTATGAGGCCCGGTGGAGAAGCTGGGCATGTGGACTCGTGGGAGGTATCTCTGGGGTCTGTACTGGGTCACCCTCCACTGTCATTCGCCACTGAGACTGTGCAACCCAAAGAATTGAAAGGAGTGGGAAATAAGAGGGTGTATTTTTCCCAATTTTTTCCCAGATAGCTCTGATAAGGGTGGAGACATCATAAGCAAAAAGGCTGCAAGGAATGGGGCGGCCTCTCGGTCTCTCGGCCACGTGCCTGGTGTGGTCCTCAGTAAGGGTGATAACGACTAGGGCTGCAGACACAGCTGTCGTGGCCTCATACCACAGGGCCATGTCCCGGCAAGGGAGGCACAGAGCCTGGAGGGCTGTGCTGTCTGGTTCCAGCCATTCTTGCCGCCAAGGCATTCTGACTGAGAAAACCCATGTGGCCATGCTACCTTCCTGCGAGTGCAGAATCAGGGCAGAGCACGGGACTGGAGCAGAGCGAGTCGAGTCTGCAGGTGCCTCTGTAGTGGGCTGAATGGTGACCCAAAATATACATCCATGTCCTAATGCCTGGAACCTGTAAATGCGACCTTTTTTGGAAAAGGGTCTTTTGCAAATGTAATTAAATTAAGGATCTTGAGATGAGATCATCCTGGATTATCTGGGTGGGGCCTAAATCCAATGACCAGTGTCCTTATAAGAGAACAGAGAAGGGATTTGGGACTCAGAGACACAGAGGGAAGAAGGCCATGTGCAGACAGAGGCAGAGATTGGAGTGATGCAGCCACAAGCCAAGGGACACCTGGAGCCACCAGAAGCTGGAAGAGGTAAGGAAGAGTCCTCCCCTATTGAGATACAGTGTGTAACGTGAAGGATGTAAGTTACTCAGCTTTCTGCTCCCTACACCAAACAGTGTTTGTCTTCGGAGGGAGCACAGCCCTGCCGACACCTTGATTTCAGACTTCTGGCCTCCAGAACTGAGAGAGAATAAGGATCTGTTGTTTTAAGCCACCCAGTTTGTGGTAGTTTGTTACATCAATGGGAAACTAACATAACCTCCCACGAGTAGCCAAGTTGTGACATGAGCAGACATTCTGGAAATAGTTGTTGAATGTATCAAGAGCTGAGTCCCATCTCTCCCTGGCTGTGAGGCATCAGGCACTGGACTCAACCTCTTGGTGCCAGGGAGACAGGGACTGGTAGGGCCTGTTCCCTTGGGGCTTGTAACATGCAGAGGGTAGAGCACATGCAACTTCTACACCTGGCCGGTGCTTCTCTAACTGTGATGTGCTCCCAGATCCCCTAGGGAGCTTGTTAAAATGCAGAGGCTTCAGTGGCCCGAGGTTCTGTATTTCTAACGAGCTCCAGGCGAAGCCAATGCTGCTGGTCCGTGGACTACACTTTGAGTAGAACAGGCTGGAAGACTTCCCTCACCACGCAGCCCATGTGCTTTTGGAGGGGAAGCTTCACATCATTGTTGCTGTATTAGTTTCCTGGGGCAGCCATAACAGAGCACCACCCACTAAGGTGGCTTAAAACCACAAAAGTGTTTATTCTCTCACAGTTCTGGAGGCCAGAAGTCCAAAATCAAGGTGCTGTCAGGACTGCGCTCCTTCTGAAGGCTCTAGCAGAGGATCCTTCCTTGCCTCTTCCAGCTCCTGGTGGTCTCAGGCATTCCTTGGCTTGTAGTTGCATCACTCCAAACTCTGCCTCTGTCTTCACATGGCCCTCTTCCCTGTGTCTGTGTCCCAAAACTCCCTCTCCTCTTCTTATAAGGACACCCTTCATTGGATTTAGGGTCCTCCCTAAGTCCAGGATGATCTCATCTCGAGATCCTTAACTAATTACATCTGCAAAGACCCTGTTTCCAAATAAGGTCACACTACGAGGTTCAGAGCGGACATAAATTTTGGGAGGACACTATTTAAACCACCACAACTGCCCAAGACAGATGGAACGAGGGACTTTCCCATCCCCTGCACAAGGATCTCACAAACAACCTTGACATCAAATATAAATGACTTTGCCTTCTCCATGGCTCAGCCTAGAGTGGGATCTCATTTTCTTCTTCATAAACCCCCAGCCCCAATCACCCCTGATAGCACTAATTCCTGCAGCTGTGTGGGTGAAGGGAGTTAGCACAGTGGAGTCTTCTCCCAGCTCCACCATTATTAAGCAAATCACTACATTCTGGGTTCCCATCTCTAGGTCAATAAATGAAAACGCTGCAGAGGACGGGCCATTTTAAAAAAGGGAAACTTTTTGCAGAAGTATATCTACATATTTAGGTACACAGTTGAAGGCTCTCAAGCTGATCATACCTCTGTAATCCACACCCAGATCAAGAAGCAACATCTCCAGCCCCCAAAGGCCCCTCCCAGGAACTATCACCCCATCCAAGAGAAACCACTCTCTTGACTTCTAACAGCACAGGTGCCTTTTTTTTTTTTTTAGGTGAAATTCTGTAACGCAAAATTTACCATTTTATAGTGAACAATTCAGTGCCAGTTAGTACATTCATGATGTTGTGCAACCACCACCTCTATCTAGTCCCAGAACATTTTTATTCCCCTAAAAGGAAACCTCATACCCATTAAGCATTCACTCCCCATTCTCTCCTGCCCCCAGATCGGTAACCACCAATCTGATTTCTGTCTCTATAGATATGCCTATTTTGGGTACGTCATACAAATGAAATCATAAACTGTGTGACCTCTTGTATCTGGCTTCTTTCACTCAGCATCATGTTTTTAAGGTTCATCCACTCTGTAGCATGTGTCAGTACTTCATTACTTTTTATGTCTAAATAATATTCCACTGGATTGGTAAACCACATTTTATTTATTCATCCACTGATGGACATTTGGGTTGTTCCCCCTTTTAGCCATTGTGAATAGTGCTGACATTAATTTTTGCCTGTCTTCATATTTTATGTAAATGGAGTCATACAGTATATGCTCTTTTGGGTTTGGTTTTTGAGGAACATCAAGTTTTTGAGGTTGGCCGTGCCATGTTGGAGGAAACATTTGCAGTCTTTCCTCCAGCGCCCTCTGCTGGCAGAGAACACTGGGTGCCTTCTGCCCCTTGTGGCAAAGGGATGGGGGTTCTGGTGGGCAAGACACTCGGCTCCCCAAGGAGATCCAGGTGGGAGATCTTACCAGGAGCCCCCCAAAGCTCCCTGGCTGATGTCGGAAGGCAGAGGGGTAAGATGGAGGAGTCGTGTGGGGACACATCACACCAGACTGGGTGTAGACCCCCTCAGTCCCTACAGTTCCTACCCGTGGAGGGCCTGGCCTCACCCAGGAGTCTTGGCCTGTCCCCAGATGCCACTGAGAGGAGGCCCCTGTGTAACAGTCCTAACAGCAGTTTATTTTTGTTAATTATTCACTCATGGAGCCTAAGCATTTCTTACCTGGTGCTTCAATTAACTGCTTGTAAACGCTCAGGAAAGCGGCTTCGGCCTCCTGACTTCTCTTACTAAGAGCCACCACCTTTGGAAACAACAAGAGAAAGAATCACGTGTGACCACGGCATCTGTGTCTAGAAGCAAATTTGATCATTTTCTACATGTGCAAACATGGGATTGGGGGGAGGAAGAAGGGAAATGAAGAAGGGAAAAGTATGGAGTAGACTGCCAAAATTCAGGTGATGGTGGCTGACTCCTTTGCCAGAGCAAGTTCTAAATAAATAGCCTTTGCCTGTTAGAAAAAAAAAAAAAAAAAGTATGGAGTAGAAAGTCTGGGTTCAAGTTTCAGCTCCACTGCATCTGGCTGTGTGACCTTGGGCAAGTCACTACCCCTCTCTGATCCTCAGTTTCCTCATCTGTAAAATGGGGGTAAATAATAGAAACTACCTCTTAGGCCTGTTGTGAGGATTAAAAGAAGCTATATATAAGTGCTTAGCACAGGGCCTGGCACAACAGTAGGTTATTAACAGTTGTTACTATTATTCCTGTTATTAAAGGGCAATGTCGGAGGTTCAAATATGACACGTTTTGTAGGAAAGTGGGACTCATCTGGGGAATATGTCTTGCCACTGAAAATTAAAGAGAAATTGTTGAATCTCTAGTAAGATATCAGTTTCAACAAATGTCAAGAGTGACAGTTTGTGAAACAGTTCCTGGCATACCAAAGGTGCTCAATAAATGCCTCTTGACTGATGAATACACCAAATGACTGGATGACCAGTGGTGAGGAGCTACTTTCATGCATTCGTTCTCTTGCTCACGGACTTTTATTGTTCTGCCAGTGAGACTCTGTAAGATGTGTTTCTGGGGCTCAGCACCATCTCATCCCTCCGCTCCTGGCTGTGAATTCTGAGCTCCGGCCTCACAGCTGCCTTGATGCTGGCTCTTCTTGGCCAGTCCCCTTGGCATTAGTCCTGGGCCTTCCGGGCATACTTCTGGACCAAGCTCCTGGCACCCACAGGTCACCATCCCTACCTCCTTGAGGACACACTGGGCTGGCATCCCCCTTTGGACTGGAACAGAGCTTTATTCCCCCTGGCACTGACATACCTCTCCCTCTGGTGCCAAATTGCTAAATGATGACTCTATCAGAGCATCTACTTGTCAACACCCTCTTTCAGAGCTGGGCTTTTCCTATGAATCCCAGTAACGCCATTTGGGGAAGTGTCTGTTACTGAATTCCTCCCCTCAAAGTAAGCTCTGTGAGCGTGTGGTCTGGTGCACAGAAGGGGCTCAACATAATTTGTTGAATGAACAAATCCAAGTGGGTAGCACTGACTCTAGATCCTGTCTGTGACACCATTGTAGAGAAATGGCAGGGCCCAATTCTGAGACAGTCTGCTCACAGAGGTGATCAACCGAGGCACAGGTCCTGGAGCCAGGCTGCCTGGGTTCAAATCCCAGCTCCACCACTTATTATCTGTGTGTCCTTGAACAGGTGGGTCACTTCAATCCCTGTGCCTCTACTTCCCCACCTGTAAAACGGGGATAATAATATGACAGCCTCCCTCAAAGCGTCGCTAGAGGATCAAATGACTTAACACAATGTAAAGCCCTTTGCAAAACTCCTAGCATGCATTAAGCCCCACAGACATGTCATCTCTTGGTATGATCAACCCCTTCCTTCTTGCCTGTGGGGACAGGTTCTGCCCAGTGCTGGATGATAAACTTCAGCTGTGCTCATCTCTGGTGTCCTATGAAGACCACCTGAGAAAAGCCTCGCCTCCACACACAGCAGGGCACTCTGGGAAGAAGAATTTGAAAACCATAGCAGTTTCTCTGCAGCTTCCAATATGGCAGCCATGAGCCTCATGTGGGTACTAAGCACTTGAAACGTGGCAAGTCCAAATCCAGATGTGCTGTGAGTGCAAAATATGCACCGGATTTCAAAGACTTAGTTCAAAAAATGAGAATGTACAATAGCTCATCAGCTATTCTTATGTTGATTACATGTTGAAGTGATAAAATTTTGGGTATGTTGGGTTAAATAAAATATATTATTAAAATTCATTTCACCTGTTTTCTTTTACTTTTTAAAATGTAGGTACCACAAAATGTAAAAGTACACGTGTGGATCACATTATATTTCTATTGGACAGCATGGCTTGAAGGTTTTACAAGGCCCACAGAGAATTTTTTATTTAAGAGAGGTGGAGAGAAATATATGGTGGACGTTGAGCAAGTGATTTTGAAAAGGTCAGTTACAAAAGCTCTTTAAGCTCTCTCGTTGTTATTCTGAGAGCAGTCTCTGGTCGCTTACCTTCCAGAGTGAATGACAGTCTCTCATACATTCACCAAGCATTTGCTGAGCACCTGCTATGTGCCATGAACTGTGAGCTGAGAACTCAGCCATGAATAAGGCAGCCTCAAGCCCCACCCTTAGAGGACTCACAGCCCAGCGGGGAGACAGACATTAAAGCAGAGTCCCCAGACAATTCATTAATTACATGTGCTAAACGCTTCAAAGGAAAAGCACAGGGGGGCTTGAGAGTGTGTAAGTGGGGGGAGACTGACCCAGTTTGATGGGTGGAAGGAACATCAGGAATTATCTCCCCAGAAGGGGAAGATGGTGATGGACAGAAATAATGTTCTAGAATCTAGGCAAAGGGAAGATTTTTATTCTTGCTAAGATGTACAAAACACAGTTCCTGCTCTGGGGACTCACAGCTGAGTGGGAGACACAGCAATGCCAAAGAGGAACCGTAACACAGGGGGAGGTGATGCAAACACTGGAGTCTCCAGATTAATGTGAGGAGGGGGCAATTAATTCAGAGTTTGGGGGGACATCCTTGATGCACTACTAATAATACTAATGTAATATTCAGAGTTTACCATGTACCAGATGCTCTTACTATTCATAATCATCCCTCTCCATACACCAATCACTGAAGGTAGCTGCTGTCATTATCCCCATTGTACAGATGAGGAAACCAAGACTCAGCGAGGTTAAGTAACTTGCCCAAGGTCACTCAGTAAGTAAATGTCAGAGTGAGATTCACACCAGGTCTGGGGGTTGAAATTACTGTTCTGAATCCAGATGTGGGCCCCTTTCTCCTGGATAGAAAAACCATCCCAGCCAGTGGGGACAGTCACTCGGACCTCATTTGGATGCTGATGCCTTGAGATGCTATCTATGGCTGTACCAGGTCAGGTGCTGCTATGCTGCTGACCTGAGGTCCAAGAAAAGCCATGAGAAACAAAAGCAATTAATCTCCTGATCCCTAGATGGAGAATTATCAAAGATGAGCCAGCACAAAGTCTGAATGCTTCATTTTACAGTCGTCCATGCTCAGCATGTGTGGTAGCTGGAGTTTACGATAGGCGTAAGAATGTTCTATTGACTTCTAATTTATTTCTTTTCTTTCTTTATTTTTTTGGCTGTGTCAGGTCTTAGTTGAGGCACGTGGGGTCTTCGTTGAGGCATGTGGGATCTTTTGTTGTGGCACGGGTTCTTTGTTGCGGTGCTCGGGTTTCTCTCTAGTTGTGGCGTGCGGGTTTTCTCTCTGTAGTTTGCAGCACGTGGGCTCTCTGGTTGAGGCGCATGAGCTCAGTAGTTGTGGTGCGCCGCTTTAGTTGCCCCGCGGTATGTGGGATCTTAGTTCCCGACCAGGGATCGAACCTGCGTCCCCTGCATTGGAAGGCGGATTCCTTACCACTGGACCACCAGGGAAGCCCTGCTATTGACTTCTAAAAAGGAATTCAGGGCAGAGGTGAGGGCAAGTCACAGAAGATCCCTTTATTGTTTCCCGGTCCCTATGCATAGCACCCTCTACTATCCATTCATGGTGCTTATCAGTTGTGTATTGATTATCTGTACGACTGTCTCCTTATAATGTCAGCCCACCCCATTAAAGCTGTGCTGTCCAAAACAGTAAGCACTAGCCCATGTAGCCAGTGAGCACTTGAAATGTGACTATTCAAATTCAGATGGGCTGCACGTGTAAAATATGGGATTTCTAAGTCTTAGGAAGAAAAAAGGAATGTAAAATATCTCAATAATTTTTATATTGATTTTATGTTGAAATGATAATATTGTGGACATATTGGGTTCAATAAAATATATTAAAATTAAACTCACCTATTTCATTTTACTTTTTATAACGCAGCTACTAGAAAAATTTAAATTACTTATATCGTTTGCATTCTTTTTTTTTTTTTAATTTATTTATTTATTTTTATTTTTTTGGCCGCGTTGAGTCTTTGTTGCTGTGCGCGGGCTTTTCTCTAGTTGCGAAGAGTGGAGAGCGGGGCCTACCCTTCCTTGCAGTGTGCGGGCTTCTCATTGGGTGGCTTCTCTTGTTGCAGAGCACGGGTTCTAGGCACACGGGCTTCAGTAGTTGTGGCATTTGGGCTCAGCAGTTGTGGCTTGCGGGCTCTAGAGCACAGGCTCAGTAGTTGTGGTCCACGGGCTTAGTTGCTCCACTGCACGTGGAATCTTCCCAGACCAGGGCTTGAACCTGTGTCCCCTGCATTGGCAGGCGGATTCTTAACCACTGCGCCACCAGGGAAGCCCTATCGTTTGCATTCTATTTCTACTGGACAGCGCTGTTCTAGATCAAAGGTTAGGAAACTATGGCCCTTGGGCCAAATGTGGCCCTTCATCTGTGTGTTTAAATAAAGTTTTATTGGAACACAGCTACAATCATTCTTTTATGTACTGTCTATGGCTGCTTTCATGCTATAATGGTGGATGGAGTTGCATAGTTGTGACAGACACTCTGGTTGCAAAGCTGAAGACACTTACTCTCTCTGGCCCTTAACAGAAAACATTTGCTGATCCCTGCTTTAGAGGTTCACCTAATGGCTGGACAATATTTTCAAAAGCAGAGATCAAAAAACATCCTGGAATGGCACTAGGTCTGAATTAGTTCAAGTTTAGGGCTTCCCATAGTAAATATGACTCTTGAAGACAGTAGTCATTTGGATGTCCTGCCTCGTTCAGTCTTGTTTTAGAGCAACGACCCTGCCTACTTCTAAAAGGCCAGGCCTGATGGCATCAGGGCCTGATCCAGTGCTGGGCCCAATGTCATGAAGCATCTCTTGGCCTCAGTTTGTTCATCCATCATGTGGGAATAATACTCTCCATTTGTCTAAGAAGCTGTTGGGGGAGGAATGGGCTAACATGTGGTAAAGAGTCCCATGGAAGTTGGAAAAAAGCTTTCTAATAAAGCAGATAATTCTTCTTCCAACCATACAGGATGTCTTTTCCAAGAGCTGCAACTCTAATGTATTTCACCCACGTGCCCAGAACAGGTGAGCTCGGCCTAAATAAAAGGCCATGTGTTTCTGCCTCATGGCTGGGTCCTACAGTGTAGAAGGGCCAGAGAAAAGGGTCCAGAATGACAGATTTGGCTTGTGACAGGCAGATCTTTGAAGGCCATCTGGGGGAGGAAGAGGAGGAGGAGGAGGTGGCGGCCAGCTACAGACACCAAGAAGGTCACCATCAGAAATAGCTCAGCGTCTGATGGAGCAGGCGGCATTCACACTACCCGAAGTAATATAAGGGGTGAAAATGTGTTTGGTCCCCCGAGTATGAAAGTTAACAGGTGTAGAACTGGTTAAGCCAGAGGAGAGGCAAAAGCCTGCTCTAGCTGCCTAGCATTTGTCTGTCAGGTGGTTAAAAAATGGCAAGTTTGGGGGCCCCCCGAGGCTGTGCTTCCATGACTGTCTGAGACAGCAGTGACAACATCTACTGGCTACTGAGAACAGCTCTGTGCCAAGCTCTTCACAATGAACAGAGTTTCCAGAAACTGAATCTTTATTCTGTGTTCAGTGCCTTATCTTTGGAACGTCTGCATACAGCTCTAAGACGTGAGCACTGTTATTGCTCCCATTTTACAGGGGAAGAAACTGAGGCTCAGGGAAGCCAAGTCACTTGGCCAAGATGCAAGAACTAGTTATTGATGGAGGTGGTATCTGCGCCCAGCATGCTCTCACTCCAGGGCTCAGAACTGCAACCAGAGACCAGTGTTTCTCAAAGTGTGCTGCACAGTCCCCTGGGTGTGAAAAGAGGGAGGGACCTGTGATCAAGCCTGTACCCACTTGCTTTCTCCATGGATTGCACAAAATCTACTAGCACACTGGATGCTCTGACGAGAGCTGCAGAAGAAAATGCTCTTCAACTCAGCTTAGCCCAGTGTTTTCCCAAATGCATTTGGTCACGGAGCTTTTTCATCAGAGAATAAACTTAGAAACTAGGGTTCCGTGAAACACACTTTGACACAGCTTCCCTCTACCACTGGGTCCTGGGCTCTGGGGAGGGTGGGGCACGGTGGTTCTGAGAGATTGAGTGGGGGGGTCTGATGCCACAGGAATTCTGGAAGAAACTGAAGAGTGATGGGCAGTTGAGAGGTGGGTGTTCAGAGGGTCTCATAATCAGTACCTCAGAGGAGGAGGCAGAGGAATGAGATGGAGGAGAAAAGGCATCAGCCGAGGATGGCCGGGGACGGGCGGGCGGGAGTGTGCCCTTTAACACCCTCTGAGGCCTGGTTCTCCTTCTGGGGAGTGAAGATCCGGGGGTACATGGGGAGCAAAGAGGAGCAAGAAGAATGAGGGGAGACAGAGGAAGGGGGAAGAGCGTGAGGGTTATGCAGAGAGTGAGGGGCATGGAGAGCAAGGGGGAGCAGAGAGCTGGGGTTCACAGACACTGAGGGGAGCAGGCAGGAGAAGGGGGTCATGGAGAGTAAGGGGGGCACAGACATGGAGGCGGATGGAACGAGGGCTCAGAGTGAAGGGAGCAGGGGTGTGGAGCACAGTGCGGGGAGCACAGAGAATGAGGGTGGCCGCGGCCGAGGGCTGTGCAGAGGAGCAGAAGGAAGCCCTGGCCGCTGCAACGCAGCGGAGTGACTGGCTCAGATGGGAAGGGGCTCATGGTCACTGCTCAGGGGCCGCCGCAGCGGAGTGACTGGCTCAGATGGGAAGGGGCTCGTGGTCACTGCTCAGGGGCTGCCGCAGGGGAGTGACTGGCTCAGATGGGAAGGGGCTCATGGTCACTGCTCAGGGGCTGCCGCAGGGGAGTGACTGGCTCAGATGGGAAGGGGCTCGTGGTCACTGCTCAGGGGCTGCCGCAGGGTCTGGGGGAGGTGATGGTCCAGGTCCAGGGTGGTGCTGGAGAGGGGCAGAAAAGAACTGATTCGAGAGATGATTAGGAGGTAAGTTCTTAATCCAGGACATGGCTGGGGCTGAAGGTGGGGAGGCGCATGGGGGTGCATTTAGCCAAGAGGGAGGAGCAGACTCAGGGAGACACACTACAAGAGCAGTCTACAATCAGCTGAAGATCTTTCTGGCTATTGCGTTGAGAAGAATACATGTATTTTGGACTGTAAAGATTGCAGCCCAGGATGGGAAGAAGGTAGAAATTTCAAGGAGGCTCAATCTTTCTAAGTTCTCAAAATGGGTTACCTTGTGAGGTACTGAGCTCCCCAACAGAAGAGGCATCCAAATACATGGCCATCTATCTCTGAGGATATAAACGTACTCAGGGAGATTTATACATTAGGGAGCTTTGGCCAAACTATCCAGAAGGCGCACATCTTACTCTGAGTCTATGGATAAATCCCTTTTACTTATAGTAATATTCTGATGTTCTACCACTTGTAAAAGGTGATGACAATTACCTTGTTTGGCTGATATGAGAATTATTATTATCAACAGTAACGGTGACTACTGAGCATGGACTCTGTCAAGCACTCTGCTAAGTGTCTGACAAATACTAACTCATTTAATCCTCACAACCCAGGTTGGGGGGGGTGTTACTGCCCATTTAACAGATGAAGATATCAAGGCACAGAAGGGCGAAGGCCATACCATGTGGGAGCTGGGACTCACACCCAGCTCAGTCAGACTCCAAAGCCCATGATCCTAACCCCCACTTGGGGCTGAATCTCTGGTAGGGGTTTGTGGAAGGGGCTGGAATATCTGAAAGGGCTGAAGGAGCCAGGCCGGCAGGTGGGCAGGGGACAGTGAGGCCAGGAGAAGCCAAGTGCCTGGGTCTTCAGCAGGACCTGTCTCCTCTGCCTCACAGAGTGTGTTTGCTGGGGGCCTTGTTCCCAGGGGAGCACTAATGCTCTCTCTCTGCCGTATGTCATTGATGTGACTGAGCAAATGAAAATTACACTTTAATGTCAGGGCTTAAATAAGAAATAAGAGTTTGACTCTTGTTTTTGGTAGCTGTTGTTGAGTTGGGCTCTCTCGGCTCCTGTCTGGACAGGGCAGAAGGCTGGCACCCTCTCTGGCCTTCTGAGATCTCGGGGACATTCCCAAGGGAGGGTCAGAGTGGTCCCAGAGAGGCCACATCCTAGCTGAGGCTCAGGAGCCAGCAGAAGCCACTTCTAGAGCCTGACGGGATGGAATAAAATTAACATATCTGGTCACCGTTCAGTGTTTTGAATTCTCAGGTATAAATCACAAATTCATTTTAAATCGTCAGATGTAAGACACTAATTCAAATTCAAGCTTGAGCTCTGAGATCCCCTCTTCCAGGGCTGTAGGTCCAGCTTCTAGATCCTCCTCCCAATGCCTCAACCTGCAACAGCGATGGACACAAGCAGGAGTTCAGTAACTACAATAAAAGCAAGCGGTATTTACTGAGCACCCACTATGTGCACGCCCCAGGGGAGGCATCCTGCCCCCTCCACAAGACCCTCAAACACATATTGAGTGCTGTACATGCATTAACTCACTCGATCCTTGCAAAACTTCCATGAGGTGGGGGGACTGAATTGTGTCCCCCCAATGTGACTATATTTGGAGATAGGACTTTTAAGGGGGTAATTAAGGTTAAATGAAGTCTTAAGGGGATTGGTGTCCTTATAGGAAGAGGAAGAGACATCACGCATGCAGAAGCATGGACAGTAAGAAGGCGGCCATCTACAAACCAAAGAGAGAGCTCTCACCAGAAACCAACCGTGCCAGCACCTTGATCTTGGACTGCTAGCTTCCAGAATTGTGAGAAAATAAAATTCTGTTGTTTAAGTCACCTAGTCTGTGGTATTCTGTTACGACAGCCTGAGCTGCCTGTCTAGCTCCAGAAGCCGCCATCTCATGGCTGGGTTTGTCAGTTCTTAGGTCTGAGCCCCACCAGGGGAGAGTGGGTCTGTCTATTCACACAGCCTCGCACACAGTAGGTGCTCAATAAATGTCTGCTGAAGAACGAGTGTCACTGTCTATGTGTCATCCTTGGGGGTGATTCTCAGGCTGGAGAGGAACTGATAGCAGTGGGGCTCCCTCTTTAGAGATGTCCGGAAAAGTACCAGGTACCCCGATTGGTGCTCGTGTTCTAGTTAAGGGAGAGTTTGTGCTTTGTCCCGACCTCCTCTGAACACCAGGCACTCACCCATCAGTCAGCATCTGATGACAGGCCCGTGCTCATGCTAACTTCTCACCTGGGTGTTGTTCCATTTCCCCAACCAGATTGTGAGCATCCAGAGGGCTGGGACTAGCTTTTTTTTTTTTTTGGCATTAAAAAAAGTGAAATAAAATAATGCATGTAAAGTGTTAACATAGCGCCTGACACATCACCGATGTCCAATAACTTCATTTTCTCAGCAGGTATTTGTCGAGCATCTTCTAAGGATGGGGGCTGTTCTAGGCACTGGGTATTCAGTACCAAGCAAGACTGACCCAAACCTGTACCCTTGCAGAGCTGACACTCTAGAGGCAGAGGCAGGCAATAAAAGAAATCATGATACAGAAAGTGAGAAAGTGATCAAGTACAAGGGAGGAAAATAAAGCTAGGAGGGAGATAGGAGTCTGGGGTAGGGATGTGTGTCCTGCCTAGTAGGGCCAGGGAAGGCCTTGGGAGAAAAGAACAGTTGAGCAGACTTGTAGAAGGGGAGGGGGTGTGTCATTCAGCCATCTCAGGGAAGAATATTCCAGGCTGCTAGAATAGCAGGTGCAAAGGCCCTGGGGCAGAAATATGTTTGCCTTGTTTGGGTAACAACAAAGAGGCCAGTGTAGTGGGAGAAGGTAGGGGAAGGGGACGAGAAGAGGTCAGGGATCAAAGGGTAGGGACAGAGATTTGTAGGTTATTGTGAGGACTCGGGCTTTTTCCCCGAGGGGAATGAGTAGCCACGGGAGGGTTTAGAGCAGACGAGGGACATGGTCCACGTATGTTTTAACAGGATTCCTCTGGCTCTCGTGTGGACAATGGACTGAGGGGGGCTAGGGTGGAAGCAGGTTGACCAGGGAGGCGGCTACTTTAATAGTCCAGGCGAGAAGGATGGCATTTCAGAGCAGGGTGGTGTCAGTGGAGGTGGGGAGAAGTGCTGGGGTTCTGGATCCATTCTGAAGGTCCAGCCACAGGATTTGTTTCTCAGAAACACAGAGTAGATGTGGGGTGAGGTGAGAGGAAGAGGGGTGTCAAGGACATTTCATGGTTTGGGGCGTGAACAACTGGATGATCTTGAACAGCTGCTGCTGTGATTTTCTCCTCCCTCGCAGTCCACAACAGGACAAGTCAGGAGTGGGCACTAAATCAACAATGACTGAATGAAAAAATGAATGAATGAGATAAGGAAGGAACTTAAGAGGCTCTCTGAGCTAATCCTTCTGAACTACAAACAAATAAAAACCCGCGTCTAGAAGGATGATGGAGAATGACACCCATCTATGCTGCAACCCAAACTATGCTGCAACCTTGAAGGCTCTGTGGAGATCTCTTGCAGGCTCTCTGATGGAGTAACACCTAGTGTGAGGCGACAGAGGCCCAGGATCTGCCCCAGAGGTCCTGGCATCTCAGGGAAGCTGTCAGCAGCGTGGGAAACAGGAAAAGCTGGACCTGGGAGTGAGCGGACCTGGGTTCTGGTTTCAGCTGGGGCCTCGTGTCCCTGTTCACCTTTGGGCAAGTCACACCCCCTTTCTGAGCCTCAGCTTCCCCATCTGTAAAGTGAAGGTGCTGGGTTTTAGGTCTCTAACTCAAATTCACTCAAGCAGACAGACAGACAGACACTCTCCTCCCCACACATCGATCTCCACCCCACTGGGATTTTAATCAAAAGCAGTGCAAGGCCTTGGAAGCCCACCCAGGCTTGGATCGAGGGGTGGGTCTGCTGGGAGAGCAGGAGGGAGGAAAGAAAAACACCATGCAATTTTATTTTAATATTTGTAATTATTCCCAGGCTAAAAATAAGGCACAGAGCAAAGTGTTTTCAAATGTCGGCATTAATGAACACTTTTTATCCAACATAATGCGGGCCCCCAAATGCATTTATGTCAGGCTCCCTGAGATCTCGGAAGCGGTGCCCCACGCCAGGTTGGCTTTCACAGCTTGGAAGCGGCGCAAAAATGAAATGTCCCACAAGCGCAGGCTGGCAGGCCTGCTATTAGCAACAGTATAATCATCAATTATGTCCAATCACAAACTACTGATTTTATAATTATCAAATGAAGTTCTAACTTCTCACCTCCGCTCGGTGGCAACTAATATAATCTCTCAGCTCAAAAAAGGAAGCTTTTTTCTTTTTTTTCCTGCTCTTTCTTCTGGGGAAAAGAATTTCCAGGCCTCCACATAAGACTGCATTTAAATTGCTTGTCACTCAAAACAAAGGCAAACCACTCATTTGTAATTCACCAGCCACCTGAACAGACTGCCTGTTTTCCTTTAAGCATCCATGCACTGAAGCACAAAGATCATTTTTTCTATTGTTAAAATTGTATAAGCCGGGGCTTTTTTTAGCAGTGAATACACAATTTCACTTCTCTTCCGAGGGCTCCCAGCATAAAAGGGACAGGACAGGAGGCTTTCTTTAGTGCCTTACAAATAAATTTTGCTTTGGGGTATTAAAAAAAAATCAACTCGGGCTTCCCTGGTGGCGCAGTGGTTGAGAATCTGCCTGCCAATGCAGGTGACACGGGTTCGTGCCCTGGTCTGGGAAGATCCCACATGCCGCGGAGCAACTGGGCCCGTGAGCCGCAATTACTGAGCCTGCGCGTCTGGAGCCTGTGCTCCGCAACAAGAGAGGCCGCGATAGTGAGGGGCCCGCGCACCGCGATGAAGAGTGGCCCCCGCTTGCCACAACTAGAGAAAGCCCTCGCACAGAAACGAAGACCCAACACAGCCATAAATAAATAAAAATAAATTTAAAAAAATTATTAAAAAACAAAAAAATCAACTATGTGCTCATATAATGAGTCGAAAAGCTATTAAGGCCATTTATATATGAGGGCAGGAAAGAAGTTACGTTTCCCGTCCTGCCCAGGGTGTGGCCAGTATATGAAGTCAGATGATTGAGATTCATTCTCATGGGCGCTGGAAGCATCTGTGTTCAATTTCCTCTTTTTGGGAGCTGCCGATATCACAAACGTGGCTCCGTGCTGATTGGCATTCGGCTGGCAGGCTTCAAGAGCAGAAGCAACCCAGGGGTGGGTGCCCCAGCTTGGACCTTGCTGTTCCAGGCAGGCTCTAGCTGTGTGCCTGACTTTCTGGCTACCTCACCCCAGAGGGACAAGCCATGCACGACTGTCATGAAGCCCCTATATGCAACCAAATTCTGTGGCTCAGCCTTTGACAACCAGGCCTGTTTTGACAACAGCTCAGTTTTTCTCTATAACTGATTATGATAATAATACTTTCCAATTTTAATCTAGAGCTTTTTATAATTTACAAAGACCTTTCACAGGAATTAATGCCTCTGAGCCTCCACTCACTCCCAGAGGTGGCTCTGGCAGGGAGGATGGTTCTTGTTTGAGAGGCCCAGAGGGGCTGATACGGCAGTCCCACGTCACACAGGAGACGTCAAGGCAGTGTGTGAACCCGGTCTCTGGATTCAGAGCCAGCTGTGCAGCAGAGAATTTGGGCCTGGATTTGTGCAACTTCCCACCTGAAGTGGGAGAGTAGCTTCCATTTTTGGTAAATTAGAACAGACTCAAGTTCAACCCCTAAAATGTCCCCTTCTCACGCCTGAATATGCTGTGTTTTCCTGAGTATAAGGAATGGGGCTCCCGCATGCCCACCAGAAGTTATTCATAAGCCACAGCCAGTCTTTTCTTTGCAATAGCCATGAGGACTAACAAAGATTCCTGATTTAAAACAACAGTGAAATTATTCTGTATGATACTGTGATGGTGGATACACATTATGCATTTGTCAAGGAAGATTGTACAACAGAAAAAGTGACTGCTTAATGTAAACAATGGACTTCAGTTAATAATACTGTATCAGTATTGGTTCATCAATTGTAACAAATGTACCGAACTAATGCAAGATGTTAATAACAGGGGAACTGGGGTAGAGAGCTCTATACTTTCTGCTCAAATTCTCTCTAAACCTAAAACTGCTCTAAAAAATAGTCCATCAATTAAAAAAGAAAAAGAGAGTACTGAACACGTATAAAGCAGGTACTAGGTACCAGGCACTGCTCTCGGTATTTATCACATTAACACATTCAATCTGTACAACAGCCCTATGAGGTCAGTAACATTATCTTCCTGATTTTACTGGTAGGGAAAACAAGATGTCAGAGAGATCTACCTTATTCAAAGTCACACAGCAAGTGGCAGAGCCAGGATTCATACTCAGGATACCAGAGCATGTGCCCTTAGCCATGAGACTAATGGAATTATCACTGGGTTCTCTCCAAAAGCCTGCCCCCTTTCGTATGGGATACTGTCGTGTGTGAGCGTCCTACCTTGATCATGGGTGTCAGACAGCATAATAAGGGTCATGAATGATGGGTCCAGGGCCAGATACATCCCATGGACATGTTTTCTTGGACCCTCAACTGTTTTAAAAAATTTGAGACATAAAAATTCATCAAGTTACATACTTAAGATTTGCTCATTTTACCATATGTAAATTATACCTTCATAAAGTACTGTGAGCATGAAAATGTATATATTGAGGCAGCATTTAAAACCGAGAAGAGATCCAAATTGCTGGCTTTTCTTGGAAAATCAGAGGATATGGCCAGCCTGGGACCACGTTTCCACCAACAACTGCTGCCTGGGGCCAAGCAGCAGCCTTCCATTGAGATAGGCCAGGGGTCGGCAGTTCACCTCGGGCCTCCCGTGCACCTGCAGTACAGGTGTGGGACCCCGTCGGCACTGGCGTTTTCACTCTGGCCTAGACTTGACACCCCTTTTCCGCTTGCTTTGCTTTCTCCACATTCTTCTTGAGTTCCATCAGCCCCCAACTCCACCCTTCAAATAGTGATTTCACAGGCATGTGAAAAACAGGAGTGCTAAGCAGGTGTCCTGTACTGGTCCTACTTCTCGCTTCCAGGCAGCCCCACATGGCTGGCAAACTTCCCTTCCAAACTGTAACAAGATCCTGTGTGAGCCCTCCACCCCGAATAAAAATGGTTAGGCCCTCCCAACTCAAGTCTACCTGGGACCAGAAAAAAGGGCCATTTAGAGCATCTGGATGATTCTGTGCCTTGCTAAATGGTGAGAAACTCATAGGCAGAGTTGGGAAAGACCAGCAGGGCTTGGCTACTCTGTGTTCTGATGGGAATGGTGGTGCTAAGTGGGCCACGGAGGAGAGGGGTGAGTGAGGGCAAGAGGAGAGCACAGAGACGCACACAGCTGGGGCTTAATAAAGGCCTGTGGATTCAAGGAAGGGCTGGAAAGCACACGGGCTTTGAAGTCAGGTTCTGAGTGACCTAAGCCTGAAACCTGCATCTCTGGCTGTGTGACTTTGGGCAAGTCACGGAGCCTTCAGTGCCTCAGCTTTCTCAACTGTAAATTGGGTACAATGATGTGACGAGCTACCAGGAGGATCAAATCAGGGAGGAGAAGCAGCTGGCAGGGTACCCGCCCTGCCAGCACTTAATGATGAGTGAACATCCTTCTTTGACCTCTCTCTGCCTCGGTTTCTCTACCTAGAGAGTAGGGACAACAAGATCCAGCTTCTGTGTGGTGACACCAGCAGTTAAGATATGCTTTGTTCACCATTAAATACGGAGTGAAATTGGCCAAGCCATCCATAGACGGTTCTTGGATTTCTGGGCAAAGGGATCTGAGGGTGTTAGAAGTCGGTGCTAATGGGCGGAATGTGAAAGGTGGAAACTGCTGGAACGTGAGGGCTGGAACCAAATCACCAGAGTGTGGGCTGAGGGTCAGCAATGCCAAGAACCACCCCAGCCAGCCTGGCAACAAGCGGCCTCTGAAACACAGGGCAGGCCAGGGGTCTGTGCACCAGGCCCAAACGACCCTGCTCCTGCTGTGAGCTGGCTCGTGACCCTGACCTCGCCTCTGAGCTCTCACTGCCCCAGGCTCTGTCGACCATGTGCCGCGGTGTCCTTGCCCTTGCAGGGAGGCCTGCAGGGGTCCCAGGTGGCTGCAGTCTCCCCTCTTGAGGCCATCCTGGGAAGTTCTCTGAAATGCCAGAGCAGAAAAGCTAAGTTAAAAGAGCATGCATGCCCTTTATGGAGAGGCGGCCACCCAAATGCCACTGAAGCACCACCTGCCCATGCTTTTAAATATAGCATCGTCATTTCTGGATGTCTCTGTGTAGTGTGGCTCAAGACAGCTCCATGAGAGCCTCAGCTGGACACTTGGGGCACTACTCTGTCTCCTGCCCAGTTTGTGCAGCCAGGAGTCATGGGCGCAGTTTCCTGAAGTGGGCTGATTCGATTTCCAGTCGAATTCGATTCCCAGTTTCCCTACTTCCTTGTGGCCTTGGGCAGCCACTGGCCTTCTCTGAGCCTTTGTTTCCACATCTGAGGATTACGATAAGGATTAAAGGCGATATACACAAAAATTGCTTAGCTCACAGCCTGGCAAACAGACAACACTTAGATGTTCGTTTTAGTATTATTAATTATTATGATCCTCGATGTGCTAAGCACTATGCGAAGAAGAATAAACCACAGCCCCAGCCCACAAGTCCTAGAGTAAGAAAGAGACAGGCCATAGAAAAGGGCAGAAGACAAGCAGCTTTTTGAGGAGGGGGAGTCAAGGAGGGAGGGGTTTATTCTGCAGGGGCATTGGCTAGAGGAGGGCTTCAAGGAGGAGGTGGCACTGGCTTGCAAAGGACGAGCAGGTTGTTGAGCTACAGAGGAGGGAGAGAGGGTGGCATGTGCCAAGGTAAGAAATGATCTGATGTAATCAGATGACGCTCATCACTCCTCCCTCTAAGCCCAAGGCTGCAAATGTGGGGCCCATGGTCCAAATCCCGTCACGCACGTGGCTTTGTTCACGTTTAAAAAATGTTCATTTTTAGCCAACATTTAAAGATCAGGAGATTTTACATAAAAATTGAGATTTCCAGCTTGCCGGAAAAATGAGAAAATGTGGCCACAGAGGGCTCTGTTCCTGTGTAACAACAGCATAAAAAAAGGAAACAGTGATAGTGACAAACAATAATAGTGAATATTTACTGAGTGTTTAAAGTGTGCCGGGCACTGCTTTAAGGGCTTTACACACGCTAAGTCTCAAAATCCTCATAAAAGCCCTATAGGGTGGGTGCAGTGATGTGCTGGTAAAGATTTAACAACTGGTTATCTGGTGGGAAAAAAAAGGGTCCTAGTTTGTAGTGTTTGCCAATTTCCATGGTGCAAATATTCCCACCATGGCGGATTTCAAGCTACCAATGTCACTGACCACCCGAGGAGTTTGCTCTGTGAGTCTCTCCAGCACATCAATGGTAGGTGTAGTTTCATTTCTACTTCTCAGATGAGGAAATGGAGGCACAGAGAAATCAAGACACTTGCGCAAGGTCACAGAGCTAGGAAAGCGAGCAGAGCAGGGGTTTGGAGATAGCTAGCCTGGCTTTGAAGTTTGTGCTCTCAGCTCCCACAGTGCATTGCAAGATCAGACTGTGTGGTCTGCCCGAGCTGGGTAGAGGCCACTCCTGAGGTGGCACACAAAGTCCCCGCTTGCCTCAGTCCCCACTCCTCTCTGTTGTCTCACCTGTGCCTGTGGGGCTCACTCAGCTTACCTGCAGGGCCCCTGTGGGCAACTGAGCTTGCAGCCTTGCTTTGGGGTATGAAATGTCATGTGGCCCCCAACTTTTCCCTCTGCCCTTCTGGGAACCCCATCAGGTACCTGAACACAAACAGAAGACACCCAGGGTGGGGGACAGCCAGCTTCTTTTGCTCTATCCCAACTCCATCCCCTGGCACCTGACAAAGTGGAAGAGCAAACCTTGTGGTTCAAACGCTTCTCACTTTTTTTCTCATTCTCTCTTTGCCAGGATCACTAACAGCATCAATTTCATGGAAGCAATTTCTCTGTTCCCCTCCTTGCCTCCTGCTATCCCATACAACAAAACGTGGAAACAACATGATTTACAGGGGGAAATACAGCAAAACTGTTCACCTTAGGTTGGAAATGCAAACGATGCTCTAGCCCCTATGCTCTGTTGGGAGGAAGGCCTTCCGTTTATCAGGGGAGGGGGGCTTGGATGGGAAACCCCACTTTCTTTGCTGTTTCTCAAAGACAGGCAAAGCCCCCTCAATCCTCATCCTCCCAGCTGGCAGCTCAGGATGGCAGCAAACAAAGGAAAGGCATATGTTTGGTGGGAAACGTGGAAATAATCAAGTGTGAGTGGATTCATGTAAGTAATTTAATTACCTCGCACAGCTATGAAATCACTTGGTTTCCGCTTCCATTATTAATGACGAATGTTAACTATCAGAGGACATCAGCTATGGTTTCCTGACATACTGGGGGAGGGAGGTTTAGGTGTCACTAGGCGGCCATACCTGGCTTGTCACTGATCAGGCTGGTCCCTGCCTCTAGCTGACCCCACCCCCATCTTGGAACTGACTGGGAGGTATATTATACACCTCATGATGGAAACACCTAGCACCACCTACGAATAGACTTGCCAAAACACTGAACCTGAATATGATCAAGCCTCTAGATCCAATTACCCATGTACAGCAAATATAGAGGACAGAGGAACAGGTCAAACCACACCACAGGGACACAATCAGCAAAATCCCAGCTACAGGTGAGGTGACTTGCCCAAGGTCCCACAGCTAGTGGTGGGCTGGGATTTGGACCCAAGCTCATGAACACAGTACTCTCCTGAGACCACATGAGAGGCCAGAGAAAGTGCAGCTGGGCTTCCAGAGGGTGGGACAAGGAACCAGGACAGTCCAGAAGCAAGTAGGGTGCTTCTACTGCAAGAGGCAAGTCCCTTGGCCCTGCCCTCTCTTGAGGTCAGCTTTCTCGGCTTCCTCAACCAGTCCCACACTCAAACTCCTGAGATAATGAATACTGTTGGCCAGCTTGAGACCAGTGTCAGCCCCTGGCACAATCAGCTGTGATCAGGGGAATGTCTTCAAGAAAAATAGCCCAGTTATTTCCACATACAGATCAGAAAAAAAAGATGGGCAGGGTGCTTACAGATTAGAACATGTAGCAGAGGTAGCACGACCAACTTGTCCTAGTTTGTCTTGGACTTCCCCAGTTTTAGCCTGAAAAGTTTTACACCTGAAGAGCTTCTCAGCTTTAAAACCCAAAGTTTTGCATCTCAGGTACCCCTCAGTCCAAGGCCTGTGTAACAACAGCATAAAAAAAGGAACTGACTGGGAGGTATATTATACACCTCATGATGGTGTATAACATCTATTGGTTGTGTATAACACAACCAATAGACAGTTGGTTGCCATACTTAAGAGGCACATCGATCAGTCTCAATGTGTGGGCCCTGTGTGAGTCCTGGTATACACCATAAAACAATTAAAAAAAACTGAGGAGCCAATAAGGGACACTGAAGCATTGCCTGGATATCTGATAATATTAAAAAACTATTGTTAAGAAAAAAAATTACAACTATGTGTGGTACGAATGTTAAGTAGACTTATGGTGATAATTTTGCAATATATACAAATATTGAATCATTATGCTCTATACCTGAAACTAATATAATATTATATATCAATTATATCTCAATTAAAAAAGAAATTAGTGTTAAAAAATTTTTGGATGAGATGATATTGTGGTTATGTTTACAAAGAGATTCCTTATTTTTTAGAGATTATACACTAAAATATTTACAGGTGAAATGATACAACTTGGATTTGTTTCAGAATAATCCAGGGGTGCAAAAGGGAAGTGGCTATGAGTGAATAATCATTGAAACTGGGTCATGTGGCTCATTATTTTATTCTCTTTAACTTTCATGTATTTGAATTTTTCCATAATAAAGAGGAGAAAGAAAGGAAAGAAGGAAAGAAAGGAGGGAGGAAGATAGAAATGATTGTAGGAAGATATGCATTCTCTGAGTCAAATTCAACCACTCAAAATTTATAAATTTGATCTTGTCTTTTCTGTAAAGGGCCAGAGAATAAATATTTTTGGCTATGTGGACCACATGGTCTGTCGTAACTATTCAACTCTGCCCTGTACAGTGAAAGCAGCCACAGACACTGTGTGGTTGTGTGCCAATAAAACTTTATTTACAGGGGCTTCCCTGGTGGTGCAGTGGTTAAAAACCCGCCTGCCAATGCAGGGGGCATGGGTTTGAGCCCTGGTCCGGGAAGATCCCAAATGCCACGGAGCAACTAAGCCCATGCGCCTCAACTACTGAGCCTGCGCTCTAGAGTCTGTGAGCCACAACTACTGAGCCCACGCGCCACAACTACTGAAGCCTGCGCATCTAGAGCCCGTGCTCCGCAACAAGAGAAGCCACCACAATGAGAAGCCCGCGCACCACAACGAAGAGTAGCCACCGCTTGCCACAACTAGAGAAAGGCCGCGCACAGCAACGAAGACCCAACGCCGCCAAAGATAAAATAAATAAATAAATAAATTTGTTAAAAAAAAAAAAGCTTCATTTACAAAAAAAGGCAGGGAGCTGTATTTGACCCATGGGCTATAATTTGCCAACCCCTGGTCTAGAAGGATATCAACTGGGTTCAGTTCTACTACTTACTTGCTGTTGTAACCTTAGGAAAGTCACCTAGCCTTTCTGTTGTGACCTAAGGAAAGTCACCTAACCTTTCTGAGTTTTCTCCTCTGTAAAATGGGGATAATAACAGTAACTACATCAGGCCAGGATTAAGCCAGAATAGAGCTGGGTCTATGTCAAAGTGAGCAGGTCCTCTAACAGCAAGCTGTAACTGATTTAACACATCCTGCTAGAATGTTTTGTTCACCACTTAGAATAGCATCTGGCATGCAGTAGAAGCCCAACAAACATTTGTTGGAATGATGAATGATTATGTTTGTCCCCATCAAGTGAAGCAAATAGGGATGGAAGAACATGGTCTTCTTACTCCTTTTCAAAATGTCAGGGTCTCCTCGCCTTATACACTGAAAAAGGAACATTTATAACAGAGACATCTAAGTCCTACTTCACACTATGAGTCAGCTCCTGAGAAGAACTTCCTAAGAGGCTGTGCAGCCGAGTATGCTTAAGCATCAGAGACATTTCAGGGTGACAGCTTCACTCGAAGGCGTTGTCCAGCTTGGCCATCCCAAGCTCTGGTGATCCATGTCACAGAAGCAGCAGACTGCTTCACCTACCCCTCAAGGGCTTGGCCAGAGACTGAAACATGCGTTGGAGGCCCCATGGAGGAGCTGAGCCAATGTGGGAAGTCTTCAACCAGTCTTGGTTGCCATCTTGTTTGGAATGGGAATAATCTCTCAACCACTGGAGCTGGGCTCACTGGGTTTTACTCTCCTCTCACAGAGAACATGTGGGGATGTGGGGTATATAAGGTCTTGGTGCAGGCGAATCACGTGGAAGAATGAAACAAGATGGCGCCAGAGCCTGGCTTCAATGAGCAAGAACTGGAAACAACCCATTCTCAGCATAATGAATTTCTTTATCTTGACTTCTGGGCAAAATATAGATGATTGGGCTGGTTGAGATCTGTACACCTTTGGGGCTTTCTAAATCCTGAGGTAGATGGTCATCTACCTTCTCTGTAAGAATCACTCTACTACTCTTCCAGGAGCAAAACCCCAAATGTCTGCAGGAAAGTAGTAGTAACTCCAGTATGTGAAGTGGCCAATCGAAGGGGTTAGATGAGAGGGAGAATCAGGACTGTGTGAATGGACAAAATGATAAGAAGCTGAATTAGGCGACGGTAAGTTGCGAGTCTGTGACCTTCCTTCTTCCCCTGAGATCGGCTACAGTGGCTGATGTCTGCACTGAGGCATTTTCCTGTCCATGGTTGATGTACCAGGGGCAGACACTGAGCTAGGCCAATGATCTCTGTTATCCTAACAGTTTAAATTTGAGACTGGTTGATTTTGATTTGTCCAGGTAGTTAGCTCCAGTGACTTTGGGGTGAACCTGGGGACTGAGATGGCCATTATGCGGGAGCCACCTTCCATCTACCATGTGTGAGAAAGCCGGCCCAGAGAGAGGACAGGATGAGGAACCTCACCCCTTTGCTTCTGAGCTGTTTTGGTTCCTTGTCCCACGCTCTGGAAGCCCAGCTGTGCTTTCTCCAGCCTCTCATGTGGTCTCAGGAGAGTGCTGTATTCATGAGCTTGGGTTCAAATCCCAGCTCTACCACTAATGGTGGGACCTTCAGCAAGACAACTCACCATGATGAGCCTTAGTTTCTTCATCTGTAAAATGGGGGAAATACCAAAAATACCCCTGCTACTGAGGATTAAATGACACAACTGTGCATCTGGCATACAAAAGATACCCCATAAATATCACGTAGCTAATATTATAATAAATTCTCCTCATCTAGGCTAGCTAGGGTGGATTTTTGTTTCTTGTACCCCAAGGTTTTCTCTTAAGATGGACCTCCAGCTGCCCTCGACATTGACGCCTCCCACTTAGAGGCTCAGGGTGGGGTAGGCGTCTCCTTTCTTGCCCCACCAAGGCCAGAGACAGAACGTAGACTGAGACAGAACACAGGAAGAGCTGCTGCGTTGTTCCTGACACCTGGGCAGCCCCAGCAGCTGCTGTTCCCCCACCCTACTCATTGCAAAAGCAACAGGCGAGGCAAACAGATGGCTTTTTTCCTTTCCCAAGATGGGAAGAAAAGGAAAGGAGATGAACAGATTTCCACTGGCTAGGAGATCAAAGAGAAATGGCCATTTTCGCTGATAAACTTCACTTAAACACCATCCCTGCGCCCAGGCACACGATCATCCCGGGGCAGGAATGGGATGGGGCCAGCTTGCTATTGCCTATTGATGTAGCATTAATTTCTTTTTGTTTCCCGCTCTGGCGTACACCCGACTCAAGGTGAGAGAACGCAACTGGGCTGCGACTTCTCAGATTGATTGCGTTTCTCTGCTAGGTCCGTTTCATGGTTGGTGACTTTGCAGCAAAGCAATTATCACTGTGGAATGCATAATGGCCTAATTAATAACTAATGTCAGGTTGGCCTCTGAGCCATGATTATACCTTAGCAAGCCAACTTTTTTTTCTTTTAAACATTCCGAGAGAAAAATATTATTATAATTGACTGGTTAAATCGTCAAAGTGTCCCTACCCTGTGGACACAGGGTGTAGTAGGAAGCACGTAAAGCCTGGAATAAAGAGAGGTGTTCTGCCGCCAACTGGCTGTGTGGCCTTGCTCAGCATCTGAGTATCTCTGCACCTGAACATCTGCACCTATAAACAGAGCCACCTTTCTGGAACTGAGTGGAATTCTTGGAACCTGGGGCAGTGTAGTTCTTGTTTACTACTGTATCCCCAGGGCCTGGCACACAGTAGGTGCTTAATAAATAATGGTTAAGGGTAAGGACTCTGAAGCCAGACTGCCTGGGTTCAAATCTTGTCTTTGCCCCTTACTGGCTGTGTGACCTTGGGCAAGTTACCTAATCTCTCTGTGTCTCATTCTTCTCATTTGTAAAATATTGATAACAATATCTACCTCATAGGGTGGTCACGGGGAATAATAAATTGGTATCTGTAAAGTGCTCAGAATGCTGCCTGGAACACAGAAACAGCCATAGCAATGTTTGCCAATTACTTTGCGTCAACATTCATTTAATAAATACTTATTCAGTATCTATTGTGTGTCAGGCACCATGTGAGACCCAGGAACATAACAGTCTACAAAGTGCTCCTTCCTTTCTTTGGTTAAGTGGTAGGAACAAACGTTATTTGAACAATTAAGCAAATAAACATTACAAACTATGCTAAGTATTGTGAAGGCTCCTATAAGCATATGTAACAGGAAAGCTTGATTAAATCTGTGGGGGGCCCACAAAGGTTTTCCTGAGGAAGTAACATTTGAACAGCGATCTGAAAGACATGTAGGCATTAGGTCAGTGGTTCTCAGGGGGACACTGTCTGGAGCCATTTATGGCTGTCCCGCTGAGGAGAGAGGTGCTACTGGCATCTCGTGCGCGGAGGCCAGGAATACTACTGAACACCCTAAAACACACAGAACAGCTCCCCACAACAAAGAATCATCCAGGCCAAAATGTCAATAGTGCCAAGGCTGAGAACCTCTGCATTAACTGGACAAAACAGGTGGAGAAGAAGCCTCAAGAAGAGGGAAGAGCAGGTGCAAAGGCCCTGAGGTGGGGGAGAGTGTACTTCCAAAGAAGAGCATAAATGATGCAAAGAAAGAAGGGGAACAAGGTGAGAGATTGAAGGCAGAGGGCCTCGTAGCTGGTGGTCAGGGGTCTGGATTTCACTCCAGGTACTGGTAGATGTTACTGGAGGGTTATGCACAGGGAGCCAAGCTGTGTGTGGTCTGTCTTCTGAAGAGCTCACCCAGGCTGCCGGCAGAGAGGGCTGGATAAACTAATCTGGAAAACAAGAGGGCTGGATTCTGTGATGCCTGAGTCATTTTTAGGAGAGGCAGAGATGTCAACAGCCCATGCCCACCCGCTGAGAGTGTGGTTCAGAGGGCAGAGAGGCCCATAATCCAGGAGGCACAGGTGTGAGGATAGGGACCTAGAGGATCAATATTTGGCTGGAGCCTTGAGAGACAAGCAGGGATTTTTCAGGGGACTTATGAAGGAAAAGCATTTTGAGAGATGGGAACAGAATGTGCAAAGGCTCAGAAGGCCAGCACAACAGCTCTGCTGAGGATAAATTGGGGTCAAATTGTCAGGAGGTGGGGATGGACACAATGACCCTTCTTCACGCTGGATGCTAGAAAGTTTTTGCTGTTCTTAGGAGGCAATTTTTTTGACAATTATTTTTGCAATTGTTGTAGGAAAAAAAAAAGCCTAAAGCAGAGAGATTTAAAAAATCATTTTTTAACTTGAAGCTACTACTTCAGATCCAGAATTTGAATCCAGGTCTCACAATTATGCAGAACATAAAAAAATAAAATCTTTTGGGCATTTCTCTTGAACCAGTGCCAGCCAGGCCACAACCTCTGGTCCTCTGGCTTCTTTAAGACCCTCTCTCTCTCCCTGTCTCACCCCAGGTCACGGGGTTAAGAGCTGGACCTGGCACCCCTGGGGCCCAAAATAGACTTCTTTACTGCGCAGGCAGATCGGATCTGCATAAACCGAAGCTCCTGGGCTGTTCACACCACCTCCTAGCTGTCCGACCTCCATGCCTCAGTTTGCTTATTTCTACAACAGGCATAATTATAAGTCCTATCCCAGAGGGTTGCAGCAATGATTTTAAAAGTTAGTATGGGGGAGACCTTCAAGATGGCGGAGGAGTAAGATGTAGAGATCACCTTCCTCCCCACAAATACATCAAAAATACATCTACATGTGGAACAACTCCTACAGAACACCTACTGAACGCTGGCAGAACACCTCAGACTTCCCAAAAGGCAAGAAAATCCCCACGTACTTGGGTAGGGCAAAAGAAAAAAGAAAAAACAGAGGCAAGAGAATAGAGACGGGACCCACACCTCTGGGAGGGAGCTGTGAAGGAGGAAAAGTTTCCACACACTAGGAAGCTCCTTCACTGACGGGGACAGGGGGTGGGCGGTGGGGAAGCTTCAGAGCCACGGAGCAGAGCGCAGCAACAGGGGTGCGGAGGGCACAGCGGAGAGATTCTCGCACAGAGGAGCGGTGCCGACCAGCACTCGCCAGCCTGAGAGGCTTGTCTGCTCACCCGCCGGGGCGGGCGGGGGCTGGGATCTGAGGCTCGGGCTTCGGAGGTCAGATCCCAGGGAGAGGACTGGGGTTGGCGGCGTGAACACAGCCTGAAGGGGGCTAGTGCGCCACAGCTAGCCAGGAGGGAGTCTGGGGAAACCGTCTGGACCTGCCAGAGAAGCAAGAGACTTTGTTTCGGGGCGCGAGAGGAGAGGGGATTCCTTCCCAGTGTGCCCACAGAAGGCAGGGCACTGCCTAAACAAGTTCCAGAGACAGGCGTGAGCCACGGCTATCAGCTCAGACCCCAGAGACGGGCATGAACTGCTAACCCTGCTGCCGCTGCCACCAAGAATCCTGCCTGCAAGCACAGGTCACTATCCACATACCCCCGGGAGCCTGTGCAGCATGCCACTGCCAGGGTCCCGTGATCCAGGGACAACTTCTCAGGGAGAACACACGGCACGCCTCAGGCTGTTGCAACATCATGCTGGCTTCTGCCGCCTCAGGCTCACCCCACATTCCAATTATGACTACTGTACCCCTCCCTCCCCCCTGCCTGAGTGGGCAAGAGACCCCTAATCAGCTGCTGCTTTAACCCCCTCTTGTCTGGGTGGGTAACAGACTCCTGAGGGCGGCCTACACACAGAGGGGGGGCCAAAACCAAAGCTGAACCCCAGGAGCTGTGCAAACAAAGAAGAGAAAGGGAAATTTCTCCGTGCAGCCTCAGGAGCAGCGGATTAAATCCCCACAATCAACTTGATAAACCCTGCATCTGAAGAATACCTGAATAGACAACCAATGTTCCCAAAATTGAGGCGGTGGACTTTGGGAGCAACTGTAGACTTGGGGTTTGCTTTCTGCATCTAATTTGATTCTGGTTTTATGTTTATCTTAGTTGAGTATTTAGTGCTTATTATCATTGGTGGATTTGTTAATTGGTTTGGTTGCTCTCTTCCTTTATATATATATATACACACACACATATATATATAAATATATATATACACACACATATATATACATATCTTTTTTTTTTTTAAATTAATTAATTTATTTATTTTTGGCTGAGTTGGGGCTTTGTTGCTGTGCGCGGGCTTCCTCTAGTTGCGGCGAGCGGGGGCTACTCTTTGTTGCGGTGCCCGGGCTTCTCATTGTGGTGGCTTCTCTTGTTGAGGAGCACGGGCTCTAGGCGCACGAGCTTCAGTAGTTGTGGCGCGCGGGCTCAGCAGTTGTGGCTCGCGGGCTCTAGAGCACAGGCTCAGTAGCTGTGGCGTGTGGGCTTAGGTGCTCCACGGCATGTGGGATCTTCCCGGACCAGGGCTCGAACCCGTGTCCCCTGCATTGGCAGGCGGATTCTTAACCACTGCGCCACCAGGGAAGCCCTATATATATATCTTTTTTCTCCTCCTTTTTCTTTTTTTGTGAGTCTGTATGTGTATGCTTCTTTGTGTGATTTTGTCTGTATAGGTTTGCTTTTACCATTTGTCCTAGGGTTCTGTCTGTTCTTTTTTTTTTTTCTTTCTTTCTTCCTTTTCTTCTGAGCGGTGTGGCTGGCAGGGTCTTGGTGCTCCAGCCGGCTGTCGGGCCTCAGCCTCCGAGGTGGGAGGGCTGAGTCCAGCACATTGGACCACCAGAAATTCCCGGGCCCACATAATATCAATCGGCGAGGGCTCTCCCAGAGATGTTTGTCTCAAGACTAAGACCCAGCTCCACCCAACGGCCAGCAAGCTCCAGTGCTGGACGTCCCATGCCAAACAAATAGCAAGACAGGAACACAACCCCACCCATTAGCAGAGAGGCTGCCTAAAGTCATACTAAGTTCACAGACTCTCCAAAACACACCACCGGACATGGCCCTGCCCACCAGAAGGACAAGATACAGCCCCACCCATCAGAACACAGGCACCAGTCCCCTCCACCAGGAAGCCTACATAAGCCACTGAACCAACCTCACCCACTAGGGGCAGACACCAAAAACAATGGGAACTACGAACCTGCAGCCTGTGAAAAGGAGACCCCAAACACAGTAAGTTAAACAAAATGAGAAAACAGAGAGATATGCAGCAGATGAAGGAGCAAGGTAAAAACCCACCAGACCAAACAAATGAAGAGGAAATAGGCAGTCTACCTGAAAAAGAATGCAGAGTAATGATAGTAAAGATGATCCAAAATCTTGGAAATAGAATGGAGAAAATACAAGAAACATTTAACAAGGACCTAGAAGAACTAGAGAGCAAACAAACAATGATGAAATAAATGAAATTAAAAATACTCTAGAAGGAATCAATAGCAGAATAACTGAGGCAGAAGAACGGATAAGTGACCTGGAAGATAAAATAATGGAAATAACTGCCTCAGAGCAGAATAAAGAAAAAAGAATGAAAAGAATTGAGGACAGTCTCAGAGACTTCTGGGACAACATTAAACACATCAACATTCGAATTATAGGGGTCCCAGAAGAAGAAAAGAAAGGGTCTGAGAAAATATTTGAAGAGATCATAGTTGAAAACTTCCCTAACATGGGAAAGGAAATAGTCAATCAAGTCCAGGAAGCACAGAGAGTCCCATACAGGATAAGTACAAGGAGAAACACACCAAGACATATGAATCAAACTATCAAAAATTAAACTCAAGGAAAAAATATTAAAAGCAGCAAGGGAAAAGCAACAAATAACACACAAGGGAATCCCCATAAGGTTAACAGCTGATCTTTCAGCAGAAACTCTGCAAGCCAGAAGGGAGTGGCAGGACATATTTAAAGTGATGAAAGGGAAAAAACCTACAACCAAGATTACTCTACCAGCAAGGATCTCATTCAGATTCAACAGAGAAATTAGAACCTTTACAGTCAAGCAAAAGTTAAGAGAATTCAGCACCACCAAACCAGCTTTACAACAAATGCTAAAGGAACTCTCTAGGCAGGAAACACAAGAGAAGGAAAAGACCTACAATAACAAACCCAAAACAATTAAGAAAATGGTAATAGGAACATACAGATCGATAATTACCTTAAATGTAAATGGATTAAATGCTCCAACCAAAAGACACAGGCTCGCTGAATGGATACAGAAACAAGACCCCTAAATATGCTGTCTACAAGAGACCCACTTCAGACCTAGGGACACATACAGACTGAAAGTGAGGGGGTGGAAAAAGATATTCCATGCAAAAAGAAATCAAAAGAAAGCTGGAGTAGCAATTCTCATCAGACAAAATAGACTTTAAAATAAAGGCTATTACAAGAGACAAAGAAGGACACTACATAATGATCAAGGGCTCAATCCAAGAAGAAGATATAACAATTGTAAATATTTATGCACCCAACATAGGAGCACCTCAATACAGAAGGCAAATGCTAACAGCCATAAAAGGGGAAATCGACAGTAACACAATAATATTAGGGGACTTTAACACCCTACTTTCACCAATGGACAGATCATCCAAAATGAAAATAAATAAGGAAACACAAGCTTTAAAAGACACATTAGACCAGATAGACTTAATTGATATTTATAGGACATTCCATCCAAAACAACAGAATACACTTTCTTCTCAAGTGCTCATGGAACATTCTCCAGGATAGATCATATCTTGGGTCATAAATCAAGCCTTGGTAAATTTAAGAAAATTGAAATCGTATCAAGTATCTTTTCCGACCACAATGCTATGAGACTAGATATCAATTACAGGAAAAAAACTGTAAAAAATACAAACACATGGAGGCTAAACAATACGTTACTAAAGAACCAAGAGATCACTGGAGAAATCAAAGAGGAAATTAAAAAATACATAGAAACAAATGACAATGAAAACACGAAGATCCACAACCTCTATGATGCAGCAAAAGCAGTTCTAAGAGGGAAGTTTATAGCAATACAATCCTACCTCAAGAAACAAAAAAAAAAAACCCTCAAATAAACAACCTAAGCTTACACCTAAAGCGATTAGAGAAAGAAGAACCAAAAAAGCCCCCAAGTTAGCAGAAGGAAAGAAATTATAAAGATCAGACCAGAAATAAATGAAAAAGAAATGAAGGAAACAATAGCAAAGATCAATAAAACTAAAAGCTGGTTCTTTGAGAAGATAAACAAAATTGATAAACCATTAGCCAGACTCATCAAGAAGAAAAGGGAGAAGACTCAAATCAACAGAATTAGAAATGAAAAAGAAGTAACAACTGACACTGCAGAAATACAAAGGATCATGAGAGGCTACTACAAGCAACTCTTATGCCAATAAAATGGACAACCTGGAAGAAATGGACAAATTCTTAGAAAAGCACAACCTTCCAAGACTGAACCAGGAAGAAATAGAAAATATGAACAGACCAATCACAGGCACTGAAATTGAAACTGTGATTAAAAATCTTCCAACAAACAACAGTCCAGGACCAGATGGCTTCACAGGTGAATTCTATCAAACATTTAGAGAAGAGCTAACACCTATTCTTCTCAAACTCTTCCAAAATATAGCAGAGGGAGAAACACTCCCAAACTCATTCTACAAGGCCACCATCACCCTGATACCAAAACCAGAGAAAGATGTCACAAAAAGAGAAAACTACAGACCAATATCACTGATGAACATAGATGCAAAAATCCTCAACAAAATATTAGCAGACAGAATCCAACAGCATATTAAAAGGATCATACACCATGATCAAGTGGGGATTATCCCAGGGATGCAAGGATTCTTCAATATACAGAAATCATCAATGTGATACACCATATTAACAGACTGAAGGATAAAAGCCATATGATAATCTCAATAAGATGCAGAAAAAGCTTTTGACAAAATTCAACACCCATTTATGATACAAACTCTCCAGAAAGTAGGCATAGAGAGAACCTACCTCAACATAATAAAGGCCATATATGACAAACCCACAGCAAACATCATTCTCAATGGTGAAAAACTGAAACCATTTCCTTTAAGATCAGGAACAAGACAAGGTTGCTGCTATTACTCAACATAGTTTTGGAAGTTTTAGCCACAGCAATCAGAGAAGAAAAAGAAATAAAAGGAATCCAAATCAGAAAAGAAGAAGTAAAACTGTCACTGTTTGCAGATGACATGATACTATACATAGATAATCCTAAAGATGCTACCAGAAAACTACTAGAGCTATTCAGTGAATTTGGTAAAGTAGCAGGATACAAAATTAATGCACAGAAATCTCTTGCATTCCTATACACTAATGATGAAAAACCTGAAAGAGAAATTAAGGAAACACTCCCATTTACCACTGCAACAAAAAGAATAAAATACCTAGGAATAAACCTACCTAAGGAGACAAAAGACCTGTATGCAGAAAACTATAAGACACTGATGAAAGAAATTAAAGACGATACAAACAGATGGAGAGATATACCATGTTCTTGGATTGGAAGAATCAACATTGTGAAAATGACTATACTACCCAAAGCAATCTACAGATTCAATGCAATCCGTATCAAGCTACCAATGGCATTTTTCACAGAACTAGAACAAAAAATTTTACAATTTGTATGGAAACACAAAAGACCCTGAGTAGCCAAAGCAATCTTGAGAAAGAAAAACGGAGCTGGAGGAATCAGGCTCCCTGACTTCAGATTATACTACAAAGCTACAGAAATCAAGACAGTATGGTACTGGCACAAAAACAGAAATATAGATTAATGGAACAGGATAGAAAGCCCAGAGATAAACTCACGCACATATGGTCACCTTATCTTTGATAAAGGAGGCAAGAATATACAAGGGAGAAAAGAGAGCCCCTTCAATAAGTGGTGCTGGGAAAACTGGACAGCTACATGTAAAAGAATGAAATTAAAACACTCCCTAACACCATACACAAAAATAAACTCAAAATGGATTAAAGACCTAAATGTAAGGCCAGACACTACAAAACTCTTAGAGGAAAACACAGGCAGAACACTCTATGACATAAATCACAGCAAGATCCTTTTTGACCCACCTCCTAGAGAAATGGAAATAAAAACAAACAAAAAAAAAACAAACGGGACCTAATGAAACTTCAAAGCTTTTGCACAGCAAAGGAAACCATAAACAAGACGAAAAGACAACCCTCAGAATGGGAGAAAATATTTGCAAACGAAGCAACTGACAAAGGATTAATCTCCAAAATATACAAGCAGCTCATATCAAAAAACAAACAACCCAATCCAAAAATGGGCAGAAGACCTAAATAGACATTTCTCCAAAGAAGATATACAGATTGTCAACAAACACATGAAAGGATGCTCAACATCACTAATCATTAGAGAAATGCAAATCAAAACCACAATGAGCTATCACCTTACACTGGTCAGAATGGCCATCATCAAAAAATCTACAAACAATAAAAGCTGGAGAGGGTGTGGAGAAAAGGGAACCCTCTTGCACTGTTGATGGGAATGTAAAATTGATACAGCCACTATGGAGAACAGTATGGAGGTTCCTTAAAAAACTAAAAATAGAACTACCATATGATCCAGCAATCCCACTACCCGGCATATACCCTGAGAAAACCATAATTCAAAAAGAGACATGTACCACAGTGTTCACTGCAGCACTATGTACAATAGCCAGGACATGGAAGCAACCGAAGTGTCCACTGACAGATGAATGGATAAAGATGTGGCACATATATACAATGTAATATTACTCAGCCATAAAAAGAAATGAAACTAAGTTATTTGTACTGAGGTGGATGGACCTAGAGTCTGTCATACAGAGTGAAGTAAGTCAGAAAGAGGAAAAGAAATACTGTATGCTAACACATATATATGGAATCTAAAAAAAAAATGGTTCTGATGAACCTAGGGGCACGACAGGAAAAAAGACGCAGACGTAGAGAATGGACTTGAGGACACGGGGAGGGGGAAGGTTAAGCTGGGACGAAGTGAGAGAGTAGCACTGACATATATACACTACCAAATGTAAAATAGGTAGTGGGAAGCAGCTGCATAGCACAGGGAGATCAGCTCCGTTCTCTGTAACCACCTAGAGGGGTGGGATAGGGAGGGTGGGAGGGAGACGAGAGAGGGAGGGGATATGGGGATATATGCATACATATAACTGATTCACTTTGTTATACAGCAGAAACTAACACAACATTGTAAAGCAATTATAGTCCAATAAAGATGTTAAAAAAAAAAAAGTATGTGTGGAGGACTTAGAAGAATGTCTGAGCACACAGCATATACTGAACACACAGTAGGGTTTGGCTGCTGCTGTGGGTTGTTACTAGTAATAGTATTCTCACAGTCTGCAGAGTATCCGAGGAATCTGCTGGTTCATCATCAGCCCTTTCTTAACCCAGTTTTTGGTCTGACTCAACAGGAAAAAGGACGGTGATAACAAGCACCATTTCTTGAGCACCTATTATGTGCCAGGCATAATCTCATGGAGTCCTCCAAAAAGAACCCTATTAGGGAGGGACAAATATTATCCCCATTTTACAGATGGGGGAGATGATGTCATGTGACCTGCTCAAGGTCACACAGCAGGTAGGAGGCAGAGCTGGGGTTGAGCTCAGGCCTCCCTGGTTCCTAGAGCCTGGGTGTCTAAACCAGCTGGGCTTGTCTTCCTGACACCAGTTCTGCCTCCTCCTCTTCTGCTAATGGTGTCATGTCCCACTGACCTCTGGAGCCTGATACCCAGGCCTTCTATCTCCATCAGCCACGTGAAGGTCAGGCCCCCACTTCCAAATTCTTTCAAACCAGCCCTCTCTTTGCCACTCCTCTGCCTCAGGCCAGGACATCATTACTGCTACATGTCTCAAGTGCTCCAAATCCTGACTTCTGAGTCAACCCCCTCCCACCCCACTTACCTCCAAAGGGGTCTTTCTAGAAAAGCCTTCTGGTCATGCTGTTTCGTAATCAAAAAAGACTCCTGGGCACCTCGTCTACCCACAAGACGAAGTGCAGACTTAACTCGGCATTCAAGGCCCCTTTGTCCTGCCCAAGTGTGTTTCCTAGCCTCTTCCTCTCCCCTGCCTCCCTACATATCATAGCTTCAGATATGTGGCACTGCTCACCAAACAGCTACTGGGGTACTCATTTTAAGCCTTCTGTGTGCTATGCATTGAGCTAAGCACTCCAGACATGACCATCTCATTTAATCCTCACAATTAGCCTGATCACTAGGTACCACTTTATTGATGAGGAAACAGGCTCAGAAAGAGGGGAAGTGACTTGCCTAAGATCACCCAGCCAGTGGTCAAACTGGGACACAAACCCAGGTCTGCCTGACACCAAGGCAGCTTGTGCTCTTACCACCACACCTTGTTCTCTGTGTTCCATCCTGCCGAAGTCTTCCTAACCTGAGCTGGGACTTCACCTCCTCTTGGAAGTCTTCCCTGATTGCTTACCTACAAAGTAATCACTTTCTCTTTGGCACACCTGGGACATGTTGCTCTAACTTTACATTTGCTTTTTTTCTTAGTTTTTCTTAGTGGGTGTGGGCTCCTAATGGGTGGCTTGGCCTCCGTGTTGGACAGAGCTCATTTCTTCCCTTAGTCAGGCCAGCACAAAGAAGTACACAGAGTAGGAGCTTTATAACACCCGCCAAATTGTTAAAATTCTTCCTTGCCCTTGTTTTGCTGCTCCTTGACTTGACAGGCCCCTTGAAATTCATTTCTTGTTCTTTTGTCCAAAATGTACTAATCCTACTGTTTTCCAGAGTCCATCCTATTCCCCAATAGCTAATGAGGTAGTTACTTCATCCATCAGGGAGTCCACAGTGCAGCAGACAGGGTTATGTGCTCTCTTAGCCCTGTTTTTTTTTTTCTTTTTACCCTCTTGGGCACACACGTTAGACTATATCTCCAGCCTCCCCTGAAATTGGACATGCCCTTATAATTGAGTTCTGGTCAAGGAAATGTGGGTGGAAACGATGTGGCCACTTCCAGGTCTGTCCCTTGAGAACCTTCCCCATGTACTGACTAAGTGAAAGGGACTCTGGGATACAGTGAAGGCAGAGCCAGAAGACAGAAGATGTCTGGATCCCTGAATGGTTGCGTGGAGCAGAGCTCCCTTGCCTCATTAACCAGCACTAGACTGTGATGTGAATGAGAAACTTCCACTATGTTAGATGTTGTTGCTACAGGAATGAGCCACTATGACTCGTGCAGACACACTGGGTTCAAATCCCAGCTCTACTTCTCAGTTATCTGATCTTGGTGTCTCAACCTCTCTGAATTTGTTTCTCCTTAGGATTCTCTAGAATATCCCACAACATCCCCGATGTCAGATAACCAGCCCTGAGTGCGGTACCCAGTAGGTGCTCAAGAAATGGAAACCCCCTCCCATTACGGCAAGGCCTCTGCTTAGTACTGGGACATAGGATTTGGTTGATCTTAATCTTCACTGGTCTCCACTAATATTTGGCTTTATGTATTTTAATTAAGTGTTATTATTTTGTGCTTGTGCTGAGAATGATTTTATTAGAGGGCAGTTTATAAACCTTGTGGAGGAAATAAATAAGAGACTTTTGTCTGTCACACTGTGGGCTCCAAGGCCAGGAGGGAGGTGGATGGAGAGAATTTAGGAGGTGGCCTTTGAGGGTGGGGAAGCAATGGAGGCCAGTGTGCCAGGGTAAGCCTGACTCAAAGTGATACTGCGCTTGGCAGGGTAGAAGGGAGGGGTGGGTAGAGGTCTGGGCACAGGTGAGGGCCTACTGACTCTGGCCAACTCTCCCAGGCTTTCAACCCTGCAATTCTCACTTCCATCCTCCCTCAGGGCATTTGCACAGGCTGTTCAGTTTACCTGGCATGCTATTCCTGATAAGTATATATTTACTTGCTGTGCAAGAGTCTGAATTACATCTCTCTTCCCCCAGAAGGTCAGCTCTGGAAGGGAATGGACTTTGTCTTATTTGCTCCTGTGCCTAGAACAGTGCCTGGCACCCAGAAGGTGCTCTGTATATACTGGCTGAGTGAACAAATGAATAAATGAATGAATAATAAAAGATTCAATCTCTCCCACTCCCTGTACACCTAAATGCAGGAGCCAGCAGGCTTTTTCTGTAAAGGGCCAGATAATAAATATTTTTGTCTTTGCAGGTCATACAGGTTCTGTTGCAACTACTCAACTCTGTGCTCTCTGCTGTGGTGGGAAAGCAACCATGGACAATATATAAATGAATGGGCATGGCTGTGTTCCAATAAAATTTTATAAAAATAGGCTTTGGCCCGAGGGCCATAGTTTGCAGACCCCTGTCCTAAAGCCTGCCTTTTGTACCTCTGTTCTCACTTGTACTTCCAGTGGTGTGCTGGGGCTGACCTGTAGCAGCCTGCAAAAGCTGATTGTTAAATTTTCAGTTTTGCAAGCTGGTTGTTAAACATGGCCATAATTAAAATTTTAAATCACATAAACCTACAATTATAATATATAAATTGTATTAAAAATGATGGTACTACAACATGGATGAATTTTGAGGACACTCTGCTGAGTGAAATAAGCCAGTCACAAAAAGACAAATACTGGACGATTCCACTTATATGAAGTACCTGGAGTAGTCAAATTCACAGAGACAGAAAGCAGAATTGTGATTGCCAGGGGTGGGGAATGGGGAGTTATTGTTTAATGGGAACAGAGTTTCAATTTGGGAAGATGAAAAGTTCTGGAGATGGATGGTGGTGATGGCTGCACAGCAATGTGAAGGTACTTAATGTCACTGAACTCTACAGTTAAAGATGGTTAAGGTGGTAAATGTTGTGTGTATTTTACCAAAAAAATTGGAAGGAAGAGGAAATACATATTCAATACTCATCAATTCCTAATTATTTGGTGATATATTACTACTCCCGGTGCTTCGAGGTTATGCATAGCTATTGTGTCTGTGTGGTGGAAATGTTATATAAGATGCTACTGCACATCTCTTCTCAGCTCCAGGCTGGCAGCTTGAAATTGGCCCTGGCAGCAGTATTTATACCATGGAAGTCAGGGCTCCCCAGATAGCCAGCTGCTCATCCTTTACCAGCACACCACTGGTTATTTCCACGTGTCTGTCTCCTCCACTAGATGGTGAGCTTCTAGGGCAAGAGCGTCTCAAACATCAGAATCACCAGCAGAAGCTTTTAACATCCTGATGCCTGAGCCTCAAGCCAGACCAAGAATGCCAGCCACTCTGCGGTGGGACCCGGATTTCGGCATTTTTTAAAGCCCTCAGGGCAGCCAGGGCTCTCAGGTTGAGCGTCTCAAACTTCAATGCGTACACGAATCACAAATCACCAAGTTACTGGGGGATTTTTTTTTTTTTAATTGAAGTATAGTTGACTTACCAGAGGACCTTATTAAACTGCAATTCTGATTCAGGAGATCTGGGAGGTGGGGTGGGGGGCCAATGAGACTGCATTTCTACCAAGATTCCAGGTGATGTGGATGGTGCTGGCCCATGGACCATTCTCTGAATAACAAAGGGTTAGAGAAAGGATGCTTCCTTTCAGCTGGGTGACCATGTGGGCTTTCCATGCCCATCCCCAGGGATAAACAAGGTGGGTGTTACAACAACCCATTTTATAGAACAGGAGACTGAGGCTGGAGGTAAAGCGACCTGCCTAAGGTAACACAGCTAGGGAGTGGTGGTAGGGCGTGGACCTGGTTTTCCGAGACCCCAAATCCACTGCCTTTGTCTTCCTTCACCAGCTGCTTGATTGGAGCCACTCTGGGTAAGGGGATTACATGGATCTGAAACAACATAGGGCACTTCCGTCTCCTGGCTGTGTGACCCCAGGTGAGTTTCTCACCCTCTCTGGGTCTTATTCCTGGCACTCAGGAAACAGGGAGGGTATGACTGTGATACTGGATGCCTGAGGGCCTCTTGAGGGGTCCGCCTCATAGAGGATGCCACGACCAGGAAGGTTCTTTCTCCAGTGCCTAAACTTGGGGATGGCACTTCAGGGCCCCCCTTCTCCCTGGGCAACAACCCCAGTGGGTCAAGCAGTCCAGCCCTCTGCCTCAGAGCTAGGACAAAGGAAGATAAGACTGGGGTCTTCCTGGGTGCAACTGCATTTTGCCTCAGCAGCATTTAGCATATCCATAATTAGTTAATGCAGTGTGGGATGATTTCAAAACCATAATCATTGTGATAATCAAGATAATCACAGCCTCTGACTCTGATCTCAGTTTTCTTTACATCAGGCATTGTTTTAAGCCTTTACATCTATGACCTCATTTGCTCCTCACTCTCACACTATGAAGTAGGGGATATTAGGAGTCCCATTTTACGGATGAAGAAATCAAGGCATAGAGAGAGAAACATAATTTGCCCCAGGTCACACAATTAGTAAGCAGCAGAGTAGGGATGTGCTCCCGACCACTGCACTATATTGTCCTTCAAATAATTTACGTGCATGATGCAAATAGGCATGTCTCTCACTGTGTTCTGGGCGCCCCTGGGACAGGGGCCCTGTCTGTCATGTTCCCTGTTGTATCCCCAGGGCCCCACACAGGGTCTGCACAAGAAACAGTTTCTGAATGAGGGAACGGGTGGGCTGGTTGAATCTCTCCCATCCCACATCCCGGCCACGTGAAACTCAATCATAACCGTGACTTTCATTGGCACTGAGGGGTATGTGTCCAGCTGTCTCTCTCATTAAGGCTGTGAGTGCCATGAGGCAGCAACGGTATCTGGAGCTGCTCACTGCCACATCCCTGGAGCCTGGTACTCACCCTGGTATACAGCAGGTGCCAAATAAACGCTGCTGAGCGTGAAGGTCTCAGTGGAACTGGAAGGGAAGCAGGAGTGTGCATGTGTATTCTAGGGTTGCTGGATGGAGGGCAAGGGGCAACAACACTAAATCATGATGCAACGATCCCATTTCTGGGAGGTTTATGTCGCATTGAGCTCTTTACCTGCGTGAATCCTCATAGCCTCCCCGTGTGGTGGGGACTGTTACCATTCCCAGTTTACAGCCAGGGAAACCAAGGTTCACCGAGAACGCTGGCAAAGGACGGAGCTGGGATTGGAACCCAGGTCTGTGTGGATCTAGGCTCATGTCATTTCTACTCCACATCACGGGAGCCGGATGAATAACCTGTGTTCACCCTGTTACCCTCGGTGCTTAGCATGGTTCTTGGCACACAGTGGTGCTCAGCCTTTTCTTGAGCACAAGTCAATAATGTTCACCACTTAGCCCGAGCACCTAGTACCATGCCTGGCACACAGCAGGTGCTCAAGAAACATCTACTGAATGGATGCATGAGTGACTGCGCGAATGGCCACTCGTCCCACGCCGGCGTCGTGCTGGCTGTTGCAGCAGCGTCTGCTTTGATCGCCACTACCCCCAGGCAGACACGAGTGCTGAGAGACACTCGGTGCCGTGAGATGGATGCGCGCCCGGCGGCCGCATCTCCCCACCGACTGGCCCCGCACGGCCTTCCATAATGCAGTCCATTAAAAGGCTTGTAAATTTTCATACACGAAAGCCTACCATGGCACCAGCACAGACTAATTGTTGTTAAATGTGTGGGAATGTTACCACCATGCTGCTGGAGCGATCACTCTTCCCAGCTCAGCCCGGCCCATTCCTCTGCAGGCAGAAAGCTTACAACACTCGCACAAGGCCAAAAAGCAATTCGTGTCAAAAAGATCAATAATATAAAAATAAAGCATGAGAACTCTAGTTAAAGGGAATGTCATATAAATATGTGGTTCACGTCCATGATTCCAAGATTAAAAAAATCAATCAATATCGTTCTTTAGATGATGTTATTTCTAATGAGAAATACCCGGAACAACTGCAAATAACTGCTTAACTGGGGGGAAAAAGCATTAATAATTTACTTTATAAGGTATATGATACCAAATGAAAGAGGATTGCTGCTGGTTCTTAATTTGGTTGTAATATGGCGTGACAGGTTCAGTGATGCTTTGGTGGGTTCTTAATATTAAATTCAGAAGGATGTTCGGGTTTTACCCCTAGCTGGGCAGGGCAAAGCCAGAGGAGCCAGACTGGGTTATGGGAGCCAAGGAGACCTGCATCACCAAGTTATTATGTCACCAGAGGAGGCTGTGGGGAGTGTATGTGCAGGTGTGTGAGCAGGGAACAGTAAGGGTGGACAGAAGTCTTTCTTACTGCATCTTGCAAGTGACACCCTGTTTACTGAGCTCTTGCTATATGCCAAGTCCTGGGCTGGGTATGCAGACCTGGGTTTGAATCCCAGCTCTCCGCATGGGCTGGGCTTCCCTGGTGGATTCTGCCTGGATAGCTCAGCAAAAACAAAAGGCACAGATCTGGCTGAACAGAGGTCCTTCCCAACCATAACTACCTGCAAGTGTCCAATTCAGGCCCTCAATCTAGAATCTATATTCTCAGCTCCTTCTGTACCCCACAGGATCCTTGAGGAGCTCTGTTCAGCCCTCGAAGCTGAGATCTGCATCTTTCCCCCTCTGCTCTGCTGGTGAAGAGCTGTGTGAGCTTAGGCAAGCAGCTTAACCTCTCTGAAACCCAACTTCTCACCTGTAAGAGGGGACAATACCAGTGATGCCTCCCTCGCCATGCTGCTGAGAGGTGGTGATGTGTGACAGGCATTGCTAAATTCTCGATAAATTTTGCTGGCTGGTATCCCAGCCTGAGCTACCACCCACCACCATGTGCTGGGTGCTAAGCCTCACTTACCTCACCTGAGAATGGGTGAGAGCAGAGGCTTCCTCACTGGGCTCGTGGGAGGAATAAATGTGATGAGGCAAGTTTCAGCTCATCAGCTAGGAGTGCTGACTAATCTTCAAAGAGCACTCACTATGTGTTAGGTTTTGTTCTTGGGGCTTTTCAAGTATCAACTCATTTAACCCTCTCATCGACCTTATGAGGTGGGTACTATTATTATCTCCATTTAAAAGCCAAGGAAGCTGAGGCCCAGAGAGGTTAAGTGACTTGCCCAGGATCACAGAGCTGGGAAGTGGATAGGCTAAGATGCAAGCTCATGCCAATCTAGCTCCAAGCCCATGCTTGTTCCCACTGCTTATCTTTCCTGGTGGGTCCCACTGGTCAGCGAGGCCATTTCTCCCTGGCCTTGTAGGCTGGTCAGGACTGCACGTGTCTAACATCTGTTGTGGCCCCAAGGGGGTCCCACTTACAAAGAGATGGTCATGCCAGTGCTGGAAGTGACAGAGAAAGGGTCATCTGGGGAGTAAGAGAATTATGACATCAAAGACAGCTGAAAGAGCAAACCATGTTAAAAGGCAAAAAGAAAAAAAAAAGATCCTGTAATTAAACTTCAGCTCAAAGGGAAGGGCAAGAGTCCTGCGGGCAGATGCGGAACAGGAGAGGAGCACAGGGACCAAATTAGGACACGGCATGCAGAGCTGGGCGGGGGCTCAGGGCAGGGAGGGCCGAGCCCGTCTCAGGTGATCTGAGCTGTGAGGATGCCCCCCATGCCCTTCTCACGCAGCTCAGCTTCAGGAATGGAGACTATAAACCCCCGGGGATCTTGTCCTGGGTTAGAACCCCCTTCCCCACCCACGACTGCCTGTGAGGGAGAAGCAGGGAGTCCTCAGTGTCTAGGGCTGGGACAGATGGTGGGGGCAGCCGATGATGACTTCAGGTTCTGGGTACTCAGTAAATGTTTGTTGAGTGAATAAATGACTTCATGGACTCAACCGATGATCTGATCTATCTCCTGGTAAATGGCATCTTAGTCCCGTCTCTAAGCTCCTAAAAGGTGGTCACGCTACACGAGCTCCCCTCTGATCCTAAGAGGACAGGGAGAGAACATTCTCAGGCCCGAACCAAACACACCCACCACAATGAGAACAAATAACTCGCTGGCCACTCAACAGAGAATCCCACTGAACCTCTTGCAATCCGATGAGCTGCCCCTATTTACAGATGAGGAAACAGTGGCTCAGAGACATGAAGTCACTTGCCAAAGTCACATAAGCAGTGTTAGGGTGGGACACAGACCCTGGATGTCTGACCTCCACACTCTCCCGCCTCCCCTGGGGGTCAGAGGACACTTCAGCCTCCTTGGTTCCCAAACTGCTCTGTCTCAATCAGGCCCAGATGAATGTGTCTGTTCCAACTCAACAGAAAGCGTTTTCCATCATGCAGGCCATATCCCCTTCAAGGTGGAAGAGGAAGGAAGCAGGGAAAAACAATTTCCCAGCAGTGGCCTTGCCATCTTCTGGCTGGGCCACTGCATACACTCCTTAGAAAAGTTTCACCTCTGATTTAGCATAAGAACACTTTTAATTTAGATGTTTTCGTCTCTCTCTCCAAGTAAAAATAAGTTTAAAATAATGACTGTAATAAATGAAGGTAATTAATTGTAGTTTGTTCCTTTACTGTCTAGTCAGCTTAATTTTACCTTTTCAACTAATAATGAGAAAATAATTTTTGTGCTCGGAGGGTTAATGATATGTAACTGCAAGAACTGCTAATTGCATGTTGCAATCCATCCATCAACAACCCCATCTGTGCGACTTGATTATGTTTGCTAAATTATTGCTTTGAATTATCTTTCATAAAGCAACTTTTGTAATTAGCGGGGCTTTCGTCTTGCTCTTTTCTCTGCGCGCAAGGATATTCAAACTTTGGCCATTTCAAGCTGTCTCCATTAAGCCACCTTCTCTGGCTGTCTTTGTTTCCCTGAGCAGGGGGAATCAAGACTGTCCTTTAAGCAATCAAGGCGGAGAGGAAAAGCTTCCTTGATTCACAGCAGGGCAAATTCACTTCCTCTCCGCCCCCCTCCCACCAGCATGAAAAAAAAGAAAAAAGAAAGAAAGAAAGAAAAAGAAAAAAAGACCCTCACACATACACAGTATGAAAAGATAAAAGGATGCTCGTATGCTGTATTCACCAGGGCTGGTGGAGTGAAATTAAGGAATGAACTTGAACATGTTATATTTCAACAAGAGGCCCACACTGGGGAAGAAGGAATGACGGGCACGATATTCAGCCTTGGCGTTTTATGGGTTAGTTTATATGACTCTGGAAGGTGTTTGCCTCAGGGAATATTCCTGGGAGGTGATTAATGCCCACTTGGGAATCCTCAGCTCTGAGCCCAGAGCCTGGTGGATGGCGAGAGGGAAGCGGCATAAAGGATGAACCCTCATTAAAAAAATTAAAATGAAAATCCAATTTGGATTATAAACGGCCTATGTGTGTGCAGTTTGTTCTGGACGAAGGAGATGCTTTTTATTAACACCTTTCTTTGCCGGCGTTTCTCCCCTGAGGCGCTGGGAGGGACATGGCGGCCGCAATGGATTAGTCAATAGATCATGAAGAAAGCAGGGGTTTCGGGAATAAAACTCCAGACAAATGTAGTCTTTTTGGTACATTAAAGGGACGATGGAAAACCCTCTTAAAAAAATTAACGAAGTTCCTTGAAGATCCCCAGCTATTAAAATGGTGTGTATTCAACATGCCACATGGGTTTGGAAATGAAAATTCAGCTTTGCCTATTTTGGCCCCACTAAGACTCTCTCCTCCTGCACTAACTGAGCACCAACTGTGTGCCAGACATCATGTCAACTGCCTCCACCCTGCTTAGTTCTTAGAATCCTTACTGTTAGCCTCACTTACGAGAGGAGGAAAGCTGCAGCTCAGAGAGGTGGAGGAACTTCTCCCAGGTCACACAGCTAGTATAAGCAGCAGGGCTGAAATTCAAGCCAGGCCCATACGAGTCTGATTCACATGTGCTTTCCACCATGCTGCACTTGGGTCTTCCCTGGATCACTGCCGAAATCTAATGTTTAACTCTTTCTCCTATTGGAAAGATGGCATAAGTCATGCCTGCTTCCTATAGGGATAGAAAACCCCCTTCTTTTGGATAAAAAGCCTTGAACACCTAGTTAGGAAAGAGGCAGATTCCAACCCAGGCATAGTGGAGGCCAAATAAACCTGTGTTGAAGGTGACTGATAATAGGAATAATAAAATAATAAGACTTCTAATACGCAAGGTAATGTCCTAAGCACTCCATGAGTATTGACTTTGTTCTTCCTCAATCACAACCCTATGAAGTAGGTATAATTATTATCCAGTTTTATAGAGTATGACACAGAGGCACAGAGAGGTCAAGTAACTTGCCTAAGGTCAAACAGCTAGTAACTGGCAGAGGCAGGATTCAAATCCAGGTTGACTCCAGAGTCTGTGCTCTTCACTCCCTAGCAGCTCTCCATGTACCGGGAATTACATTAAACTCTTTCCTTTCATTATAATTCAGTTAATCCCCAAAACAACATGAAGAGATCTGCAGTGCCTTTATTCCACTTTAACATATAGAGAAACTGAGGGTCTAAGTAGCTAAGAGAAGCTCTGCCACACCAATCCAAGCAAGGGGATGGCTGAGACAGTGACGCTCTACACAAGACACTCACTGCCTGTCTTTGGGCTGGACAGAGGGATCAGCTGCCTGAGAGGGCTTGTGTGCTGAGTATTTCTCAGGGGACCATGAGCTGGCAGATGGGGGCCTTTTTTTAAAAACATAAAGCCATGACAACACATTCCCAACATTATTGCTCTTCTTTCTGGTTTTTTTCTACCCCTTCCAGCTCAGGCACCTTACAACCAAATGAATCAATACCGGATGGCCCTATAAATAAATAAGCACATCAGTCAACTCAGTAATAAAATGAAAGGATGAAAAATATGGAAATCAGCGACATTTGTGTAAATCCAGTTATTGTTTACTTTAATATTGCCTTATGCGCTTACACAGTTCCGAAGAGACAGATTTAAAGTAATGTGGCACTTGGCAGACGACAGACTTAAAATGCATCTCCACTGGTGAGCTCTGAGAAGGGCCTATCCTTCCAGGGTCCTGCCTGAATACAGGGGAAGACGGAGAAGAGCCCCCTGAAGACAGAACATTGGAGAAATGGCCCTCCCTTCCACTCTTCTGACTCAGTGTAATTCCATTCTTTTCCTAGCCTACCTCCTGCACCAGCCAGACAAGAGGACATTCTCAGAATCCTGGTCACAAAGTCAAGCAAAGAGGAGAAACAGGGGAGGTTCAGCTCCATCCCCGGGATCCAGGAAGGCAAGAGAAACAACTGGCTGAGGACAGCTCAGCTGCTGCCAAAGGAACTACGGCCCGATGGGTTGGCAGGAAAGGATGTGAAAAGTGTAGATTTTATATCCTCAGAGGATGGGTGGTAGGGAGGATTTCAGAGCAGGCAGAAATCCCATCAAATAGAACAGAGAACCCATTCTTATCATGATACCATGGCTGATCAGGAGGGCATGGGGCGGTTTGCAATGGGGGTAGAGAAGTTTCTCTGCTGCTGGCATCCTCTGGCAACTCCAGGTGGGAGAGGAGAGGGAACTGAGAAGTATTTTTGTGACATGCCACAGGCCTTGGGTCTTACCTCAGCTTGGAAGCTTTTTAATACAGGAGCCACCATCTCTCTGATTTCCTGTAAAAGAGATCAGCGAAGAGTTCACCGTGGTGCCAAGTGGGATACCCCCATGGCCCCTGTTTGCAGCTCATTGTTGCCCCCCAAATCAGTATTTCCCAAGCGTGTCCCGTGGGACCTGCACTCCATGAGATTTCATAAGGGTTCCTCATATATACACCTACAGACAGACACAAACACACACCAAGGTGCCAAGCCAGATCCGACTAGGACACATCAAGCACAACATCAAGTTTCTTCCCTGCAGGACATTTTGGAGCCTTTTATATAATGCACAATGGGAATTTCTGGAAGAGGGAGAGAGGAAGTAGCATTTCCCAAATGGATTTGATCATGGAATGCTCTTTTATGCAAAGTACCTTGCGGGACTGGTGGTCCATCATGGGACATTTTTTGGAGCAGGGGCTGGAAAGGCTCCACACCCAGGGCCATGTCACCAAAGCTCCTACATGAAAACCTCTGTCCTTTAGGTTGCTCGGGAGATGTCTCCCTAGGGTGCCATTTCTGCTTCCCCACCCAGCTGCCCCCTCCAGCAAAGACTGCATTTGGCATTTTAGCAACACCACTCTGCACGGTCGCTCCTTCCTCACCAGAAGGTGGGGTTTCTGGGGGCTTGGTGGGGTCACCTGCCATGGCACCCAGCTCAGAAGAAAGGCTCTGTAAATGTTTGATCAACTCTATGCCATTGGGCTGTCTTCAGAAGGCAGCCTCCTCTTTCTGGACCCTAATTTCATGGCTTTCTCAAGTGACCTTGAGGTTCCCAGCCCCAAGGGCATCCCTGGTGGACTCCCATGAGTTCTCTCCAGCGTGCAAGAGGGATTAGAACCGAGGGTACCAAGATCCCAACCATAAATGTTCCAGTTCCCTCTGAGACCCACTGGTGACTCCCCTAACCACTGTCTTCTATGGCCCACAAGAGACCCTCTTGGGAGGAGGAGCTGAGGGGAGCTGGAGAGAATGGAGAGGGAGGGGGTAGCAGACAGAAGCAGGAAAGGAAGAGATGAGCTGAAGAATACATATTTCAGGTGAAGAATAAAATCCCTTAACTATGAAATAGGATTGTGTTGTTTCTGGCCCTGGAAAAAAATCCTTCTTCTGGGTCCTGGCTATGCTTTCCTCACTGATTTGTGGCCCCCCAGGGCTTCTCAGAGCCACTGATATACTGATGTATGCAGGGGATCTTCAGGAGGGATGTAGGGAGTGCGTGTGAACCTAGTGGATTTATTTGATCATAAGGAACCGTGAGTGCAAGGGCTGAGCGCAGAAAACGAAACTTAAGAAAACCTAGATTGTGGGTTGTAAACTCAAATGCCCACAGAGGCTGGAGGAAGTGGACAGGAGGGAGACGGGCTGTCCTGTGGCAAATCTCAGGGGAGCACAGCATCTTGGTAATGTGAGCGGCGGCTGCTCGGCTGTTTCTGATGACTGCCACTTGGGCGTGGAGCATCCACGTGGCCAGATCTACCAAACAGTCTCAAAAGATATCGGAAATCCAAGCTTTGGGGTGAAACCAGAGATGCTAAACATCGACAATTTACTGTAAAATTTGAAAGACCTTTACAGACCAAATAAAACACATCAACAGGAAACCTCTGGTCTGGGTTCAGGAAATGTCGGTATTGGAAGGGGCTCAAAAACCATCTCCAGTCCCCTGAATTTACAGAAAGGGACACAGAGGCCCCGAGAGGGGCTGCCTTGTTCAAGGTCCCAAAGCAAGTGAGTGGCGCAGTTGGGATTTCAATGCAGGTCAACAGACTCCCGAAACAGGCTCTGTTCACAACCCCACACTCAAATGAATTTAGGGGATTCAAATCTGAGACCCATGGTGGGGGGGGTGGGATTTTGGGCCAATGCCAGCCATTTCTAGCAGCCCACTGCCCTGTCTGCTTAACCCCTGGGGGAAACTGAGCAAAGGCATCAGCAGGAGGTGAGCTGGGCACCAGCCAGATGATGTTCTTAAATAAAGTCTTGGCATGACTCTCCCCCATCAGGAGAGGCTAGTTCCAAAAATGAGAATTTTCAGAGGCGCGACTATAATAGGAATGGAAACTTATTCCTTCTAATTACATAATTGCATAATTATGCAGTATTAAAATTATGTAAGCCGAACTCAGAGGCTTAAAACCTGGCCTGGATTTCCCTCATCACCTGGGGGCTCCCACGTGGCCTGGGGGAAGGAGGACAAAATGGTGGGCTGTGAAGATCTGTGGCCGTTTCATCTCTGCTTCCCAGAGATTGGAGAGTCAGAGGCAAAGCTTCTGGTTCTCTCCTTCTGGGCAGAAAAACTGGTTTAAAGACCAAGCTGTTCTCTGTTCTAAGAGGGAAAGGAAGGATGCTCAGAATCTCCCTATGCCTTCTTAGCTCCCAGTCAAACCCAGGACTTAACTTGGCCTTTCTGAAGCCATAACATGGGAGACACGCTCAGATCTGAGACTCCTGCCCCTTCTACAAGCGCACTCTCTCTCAGCTCTCAAACCTGATTCCTCCCAGACTTGCTCCACGGACAAGTTCTAACTAGATCCTACTTCCCACTCTTGCCTTGAAGAACCAAAGATATTTATGACTGGTGTGAGGAGGACTTCACAGCTAAGAGACTGACCCCTCTGCACTTATGTGGCCTGATTCCTGGGTGGGCTTGCTTCTTCTCCATCTTTACATGGCCTCCATCAGTAAGATGGCAACAGGACCCGTAGGTGATTCCAATAGGCAGAGTGGAATCAACATGTCCAGGTCTGATACCTCTGGAATGGCAGACCCTGTCTGGCCCTCCTCCAAGATCCAGGGCACCTGAGCAGCCTGGGACAGAGAGCTCAACCCTCTGTTGACCACAGAGAAGCACAGCAGGCTTTGGGAATGGGCGGGGTATCTGTTTCCTGTAATGGCTCTGATGTGTCACATCCCTGCCAACATTATATGGAGTCAGAAGGTTTTCTTTTTCCTATTTGTGTTTATTTCCATCACTAAAAAAAAAAATTTGAGAAGCAACAGGGGGCCTGACAGAGGAGGAAAAAAAATTCATACATTCACCCTTGTGAAGAAAGAAACGTGTCCATTCTCGTCTCTTCCCCTGGGGGACTCTTACATCGCAGGGGCTGGCCATTACCTGGACCACCCTCATGGCAGCTGGGAAAGACAACGCTGGTGGCTGGAGTTGCAAAGGAGGAGGTGAAGGGGGAGAATGAGGCACGTTTATGGGCAGGCGGGGGAGACAGTTTCAGACATGGAGATCAAGGGAAGGACCAGAGAGGGTGAGACAGTCTACAGCCATCACCTCCCGGACGCCAATGGGAAAGCAAAATAAAATCAGGAACTCTAGACAAATTGTCTTTGCCGTCAAGGCCAAGCATTTGACTTAGACATTAATGTGAGGGGAAAATGGATGTTGCATAGAGCCCTCAAAAACAATGACTTCCATGGAGAAGCGTCCTGCTCTTATTCTAGACAGCACCAGTGAGCACCGCTATGCTGAGAAACACGGAAAGGTTGAGGGTTGTAATTTTTCTTCGTGGCTAATTAGCTTCTTTTCTTGTTAGTCACTTATGTCTATAGTTTTCAAAATACAGTTTGAACAGAGAAAAATCTGCATTCCTACTGAGTTAATTCTATAATAGCAACTATACTGTACCTCAGGTACATTTTTCTTAAATTCCCGGCGGAGTTCAATTAAATGTTTATGAGAATGTTCACTCTCCTCCTGCCGTGCAGACAGCTCGGAAGCGACGGAATTAAGCTCCTTCTGGAACAATAAAAAAAAAAAAAAAAGAAAAAAAAAAGAGAGAGAGAGGGAGAGAGAAAAGAAAAAGATTTTTTTCCTCCTTTTCCTTTTTAATCATCGTACAAAACAGCATTCCAAACAAGTTTCCTTAACTTACAAAAAAGCTGAGAAAAGATAGGATATTGACTCCTGGCACAAATGAATAATTTACAAAACTGGGGATGCAACCGAAAAAAATCCAGGACAGCTTTTTTTGCTTGTCAGAAGTCAGGCCAGATCAGTAATCTCCCATAAAGTTGGGTGGAGTTGTTTTTTTTCATTTCTCCCCTACGCCTCTGCCCCACCTCTTAAATTTCCAAGGGAGTGATGGCATAAGCTTGTCAGTAACTGTAGAAAACATCTCCAAACGGTGTCAAAATAGTAAAGTGCGGCATATTGTATGGGCATATTATAGTGTAAGAAAGTGCTGTCGACAGCTTTCATATATCAGAGGTGGGAACTGTTCCAACTATGACTTACACTTAAGGGTTCATAAATACGCCTTTTAAGATATAGATGGCTTTTTAATTTCTGTAGATTTTGGAAAAATGACGGTGCCAATAAGAAGCAAGATGACCTTTTGTGTATCCTGCAGTAAATTATCTAAGGTTCACTTCAAGTATAAGAAATATTTCATTGAAGACTCCTGGATTCAGAAGAAAAGGATTGGAAGCAGCCTTGCCTGCTTATGTGCAATGAAGGTTTCAGACCAGGTTTTTACAGGATGAACCAAGGAGGGAAAAAAAGAGAGTGAGAGATGGAAATGGGGGACGCTCCAGCTCACACATGACAGACAATGTCTGCTGGTTGTACATGTATATTTGATCACCCCTCTCGCAGCTTTCTTCACTTTAACAGTGGCGGTTTCACGAGGGGAGAATAATTCACCATGAGTTGTCATGGATTTCATTTGCATAATTCAAGAAATGCTCTGTTTATGTGGTCTGCTGCTTTCTTGCACCATCCCGAGATGGGCTTTTTTCTGGACGATAACTAGAGGAGCATTTCTGTATATATCACCCGATTATATCTGTAGCAATCAAGCCCCATAATTTCCTAAATCCGGTGATGCAATAAATTTCTGCAATCAGATTTATTAAAAACACACAAGCAGATGCAAGAGTGTATTTCTAGGGTGAACTCTTTAATCTAACATATGTATGATGAGGCCCGGCACCGTGTTGAAAGACCCCATTTGTCATTGCTAATACGCATTCATCTTGCACACACAATGAAACACTTTTACTATTAGATAATGAAATAAAAGTACTATTAACCCACTGCAAATCCTTTTCCCTCTAAGAGACGAAATGCATGGTAATCGTCTTATATCATGTCTGAGAGTCGGTAAATCTGCTCAATAGCAGTTCACCGTAGCACCATAAACCTCGCACCCATCGAAGGCTGGAGCGCATACCCCAAACCCAGGATAAGTGTCTCTGCCTATGGAGCCTTTGGGAGAATCGGGGAAGGAATTTCTATTTCTGGAGAAATGTCTAACCTCTTTGGAGAATCATAAGACTAGAAGGGAGGAAAATCGAGGCAAGAAAGTAGCCATTAAAATAGAGGGGCAAGAGACTTGGAAATGTGGTGCTCTCCAAGGTGCTGATATCAATTCTATGCCACAGCACCGGGTACACCAACTCCAAGGTGCAGGGCTTCCAGTCCAAACGTCCCATTGAATTTTTGAGCCAGGTAAGGAACAAGGTGTCATGGGAGAGAAGAGAGAGAAACAGAAACAATTTCTGACAGTCTGCCAAGGTGACAGAGAAAATAAGGAGACTTTTGGTTTATCATCATTTAAAAATAATTGTAGTTTTCAATAAAGAAACCACAATTGACCATGACCAAAATATCGAGTGACTAGGGAGAGACCTGTGTTGGCAGCAATGGGACTGACCAAAGGCAGACAAAACCAACTATGTGGTGCAGCCCGGTGGACAGACCCTCGCTTGGCAGGAGAGAAGTAACTGGAGTGTCATGGTCAATTTGAATGGTGGCAGAGTGCTCACAGTTTTTCTTAGTTTTTCTCATCCGTCTTGAAGATAAAGAGGTGATTTTTACATGGCTACAGGACAAACAGAACTGGGACTTGGGTTAACATCACACGGCTTTGAATGATCATATATCTGACACAATGTTCTTATCTCTGGGATACTGCCTCTCCCAGCATCCCAGCAACCTGGTGGGGGCTGAACTTTGACTCCTTATTTAAAACATCAAACTCAAGTTCCAAAAGGAAATCTCAGAGCAGGTTAAGTCCAACTGTCCGATGTGCTATACCAGACAACGATGCCGTGCGACTGCACTGGCTCCCTCCACCCTAACCTCCCAGGCTGCTGGTGGGTACAAATCTGTCTGCTGCATCCACACTGTAGACAGAGCAGAGGTGAGACCAGATGGGGAACATCAGCAGGCTTCCAACCCCAGCCCCACAGAAGCCCAGCTCTTGGGGTCTTTCCTGTTCATCCCTAGAGGAGCAGACGATGGACATCATGACTGATGTCCATGTTCTTCTTACCTTTGCCTTACATCTATGCTCATCCTTCAACTCTGAATTCTTTCCACATTTCTATGGTTAGTACACTAACAACACCAACAACAATAATAGTAACTAATCATAACTACCATTTATTGGGTGCTTATATGTACCAGGCACCATGCTAAGCTCCTTATATACATCATCTCACGTGACGAGCACATTAATATGTTTGTAAGGTTAATTCAAGCAGGGACTAAGAAACAAATTACAGTCCTATTAATTCAGCTGTGAATTATCTCCTTGGTGGATTATAAAGGCAAAATTGTAATGCCCTACTCTTCACAGGGTTTCTGCTCCACTTCCCCACTGGCTGGGGGATGTTCAGGGAGCTTGTTTTAAATGTTATAAATGTGTAAAGCATCAAGCACAGTACTAAGTGTTCAAGAAATGTTGGCTGATACTAATTTAGATAAGCTGAGAGCTCAAAGGACACCCCACTAGATCAGTGATTCTAAGAGTTCTGGATTTCACAGGTAAGTAAAAATCTCACACCCCCGCCCCCCAATAAAAGGATGACAGAGTACTGACAAGTTTTACTCTATCAGGCAAAGACATTAAAAACCACTCCCTCCCACCCTAAAAGATAGGCTATTTGAACATTAACAGAGCAAGACAGCCAACGACAGAATTGACATGTCTTTTAAAATAAACACATTTAAAATAAAAAAGCTCACAGCACTGTATTTATTTTGAAGGAATATAAAAAACTCTCATAAACATAAACCAGCACCAGTCTGAAGGTGAGTTTTAGAAATAAGTGTCTGAACCCCTATGCACATACACAGCTAGCAGGGCCTCTTTGATGATCAAGCAGAACTTGGGATCCTCTCCCACCTGGCCCCCAGCCCCCAGCCCTAGGGAAGCCACGATTAACACAGCCCCAGACTTTGGGCCAGGCCCAGGCAGGGAGAAGACTCATCTGATTAACTGGCCATCAGCAGCAGACAGACAGCCCGGAGCCCGGCGCAGACCATTCAAATAATGATCATCATAAACAGCCCATTTGCAACTAAAAAAGAAATAATTTTAATGAGCTTGAAGCAGATGATAGATGCAGCTGAGGCTCGGGCCAGTGTGCAGAGAGAAAGGAAGCTGGGACTGAGCTGCACCCAGGACTAGGACCAGCAGGAAGAGGCTGGGGCAGGGAAGAAGGGCTCTTCTGATGGGACCTACAGCCCCGCTGCTTGCCCACGGCAAATGCCCACTGCCCGGGGAGTGGCCCTAGCTCTGAGAGCGTCTGCCATCAGCTTGCTGGGCACCCTTGGAACTTCCAAGGCACTCACAGTCTCAGAACATATGAGCCAGAAGGAACTTTCAAGGTTGTCCAGTCCATCACTGTCCGAACTTCAACCATTCATACTACCCCTCTGCCTGCATTTTGCCATATTGATATTCCACATGAATTACTATTTCCATGATATTTATCTTCAAACTGACTCTTCTTTCTTTTTGTATAATTTTAAGTTCAATTTTAAGCTCAAACTTTTACACCCTTATAACCATTGCCCAGGTAGATACACAGAATATTCACACTCCTAGCACCTTGGAAGGGTGCCTTGTGCCCTCTCCTAGTTAGTACCCGCTTAAGGGTAACTATCATTCTGACCCTAGCATCTAGATAAATTTTGCCTGTTCTTGACCTTTACATAACAACCCCTTCTCTTTTTAACCTAAATAAGTACATTTGAAAAGGAAATTCTTTTTATCACTAGAGGACACTATGCCATAAACAGAAGGTAGTCTTTAAAATAAAAGTACAATGAAAACAAAGCATTGCTGTTTGTCTTTGTTATAAAAGGAGACTGGCAAGTGCTGGAGAGGTGTTAAAGGTAGAGACTTTCTTCTTGTTCCAATGAGAAGGAATGAATGACCACTGAGAAGGGATAACTGTTCCTCCTGACACAGGTCAATCCCTTCTAATGTCAGGTCTACTTACAGTCATCTCATGTCCTAACAGTGGGGGTATGTCCCACACTTTAGCTAACACTAACTGAATCTGAGTCTCCCATTTTAGAGATGAGGAAACTAAGGCAAAAACAGCTTAGGCTACCTGCCCAAGCCACACAGCTGATTAAGAGGCTGGATTTCCTCAGAGGGAAGGTAGCTCTTGGGTGGGGAAGGAAAACTGTTGGTTATCTATGGGGAGAGCAAGTTGAACATTCTCAGTTCAACTGTGTTTCCTCAACCAGGAAGGACTGGGAATCGTACAAGAATACTTAGTTTTGAAAGAAATTTAACACATGATCTTGACCTGAAGCGTCAATGATGTACAAAACTTTGAGCTAGCTGCTATATTCTTACAGGGGAAATACACATCTGAATTGTGCATATGCATGTCAATTCCCCCAGCATGTGCTCACACTCTTCTCAGCTCCAAAGACACCCTCACACTCAGACACGTCCCCCTAATACCAACTCTGAGAAGAGACCTGAAAACGATGCAGTGATTGCTGGGGATTAGGGGTTAAGGAAGCAAGGACCTCAGGTGTTCCCATATTTTGAAGGGGTTTCATGAAAGGAAAGAAACTCTTCCTCAACATGTCCCTCCTCTGCTCAAAACCCACCTCTGGCTCTCCACTGCTCTAGGACAATCGCCATACTTCCTATCTAGGTGTCACTGGGCCCCTGCGAGTCCTTCCCATCTTCCCATCTCTTTGTTTCCTTCCCAACCAACCTTCCTGCCTTGCAGGAATCCAAAGGCCACAGGGTCTCCCAACTCCATGGCTCAACAGACTTCATTCGTTCAGCTCAAATGATCTCATTCTGTCTTTGCAGCTGATCTTACTCATCCTTCGTGCCTCGGCTTAAAAGTCCCCTCTTCCAGGAAGGATTCCTGAACCCTCCCCTCCAAGTCTGGGCATCTCCTTTGTGCCCCTGTTATACCTTTCTGATATTTGCCACCCGATGTTGCCTTTTCAAAGGCCTAGAACTTTTTCGCCAAATGAAACCTTACACAGACATTCCTCATAGAAAACAATAGCTCATGGCTAACATTTATGCCATACACACACACACACACACACACACACACACACACACATGTTAGTATTTATGGAATGTGCTAAGCACTTTATGTATATTATCTCCTGTAAGGATATATGGATGAAGTGGCAGTTGAGATTCCAGGCCAGGTCTGGAAAACAAGGATGACCAGTGATTATGACTTTCAATACAGTCACCAACTCCCCCCAACACAAACCTGGAAGTCTGCTTTCTCTTTACTGCAGGGAGATGCAACTAGAGATGTTGTACATTCAGCCATCCATCTACCCATCCACCCGTCCATCCATCCATCCATGATCTCCAGTGTGCTAGGCATTAGATAAGGGGAATCAGATACAGTCTATATCCTCCAAGAGCTCAGAAACCAAATAAGACAAGTTAGGGCATAAATAATTCTGGTAAAAGGGACAAAGGCCATCATATTAAGACATCACCTCCAGAGCAGACTTGGAGAAGAGTGAAACCCTAACATATGCCCTGAATTGCCTTTGCATGGGTATGGAAACTGATGGGGCAAGGGAGAGATAAGAGTTTTACCTACTTCTACTAATTAAATCACTGTGTGGTTCCCAACTTGGGCAGGGGTTGCCAGTACCTAGTAAGTTACCCAGGCTGGAAGCCCTTTATCCAACATCCATCCAATCACCCAACCAACCATCCATTTATCCACTCATCCATCCATCCATCCATTTATCTAACAGATCATCTATCTTCCAACTGATCATCCATTCATCTATTCATCCAACTGATCATCCAACATCCGTCTATCCAATCACTCACACTCAACCAGTCATCCATCCATCATCCATCCATCCATCCATCCATCCATCCATCCATCCAATCATCCATCCACCCATCCCCATCTAATCATCCATCCAACTAACTACTGAGCCCCAAATCTGTGCTAGTTACAGTGTTAGGTACTGGTATACAGAAACTAACCAACATAGCCCCTGTCCTTGAGGAGTTCACGGTGCAGTGGAGGAGACACACAGGTCAATTCCAACACTGTGTGCCTAAGTACAACATGAAAAGTATGAATAAAGTATGATGGGAACACAGAGAGCAAGGCGACTTGCTGTGACTGGGGTAAAGAGTCACCAAGGTGGGAATGTTTGACCTGGGGTCAGGGGATGAGCTGGTTAAGAAAGCTAAGCATCCCACACAGAGGAAATGGGATTATTGTGACAGCCCCCTAACTGGCCTCTCTGTTCCTGCCTTTAGTTTTCTTCTTAACATGTATCACTATCAAACACACTATATATTTTATTTACTAGAATGAAAACTCCATGATAGCAAGACAGAGATTTTGGTCCTTTCCTCCTTATGCTCAGTGCCTAGAACTGCTCCTGTTACATAGTAGGCACTTTAGAAATGTTTGTTGGTCAAATAAATGAATGAATAAATGCTATGTGTCAGAAACCCTGAAAGAGCCTCATTTGTCTGGGGAACAATGACCATGTTCAGGGATCACAGACCTGTGTCAAAATTCTGGCTCTGACCCCTCACTAGCAGTGTGACCTTGGACAAAATACTCAACCTTAGTTTCTGTGTCTGTAAAATGGGGATAAAAATTTGTGCCCAAAGTGTTATTGAGAAAACCCTTGAGAACCAGATTGTAAGCAGGTAAAGTGCTTGGCACAGTGTCTAGGATCTTCATTGCTCATATTCCCTCCAATGAAATGTCAGTCCCTCATGGGTGGGGACTGTGCCTGTCTTGCTCACAGCTGTAGCCACAGGTTCTAGCTAAATGCCAGATGCATAAAGGCACTCAAAAAACACTTGTGAATGAATGACTGTTAGTAGATATAAGCATGAGGAGTCCTTTGTGGCAGGAGCAAGATGGGGCCCTCTTGCTGTTTGGGGGGGGGCAAACATCCCATTCTGTATCTCAGGTCCATGGAGCCATTCAGGGCTTTGCCATCAGAGTCCCAGGCAGACACCGAGGAGGAGGGTTTCTGGGGATGCAGTGGACCATGATGGGAGTGTCGCCTTCAGAGTGGCCTCAGAGGCTGGCTCTAGGAGGGGGCCGGGAGATGACCTGGGACGAAGGGCACATGCTGGCCTGCCATGAGCAAGGAGATAAGACGGATGGCTCTGCAGCCCACTGAGATGGATAACTGAGCCTTGGCCGAGAGACAGACCGGGTTACCAGAGCCATCCATCACTCCCGGCACCATATGTAAATTTCAGGTGCCAAGATGTAGGGCAAATTATCTGAGGGCCCCGGCAAGGGGCGGTGCCTATGAGAAACAGTTCTCAGCCAAGCTGGCTTTATTGAATTCCATCATCTGGGCCAGGGTGATAGTTCACACTTGGGTCACAGAGCCCGTTGAGAGGACTGTGTCCAAACCATGAGGCCTGGGTGTGTAGGCGAGGCTGCCAACAACTTCTTAGCAGACTCCCAGCGCAGTGATAACAATAACATAACAACTGTCCCATAGAGGGCTTACTAGGTCCATGTTAACTGGCATACAAAAGTTCATTTTATTTTCCCAACAGTGTTTGGCATGCAGTGGATTCTCTAGAAACATCTGCTGAGGGAGCAAATGAATGGTCCTATGATGCAGGTGCCATTTTACACAGGGTACCTGCAGAGAAACAAAGCCACTTGCCAAGGTCACACTTTCTTCTGCATTCTTTCCTCTGGATGCTCATGGGGCTACCTTTCCCTTACCTGTTTGTCTCAGACAAGGACTCATGTGGCCTGAAGATCAGGAGCGTGGCTGGGCCTTATCAGTCTGTCTGTCCATCTGTTTGTCCATCTGTCCATCCATCATCCATCCAGTCACTCACTCATTTACTCAACTATAATTTAAGTGCCTACGATGTTGCCCAGAACAAGTCAGACCCAAGTCCTGCCCTCACAAAGTGTTTGGTCATGGAGGGCACATAGGCAATTAAAATTGTGGTCCACAAGGCCTTCCTAGCAGCACCCAAAGTTCTGGCTTCCAGAAAATCCAGCGGCAATTTGCTTTCAGCTGGAGGCAGGCCAAGAGCCCACATTCGGCAGGCAGAGCGGGTTCGAGTCCAGACGTTCTTACTTACTGGCTCTGTGAGTCTGGGCAGACCCTTGACCTCTCTGCATCTAGGATTTACTGCTGTAACATGAAGTCATGGCATGCCTTCTCTCTTAGGGGTGCAGGCAGGATGAGAGGCCTGTGGCTGGCAGGGGGTCCAGGGTGCAGGAGGTGCTTGGGTGCTCAGGGGCCAGGGCTGGCGCTTGAGGTGGGACCACTGCCAGCCCTGAGCCCTGAGAAGCCAGCAACCTTCCCTGCCCTGGTACTAGGCTGAGGACCAGGGTTACAGTGGGGACATTTCTCTCCTCAGCAAATACTGTCAGCTTGATCCAACCATTTCTCATCCTCTCTACTGCTGCCACCTGGGTGACCATAGGAGCCTCCTCACTGGTCTCCCCACTGCTGCCCTCACCCTCCTACAGTCCCTTCCCCACCCGACAGCCACCGGGATACTGTTAAACCCAAGTCACATCCTGTCCCCCCTCTACTCAAAACCCTTCCACACCTCCCACCTGACTCTGCATCAAGGCCAAAGTGCTCACCTCGATGTCAAGGTCCCGCGTGACTTATTTCTGTCCTCACATCCTTCTACTCCCTCCTCACTCACTCTCCTCCAGCCACACAGGATCTTTGCTGGCTCTTGAACACATCAAGGACATTCCTACCACAGGGCCTTTGTACTGGCTGTTCCCTCTGCCTGAAATGCTGGGTTTTTGTTTTTGTTTCTGTTTTTATTCCACATGGGTCTTTTCCTTTCCTCCTCCAGGTCTCAGCTCTTACACCGCCTTCTCACGAAAGCCTGTCCTACCATCCTATTTAAAACAGCAAGCACCTCCTCCCTACCTCACCCATTCTTCTCTCTCCGCTTATTTCTCTGAACGGCACTTGTCATCAACACATTTATGTGGTTACTGCTCTATTTATTTATTGTCCATTTCCACTAGCCACTCTCCTTGAATGTCAGCTCCAGAAGGACATGGGCTTTGTTTGTTTGGGCCACTGCTGTATCCCTGATGCTTGGTACATAGTAGGTGCTCAACACTTGTTGGTTGAATGAATGTATGACTAAAGGAACAAATGAAAGATGTGCTGGCCAATCCTGGCACCAAACCTCCCCCCGCCTCACACTTGCACCCCGCCTCCAAGGCCCCCCCCGCCCCCGCCAAGCATCAGCCAGGAAAACAAGCCAGTTCCTGCTGCAGACGGGACCTGGAGGTGGCTGTCCTTGAGAGAGGATGCCAATCAAACACCTAATTATCTCGCCACGAACCCGGGAGCCACATCTGATCACTTCCTCCTGCCCTTGATTGCTGCTTTATATTCCGGAGTTCTCAGATGTAAAACCTTGGGGCACCAGGAAAATAGAGTAGCCCCGCCCCCACTCTGGTGGGTGTCAGGTGAGGGGCCAGGGACCCCACGTACCCCCTCTTAGGGCTAATACATCTGGTCCAGCTGCATGAGCTGGCTGGGCAGCTCCTCTCTGTGCTCTTCCCTCTCCTCTGTTAAAAAAGGGGGAGGGGGTCACATCAAGAAATCACTCGTTCACTCATTTCAGTGTTTATTGAGCACCTGCTTTGTGCCAGGCACTTGCTAGGGGCCACAGTGGTGGTTACTCATCATATCACAGGAGCTAAGGGCTTGCTACGTGGTGTCAACTTCTCATGCCTTGGCTCAGCTCCTCTCCTAACCCCTTCTGCAGATGGGGAAATTAAGTCTCAGAGAGATGATATCACTCACCCAAGATAACAGTCGGGCAAAAGCAGAGCTGGGCCTTGAATCCTGATCCCCTCTTCTCCAAACCATGGCACCAACGCTGAAGTCTGTGCCATTTTAACATCTTTTTCAAATTCATTTCTCTGAGTAGCCTCTTTTTTAAGGTGGGGGAGGAGACTGGGTGTTGCAAGAAGCTCTGTGGAAACCTCAGAAAGCTGTGGAAAAATTTACTGGTGCACAGGGCTAAGGCACACAATCCAGGTGGGGAAGGAAGCGCCTGCTCGGTGTTAGGTGGGGGTCTAGGAGCCTCGTGGACCTCAGTGGTGGGAGACAACGGTCACACAAGTGCTCAAGCGGTGTCCTGGGGAAAGCGCACAGGGAGAGAGCTGCAGCTAACAAAAGAATATGGGCACCGGGCACCTGGGGGAAGGCATCGGAGGAGGAAGGACCCATGGGCAAGGGCGTGGAGGGTGGAAAACCTGGGCTGTGCTGGGGAGTGGCTGACCACCTAGATGCGTATTAGGGACTCATGGGGATTGGGGTTGGAAAGCCATGAGGCCAAGGCAAGAAGGAACTGGGAGCCACAGAGGACTGCTGAGCAGAAGAGGGGCACTTGCTTCAGGCAGCTCTGGGAAGCCTCACGGGCAGGAAGGTGAGGGCAACAGGCAGAAGAGAGAGGTGATGGATTTTAGGGACCCAATGGAAAGGAATTAATGCCATTTGGCAACTGGGAGGATCAGCCAGAGGAGGCTGAGGGCAAGATGGAGAGAGAGGGCCCTCAAATGAGGGGCAGCTGGGCACACTAAGGAGGGCTTCACACCAGGAGTCCTTGGGCCCTCCATCGCTTGTCCCCTAATTTGCTGTTGACTTTGGCAAGTGACAGACCTCCCACTGCCCACTGTTTTATTGGTTAAATGAGGCCCAGGATGTCTGAGGGGGTACTGAGAGGACCTAAAGAAATTTGTAGATACAATTTCTCCCTAAACAAATGGGAGGAATTAGTGTTTAATAAATGCTCTGGGGAGTCTAGTTTGTAAGTATGAAGACAAATATTTTTTAAAGAAAAATATTTTGTAGGGGTGACAAGGAGGAAAAGAGAGCCAGAGTTCAAACTAAATGCCCCCCATTTCTGCTGTTGTTCCTAACCTGCAGGGGTACTCCTTTAAAGCCAGTCCTAATTTGGCTGCGACTCACATGCCACGACTATTCTTTTTAGGGTTAGAAGACATTTTTGCCTGAGTGATGCCATCTCCAGGAGGGAATCCCAGATTGAATGGGGGTTGCCCAGGCAGGGTCACCTGAGGGTCCCTATGAGCCTCCTATTAATCAGACAACCCCATGACTGAGTCCCTTGTCCCAGTGTGTCCCCAACACCTTGATAAAAAGTCTAATTGGCTGCTTCCCATCCAGGGTGCGGGTCTTATTTCACATCAAGCTGCATAAGGTCCTTGATATACAATTCTTCCACTTCCAGTGAAAGGGAGGGAAGGGAGGAGGGAGAGGAAGAGGAAAGACTACATTTTATTTTTGAATCAACATCCCTTTTTATCTACCTATATTTTATTAAAATGTTTATCATCCACATAATGTGAAATTCTCATGGAGCCAACTTTAATTACCTGAAACTGCACCCAGGACCCCCGACTGCCTTCTTGGCACAGTAAATAAAGTGATGGGCAGGAATGCTACATGGCCAGGCACTGACCCAACCAGGAAAGTTCAGGGACAAGACACTAATCCTTTCTGCAAAAGGGGGACTTCCCTGGTGGTCCAGTGGTTGAGAATCCACCTGCCAATGCAGGGGACACGGGTTCGAGTCCTGGTCCAGGAAGATCCCACATGCCGCGCAGCAACTAAGCCTGTGCGCCACAACTACTGAGCCTGTGCTCTAGAGCCCACGAGCCACAAGTACTGAGTCCATGTGCCACAACTACTGAAGCCCGCGCCTAGAGCCCGTGCTCCGCAACAAGAGAAGCCACCGCATTGAGAAGCCCACGCACTGCACCGAAGACCCAAGGCAGTCAAAAATAAAAAAATAAATTATAAAAAAAATTTTTTAAGAAGGAGGTGTCCTTTCCTCTCCCCCAAACCACAAAAGGCCATGTCCCAAAACAACACAGATGAGACCCTTCTCTCCAAATGCTCTCTCCCCAGACCCAGGGAGACTTTCATCTCTGTATTTGGAGGCATAACAGAATTTCCCCCTATCTACAGACACACAGACAGTCTGTATAGAATTGAATTTTTACTGTACTTATTGACTAAGAGAAAACTCGAGAATGACACACTGGCCTATCCTAGACCAGGGACTTTCTTTCTCTAGGGCCTAAAGAGGCCCAGGACACAGGATACTCATATTCCCAGCATTGGGCCTAAATGAAGACTTAGGAATGCAGGCTGGGTTCGAATCCTGATCCTGCCACTCTCTAGCTGGGAGATCCTAATGCCTGAGCCTCAATTTCCTGATCTGCAAAATGGGTATGATGCTTGTGAGCATCATCTCAGCTAGAGATGGGGGTTGGACACCAAGCTGAGCTACCTAGAAGAAGTACCGAGGAACAGTGCAGATCACTGGGATGGTAGCAGCTCTGCAGCCGTGGGTTCAAATTTTCCCTGTTACACTTGCTAGCTCTGATCTGGCCACGTCACTGCACTTCTCTGGGCCTCAGTTTCCCCACCTGTAGCATGAGGATAATAATAATACTAAATGAATCTCAGGCACGTCTCACTCTTCAATATGTCTAACTGTCCAGAAATAATAACCGCCCCTGCCGCCGCCTTCGTCCAAGCTGCCATCGTCCCTCGCCTGGACTATTTCCGGGGCCTCTTTCCTTCCCTCCCAGCTCCCACCCTTACCTGCTACAGTCCAATTTCCAGGCAGCTGCTGGAGTGTGCTGTTCAAAACGTGAATCAGCTCTTGCCTCTCCCTGGCTTGAAACTCTTCCATGATTTATTTGCCATGGGCTTAGAGTGGAATCCAGACTCCCCCGCACTGGGGTCTACAGGGTGTGGCCACCCTCAAGGTTCCAGCTTTATGTGGGCTGACATCTCTCCTCAGCTCAATGCACTCCAGCCCCTCCAATGGCTTCTATCCTCCAGCATGGCAGCATCTCTCCCACCACTCAGGGCATTTGCCTGGGCAGTTCCCTTTATCTGTGATCCCTTCCCATCCCCCTAACTCTGGCACCTCCTTAGTGGGGTCCTCCCTGCCCTCACCCCAAACTCTAAAGTAGATCCATCCCCTCCTTGCTCCTTTTTCACAGAGCATTCACCAGCATTTGCAAAGACAAACTAAAACTAAAAGCTCCAGGAGGGCAGGACTTGTGTCTTTTGTTCTCTGTATTTCCAGCACCTGGGCCTATGCCTGGTGTAGAGGGAAGCTTAATAGACACTTTTTGAATGAGTATTCGCTTCACTGAGTTTCTTTGCACATCAAATGAATATAATGAATATGAAGAGACTTTGATAGCCAGAAATGCTTCGCACAAATAAAACAAAAATAACAATTCCTTAAGAATGGAAATATCTTACTCTGGGGCTTAGAGGCAGGAAAGAAAGAGTGAGAATAAGGAGGAAAGAGAAGAGAAAAGCAAGAGTGGGAGAAAATTCAGGATTAATGAGGTGGAACTAGTGTGTTCCCCCCACCCCCAAAGGCCGTTTGGAGTGTTCTCCCACCACCCCTGGGAGGGTGCACTGACGCCTGACATGTTAGCACGTCCTGATATTTTAGGGCCTGGGAGAATTACTTGGATGAAAATTCATTCACATTTTAAAGCTGTATTTTCACTGTGTAAACCGCAGCAGTGGGGTCCCTTCAGGCAGATCGGATCAGGGCAGGTGGTGGGAGGTGGGTCGGCCTGGCTGACGCAGCCGGTGCTCATCCATTCCGCACCCGCCTCCGGAGACTGCAGACCAGCCCATGCTGCAGCACGTTCCTGTCGATACGAAGCACTTGTTCAAGGAGGGGGAAGCCATCTCTGCCCTCACACAAAACAGGTCACTGCTGACATTGAACCTGATGTTGTTTTCAAACCACACTTTCTGAAGGAGAGTGTCTGTTGTTCTTTCCAGGAAACCTCATGTTGCTTACATCCTGCTCATCAACATGCCGATGGCATTCACTGCTTCATTCATTCATCAAACATGCATTTGAGTGCCTACTCTGTGCCAGGCACTGTTCCAGTCGCTGAAGATCCAGCAGTGGCTGCAGTAGACAAGGTCACTGCCCGTGTGGTACTGACAGCCTAGCACCTTATCTTTCACGGACGAAGGTGTGGAGTCAGGGTTTACATGGCATTTATACAGCCCTGGGGACTGGACAGAATAACAACAACAATAAAGATAACAATAAAGGAAGGAGATACTTTTTTGCCCATACTAAGAGGCGGACACCATGCTAGGGGATTTACGATCATTCTTCTCTGAGCCTTACAAGAGTCCTTCAAGAGTCATGTAACTACTCCATTTTTTTGGTTGAGGAAACAGGCTCAGAGAGGACAGGTCACCTGTCCTAGGTCACAGACATAGTAAGTCACAGGGCTGGGATTTGAACCTGGGCACTCCTGGCTCCAGAGCCCATCCATGCTCTTCTCCTGACCCTATAGTATACCTCGACCTAAATCCACAGCACAACTTCTGGTGCTTCCCTCTCGGTCCTGAGACACTATGTACTATCTAGGTGCAATATTCCAGGACACATGCAGCCCTGAAGCCCTAGCTTATCCCAGCCAGGTATGAATAAAAGAGTTGAACTCTGATCAATCCTTGGAAAGGTTCATTGAGAACCTAGAACATACTGAGCACTGATCTTGAACTTCCAAGTACTGCACTGTCCAATATGGTACCCACTTGCCTTGTGAGGTTCTTTAAACTTAGTACCTCTAAATGAGTTTAAATGAAATACAATTACAAATTCAGTTCCTCAGTCTCACAAGCCATATTTCAAGTGCTCAACAGCCGCAGGTGCTAGGGGCTACCATATTGGACAGTTCAGATATACATCATTTACATTAACATAGAAAGTTCTATTGGACAGCACTAACTTTAGAACATCTAAGATGTGCGGTTTTGTCTCATGAGTCTCATGCCCCCACCTGCCATTCATCTCTTCAAGCTCCAACGGCTCCCAGAATTCCCAGTCCAAACCCTGATTGAAACTCAGGACCAAAAATGCATACTCAAATCTCCAGAAGACACGACTAAATGCTGGTGAGGATGTGGAGCAGTTGGAATGCCCATACACTGCTGGTGGGAATGTAAAATGGTACAGTCACTTTGGAAGACAGTTTGGCAGTTTCTTAAAAAGTGAAACATAAGTTTGCTTTACAACCCAGCACTTCCACTCCTCTACCCAAGAGACTTGAAAGTGTATGTTCACACAAAGACTTGTACATGCATGTTCAGAGCAGCACTATTCACAATAGCCAGAAAGAGGAAACAACCTATATGTCCGTCAACTGGTGAATGGATAAGCAAAATGTGGTCCATCTATACAATGGAATATTATTTACCAATAAAAAAGAGCAAAATACTCATACCTGTTACAACATGGATGAGCCTTAGAAACATAATACTAAATGAAAGAAGTCAACACAAAAGACTACATACTGTATGATCCCATTTATATGAAATGACCAGAAAAGGCAAATCTATAGATACAGAAAGTAGATTCATGAAGTCCTGGGGCTAGGAGTGCAATCAGGAAGATCTTTTTGGGGCGATGGAAATGCTCTAAATTTGGACTGTGGTGATAGTTGCACAGCTCCATAAATACTAAAAATCACTGTTGCGTACACGTATAATAGGTAAATTCTATTGTACATAAATTATACCTCAATAAAGCTGTTTTTAAAAAAGTGAAAAGAAATCAGGAGGTGGGGAAAGCTATGTTCAGCTGCCTTGTAAAATCATAAAGCTCATGCTAACTTTCCTTTCAGAGCCCTCTTCATCTTTGCATTGGACCATCATGCCAATAAGGAACATTTATGGACAAGTCGCTGGGTATCAGGCTCTGTGATCAGCATTTTACATGAAGTGGTTATGAGTATCCCCATATTACAAATGGCAAACCTGAGGGCTCAGAGAAGGTACTTGCCTGGCTTAAGGATACAGCGTGGTGAACCCAGGGTTCCAACCTGGGTCTGTCTGTCCTGCCTCTCACAGTCCACAGGACGCTGCATCCAATTTGCCCAGTGATGCTGGAGGGAGCTCAGAAGAACAGACTCCAAGCTGTGCCCCTGAAACCTCAAGCTGGTGGCTGGTGCCCGTTCCTTGTGCCACCTGACACTCCGTTGGCCGGGACTCATGGTCAGTTTTATTTGATTTCTATTCTAAAGCACTGTTTTGTGTGTTTCTTTTTTTTCCCCTAGGGGTTTATAAACTCTGCCTTTTCTGTATCAGGTTGAAACTTAGAATACAGGTTGTCAGCCAACATGCCAGGCATTTTTCTAAAAATAACCCAAATTGGTTAAGCCATTTTTAAGCGATGGAACAGTCAGGGGAGGGAAAAAAAGTTGTTGGGCAGGAGGAGGGAGGAATTTTAAAGGTGGTCTCAGATGCTTTTTTTGAACAGCTTTAAACTAAAGGTCTTGTCTGATTGAGATGGACATGGACCAGTGACCACAGCTACAGACCATGGGACAGAATGTGGTTTCCTCTGGTGCCTCAGGCCTCAGATTGGCTGCTCAGGGTGGGCATTTCCTTGTGTGTGGGTCACCAGAACATCTCATGTAGAGGGATGAAGAGGAAAGGACAGAAGGGGTGAGGGGAGAGGGGGAACAGTAGAGAACAGGACTTTCTTTAGGAATTGGGGGGCCATGGGAAGGGGGGACCCAAAGGGCAGACACACCAAGGGTGGAGTTTGCTGTGCTCTCTGTAGCAGGACCACTAGGTGTTGAGGGTCTTCTCAAAATGGACCTGCCCCATTAAGTCAAACTCACCTGAATGCACGTTCATTCAATGTGCTTCAAGCACCTACATCAGGGAAGAGGCTGACCTGTTCCCAGCAGACTTCACAGGGCTTACAGGTGCGGGCCAGGGTGATATCAAGAAATGAAGGGCTGGGGGGCATAACAAATGGGAAACAAGTGTCCCAGAGAAAGGGGGCAGCTATACTCAGCTCTGGCTGATTGGTGCCACAAAGGATTGTGGGCTCAGTGGGTCGGAGGGTTTGATTCTACAGAAAAGCCCAAATCCAGATTTTTAATTTGAAAATCTCCTGATTTTTAATTGTTGGCAACAAATTCAGAAAAAAATTTAACAACGCAGTCTGTGCCAAACAAAACAGATTTACTGGGGGATTTGGACCCTGGCCTGCCAGTTTGCAAACTCCAGTCTAGCCTGTTAATTACCAGGGATGAAGAGAATAATAATAACAATGATGGCTTACATCTACAGTGCACTTATGACGTGCCTGGCCCCGTGCTAAAACAACACTGTGAGGCGGGTGCTGTTATTATTTCCTTTTTACAGAGGAGTACATCGAGGTACAGAGAGGTTAAGTCATTTGCCCAAGGTCACACAGCTGCGGTGGCAGGGCTGGATTCCAGCCAGGAGTCTGGCTCCAGAGCCTTACAATTTCCTCGTGGTTAAAGCAAGCTGGGTGGCCAATGGTATGACATGTCCATGACATCCTGTGGAATCTGAGACCCCTGGAGATGAGGGGGTCCTTAACATTCCAGTTCATTACCCCCACCTCTTACAAACCTGTCCCCCAGAGAGTTTGGGGAGGCTGACAGCAGCCTCCAGAATGTAGGTTTCTGCTCACTGGTCACTCCATCCTGGGACTGCCCCAGCCAAGCTGGTCCTAGAAGGTCTTCAGGAGGATGTGTGCTGCTTCCCAGATGGGTGCCACCCGCTGTGTCCGCTGCCCACTGGAGTCAGCTCCCGCAGCCCCCAGAACCTAAGGAGAGGGGCAGAGCTGACTGCCCTCTAGCCAGCATGAGGTCCCCAGGCCTGGCTGGCTCGCTGCCCCCCACACCTCCAGTTCCTTCCTCCCAGGATCCCAAACAAGGAGCCTGTTCACAGCAGAGTGCTCATTACCATTTGCATCCCGCCTTTATCCAGCAGATGTGCGCTGTTACAATAGCAAGAGAGAAAATAGAAAGAAATTTCGGAATTTGTTCTCCAAAGATATTCAAATTAGTTAATCAAGGGGCTTCTTACTGCTTCTCCTCTCCCCCCTCAACAGCTATCCATGAAGATAATTGATCAGCTGCTAATAACTGATTACACTTCACAAGTGTTTTCTTATGCCCATTACCAGAGTGTTTAAAGACATTTTGTAAAATTCTAATTATTTCAAATTGTTCCACTGTAGAAAACACCTTGGAGCAGTCAGTTGTTGGCTATGCCTGGGATGCTTGTGCTGGGTCAAAGGGTACTTGGAGGCAATGGTCAGGGGCCTGGGTAATCCCATACCCACCTCTCTCCTGGACTCCTGCATCTCTCTTCCCTCCCTCTAATCCCTTCTCCACACAGCCACTAGGATGCTGTACTCCAACCACCATCCCTTAACGGTAAGCCAAGTTCGAACTCCTTAGCACACACCTCCTTCATTTATTCACTCATTCATTTTGTCATTTAACACAGCAGTTCTCCAACTTTTGTTGTCTCAGGACCCTTGTATACACTTAAAAATGACTGAGGGCCTCAAAGAGCTTTGTCTACATAGGTTACAGCAATCGATATTTACCGTGTTCAAAATTAAAACTGAGAAATTTTTAAAGCACAAGCATATACAGGCACACACTCCATTAGCTGTCAGAATGATGACATCATCACACATCCTGTAGCTTCTGGAAAATTCCACTGTGCATTCTCTCACAAGGCACGTGTTTGATTAAAAGCTGGGGTGCTGGGCTGTGGAGGTGCTATGAGTGCAGGAGTGAAGCAGATGGAGAATTAATTCAGGCTCCCACAGAGATGCACATGGACACAGGCAGCTCGCCTCCCTCTCTACTGCCTCCACTCCGCCAGGCTGCAGGCCTGGGATCAACCACCCTCAGAGGTGTGTCTTTGTGAAGATACAACGGATCTGTGGATCTGCTAATAATGCCAGGCAGCTCTCTGGATGTCCAAGAAAGACGAACTAATCTAGTGGTCAAAAACATCAGAGGGGGAAAGATGTCAAAGGAATGTCAGGGTTAAGTGGACGCCCTGGCTTGAGCAGTTGGGGTCGTGGGGAGGGGCAGTGGTGGAGGAATGTCCACCATGAACATGGGGAGAGCCCCTGACCTAGGAAGCTCAGTGACAAGAGTGTGAGAGTGTAAATGAACAAGAAGCTCAAGGGACGATCCTTCCTGTGACACTCTAAGTTGACTATGACGGGCCAAGTGGGAATCTCTGCCTTCATCCCCTGCATTTCTAAGTGATAACTGTTGAATTAAAAAGAACAGGTGACAGAACACTCTATGACATAAATCACAGCAAGATCCTTTTTGACCCACCTCCTAGAGAAAGGGAAATAAAAACAGAAATAAACAAATGGGACCTAATGAAACTTAAAAGCTTTTGCACAGCAAAGGAAACCATAAACAACACCAAAAGACAACCCTCAGAATGGGAGAAAATATTTGCAAATGAAGCAACTGACAAAGGATTAATCTCCAAAATTTACAAGCAGCTCATGCAGCTCAATAACAAAAAAACAAACAACCCAATCCAAAAATGGGCAGAAGACCTAAATAGACATTTCTCCAAAGAAGATATACAGATTGCCAACAAACACATGAAAGAATGTTCAACATCACTAATCATTAGAGAAATGCAAATCAAAACTACAATGAGATATCATCTCACACCGGTCAGAATGGCCATCATCAAAAAATCTAGAAACAATAAATGCTGGAGAGGGTGTGGAGAAAAGGGAACACTCTTGCACTGTTGGTGGGAATGTAAATTGATACAGCCATTATGGAGAACAGTATTAAGGTTCCTTACAAAACTAAAAATAGAACTACCATACGACCCAGCAATCCCACTACTGGGCATATACCCTGAGAAAACCATAATTCAAAAAGAGTCATGTACCACAATGTTCATTGAAGCTCTATTTACAATAGCCAGGACATGGAAGCAACCTAAGTGTCCATCAACATATGAATGGATAAAGAAGATGTGGCACATATATACAATGGAATATTACTCAGCCATAAAAAGAAACGAAATTGAGTTATTTGTAGTGAGGTAGATGGACCTAGAGTCTGTCATACAGAGTGAAGTAAGTCAGAAAGAGAAAAACAAATACAGTATGCTAACACATATATATGGAATCTAAGAAAAAAAAAAAGGTCATGAAGAACCTAGGGGTAAGACGGGAATAAAGACACAGACCTACTAGAGAATGGACTTGAGGATATGGGGAGGGGGAAGGGTAAGCGGTGACAGGGTGAGAGAGTGTCATGGACATATATACACTACCAAATGTAGAATAGATAGCTAGTGTGAAGCAGCCGCATAGCACAGGGAGATCAGCTCGGTGGTTTGTGACCACCTAGAGGGGTGGGATAGAGAGGGTGGGAGGGAGGGAGACGCAAGAGGGAAGAGATATGGGAACATATGTATATGTGTAACTGATTCACTTTGTTATAAAGCAGAAACTAACACACCATTGTAAAGCAATTATACTCCAATAAAGATGTTAAAAAAGAAAAAAAAAAAAGAAAAGAAAAGAAAGCACATTCCCATGGGAAAAAAAAAAAAACAGGTGAAATAAGAGTGAATAAGCAAAGCCACAGAGTGGGAGAAGGTTTGTGCAATTTACCTAATAAAGGATTGTGTCCAGAATCCAGAACTCCTAAAACCTCATTGAGAAAAGGAGAAATGACCTAACAGAAAAATGGGCAAGAGACTTGAACCAGCCCCTCCCCAAAGAGGAGATCCTAATACCAACGAGCACATGAGAAGATGCTCAACCTCACTGTCATGAGGGAAAGGCAAATTTAAACTAGGAGATACTTCTACATACCCACCAGAATGGCTGAAATGAAAGACAGTACCAAGTGTCGGCAAGGATGTGGGGCACCGGACCTCTCATAGACTACTGGTGGGGTGTCAACTGATATCTGGGAAAACTACTTGGCAGTGTCTACTAAAGTTAAACATACGCTGCCCTATGACCAGCAATTCGACTCCTGGGCACCTACCCCAGAGAAATATGTTCACCAAAATAGAGCCTCACTATTCAAATCACGGTCATGGACCAGCAGCATTGGCTTCACCTGAGAACTTGCAACAGATGCAAAAACTCAGGACCCCCCCACCCCTTCTGCTGCCCCCGCCCCATCAGACCTACTGAACTGGGGGTCTGTACTGTAACAAGATCTTGAGGTGATTCATAAGTACCTTAAAGTTTGAGAAGAACTGGTCTGCAGTGTTCATAGAAGCACTATTCATAACAGCCCCAAACTGGAAACTACCCAAATGCCCATTAACAGTAGAAAGGATAAATCTGCAATATATTCACCCAATGGAATACTACATTACAGCCAGAAGCAGGAATGAACTTCAACAGCAAACAATATTGATAAATCTTATAAAAGTAATGTTGAGCAAAAGAAGCCAGATGCAGCAGAGTACACACTGTATGATCCCCCATTTATACAAGGTACGAAAACAGACAAAACAAACCCATGCAAATCAGAAGTCAGGAGAGTGGTTGCATCTGGAGGGCAATGGAAGGAGTACAAGAGATGCTTCTGGGTGGCTGGGGATGTTCTGTTTCTTGATCTCAGTGCTGGTTCTACGGGTATGTTCAGTTGTGGCCAGTCATGGAGCTGCACCCTTACAATCTGTGCACTTGTCTGAATGGATGTTCGGCGGGGGAGGGAGGGAGAGGGAGAGGCAGGAGGAGGGAGGGTCGGCTATTTTCCTTCCAACCAAAATACTCTTGAATCTGCCCATGTCTTGCCATTTCTGCTGCCACCAAGCCCCCATCACTGCTTGCTTGGACTACTGCAGTAGTCAGTCACGGCTCTTCCTCTGTCCCTCCTTCCCTATGATCAGTTCTGCCACAGCACCCAGGGGTGCTTTCACAAACATGAATCAGATCCCATTATTCCCACGCTGAAAACTCTGCAGTGACTTCCCACTGCTCTGGAGGCTGAGGTCTCAGATTCTGCACAGGGCTGGTGTGATCTGGCCCTGCCCACCTCTCTGCCCTCACGTCTCTTGCTCTCTGTGTTCCAGCCACTCTGCCTTTCACTAGCCAAGCATTAGACTACCTCAGGTCCTTTGCATCTGCTGTTCCCCTTGTCTGGACCTCTCTTCCTCTAGATTTTCCTATCACTGCTCCTTCAGGCCTTCCCTGACCATCAGGCCTAAATGGGACCTTGTTCTTATTCTCGCTTGGTCCCTGCTGGCTTCCTTCACGGCACTCTTGATATGCCTCTGTTTGCTTGTGTCTTGCCATCCCCTCTGCTCAACACTGATGGCAGGGTCCATACCTGTCCTGGCCTTCGCCTGTGACAGCACCTGGCATACACCGTGCCTGTCTCCTTGGGCAGAAGGAAAAGAGCTGGCCTTCCCTCCCACTGCTTCTCCTCCCCATATTCCACAGTCCTCTTCTTCCTCCACCATTTCTCACCCACTCTTTATTTTTGACGTTGTGGATACTTTGTGTTAGTAACCTATTTAGTGAGGTAGAATATCCATTAAGAAATATGTACACAGTAGGTGCTCAATAAATACTTGAAGGAATAAGGGAAGAGAGGGGCTCAAGCACTCAAAGACATATTTACCAACCATTCCCAGGCACCTCTTGATGTTCAGTTGTCATTGATTTTAATGGCTGTGCCACAGTCTGACTGGCCCACTTAAGGTTTTGAAAATATGTCCTTGAGGGACATAGGAAAATGCGACCAATGCCAAGTTTAAAAATACTCAGTGAAAATACTAGATCAATAGCTTTCAGGTTGTGGGGTGACTGGCAGCTGTGCCCACCCAGTGCTGTTGGACCTATGCCCCTCAGCCAACCTGAGCCAGGGGCAGCTTTGCCCTGGGAAGTGGGGTGATGTGGCCAGTGGGGGGCCTCAGTGAAAGGTCTGGGGGTCACCTGGGCCTTCTGAGAAGGACTGGAAATGGCTTTCAGAGGCTCCAGCCACCCCCAAGGGCTCAGTCCTGGAAATAGTGGGCTGTCTCAGAGGGTGGGATGATTGCCAACGTTGCCAGCACCTGTCCTGCACCTACTTCACGGAAACTGTGAAAATCGACTGTGAGTCCCTCATGGCAGATGAGGAAACTGTCAAGACCCCCAGGGCTAACTTGAAGCGTTCCAAGGGCTAGAGGTGGGACAATCTGAGGATCAAGAAGGAAAGTAATTTCGATGGACTGAAATCCATCAAAGGGGATGGATTAATAATAGCAGGAGTTTATAATAACACCAAAAACAAAAACAAAAAAAACCCCTTCACTGGTCACATTGGAGCATGCTGGGGAACCAACTCATTGCTTTGAAATTTGATAAATAAAAGGGAAGAATCAAACTTGCATTTTTGCCTTTCCTGCAATCTGCACCCCAGAGTGGCCAAACAGCAGAGAAGTTTCTCTCAATAGATACATTCCAGCTAGTAAACAGGAAGGAATGACAGAATTAGAGCACTGCCAGCTGGAGGCCCCTGAGGAGACCTGAGTTACCCCGTTGAACTCTGACAACACTCACTCATTCCACCAAACACCTACTCAGTGCCAGGCACTTTTTTCATTTAATCCTCAACTCTATAGGGTGATATTATTTCCCTGTTCATACACAAGGAAGCTAAAGCACAGAGAGGTTAAGTTACTCACCTAAGAGCACACAGCAAGTGAGAGGCAGTGCTGGGATTTGAACCCAGGTAGCCTGGTTCCAGCATCCAAGCATTTAGTCACAAGCCTCTACTACTTCTCTGAAAAAAGCTCAGTAGCATTGTGGGTGGGAGCTTGGGCATCAGGGAAGTACGTGGCCAAAGCCATCAGCAGGGCCTATGAAGGCTTCCAGGAGGCAGCACCAATTAATGCCTGCCAGGTGGATGTGACTCTATTCATTTTATAGTGTCGGCTAAAGAAGACTCAGAGGGGGTGTGTGACTTATACCAGGTCACACAGCCAGGATGCCAGGCCCACTCTTATCACTGTCATCCCCCACCTCTGGGATGGACCTCTGCAGGTTGAGCCCAGTAGTGAGGAAGCAATCCAGTCCTTAGTCACATGGAGAGGGGGCCGTGGAAGCTGCTTACAGCCAAAGCCCAGTGCAGACATTGTGTAGAAGACTGATGCCTCAAATGACCCACCCCAGCCTGTCTTGCACAGACAAGGCCAACTCCAGGTACCATCAACCTGGGGGGTTCCTCTCAGAATTGGGGGCACCCAGGCTGGTGAGCCCTAAGGCACCCCAATTCCCACCCAGATCTCTACCTTAACAGCAATGGGAGCCATTGAAATGCGTTTAAGTTTGAAGATAGGGAGAGAGAGAATAAAGCAAGGAAGAAAATAAGGGGGGTGTGGGGGGGTAAGCTGCAATTTCAACAGAGTGGCCAGGAGACATCTCATAGGAAAGGTGACTTATTGGCAAAGCCCTAAAGAGGCTGGAGAGTCAAGCCATGTGATCATCGGGGGGAAGAGCCTTTTACTGAGAGGGAACAGCAAGTGCAAAGGCCCTGAGGCAGCAGGAACATGCCTGCCGTGACTGAGGAGGCCTGGCGAGCAAAGGAAGCATGGGGTCTGACGCAGTTTTCACAGAATCCTGCTGCCTGTTGTGTGAATATGAATTCCTAGCCAAGGGCACTGAAAACATCCACAGCAGGAAGCAGGGAGCACAGATAACATTACCAAGAGTAAAACACGAGTGAACACCTAGATAGCTCAGGCTCTGTGCCCAGCATGTTCTAAGCACATTTATGCATATTAATGCATGTATACCTCTCAGTGACCTGCTGCTACACACGATCACCATCGCCACTTTACAGAGGAGAAAACAGGCCCAGAGAGGGCAAGGTTGCCCAAGGTCACACGGTTGGCATGTGTTGGGGCTGGGAGGCAAATCCAGGGACTCTGGCTCCGAATTCCATCTCCTTACTCTACACAGACATGAGGCCCACTCCACAGAGTCCCCGCCTCTCTTACAGTGAATTTGCGCCTGGCTGGGATTTGCTCAGTTCACTTGGTCCTGTCCAGCCACAAGACCTTTGCTCATGCCATTCCCTCTGCCTGGAACACTCCCTTCCCCTCTCGGCCCCACTACCTACCTCATGCTCTGGGTCTCAGCTTCAGTGTCACTGCTTCCAGGAGCCCCTGTCACTGCTCAGGCTCGCCGAAGCCTCTCTGAAACGATGGTCTAACAGCACCTCGTCTTCCCCATCAGGGCCCTCATGACACTTTCTATGCATCTAGGTCTCAACTGGAACGTCCACTGCCCGGAAGGCAGGGCCTGGGTCTGCCACCTGCCTTCCCTTTACCCTCGGCACCAGCCCAGTACACATAGTCAGTCCCCGTAAGCGTTACCTGGCTAGGCCCTTCATGGTGACAGTAGCAACTCTTAGCTGATGTAGGGGGAGACAAATAAGAGGGCAAGAGAGAAAAGACAGAGACAGAATGAGAAAGAAAGGGAAAGAGAGGAGAAGAAGAACCAAGAGGGAAAAGAGACACAGAGGAAATGAGAGAGAAATTCAGAGACAGGGAGAGGGAGAGAGGGAATACACAGCTCCTTAACTGCCCCGACATCACGGACAGCAGCCAGGATGGGCGCTGTGGAGTAGACACGGGCCGGCAGGCAGGTAACGCTAAACCCCCCACTCTGTCCCTCCTCTCTGGGCTGAGCTGGTGACCAGGCCCCATTACAGAAGCTGTGTCCATCGGGAGCCAGGCCTCTGGAGAGGGATCCACTATTGAGCCTTGCAGGCTAATGAGTTCAAGGGCATTACTGAGTGTAAGAGGCCCCCTGCCCTCCCTTGCAGGGCTCAGGGAGCCACTGACATCCTGGGCACTGCCATGGAGGGCTCTGGGCCCAGCAATGCCATAAAGAGTGCCTCCTTTCAGCCTCACACTGGTAATGATAACCGCTAATAACCATGGGTGGCACAGACCAGGTTATCGTTTATGTGCACAATCTTGCCAACACTTGTTACCGTCCACTTGTCACCATTTTACAGACGAGAAAACTGAGGCACAGAGAGTTGCTATTGCTTATCTAAGATCAGCTTATTTTAGTAAGTAACAGAGCCAATATCTGCACCCAAATCTGATTTCCAAGAATCCAAGTTCTTCCATTCTACCAGCATTTTTAAATAGTAAAATTTTTACACTACGAAAGTAATACATATGATAAAAACTGCATTAGCACAGAAAGATTTAATGTTAAAATGTCTTCTTTCTTCACCATTATTCTGTGTCCTTTCAAAGATATTCCATTCATATTCAAGCAAATATGTAAGCATAATCTATCTCATCTTTTGCTTTACTCAGATACAGCATGCTACATACCATGTTCTGCAACCTGCCATTTTCACTGAATTTATTTTGCTTTCTCCTTTTATCATAAAGAGTATCTGTCTTCTTTTTTACAGCCATGGAGTATCTTTCTGTGTGGAGATAATTTATTTTATGTATCTGATCCCTCACTCATGGACACTTAGGTTATTTCCAGGCTTGGTTATTACTACTGATGCTGCACCAACACACTGAGGGCTTCCTCTTGGTTGCCCCTGTGTGGGTGCATCTAAAGAACAAGTTCTGCGATGAAGAAGGGCCGAGTCACAGTGCGGGCACATCTGTGTGATAGATGCTGCCAGCTTGTCCTCCGAAGGGGCTGCATTGATTGTTGCTCCCACCAGCCACATGAGGGATTCGCTTCTCCCCACAGCCATGCTGAGACTACCAGCCACACTTTTATCACAGGATCAGGACAGCGGGGATGGGAAAGGGAAAAGGAGAAGGGACACGCACAGCTGGAGTGTTTCCAGAAGAGGATGACAACGGGTGACAAGGAAGATGTCAAATGTGCTGGGGACTTGCTCTGTGATTTCAGAGAGGTCACTTGACACCTCTTTCCCTGGCCTGCAATTCTCCTTGAGCCAAATGACCTTGTTAGTCACAAATGTTCACTGGGGGTGTGGGTGTCCCCGAATGCCTTAGACCAATGATCATCGCTGCCATACAGCCCGTGCCAGGTACTGTGTATGGGCTGATGCGTATCACCTCACTTCATCCTCACGGTCACCTTGAGAGAGAGGTACTATTATCAGTAGCTATCTGCAGACTGGGAAATTGAGGCTCAGAGAGGTTCAATTGCTTATCCAAGGTCACACAGAGCTAAGAATGTGATGACCCTGGGATTCAAACCAAGGTCTACTCAACTTCACGGTTCAAACTCAACCACCATGCTATCCTGGCCCGAGGCTGTCTGGCTCTCAGCCAGGTCACCAATGAGCTCACCCTTTCTCCTGAGACCCCATTATTGCTTCTCCCTTTGGCCAGACCCTGCAACCCTGAGTGTTCCTTGCCTGGAAGTTTCCTAGTGACCTCAAACTAGCTCCTCTAACTGAGAGGACTGGAGCCTGAGCACAGCTCTATGCCCATAAGAACGAAGCGGGAGCTGCCACCAGCAGCCCTGGAGGCCCAAACATCAGGCCTGCCCATGGAGGTCACTGAAATTTCTCTATTTATCCCCTGGAGAGATGACCTGGCCCTGCCATTCTTGGCTATCGAGGAGCCCAGGTGAGTCCCCACTGGAGGTATATGTCCATCCATCCATCCATCCACTCATTTATTCATTCACTCAACAGATATAAATATCTGTTGAGTGCTCTCCATTGATGTTAAGAGCCCAGGCTCCAGAAACCAACCTAAACTTGACTTCCAGCCTCACACATCTCTTAGCTGTGTGACCTTGGTCAAGCCACTCAATGTCTGTGAGCCTCAGTTTCTGCATCTCTCAAATAGGTATAATTATTACCAACCTCCCAAGGTAACTGGGCAGCTTAAAGGAGGAAGGTGCATCTGGAAGTGCTTGGCACAGGATATGGTCAGTCGGTGGTGAACAAATGGCAGGTGTTATTCTGATAATTACTGAACAGGACTGACTTCTTTCCCTGCCATGGAGGAGCTTGGAGTCACCTCCACTAGCTCCCCCAGAGCATCCTTGCAGGGGCATTTGAATGTCTGCCCCTGGGTGGGATCAGAGGCCAAGTCCCTTGCCCACTTTTGCTGTGGTGATCAATGTCAGCTTTCTGATCCCCACAGGACCTTCTTGGCTGACGCCAAAGTCAAAGCTGCCACCACCTCCATCTCCATCCTCCACTCTGATCGTTCTAAAATTAGCTGGCAGTTGCCAATTCCAAGCAGAGCTGGCTTCTGGAAAGCAGGAGGCCTTGGCTCTGTCACCTGAGCCTTTGTCTCCCTCCCAATGCATAATAAATGGTCGGTCTCAGCCACCCTGTGGACGGTCTCAAGTTTACAGCTGTTCCACCATCAAGGACGCTGGGGCTAATGGCTCTGAGACTAGAGATCACTGGAGAGCGCCAAGATGATGGATGCACGCGCCCAACGTCAGGATGCTGGCTGCCGGGCCACATGTAAAAGGGAATGCCTAATTTGTTCATACCCACAATTACCTGGAGCCTGCTCTTCAAGTATGATTGAGTACGGAAGGGTTCCCAAGTGCGGTCTCTGTTTGGAGGAATTAATTATTTCAAGTGGCGCCAACCTTTGAGCTCGGTTGCTTGGATAACCTCCTCCACTCCCCCAACCCTGCTCCACCTCCCACCCCCCCTGCCCATCAACAGGGGCACATCCCTGATTAGGTCCTGCTGGATGTGGAAGAAAACAAGAAGACTGAAAACACAGGCATTGACAGGCAGAGGGTTTTGGAGATTGGTTTTGCTCCCCACACCCTGCCCTGAAACATCTTTGCATCAAGCCCTCACCCTTCACACTTTTACACAGACGTCCACAAACGCCCCCCATTCAACTCCCCTCCTCCCAAGATTATGAGTGTCCCATCAGACATAATCCAGTGAGCCAGTGGGCCATTGCACCCCTGCTGAATTACAAGGATTTCTCCTGCCAACCAAATATTTCATCCAGCTGTAGATATCATGAGGAAACGGCAAACAAAGAGAGAGATTTAATAACTGGAAATAAGACTAAGGATACAGATAGTTGAATTTTTTTTTGTATTGCATCTAATTGCAATCAACAGTAGACATCTGACACAGTGACAGCCTCAGCAAAATTGCTGCTGAGAGAACAGAATCTTTGTCTAAAAATAATCAGACATTCTGTGCACCACTGTTTGTTATAACGGTAATCGATGCTGGAGGCTTTGAATTCCATCAATTTATAGATCTGCGCCGGCCTGCCTGGCAATGGGGCGCAGTGCACTGGGGCCCTCGCTGGTGCGGGCAGTGCTGGAGCCCGGTATGTGATTAAGATAAGCCCCGATTTCTTTCATACATTCCTTATCAGGGTCTAATTCTCCAGCAGGTAGAGATGTTCACAACAGTTAAAGATTAGTGCAGCTTCTCAGACGCCAAATTTGAGGGTATTGATCAATAAATCAAATCAGGCCAATCAATCGCCCAATCAGGAGAGTCTAGCCAGTGCATTATTACCGGCGCCTCCAAGCCAAGGCTTTTCATGGGTTTCATCAAAACAGCCTCACCTTGGCTTCCCGCCAGCTGCTGGCTTGCCTAATAGACTCCACAGCCGAGAGGGGCTCCTGCCCAGCGGAAGAGCAATAAATTTCTCATCAAACAGCCAATAGAGAAACAAGATGAACATCTGTTTTGCTGCAATGAAACTCCTGTGTTCTTCAGAATGTGCAAACCGCCTCTGACAGACCACCCTAAAGGCGGCTTCCCTGGCACGCGGCGGGCCCACGGAATATTCCACTGGTTATTTCAATCAGGTAATTTAAGGAGACTTTTGCATTCTTCTCTCTGCAGCTGCCGGAGCTCTGCAAAGACTATTCCGGCACAGTCGATAATAAATGCCATCCTGGGACCCTGTAGTATGAAGGCAATTTTATGATACCCATTATGTGGCAATGTAACTTCATTAAAAGCTGTTTATTCCCTCTAAGCATTTTAAGCACTTTCCCTCACCCATAAAGGAGGAGCCAGGGAGGTTATTTTTACAGATAGATTTCTAGGCCATATTTCTTCCCTCAATAACATGGAGGAGACTCGCCCACTGCCCTTCTCACTTCAATGAGAGGGGGCAACCTCGGGGTCCTGGTGAGGTCTCGAGTTTTCCCCAGGACCCAGGCATGAGGCCGCCTCAGCTGTGGGCTGAAAGGTCCAGGAGAGGAGAGACCTGGGAGGCCTCAATCCCATCAGACCCTCACAGGTCCTTTGTGCTGGGACCTATAAGACAGGGATGAAGAAAGTTCTGGAATATGCCAGCCGGGAATATGCCAGCCAAAGGCAGCATTTTCCAAACTGGGGGTCCCTCAAACCTATCCTTTGATATTTCCACATTGACACAAATCCAAAGAAGTTATTACTTGGCCTGTTGTGAAGGCCCAAATTCTCAGGGATAGCTGGCAGGTGAAAGTTCATCTCAGAGCCCAAGATTCGAATGTGCATATGTCAAGGCTTCTTTGGCAGAGGTCTGCAGACTCCGGGCTGAGAGAAGTGATTCTCAAAGGTTCACGAGATTCGTTTCCCTCCCTTTAAAAGGGTCTGCTCATGTCATGAACTGGAGGAGGGGTGTAGTGGAAGATGGCATTTTGGCCTCCATGATAGCAGTGGAAGGAAAAAGGAGGGGAGTGAATGCTTCTGCAGTGAAGAGCAGCCTGCGAGTACCAGAAAGATCATGGGCACTGCCCGTTGCACTTTGTGCCCCCGCTTTGCCATCTGTCAAATGGGGCTGAAGATACCCACCCTCCAGGGTCTGCTATGAGGGGGAAGAGATGATGCCAGGCACAGAAAAGGCCCTGTTCATTGAGTGAGGATGAGGGTTCCTGAGGACCCCCTTTATTTGGATGAGCTCACTGTCCGAGTAGAGGAAGGTCACTGAAGCAGAAGGTCGTGGCACAACCGGATGAGTAGGTGGCAGACCTATGCTGGGGCCGGGGGACTCTGGGGGCTGGAATTCTGTCTGAGGCATAGTGGGGTCCAAGAGAGGGTCTGGAAGGTGAACACACAAGGTGGAGGGGAACGGTTGGGTGAGGCACAGCTAACGTGGTGGGATTCAGAACCAGGATGAAAACCACCCCTGGGCACCTGACGATCAACCACGTAATACACAGAACCACAGGAAAGAGAGTAGTAAAAACAACGATGATTTTAATAGTAGTAACAACTAACCTATCAGCCCAAACTCTGTGCCAGTCACTATTCTAACTTGTTTAATCCGATAGTACAATTATTATCCCCATTTTGCTGATTAGGAAACTGAGGCCCAAAGAAATAAAGTTAGTTTTCCTGGGGTCATACAGCTAGTATGCAGAATTAATAATCAATATTTCTTGAGTGCTTACTGAGTGCCAGAAACCGTTCCCTGCTCTGTGCATTTTATATGCATTCTCTTGATTTAGCTTTATAATACCCAGGTGGGTATTGTTATTACTTCCATTTTACCGGTGAGGAAACTGAGGCTCAGAGAGAAGTGACTTAAGCTGATCGACAGGGGTGGAGCTGGGACTGGAACCCCCTCCAAAGTCCTTGAAGCCTTTGGGGGCTCTTTCTGGCCTCCCAGGGGCCTCAATGGGCTCCCTCTGGGGCTCTGAGATGAGGAGGGGAGTCTGTGGCTCTTCAGGAGGCTCTCAGGTTCCACCGTGGCCCCATCCAGTCTATCCTCTGTGCGGTAGCTGGAGAAGCCTTTAAAATGAACTGTTCCTTCCAAACTCCCCTGATTGGCTGCCCACAGCTCTGAGCAGGAAGACTTCACAGGGTCTTGCATACTCCTTGCCCAGCCTCCCTCCCAGCTTCCCCTGGCCCTGTGCTGGTCAGTGACAACCTTGCTGTCCTTCCCTGCCTCAGAGTCTGGGCTCCTTCCCTGAGCCTCCACTGAGCTCTAAGACGTCCCTCCTTCAGGACCATCCCTTGGTGCTCCCAGAGCCCCTGCATTTCCCAATCAGAGCCCTCGGCACAGGCATAAATAATTCAGCTTCATTTCAAGTGACCATCTTATAAATTGTCTGCTTCTCCCATTGAACCCCAACTCTGTTTTGTTCACTTCCTTATACCTGGCCACATGGTAGGTGCTTAAGAAATATTTGTTGAATGATCAAGATGGGGATTCTTGCCCTCCCAGGGTCTCCCAAGGTGACACAGTCCACGTGCGGCAGAACCACAGGGCGCCCAACACCCCATGAAAAGAACCCAGGTACCGGCTGAGTTTCCAGTGGCATTCCCCTCCCCCATTCCAACCGTGTCTCCTTCAAATTCACTCTTAGTTCTAAACCACATTCCCTGTTTTAAATGTGGGGAGGAAGTAGCTAAGTCTATGGATTTGTGGGGGAGGAAAAAGTAAAGAAAGATTAAGAAGGGACAGGGTCATGTCTTAAGCCAAGGAAGCTGTGGAACAAAGACGACCCAGTCAGAGGACTGAACTTGTCAAACCGAGAGCAAACTATAATCCTGCCAGGCCATGGGGCTGTCCGCCAAAAATACAAATCTGCACGGGGATCTCTCATACAGAGAAGCCACAGTATATTAGATTTATCATACACTCCAGCCAAGATGTGTTGCCGAGATTTTTCGGGACAAGATTTATTACACTGGCTGGTTTTTAAAATGAAAGTGAAAAGAGGATATTCTGGCAAAACTGCAGGCTGTTAATGGGGTGAGAATCACATAAAATGGATCATCTCTGAGTCTCTTCCTCTGTATGCACAAACAGACCTTTGCAAAAACCCCGGGATTTCCATAAAAAAAGATGCTCAACCCAATGTTTTTACACTGACCTGCTAGTTGACCTTGGGTGAATTACTCTCATACTTTGGATGTGTGTTTCTTATTTGCAAACAACAACAGTATCACAAAATAGTAGCTATAATTTACTGGTTGATTACTATATGCCGGACACTTTGCATGGGTTGATTTTTTGAAATCATGCCAACAACCCTTTGAGCAGTCACTATTTTTATCCCCATTACACAGATGAGAAAACTGAGGCTCAGAGAGGTATAGTCACTCAGTCAGTGGCAAAGGCAGAGTGTAACCCACAGCTGGATCCAGCCCCAGTCAGAAGCCTCCCGCTCTGCAAAGTTAGCTCTACCTGTTCAGATGAAAGCTACAGGATAAACTCAGACCTCATCATTCCTGTTCTCAAAACAGAGATTCCAACAAGGAAGTCCCAGCCACCTTCCAGTCCTGGTGGTGTCTGCCTTTTCCAGAGAAAGCTACAGAAAGAAAAATGGGCAATTTTATTTTGGTTTCTCAGGATCTCGGCAGGTCCAGCTTGTGCCAGGTAAATGTGCGCCCTGCTCCCAACGGGCCCAAATCATTCCAGAGGCATAAGCCACAGGGATGCTGGCATGCCAGAGGGGACAGAAATGAAACGATATGGAAGCTTCTCAGGTGAGGTGTCACGTGTGGCTGAAGGAGCCAGGATGGGGAGGACCCAAACTCTTGAACAGTGGTTCTCAATTGGGGGTGATTCTGCCCTCTGGGGAACATTTGGTAATGTCGAGAGATACTTTTGAATTGTCACAACTAGGGGGTATCACTGGTATGTAGTGGAAAAAGGCAAGTGATATGGCTAAACATCATATGATGTACAGGACAGTCCCCCAACAGAATTATCCAGTCCAAAATGTCAATATTGTGTGAGGTTGAGGAATCCAGATCTGCAAAGAGCTGGAGACATTTACCCTGGAGTACAGAAGACTCAGGGAGGGGGGGAGTTGTCACATATTTGAAGAACAGGAGAGAAGCTCAGATCTGTGTGGGCAAAGGAAGTTACACGTGAACAGGTTTCAGGTTAACAAAGGGAAGACAGCCTTGATGGTCAGAAGTGAGCTCCTTGACCCCAGATGTGCCCAAGAGTAAACTAGTCAACTGGTGGGCTTTGTGGAAAGACAACAAAGCCTGGAACGGGGGGCTAGGCACAATGACCTTTCTTTTTCTGTCCAAACCTGACACTGGATAAAGTCCTCAGGAGAATCTCAATGAAGTTTGAGGTTCCTTCTGGAACCTTCCATGGATTATCTCATTTAACCCTGCTTGAGGCTCAAAGAGGTAAAATCAATCACTTGTCTGAGGTCACAAAGCCTGTAAAGGAGGCAAGACAGGATTTGAACCGGAGTCTGTCTGATCGCAAAGCTCATTAGAAAGCTACTCCTCAAACTCAACAGTTCTCTTAAGGTGAAGCACAGCTCCCTCCTTCCCCCACCGCTTTGATTTAGAATTGGTTAGAAAACCCGGACCCAACACTGGAGACCTAAGTTCAACAGTTCAGCCCTCTCTCATGTTAACAACACAAAAACATGTTCCGTAAGTTGCCCAACCCCCTGTTCATTTTTTTCTTACATAAAAACACTGCAACCAGCAGTGAAAAGACATTGTCGCAAGTGCACACTTTAACTGATGTCCCCCACCATTCAGGAACAGGATGAAAGAAAACGCGCTTTATTAATAGGTCCTCATGCTAATTAGCACAATTTATTGTCAGGAGGCTGCCCCTGCCTTCCACAAATGTTACAAGTGCGGACAAAAAACTTTTGTCGCAAACCCAACACATATTGCCTTGTGACCAAGACTGCCAAGCCCACCACAAAGGGACAGGGAAAGCACGTGGCTTAAAGAGGCCACTCGGAGGCATTGGATTTCACTCTACAAATTTATGACGTAACTTGACCATTTCTCAGGGATAAGAAAGACCAGAATATAAATGTGGGCTGTTTCTGCACATAAAAACGCATTTCTCACCACTTTGAGAAAGTCCCCCTAATGACGGCAAAGCTTTGTGGAAAAGTGGAAAAAGGTGTGGGTGAGGGGTGGGGGGGGGCTGGGGGGAAAACCTTAAATGTTTAATATTCAATAAATGTGTCAATTTTACATACAGAGGCAAATGGGTCTTTATTGAGGAATTGGTAAATTTCCTCCGAGAAAAGTAAGTGCATTTTAGCCTTCAAGGAGTCCCAGCTGAATAGAAATGGAATGTGATTTGTGATAAAACTCAGCTGCTCTATAAAAGACGTTAAATAAATGTTGCTGTTTCACCAGGGATATACAAAATTGATTGCATTATAGACTGATTCTAAGATGCTGCATCCCTGTACGGCCCCCTCATCAGCTTCCGTGTGTGTGGGAAGCTGCTTTCAGAGACAATTTAGACTATGTTACAACTCCTAGTCCTCATGCTGCAGCAGAATTTTCTAGAAATGCAACATTTCCCCCTCATACTTTGTTTTAGATTGAACCATAGGAAACTGCTGATGTTTGAAGATTTTTGACTTCCAAAAAAAAATGACAATTCCCTCTATATTTACTTACTATTTCTGATGGACTGGCCCTATCATCTTGGGGAAGCCCACTGGCACCACTTAAAGGGAAATTTGGTTGCTGTCTAAGGTTGGGGATGGAGGGATCACAGCTCCTTTTGTCTGCTCAGCAGAGGATATTCTGGGTCTGGGTGAGAATCTTGCCTTTCCTTTAGCCCAGCTGGGTAAGCTTGGGAGTATCTACTGCCATTTCTGAACCTCAGTTCCCCCATCTGCAAAATGGGTACAACTCCACCTTTTGCTCAGGGTATTTGAAAAATCTAATGGGATAACAGATGGTAAACTGGCAAATGTTCACAACCAGCTAATTATTATATTTGTTGTGTGTCTAATCGGGGGCTGCAGGTGGGCTATATGAGGCAGACAGTACATTTCAGGTGAGAAATCAGGTTTCAGGGATTGATGCGTGGATCCAAACTGATCAGTAAGGCTTTCCAGAAAGTGGGAGCCTAGACTCACTCTCTCAAACATGTCCATATGTCCATGCACCTCCATGCCCACTGCCACCAGCCTGGTCCAGTCACTGCTGACTCCCACCCGGTTGGCTGCAGTAGCCTCCTCATAGAGTTCCCGGGCTCCACGCCTGCCACCCTCCCACCATCTCATTTCCCCACAAGCAGCCAGAGAGAGTGTTTCAAGATACAAACTGGATGCTGACACTTTGCTGCCTAAAACCTCCCCAGGCGGGCTTCCCTGGTGGCGCAGTGGTTGAGAGTCTGCCTGCCAATGCAGGGGACACGGGTTCGAGCCCTGGTCTGGGAGGATCCCACATGCCGCGGAGCGGCTGTGCCTGTGTGCCACAACTACTGATCCTGCGCGTCTGGAGCCGTGCTCCGCAGCGGGAGGCCGCAACAGTGAGAGACCCGTGCACCGTGATGAGGAGTGGCCCCCGCTTGCCGCAACTGGAGAAAGCCCTCACACAGAAACGAAGACCCAACATAGCCAAAAATAAATAAATAAATAAATAAATAAAATTTTTAAAAAAGCACCTCAAATCCAACACGAACTCATGATCCTTACCCTCAAACCTGGCAAAAAAAAGAAAAAAAAAAAAAAATCTCCCCAGGCTCCCCATCCAATTTCAGATAAGATCCAAACTTTCCAGCTCAGCCTGCAAGACCTATGTGGTCAGGACTCTGCCCTCTCCTCCAACGCATTTCCCCCTATAGTCCCCTTACTTTGCTCCCGCCATTCTGCCCCTTTATTCTGTGACTGGAAACTGCCAAACACACTGGCCACAGGGCCTTTGCACTTACAATTCACACTACCTGGATGCCCTCTCCTTTTGGTCCTTTTCCCAGTTTGGTGGTTCCCAAAGCGTGGTCCTTGGACCAGCAGCAGCAGTGTCACCTGGGAACTTATTAGAAATGGTAATTCTTGGACCAGCTCCAGATCTGGTGAATCAGAAACTCTGGGGGAGTTTTGGGCACCCAGCAATGTTTTTAACCAGCCCTCCAGGTGATTCTAATGCACACTCAAGTCTGAGAACCACTGGCTTAGCTCAGTCCCACCCCTATGCCAAGGTTCAGCTTAGACAATGCTACTGCAAGACCAGCACCCCAAGACAAGGTCAAGTTCCTATGGTCACTTGCCCCCACTTCCCACTCCTCATTTCTATGAAGTACTACTGCAGCTATGATGTAATAATCAATTGTTTCATGTCTGTGTCTCTTCATAGCTAGACTAGAAGTTCCACGGGGAAAGATACCAATATGCTCTCAGCACCTAATTGTGCCTGGCACAGAGTAGGTGCCCAGTAACTATGTGTTTGCTGAGCAGATGAATGCATGCACAAAGGAACAAATGAATGAGTCCTGGAAAAGTGACAGATGTTCATAAAGAAAGTAACCCCAGGAATCCTATTCTCCATATACCAATCCATGGAGTATCCCCATTAAGTGTCACCCTGGTCAAGTCAGGAGCCAAGCACAGTGAGGCATGGAAATGAAAAGGTAGGAAGGGAAGAAGGGAGGAAGAAAGAATGAACAAAAACAGCAGAGAGAAGACTCCCATCCAGGGGATGAACAGCTCAGTGGCTAAGTCCAAACACCCCCCAAGAAGAAGAGCAAACCTTCTTTCTCTCCTTCCCCAACAGCAACCGGCTGTGCAGAAAGCTTCCAAATAAAATCCTGGAGACTGATAAGATTGCAAGCAGAAAATCTGCCCGACAGCTTGGAAGATCCCAGTCCTGCCGTCATCCGAATCTTTGGGTTGAGACACTGAGTCTGTACTAAGCCCTGAGTTCACTGGAAGCTTCTTGGTGCTCCAGGGTAGTTTGCTCTGCTCTTCCTGGAGCTAAAGCTGGAAGAGAAATCATTTCCTTTCCTGTAACTCAGAACAATTATATTCTCTTAACGCAGACATCTGGCTCACTGCTGCTCTCCTTACTTACGTTTTCCAAATGCTATCAGTTCTGGGAAGATCAATTATTACTGAAAAGTCGAGAAACGCTCACTGGTTATTTGCACTGATTTGGTTGACAACATGCAGGTTCCTTATGAACTACGAATGTCCGTGGAGGGGACAGAGAGGAGAAAAATGCAAGACTCTGAGACAGCTTGGGCTTCGGAGCCTCCAACTGCAGAGACCTCAGGCGGCCTGGACGCATTGCCCAGGATGGGGGACCCTGAGCCGCCCTCCCAAAGCTCCCCCAGACAAAGCTGTTTCCATAAAGACAAATGGGTAGCCGGCGTTGGCCAGCGCCGCAAGCAGCCACGATGATATAATTGGCCTGTTACTGCATCATCTTTAATCAACAGGATCCGGAGTTTCCATGGCTTGTACAGCCCAAATCTCCCCGGCAGCCAAGAACCAGCAGGTTGTTAAAAGGCCCGATAGTTCTGCCTCACTAATGGGTGCCTTGTTCCCTCAACCCTGCTGATTTTTTAAATAAACCTAAATTCCAGTAATTGTTTAGTGTTTATTTTTATTTAGCTCTGGTTCAGATGCTCTGTGTCTCTCTGACAGAAATTGATATCTGGCTCATGGTGAGTTTTATTAAAACACACACACACACTCACAGACACACAGAGGCACAGACACACACACACTCATGCCTTTGCCGCGCGCCTGTTGGGAAGCCGTTTATTTACTTGGTTATTTATCTGGTGGAGGTGTAGACCCACATATCTAGAGTGGGAGATGGACAGAAGGACAATCTGCCCAGCTCTGCTTTCTCCCTGGCTCCTTCCCAGGGAAGTGGAGATGGACCCTGCTCATCTTTCACAAGGGAGCCCTGCTCTTCACTCGGGCAATAGACAAAGGTGACGCTAGGCCTCTAATTGCGGCTGCGTCGCTGGGAACACCTCTGACTTCTCTGGTGTCACTGTGTCCACATGCTGAAACAATTCACCAGAGAGGGCACCTCGTGCCTTTCTTGTATGTTTTCATAATAAACAGGACCCACAAAACTGCCTGGTTGCCTGTGTACAGCGGGGACATGGGCTGAGGTTTCCCTGCACACCCCGGAAACCCAGAGGCAAGATGTTTCCTAGTGCTTGCAACTGGGCCAGAAGGAGACTACTCCACCCTCACACAAGAAGCCCCTCTTTCCTTCTGGTACATCTCAGAATATTCTAGGTGATTCTGAGTTTAAAGGCTGGGGTTTTTTGGTGCTTGTCCTTTTTGGGGGGCTTGTAAGCTTATGCCATGCCGCTCACGGTAACCTCACTGCAAAAGGCTCATGCATCCGCTTGCAAAATCACTGCAAACTCATGACCTGAAAATCGGGCTTGCCAAGGTCAAGGGATGTGAAAGGTCAAACTGGAGACTTTTATGCCCACCCGCTGCCACACCCAGACAAACTGTCTATCAAACTGGGAGCTGTCCCAACTTCGCTATCTTCTTCCCACCCCCCCCAAGTCGAACCAACCACTGATACCTGTGAGGTCGACTCTGGGGCTATTGCCAGCATCCATTCCCTCCTCCTGACACCAATGCCATCTGCTGGTTCAGACCCATGAGGCTTCACTGGGCAACCATGGAACCTCTCACTGGCCTCTTCCCTGCCTCTTCCTCTTCTCCAATGATTCCCAGACCTCCACTGGAGTCACTGATCCCAGACACAGGCCTGATCTTGTCACTCCTTGGTCCCTTCTAGGGCCTCCTCCTGCTTCCTGGGAGATGCCCAAATAATTCCCATGGCATTTATGCTCCTGTCCTTTCCTGTTCCCTCTCCCCAGGCCTTCACATCACACTGGGCCTGAGGTCAAGGACCCACACACTGAAGATGGACAATCTGCTATTTTCATCTTTCCAACCAACTAGACAGAAGAGGAAATGATGTCAAAGTTCCTCTTTTCATCACAGAAAGGGAAGACTGGAATCAGTGAGAAGTTTTTGCAGTGGGTACAGAGGAATGCTGAAAAGGCCCATGTCTTGTCATCAGGTGTCTTACCAGCTGTGTGTCCTGGGTGAGTCATCCTACCCCTGTGATCCTGGCAGTGGCTGTCATGTTATTAATAATCTTATCCTGGGAGACTCGGGTTGGATGCTTGCTGCCATCTCTCACCACTGTGGGGGGCTGTTGTTGGCATCTCCATTCTTGGAGGTGGTTACCTCAAATTCTACACCCTCGATACCCCTTCCATTGGGACCTTCATGTGCCCAGGTCTGTACCTGGAATTCGACTCTGTCTGCTGCAAGCTGCCACAGACAGTCTCTAGCAGGGCCCGGGGGCCAACTTGTGCCCTCCAGACCATGCTGTCCTGCCACCGTCCACACCAGCAGAACTGCATTTCTCTGTGGAACCCATATTCCAATAACTGTCCCAGTACATACGGTGTGCACTCGGGTCTATTATCAGCTAATGAGTAAATAATATTCTGTTCTAAATCCAAAAGCACTACTAGATACCTGAGGGGGACTAATGGGCATTTTAAGACCCCTTTAATCACATATTAACGTGCCGCGAAGCAGGCTGCAGAGCCCATATGCCAACCACCCTGCGACTGAGGAGGCTTCTTCCTTTTAAATAAAGAACAAAGCAGAGGAAGAGAGTGAACCCTCATCCTCAGGTCTGGTCAAGCCAGGCCAACAGCTGGGGCTGGAGAACTACCCCAGAGCTGATCCGCTGTCTTTGGGTTAGATGGATATTGTCGAAGCTGCTCCTCCTTCTCTGGGATGTGGTAGGGAGTGGGGGTGGATTAGTGTCCTGGGGCTGCAGTCACAAAGTACCACCAGCCTGGGGGCTTCAAACAACAGAAACATGTTCTCTCACAGCTCTGGAGGCCAGAAGTCCCAATCAATGTGTCGACAGGGCCAGGCTCCCTTCTGAAGGCCCCAGGGGAGGCTCCTTCCTCGCCTCTCCCACTTTCTGGTTGTTGGCAGTCCTTGGTGCTGCCTGGCTTGCAGCTGCATCACTCCACCTCCGCCTCCGTCACCACAGGGCATTTCTCCCTGTGCGTCTGGCTCTTCACATGGCCCGTGAGGACACCTGTCATTAGACTGAATGGGCCCACTCTAATCCAGTCTGATCTCATCTTAACTAATTATACCTGCAAAGACCCTATTTGCAAATAAGGTGATATTCTGAGGTTTTGGGTGGATGTGAACTTTTGGAGGACGCTATTCAACCCAGTACAGTGGGGAGGGTCTGGGTGTGGTAATAGAGGAAAGAGGCTCAGATAAGGAGCCTTAACTCTGAGACAGCATAACATGGAGCTCTTGCCATTTTGTGCCCTCTCCCCCTCACTGAACATTCCAGAAAAGTTCAAGCACCCAACCCAAATTCCTCCCACTGATCCATCATGTCATATTAGCAACTTAGTTTCTTATTAGCCACTTGCCATCGAATCACATTAATATTTGTTTTCCCTAATACAATGCAAGAGTCTTCTCAGATTAGCAACTTTCTCATCACATTAGTGGAAACAACTACTAATACAATACAATCCGAATATGACACAGTCTGATGGAGAATTGCTAACACAATCCGACTCTCGTCTACCTCGGCGCGGGAATGCTGGTCTGTTGTTGAGCAATTCAGGGACACGCTGAGACAGTGAGGCCCTGGTGAGCAGAGCTATGAGGGCCACCACCCTCCACAGACTGGGTGAGGTCTGGGTGTGGAGGGGGTCCGCTTTGGCAGGAACCAACTTAGAGGGTCTATCCTGTTTCTAAACACTCTCTGCTCCCATAAGAAACATTCCAGCTTTTCTCCTAAACATCCCAGCAACCCTGGGATCTGCAGGGAAAGGGGGACAAAGAGGAGAGAGGGGTCCATTATACCTTCTGCAACCCAGTTCTCCGCAGCTCTAACCTTACTGGTGTGAAGGTCTGCGTTGCCAAGGTTAATTCATCAAGGATGTGTGGACACAGCAGAGCTCCAGCAATGTGAGGAGCTAGCAAACCAGGTTGTTGTGCTGACAAAGCCACAGGGAGGGTGGGGGTGAGGGTGACACTGAGCTGGCGACAGGCTCTCGGGAAGTGGTTTAAGGAAAACCTCACTCAAATCAGCCCGGGCTCTAGACTGGCTTGGATTCAAATCAGTCAGCGCCGTGTCCTAGCTGGGTGATCTTGGGCATGTAATGTAATTTCTCTGTGCCTCAGTTTCCTCCTCTGTAAAATGGGGAAAACACAGGGCCCATCTATGGGGTTGTTGTAAGGAGTGAATGAGATAGGAACAGAAAAAACCTAGACGCTTTCACAGTACTTGGCACATGATAAATCTGCCTTAAGACACAGTAATGGCGACGACTGCAAGCCCAGTGTGTCAAGTTCATCCACACATTTGAGTGAGCTCTGGGCTAATGCTATGAAAAAATTAAAAGTTGAATATGATACAATCTCTCCTGTATCATCTCCCTGGGAGACAAGATGCAGAGCCAGGGGTCGGGGGTCATATCACAAGAGATCTTCAAGTCAAACCAAGGAGTCTGAACTTTATCTTGATGGAAACTGGGAGCTGTGGAAGCAAAGGTCCCCAAGTTTTAGCAGAGCCGAGGGAATGGAGGCCTGTGGGGAAAGGAGACATTACTTCCTCGATGCCAAACCACCTGTCATCTTACTGGCTCCTTACGTCCTGGCAGAAAGAGAGATTGAGGGACTGCAAGAGATGGAGATAAGACAGAGGCAGGGAGAACTGAGAAGGGAGGAAGCTGAGTTTGGGCTTCCAGGGACAGTGCTCCTTTTCTTGCTCTCTCTGCCTGCCTGTCTGAGAGACTGGCAGAGCCCCCAGCCCATTCTAAACTATCCCAGGCAAGGATGCTGAATAATTCCCACCACCTCCAAACGGCACTCCACGTGGCAGCCAAAGCCTGCTGCCAAGAGGCAAGTGGCCAAGATTCTTTTCCAACAGAGACATCCCCTTGCCAATCAGAATGAGGCCGGCACACGTCCCAGAAAATCGGACTGTTGCTGTCCCATCAAGCCAGATGACACCGTCAGGACTTCTTGACCCTGCCCACTGTCCAATCCTTGTCCCCAAAGCCTCCCAGCGAGGAATAAGGTCCACACCACAAGCAGCAAACACCTGCCTCCTCCACGGATCCACCTGATGAGAGCGCAGCCTCTGGAGTCAAAACGCATGGGTTCAAAGCCCCGCCTCTCAGTTGAGCAGCTGTGCGACATGGGGCAAGTCACAACCTCTCTGAGCCCCATCTGCATCCACACAATAGGGTTCATAACAGTTTCTACCTCATAGAGTTGTTAGGGGAATTAAATGAGATCATATACTAGAAGTGCTTGCCCAGTACCGAGTGTTCAGTCAGTGCTCAGTAAATGCTCAAATTCTATAAGATACCCGAAGATATCTCAGCTAACCAACAATATCAGCTATCCAGAATGAGGCTGGGGACCAGAGAAGTAGCAGAAAAGTCCCCCAAGCAATTAAAGTAAATGTCAGAGTCAACACATGGAAAGCCCAATCATGAAAACCATTTTATATAGTATTAGTAATACTGTAGTCCTGTAATTAATATAATAGTAATACAGTAATTAGTAACCACCACTACCAAGCATTGGGCCTAGCAAATTGAATACATCTTATCATTTAACCAGTGATGTGCTAGTAAACTAGTAAACAGTGGTGTGCTTAAAAACCAGCTTTCTAGGAAAAAAGGCAAAGTTCTGATGTGTTCCATGGTGTAAATTCTCCCAGCATGTTCAATTCCAAGCTCCCACTGTGATGTCACCACCCCTGGAGCCGGAGGGAGGCTAACGGTCCTCACCAGCCAGCTCCAGTCACCACTGCATTGACCATCCCTATGTCCCTATTAGGTAAGTTCTAGTTTAGCCCCATTTTCTAGACAAGAATAACAAGGCTCAGAGACACTTATCTCCTTGCCCAAGGTTCTGCAGTGAGACGCAGCACAAGGGTCGCGTGCAGATCCGTGTGGGTTTCAAAGCTCATGCTCTGGCCCAAGCCGCCCCTTCCCCCCGCCCCGTTCCCACCTCGGCGTAATAATACTGACTCTCTCGCAGAGAGGTGACAGCACGAGTGTCCCTCTTCCCAAACCCTCGTGTTTTCTGTGCCCACCTCTGTTCAACCACTGTTCAGAGGTCACTTTTCAGGGGAGGTGACTCTGGTATGGCTCTGGAGAACCTCCTGCTGTCTGACCAGCTGTGACCCTCCGTGAACTTCGCACTTCTCTCTTCCCAGGCAGTGGAAGGATGCACCTTCTCCCCACTCCAGACAGCTGGAAACACATGCTTTTTTAACAAATAGCCAATAGGCCCATATCCCCCATGTCCTCACCTCCCTAAATAGCCCCTTAGGACATAGGGGCCCTGTTGGCAGCGCCTGTGCATTCCCCCTGCTTCTCAAACTTGAATGTGCGCAAGAATCACGTGGGGACTTGTCAAAGGTCAGATTCTGATTACAGGTCCAGCGTGGGGCCATGTCCCTGCATCACTAACAGGATTCAGGTGACACCGATGCTATCACTCCACGGCCAACCACACTGTAAGTAGTGAAGGTCTGAATTCCAAATGTTCAAATCCCCAGGCTGCTTGTGGGACCCCCGACACTCCTCTGCATCTCAAGGTTTTAGAAATCTTTGAAGCAATCATAGCCTAACCACAAACACCTTGGAGTTTGCCCAATTCATGTGGCTCCTTCACGGTCACTTTCTGTGATTAGCTTATTCTAACTCTTATTCAACAAACACAAGTATTCACTCTATACCAGGCCTGGGATGGTGTTGGGAATATGAAAAGACCCAGTCTCTGCCTCAGGGAGCTGATGGACTCCTTCATTTGGCAGAAAAGTGCCTACTACATCCTTCTGCTGGGCTTCCTGCATCCATGCCCACGGGGCTGTGCTGGCATTAACTGATGGGGCACCTTCAGTGCTCTGGCTCAGGGCCTCAGAGCCAGGGGAAGTTTGTTTGCCCAGTCCGTGGACATGGCCGGGCCTCCGAGGGTCTCACCTTCAGCCCACAGGACTCTGGGCTCTACTCGCATACCCACTGCAGACCTGATGTCCCCTCTGGGAGGCCACGGGCATCTCAGATTTCCTATGACCAAGAGAAAACCCTGGGCTCCTGCCTGCTCCCCACTCTTTCTCCCAGTGTCGTAACATCTCAGGAAATGGCATCGAGTCCACCCAGATTCTTTCATTCCATTCTGCCACATTAAATCATCCACCAGCGGGTCCCATCAGCTTCACTTCTAGGGAAGCCGAAGCCGTCCTCTGCCATCACCCAGCCTCCTCTTGGCCACCCACTTGCCGCCATAACACTTTCACAGGGAGCCCTGACAATGCCCTGGGATTGCGTCGCTCCTCTGTGTCCCTCTCCATCAGCTCCCTGGGTCAAAACCTCAGGCCCCTTCATTTGGGAAAGGAGGCCTGCAAACCTGGGTGCAGCCCTGCTCTCCATCCATATCTCACAACGCCTCCACACTCTGGTCACAGGAGCTCTCAGACCCCAGCGCAAGCCTTTCTGCCACACGTCACACGTGTGTGCACATACAGATACATACACGCCCAGACACAGACACCCACAGAGATAAAGAAGCACACATCTCGAAACACAGATACACTCCACACTCCACAGACACACCTAGACACCCACACACTCATACACAAGCCGACTTCGACACACACCTCACACCCAGACATACACCTCTCTTTCTATGGCTGACTCCTCACCCTTCGAGGTCCACTTAATAACCCCCTCCCCCTGCTCCCCTACTACAGCACACTATTGATTTTCTTTGCAGGATCACAATTTGTGATTTTGTGATTCTTTTATCTTATTGGTTTACATGCTTTTTGGCTGTCTCCCTGGCCTCTCCCAGACAGCCCATGCCAGGAAGTCTTGGACATTTTTCTTTTCTGCATTGCTGTAGTCTCAGATCCCAGCATACAGTAGGCACTCAATAAGTACAGAAAAGAAGAAGAAATAATCCCATAATCCTTTTCCTATTTTAAAAACGGGGCTGCACTTACACGTTTGTCTATGGGTTAAAATGTCCTGGAAAAGCAAATAAATGTGGAACGACCAGGAGAGAGCTGAAAGTTCAGGAGACTTACTATTCTATTGCCATCTTTAATGCCTCCCTTAAAAATGTTACATGTATATTGCTTATAGAATAATGCATCTTTGAAAATTAATATTTTAAAGTGGGTTACCCCAGTGGTTCTCCAAGTCGGCCCAGCATCCTGGCAAGAGATGTCAGGCTGGGCTCCCAGGTGGTTGCTGTCAACACCCTCCTGGGTGGGGGTGAGGGGGCTGAACACCAACTGTGCTTGAGAGCCAGGGGTCCACACCGTCCTCCCCAGGCCTAAGGGGAAGGGGCCTGGGTGGAAGCCTCACGTGGGCCTCATTTCCCGAGCCCTCTATCTTCACGGCCAGCCCATCTGTCAATGAAGGAAATTAAGTTTGTCCAGGGCTGGATGTTCCTAGAGCCACACGGCTGGCTCTGAGAACCGAGAGGACAAGGGCAGAGATTTCCGCTCATAGTTTGACAGTTTTTTCTAGACTCTTTGCAGGAATGGAAGCTGAGCAAACTGGCCTATAATCCTGAAGTATGCCCTCACACTGGTTTTTATTTAATAGAAAGTTGCATATTACACACACAGCCCTGTTCATATTATAATCTCACAAAATTTCCCTTAACCTGAAGGATTTTTAAAATTTTGTAGTAAGATTCACAGGACCTCCACTGCAGCCTTGCCACATCCTTACGAGGGTACTTCAGGCTTTCAAAACAGCCCTTCCCTCCTCAAGTCTGGTTCCCTTCCCAACTCCAGACTGTCTTTTCCACCCTACCCAGTCACATAATGATGTCCTTTCTCCAAGTGTCTGATCTTCTTAGAGAAGACAGGGATTTATAGAAGAAAAAAAAAACATAACAAAAAAACCCAAAGGGGCTTCCAGTTTGTCCTCTGCCCGCCCCCAACCCTGCCAGGTCCTTCCTATTTGTAGGATGGGAAGAAGAGGGGATTGTCTCTGATCCTCTGTTTTCACCTGACATAACTGAAAACTTTTTCTATTAACCTGTTCCATGGATGGCCGTCTGCCTTGCCTGTTCTCTTTGAACCTCCCTGACTGCATCTCCATGGAATCATGTTGGTCCTTTGCACATATCTATAGGGATTTGGTCTAATTTGGTCTTCTGAAAGTCCCATTTGCCTTACCGATCCCTGGACAATCTCAGGTTGAGATAATGTGGCATCTCACACACCCCTCCCCACCACGGTTCCAGGAACAGTCCTTGAATATTCTCTTCGAAATGCACCTCCTGGAATATATGTAGCTGTTGTTGAAGCCACAGGATTACTATCCCTGAGTGAGCCTTCATCCTCCCAACTCCCTCCTATCAGCCTAAAAATGACTTACAAGGCAGAGAGGGCAAATATACAGCGTGTGGCAACTGCCACTTCCCTTGCCTGTGGCAGACATTGCTAATGGATTGGCCACGCCTACTCTGCAATCTAACCCACCAATGAATCTAGTCAGTTAGACTTCTACAGTTGAGCTCAAATCAAAGCAATTCTTGAGCCGGAAGCGGCCACGCAGGCTGAGCGCAGTCTGGCAGAGCTCGCTGCCCCGCGCCGCAGCGCATCGGAACACCTGCGGGCCCGGGTACCGCTCGCCCGCGCGCCAGATGGCCGTGCGGGTGCGTGAAGGTGCAGGGCAGCACTGCCGCCTCGCCCGCCGCCGCGCTCAACTCGGCCGGCACCTGCCTGGACCAGCGCTGCACCGGCCAACCTGCGGGCGGGCGGGAGGCAGGGGGCATGCGTCAACCCTGCCGGCGCCCTCGAGGGGCCTGGAAACCCCAGGACTCAGGAAGCGCCCTCCCTCCCCTCGGGGGTAGGGGCGAGTCTGGAAACCCACCCCAGGACTCGAGAGGCATCTCCTGGGACCTTGACTCCCGTGACTTTCTAGGTGCCTGGACCCTCCCCCCATTTGCCTGGGACTATTTGCCTCACTCAGGTCGGTCCCACCTCACTTACAGGCCCAGTGACCCCAAACTTTTTCCCATCAAAACTTGCCCTGCTGCAGAAAAGCCCTGGGATCCTGTGGTTACAGTACAGTCCCAAGACCCCCTCAGAGGGTGATAATAATAAAGGCACTTACAGTGCATCTCTGTGTTGAAGAAAAAAAAAATTCTTACCCATCCTTCATCCTCCACCATTCCTTGCTCAGACGTCTGCAATATCCTTTGAACTTTATCTTCTAGTTTCTCCTCAAGTCTCTTTACCCAGAGTGATTTTTTTAAAGCTTCAATCTTTCAAACATAAACCAGATTCTAGCATTTCTCTACTGCAAATCCTCTAATGACTTCCACTGCAATTAGAATAGGATGCTAACTCTATCCTGTGCTCAAGCCCTGCATAAGCTGACTTTGTTGGTATCTACTTTCAGCCTCTCCCGACTAGAATGTGAATTCCTTTAAGGGAGGGAGTTTGGCTGCCCACTTCAAGGTAGTGGCTCCAGTGCCTAGAGCAGTGCCTGATGCATCAAATGTCTGTATACTGAATGAAACTGTCTTTTGCTCATCCAGAATGTGGTCTAGGACTCCTTCTCAATGTGGCACTTCAAGAAGCCACCAGTGAATTCTCAGAGTTGGCATGCAAGACGCAGCCTGCTTTCAAAGCCTGTCTGGGTGGGTCTACCCACCTCCAATTATCTGGGAATGAGACAGTATAAAAATAAATCATTTTAGCCCTCCAGACCAGCTGACTTCCTTTCATTACATGTAGTAAACTTTTTAGTCCTTACTCTTTGCAGTAGAAAATGTTTTGGTGAGGCAGAGCTTTGGGCCCGACAGGGCTGCTGACAGGGTCCCTCAGCATTGGGCATCCAGTGGCAGGGACCTTGGGGAGTCTGTGAGGAACTTCATTCATGTTTTAACCGATGCATCAATGAGGCTGTCACTGCAGAGAAAGATGCTTAGGAAAGTCAGGCCATGCATTACTGCTTCCTTGGTACATTACTTTTCACAACTGGCTGAGTCACCACAATGGCTGGAAACAGGTTCTAGAAAAACTACTGGAAAGCCCAGGAGTCCCAGAACTGGAGGAACCACTGGGAAGAAGAGGGAAAATATTTGGAAACTGGGAGCCCAGACGGGGGTGAGTTCTGGGCGCACTGACTGGTTTCCCTGTCCAGGGACATCTTGGAGCCAAAGGTGAACATTCTCGTGCTCCCGCCAGGTTTCTTGGGGAACGGGGATGACGGCGGGAAGAAAAGAAGATGAAGGCAGAGAAGAGTAATTAGTGCTATTAATTACATCTCAACCACAGCCTACGTTTCTGCCCCGGGATTAAAGAAACATTCATTTGGAACAACTATTAAGGTCTTAAATTCAGTGCTTCACAAATCAGGGCAGTGGAATGAAAATTCTTTCTCTGTAGGGACCAGGAGGCAGAGAGCAGAGAATTTTCTATCCAGGTGGCTGCAGCCCAGCTGGAAAAGCCAGTGCTTGTGAGCCTGGGAGGAAGACCATTCACTTGTTATTGTTGTTGGTGAGTTTTTTTTTTTTTTTAAGCTGCTTCAGGCAAGGACGTGTTCCAAATGTATAATCTAATGTGCTATAAAAGTCACTAATGTGATTATACTTTTATATCATATTAGAGAAAATGAATACTAATTCAATACCAAACACTAATTCGGTAGAACCCCAAATTGCTGAGAGGCTGCAAAACATTTACTGTGCTGAACTTTCTGGCCGGTGCCTGAGAGAATGCAGTGGTGTTTCCAGGAGTTAGGCAAACTGGGTGGTCATACAGGTCGGGGTCTGCTGGGGTCTGTCTTCCCTGTGCTGTACAGATGCTAGGGTGGTTTGCCGGGAACACACATTCTGTCACCTCAGGAGGGACTTCTCAATGCTCAGAAGAATTTTTCAAATCATAAGCAACGCAAATCCGTTTGGATTTCTAAATTAAGCGTGTTGTTCAATAGCACTGGAAGATGGGAGACAGGGAGCCTCTAAATCCGAGTTAAGGTTGAGAATGGTTTCTCAGAAGTAAGACTGCTAAGGAACTATGGCCTAGCAAGTTATATTAATGGCCAACGTTTAACTGAGTATTTACTGTAAGATAAGCACTGTTAAACTTTCCTCCCATTCATTCTTTTAATCCTTAAGATGATCTTCTGAGGTAGGAACTTTTTTATACCCATTTGACAGGTGAGGAAAATGGAGGCTCAGAGAGGTGAAGTGACTCATTCAAGGCTACACAGCCAGTGAGGAACAGAGCTGGCATGCTAGGCCAGGCTGATTCCAGAGCTGCATTCTTAATCATTCAACTTAATTGTTACTAGGTAAGAAAGTCTGGCCAATTGACCAGACAATTACGTGCATTATCTCATGTTAATCTTGAGGCAACTCTTGGGTAGATTTGTTATTATTCCTATTGTACAGCTAAACAAACTGAGGTTCAGAAAAGTGATCTAACTTGCTTAATGTCACACACTACATGCAAAGTGACAGAGCCAGGACTCATAAACACTGTACTATACAACTTCCCAAGTCCCCAAAACTAAAGCCACAATCCTCAAAGGGAGGTCTCGTCCCCTGCCCAAACCTCTGTTCAACAGCCCCTCTCACACGAGCCTCCTCTGCATTTTCCTGGAGACTCTTCTCCCACTTATGACCTGGGAGTCCACGGAAGGGCCGTTTGGATCAGCTGCCAGAACAATTCTCATTCCGTGGAATCTCTCTTGCAGGATCCCTGACTCCCTGTTCCCCCCACACCTCCATCTCACAGGGACGCTGTCCTGTTTTATTATCACACACCACCGCATCTCCCCATCCTGGCCAGCCACATCCAGAAATGCAGGGCCAGAATTACGGCGCATCCGCTTGTCTTCATAAATAATATTTTGCAATTTCCTCGTCCAGGGGCATGGATAAATTATTCTTCTGCATCAAGGTTACGATGATCAAAAAGGTGGCCCGGCTGGCCTTCCTCCAGAGTGGGGATAAAAGGGAGGCTCTGATTACATCGAGGCGCCAGGCTGAGGCGGGAGCCCCGAGTCCCGGGCTTCTGTTTTGTGGCTGCATGGCAATCAGATATCTGAAAATGCATGAACTCTGATTTTAAGGTCCTGCTGGAGAAGGGACTGACGTGACAAGCAGATGTGACTTTCACATCGTTCATGGGGGTTGACAGAAGGAGCCTTCTGATGACAGTGCATTTAGCACTGTTTTCCTGTTCCCTTCACTGAGAGGCCCCACGTACCCAGCCACGATCATATACGTACACGTGAGCACACACACACACAGACACACACTCTCTCCCAACAGCAGGTTTTATAGGCTGAACTGTGTTCCCCGAATTCTTACGTTGGAGTCCTAATCCCCTGGACCTCAGAATGTAACCTCATTTGGAGACAGGATCTAAAATGAGGTCATTAGGGTGGGCCCTAATCCAATATGACTGGTGTCTTTATAAATAGGGGAAATCTGGACACAGACATGCAGAGAAGGAGAATGCTTTGTGAACATGAAGATGGCCTTCTCCTAGGGAAGGAGAGAGGCCTCAGAAGAAACCAACCCTGCCAATACCTTATCTTGAACTTGTAGCCTCCAGAACTGCGAGGAAAGTAAATTTCTGTTGTTTAAGCTGCCCGGTCTGTGGTGCTTTGTCATGGCAGCCTCAGCAAAAGAATGCATTGAGATAGACTCTGAAAAAATCTGGAACCAAGGTATCAAATGGATCCTACTGGAATGAAACCATCAGTAGTATCTGAGGCTTATTTGTGTTCTTAATTATATAACCTGCTTATGGTCTATTTGCCACCACTAAAATAGAAGCTCCATGAGAGCACCATATCTGTCCACGACTTTATCCCCCAGAAGTTAGAACAGTGCCTGACTGATAATATATTTGTTGAAGGGATAAGTAAGTGAATAAATGAATGAATGCCAGAAAGGATGAATTTTGCTTCACGTGCCACCATTTTGAAGGATGGTAGCCAGAGATGCCTCTTAAAATAGAATGCAGTGGCTTACCCCAGCAAGAATATCCCTGCACACCTTGGGTTGCTTCATGAGATGCAAAAAAGAAAAAGAAAAAAAGGAACCTTTGCCCCAGTTCCCGCCACCACCAATTTTTAAGTGCTCAATAAATATCCATTGACTGACAAACAAATGGCAACAGAAAGCCCAATTCTTGCTAACCACTCAGAAACATCCAGTGAGATGGCCAGACCCAACCCGTTAGCATCTGATGGTGGGAGTGGGCCTGGCCAGCCTTCTGCAACTTCTCAGCCAGCCAAGAGATCTCCCACCCTCCTTGGGGAGGCCAACAGCACCAGACCCCTCTCTAGCTGAATGGCAGCACTGAGAGCTGGTGACAGACACAGTCCACCACTCCCCACACATGCTCGTGACACCCCACCCAGTCTCAGCAAGATGGCACCAAGCTACAGCCTTCTGCCCCCACCCCTGTCACCCGCCCGCCGTGCATCCAGTAGGTGCCCAATTCTCACTGCCCTCCCAAATCCAGACGGAACTGCGAATTCACCCTGTCAGTGCTGTATATCACTTTGAGATATATACCATATTAGCAGAAAGAACTGAATTATATTGCATTCATGATGCAATTAAACACTTCACTAGGAATCAATGTAAAACTGATGAGGCCTGAAAGTAGTGCATATGGCTTAGAACATTATAAAACATTACCTTCACTCAAATCCTTTTCAGTAGCAATTTAAATCTTCTTACAGTTACTGCTGCCAATGGTAAACCATCTACTGATTCATAACAGCGCATGGTAACGAATGAATTTTTTTAAAAATTTATTCAACTACTAAATTACCCATGAATCCGGAATAGCTGACAGGAGTAATCTGAATTATTATTAGCTCTGCAAGTATTCTGCATTAGCCAATTTAAAACCACGGTTCTCAGGCAGGAACCAGTTAGTACAGCCAGAGTGTTAAATGACTGCAATAGTTCTTCATTTTACTGCTGCTTACATTTAAAGGTCAAGAGATAAAAATTACATATGACTCCAAACATAGGAAGGGTGTTTATCTTTTTCTATGAATCGGGTCAGTTGTAAACTTTAAAAAACATCTGAGATGCAATTGTACAAACTCAAAGGCCTTTGGGGTATTCAGAAATCAGAAGGCTGGTCAGGGGGTGCATTTTTCTCCCTCCTCCCTCACTGCCAAGAAAGATGACATGGCCCCTCTTCCTTGTGGCTCTGAAACTTGCTCCCCCAAATAATCTAGTCCCTATTTTTCCTCTCTGACCTTCACATACCCCCAGGCTCTTCCTAGCGCTTGGGTAGCTCTGGAAGGATCTCGAAGCCACAGCAGGAGAAAGTCACAGGAGTGGGAGCTCCGTCCCCACCAAGAGGGCATTTGGGTCAGCCCTCTGCCTCCCACCTGGGGCAGCAGAAAGACTGAATCTTCCAGGCCCCTACTCCCTTCCCTAAACTGCCTTCCTGTTCATGCTCACCGTCTGTTGGGTTTTTTCCCTCCTCCAAAAGCCCAAGGGAAAAACCAAAGCGAGAGAAATAAATAAAGAAGCAGCTTTCTTCAGGAAGCCAATGTTATCAATGCATGATTGAACAAGGACCATAAAACACCAGCCTCGTTTCTCTGCATTGCTCTGGCAAGATGAGCACGTGGGTTTTGAGCTCAGCAGAAGGAAGAGCTGGGCAATTCAAGGCATGACTCTTCTTCTTCTTTTTAAAATTTCTTTTCTTCGGGGAAGAGTTTTTTTTTTTTTTTCTTTAACCACAGAGTTGATTTATGCTCATCATAAGAAATTCAAATGACAGAGAAGCATACAAAGAAAAACGTTTGACAGCCCTGTCTTTCCACTTTGTATTCAGCTATCAAACGAATAATAATTAAGCACCTACTGTGTGCTGGGGCACTGGTGCTACAGCTGTGAACAAAACCACTGGAAGACCGTGGGGTCTACTCCTCTGGGTTTTTCTCTACATGTCAACTAACATGTACATTCATAGGTAGAATTTTTCTCAAAAGTGGGATCCCATTCTACTACTTGCTTTATTCACCCAACAAAGTGTCCTGGACACTTTAAACTGAAAGGTACAATTCTACCATGTGTATGGACCATGTATTTGCCTAAACCTGCGAGGACATTTTTTGCTAATATGAACCATCTTATAAATGAACATTATTCAAGCTACCAATTAAGGGTGTGCCCAGCCTTATGCCAAAGTGGATGTTCAAACTGGCTGTTCAACCCGTCTGGGCATTTTAAGGGTGAGATGGTGTGAGGGGTGAGGCACTCCTGTGGAAAAATCCTTTCAACAGGCAAAGAAAGTATCTGTGTCCCACACTTCCCTCAAACGATCTTTCATGCACAAGCTGATTTCCATGGATTGATGTGGCTTTAAAATATGAGCACTCACAAGCTTACGAGCAACAGCATGAAGATCTGCTATTTGCAGGCTGGTGAATCCACCTTGGTGGGTCGGACAGCAACTACCCGATATCCTCTGCGTTGCCAGGAGGCCCCCAGTTAAACCAGAGGATCTAACTGGGGGTGACCTGCCTCCGGGGCGACATCTGCTGATGTTTGGAGACACTTTTGGCCATCTCAGTGAGGGGAGTGTGTACTCCTGGCACCTAATGGAGACCAGGGAGGCTGTAAAACATTCTTCAATGCACGGGATGCCTCCGCCCACCACGACAAAGAACTATCCAGCTCAAAATGTCAACTGTGTCAAGTTCAACCTTGCTTTAATCAAAGTCTGGGTCATATGGTTGAGTGACCGGGCTTTGGACAGACCTGTATTCATGGTTCAGTTAAGCCATTTACAAGCTGTGTGACCTTGGACAAACGACCTAGCCTCTCTGTACTGCAGTACTATTAGTGTCCTTACCTACTTATTAACAGTGTCTACTTAGGGTTCTTGGGAGGGTTACATGAGATAATTTGTGTCAAGTATGCAGTGCAGCATCACTTATTACTACCAGTATAATTATCATTATTATTATTAATTGTACCAGCAGCAGCAACAAAAGCGGTATTTTTTTTTTATTGTGGTAAAACATACATAACACAAAATTTACCATTTTAACCATGTTTTAGTGTACAGTTCAGTGCCATTAAGTACATTCACATTGTTATGCAACCATTAGCACCATTACCACCATCCACCATCCACCACTTTTTCATTTTGCAAAACTGAAACTCAGCACCTATTAAACACTAACTCCCCAACCCCTGGCAACCACCATTCTACTTTCTGTCCCTATGAATGTGACTCCTCTAGGCGTCAATCATATAGTAGGATACAGCGGACTCATACAGTATTTGTCCCTTTGTGACTGGCTTATTTCACTTAGTATAATGTCCTCAAGGTTCAGCCATGTTGCAGCATGTGACAGGACTTCCTTCCTCTTGAAGGCTGAATAATAAATTCCATTGTATGGATATACCACTTCTGTTTATCCATTCACTCACTGATGGGTACTTGTGGGTCTGACTCTGGAGTCAAAGCTCTGACTGTCATACTAGACTGCCACATAGCACTAGACTTGGTACTAACCCTCTCTGACTCTGCTGACTCTTCTGTAACATGGGATAATGAAAGAAGCTACTGGCAGCTACCCCAAACTGTTCCAATTCCCACCTGCCTCACCATCTGCATTAGTTTGCTAGGGCTGCCATAATAAAGTACCAAAGACGGGGCAGCTTAAAGAACAGAAATTGCTTTCTCACAATTCTGGAGGCTGGAAGTTGCAGATTGAGGTGCCGGCAGAGTTTGTTTCTTCTGAGGCCATTCTCCTTGGCTTGTAAATGGCCATCTTTCCCTTGTATTCATATCGTCTTCCCTCTGTACACAGATGTCTGTGTCCTAATCTCCTCTTCTTATAAGGACACCAGCCACACTGGATTAGGGCTCACCCCAATGACCTTATTTTAACTTAATTACCTTTAAAGGTACAAATAACTACCTATCTCCAAATATAACCACATTCTGAAGCATTAGGAGTTAGGACTCCAAAATATGAATTTTGAGAGGACATAATTCAACTCATAACACCATCTTCTACCAGAGGCTGGGAAGCTATAGCGTCTTATTTCCCAGACTCTCTTGCAGCTACAAGTGGCCACTGAGAGTTCTGGACAATGTAATGAAGATTAAATATCCCTCTGGAGGGCTTTGCTTCCTAAATTAAAAAGTGAAATCCTCACTGGAAGTAAACCTTTTGCCCTCTGCCCCTTTGGCCTTCCCTTCTTTTTCCTTCTTGGCCTGTAGACATGAGACCTGGAGGAGGAAGAGACATCTTGCAGCTACTGAAGATGAAAGCCAAGATGGTGGAATGGAAAGACAGAAGGGTCGCCTACCTGTGAACTTTGTTATGTGAGAAAAACAAACCCCAAGATGTCCTTCAGGAGGTGAGTGGATAAACTCTGGTACATCCAAGCAATGGAGTATTATTCAGTGCTAAAAAGAAATGAGCTATGAAGCCATGAGGAAAATTAAAATGCATATTACTAAGTGAAAGAAGCCAATCTGAAAAGTTTACATACTATGATTCCAACTATATGACATTCTGGAAAAGGCAAAACTCTGGAGACAGTAAAAATATCAGTGGCTGCCAGGGGTTGGAAGGTGGGGAGGGATGAAGAGGTAGAGCACAGAATATTATTAGGGGAGTGAAAGTACTCTGTATGATACCGTATTGGTGGATACATGTACATCATTATACGCTTGTCCAAACCCATAGGAAGTAAAACACCAAGAGTGAACCCTAATGGAAAATGGACTTTGGGTGATAATGTGTCCATGTAGGTTAATCTATTGTAAAAAATGTACTACTCTGGTGTGAGATGCTAATGTGGGAGAATGGGCATATGTGGGGTCAAAGGGGATATGGGAACTCTCTGTACTTTCTGTTCAGTTTTGCTCTGAATCTAAAACTGCTCTAAAAATAAAGTCTACTTAAAAATAAATTAGTAAACCTAATGAGTTTAAGGCACCATTAGCTGAGTTTCCAGTTATTTGCAATCCAGTGCATTTCTTAAAGGAGCAGAACCTCAGAGGGCACTGTGGTCAACGGCTGGGCCCTACAATGGTAGAGAGGTTCTGGACAGAGGACAGGGTACCCATACTGGAACCAGCAAAGCCTGATCAAACATGGTATGAGATCAGAGATCCTGCATGGGCCCTTCTGCCCTCATGCTCTGATAACCTGGGGGAAGGTGGTTGGGTTGGTGAAAAAGAGAAATGTTTATGGCTCAGAAGATCTCCTGGCAGAGGAGGAACTCAAACTTGAGATCAGGAGGTGGGATTAAAGATGGATGCCAAGCTGCCCCCAGGGCCTTCCTCCCAACATCATCCGTCCCCAAGATCCCAAAAGAAGACTCTGCTCTGCTTATCTCAGGGGCACAGAAACTTCCCATAGGGAAAAGTTGTGACCAGAGAGCCCAGTACCCAGTTTACTCAGAGACAAGAGAAAGAGCTGCTTCCATGGCCCACATTCCTCCCCACCCCACACAGGCTGTTGGATAAAGATCTTTGGAAAGGCCCAAGAATTTTGCCCCCTGTTGCCTTCAACAACTCCACTCTGCGAAACAGGATTCAAGCACAGCTCCACGCATGGGGATGGGAATAAGTTGGGGCATTCATTCATTCATCCATTCATTCATTCATTCATTATCTTTTAAGTATTCAGGGGTTTCAAGCTGGACAGTGGGACTTCAGAGATGAATGGGGTGGGGGCATGACCTAAAGGTCTTCTCAGCAAAGCGCAGGAGAGGGAGGTGCACAAAGTCACCATTATGTGTGCTGTCCTTCTGCAGAGCGAAGTTCAAGGATGGCTCAAGAAGAAGCAGGGTGGACGTCTGGGGGTCCTTAGTTAGTCTTCTCATGCCCAGTGGGGAACCAGTAAGTCAGTAATTCACTGAGTATTTATTAAGCACCTTCTGTGTCCCAAGTACCATTCTGGGCATAACCAGGGGTGGGGGTGGGGAGACATTTAGGGCCCAGTCTTGGCCTTCAAAGACCTCATGATCTAACAGGGAAGTATCGCAAGGCAGTCTGGGCACCAGGCAGTGGTGGGTTCACTGTGAGATGTGAGAGTTCAGAGAAGGCAGAGCTGGTCAGAGAAGCATTTTTGGAGGCAGCGGCCATGCTACAGCACAGCCATGAATGCCAAGTCAATTCAGACAAACAGACTCTGTCAGGGACACCAAGCAGGTACCAAGGAAATGCAAAGAGGTTTTGAGCAACGACTAGTCATCCCAAGCCTGAGAAGGGGAATTACATGAGATGCTGATGAAGAGGGAAACTGAGTCCTGAGAGCATCGAAGAATATGTCCGCACACACATCCCATGCCACGGATGCCGGAAGGCAGGTGCTGGACAGCTGCTTAGCACGCGCATGCACATTGATGGAGAAGGTACCAGGCGCCAAGGCCTCCGGAAGAAGTGGGCTCCAGCTTGGAAAGGAGGCATTGTCTCTTTAAGTGAGCGTAACACTGTATCATCCTTTCTCTTCCTATTTTGGGTTTTATTAGCAAAGCAGTACAATGTTTATACTAGTGGGTATTACATTTGCCAGAACAATTACAGTATGACAAATGGTACATCAATGTAATCCATCAACCTTGCCAAGACAGGAATCCTTTACTCGGGACTGCCATTAATTCTGCGCTCCCGTCTCTGGGGTCCTGGGCCCGAGTAACCATGACAACGTGGACGACGCCTGGTGCAAATGCTCGGGCTCCGTGAAGGATGGGTACTCCTTGGTGTGCTGGAATTTAACCTCTGACACCCGCATATTAGTCTACGCGGAGGAAGAAATTAGAGTTTGGGGCTGGAAAAATCCAGGGCACTTGGGGGAAGAGGTGTTTTTTCTCCATCATGGCACAGTGCCTCGGAAGTGGGGAAGGATAGACACCTACGGGTTGTGTGGCCAGCCTGTCGCGGGTTGCTGGATATCAGCTCCAAAGCCAGGAGCAAATTCAGGCAGGGATGTGTCAAGTCTCAGTAGCAATGGCAGCTTTTAAGGAAAGCAGATGGGGACTCGGGGCAAAGATACAAAGGCATTGAGCATCTGGAGAGAGGGGAGAAGGGGCAGTTGTTTTTTGATCTATACCAAAAGCCTCAGAGATTCCAAAAAAGCAAACACCTCCCTAGGCACATGGAGGAAAGATGATATGGTGCACACCTGACCCTCTGACTGGTCTACTCCAGCCCCGAACAGTTGATATATAATTTCTTGACCCTGGGCTCCCCCTACCTCCCCCAGCTGTAGCTTCTCAGAGCAGCTAAATCTCGATGGTTACACACAAGACTGCAGTCATCAGCTGCAAATTCACCAAGAGTTTCAGGGTTCCTCGATTCATCCTAACCAGCAAATTACGAGCTGGGAGCAGCTTTATAAAATATGAAACGACTGCTGTCAGTTTTTCCATCAGTTCTACATATTTTGCTGTTAACAAAAGGAACCGATAACCACTTCTCACAAGGAAAAACAAGAATAAAATCAAAGGCCCCTAATGGAGACAATCTCCAAAGTGCAACAACATAAGCCCATTTCTTTCTTTCTTTCTTTTTTTTTTTTCCTTCCCTGACAAATCAATCTGGCCATGGTCCAAGGATACAGGCAGACAGACGGAGCTACCTCACCTGTTTTATTAAGCCATTACCAGGATCATTTTATTCCCATTTATAATGTTCAATACATGGTCTGAAGACTTTTCTAATATAGTAATTAGATGGAACACTAGATAGATGGATTAAATTGGGACGATATTTTATGCTATTGTACATTGCTTTGCAATATTCTGCCTGGTTTCTGAGACACCAAAGTGTGAGCATGTGTGTGTGTGTGTGTGTGTGTATATATATATATATATATATATATATGTAAATATATCCCTTTTATTTTGGATGAGAAGGCTGTACTTTGCATGTGGCTCATCTCAGCATGAGCCTTCCCATGGAAATCTGATGGAAATGTATGAATCCATGCTAGAACTCACCAGGAAATCCATCCTACATTCCATCCCCCTGCCCCCAAACAAAGGTTGCCCAAGTATCCTCACTGTTGTCATGGTCACTGCAGCTGACGTTCACTGGGTGCTTACTAGGTACCAGGCATGGAGCTGAGACCTTGACATTCATCAGGAGGTCACATAACTTGGGGGCTAAAGAGCACAGGCTTTGAAATTGCCCAGAGCTAGGTTTAAGTCCTGGCTCTCCTACTTACTTGCTGTGTGACCTGGGGGAAGTCACTTTACCTCTCTGAGCCTCAGTTTTCCCTACCTGTAACATGGGGATAATATCGGTACCCATCTCTCAGGGCTATTCTTAAGATACTTAGATGATGCTTAGCATGGGGCCAGACAGAGAGTAAGTGCACAGTAAATGTCATTTTTATTATCATCTCATTTAGCCCAAGGAGATGGCATCATGCCTCTTTTACAGATGGAGAAACTGAGGCTTAGAAAAGGGAAACACTTTACCCAGGTTACCAAATAGGTGGTAGGCGTGGGTATCTGTGTCCAGAGCCTGTTCACTTAACAACCACAAAAGACTGTCTCATTTGAAGGGAGAAGAAGGGACACTTCTACCAAGAAGTGTGTGTGTGGGGGGGTGGAGGGGTATTGAACTAAGCCCATGAGCCCCTAATTTGTACCTAAGATATGGACTTAAATTATAATCTTAATTCTCAGGGTCTAAGAAATCTAGACTTTGGTGATCAACAAAGAAGATCTCCCTTCATGTGCCCTCTCCTCTCATCCCGTGAGATGACACAAAACGTGAAACCAGAGAAATGAGTCCTGCAGTGTCACTGGAGCCCACTCACTACTCAGGCACCATCCCCACATGGGAAAACTGAGCCACTGAAAAGTCAAACCTGGAACATCATAAAGAGATACGATGCAACCTTACAGAGTGGAACACTGACACTCAGAGAGGTGGTGTAACCTGTCTGCGGTCACATATTTTTAAGGTCCCATTAGGGACCCCTGCAGCACCGGAGCCTCTGCGGAGTGTAACAAGGGCTGCAGATCCTCCCAATTCCAATTATGCAAACAAACAAATAAGCAAACAAACAAAAACCAATCCTGCCCTCCTTGTTCCCCTGCCACCTCAGCTCACCTGTGCTGGGGCTATATTTAGCTGCAGCACTTTTTCCAGTTTTGTGTGTAAATGGAGAACATCAACTGGATGAAACCTATTAGTATAAAAGAGGAAGACGCACCAGCCACAAAGCTTGAACCTGACTGCTTCTGAAGCCCTGTCTTTGCCATGACCAGGAAAATAAAATTACCCTCCGTACACATTTTTCTATATCAAAAGAGAGTTCTTGATTTGACAGGTGGTACTATAACTCATTAAATAAAAAGAAAACTTGGATAAAACCCCCCAAATCTCTTTGTTGCCAGCTCAATCTACGGTACTGATGGGAAAGTGAGACTTGCCTCCACCCATCAAGAGACTCCTGGATCTGCTGTTCTCACTCCTCTGCCCAGGAAATTGGGCCCCTGTGTAGCCCTACATGGGTGTTTGGAAAGTTGTTAAATGGGTTTCCAGCTCACCCCAACTCTTCTGCTGCTCTTGCAAGTACAGTCAACACAGAACACCTCAACACTGGAAAAATTTCTATAAGGAGCAAGGTGAGGGATAGGAAGCTGAAGCAGAATAGGGATGAAAAAGAACAGAGAAGTTACTGGATATGCCAAATACTGACATTTACTCTGGGCCAGGCCCCATGACCACATCATTGCTTCTCTCAACCACTCCATTCATATCCCCATTTTACAGATAAGAAAATGGGGGCTCAGAGAGGTTAAGTGACTTACCCAAGGTCACACAGCTAGTTCAGGGCAGAATTGGAATCTGAACCCAAGTCTGTCTGATTTTAACATCTAGGACCTGTAAGAATGAAGAACCCTTTGGCAGACTGAAGGTAGGCCCACACTTTTGACATAATAGGCAGTTTCTTGGGGGAAAATTGTTCTTCTGAAATCTCATCCTGTTTGAAATGACCTTGGGAAGCTCAGCCCTGTGGAAGGAATGGACAAGCCTGTGTGATGCATATAACCATCTCTTTGTTCATACACTTCGTATAATAGATTTTCTTACATCAGGTTTTCTTTGCCACAATACAAAAGCCTCCCAAGGAAGGGGAAGCAATTGGCTGGCTCTGAGATGAGGTGGAGAATTGGATCAGATAAAGCCAGGAACTCCCACTACCTTAGAAGAGCACTTTCTGAGGATCCAGGAGGCTTTGCCCCAATGCAGAACTAGAAAAACAACAACTTCAGTAGCCATGACCTCAACTGCCAGTATTTCTGAACATAAGCTCTCTTCTTGAACCAGCTGTCCCAGGGCTCCTTTCCTGGATCATTGGGTCTCCCAGGGAGGAAAATTTCACAACTGCCCAGAGACCCACTACACAGATTGTTCCTTCTGGAGTCTGACTTTGGTGTTTCTTGCTGCAGCCAGACCTCATTTCCTTATAGAAATATCTGTGGTGATGACAATGCTACTTTATCTAGCCTACCATACAGACCCTTTGACTCTTAGTGGCAAGAGGGGGTGTTGTGATTTTTTAGATGAACAAATTAAGGACCAGAGATGGGGAGTGACTTGTCCAGAGTCACACAGCAAGTGAGGGTTGCACTTTTCCCCAGCATGAGCACTGAACTCTTCACATAGGGCCCCAAGGGGTAGAAGGAGATTCTTGCATCTCAGGAGGGGCTCCATCCCCCACCTAGGCCCCCAACCCTAGGAGTCATCCTTAATCACTCCTTTCTCCTCCATATAATCTATCACCAAATCCCCACCATTCTGCTTCCTAGATGTCTCTTGAATCCTGCCCCTCCATCCCCACTATCCCCACAGTCGTGCTCACTGGGCCCTTCACAATCTCTTGCCTGGATCATGGGCCCGGCTTTTCCTTGAGCTTCTACCTCCATGCTGGGCTCCTCTAAACTCTTCCCCATGCAGCAGCTCAAGAAATGTTAGTCACTTGTATCATCATCTTGTTCACCAAGGAGATGGCATCACGCCCATTTTACAGATTGGGAAACTGAGGCTTGGAGAAGGGAAATACTTAACCAAGGTTGTCAAACAAACAAGTGGCAGGCACAGGTGTCCGCGTCCGGAGGCTGCTTACTTAACCACGTCTCCTTTGAAGGGGAGGAGAGACACCTGTACCCAGAAGGTGCCTAAACTCTAAACACCATTCTAAAATCTAAACCACAGTACTCCCTGCTCAAAACCCATCTGTGGCTGCTACTACACTTGAGATAAAGTCTGGCCCCCCCACCATGAACTCATGGACCTGCCCACCTCCCTCTCCCACTGAGCCCTGTCCTGACTTAATGCTCCAGCCCCATAGCCCATCTTTGGGTATCTCACCCCCAATGCTCTGCCCATGCAGTTCTCTTGGCCACAAATGCCATTTGCTATTCTTCCCTCACTGGCCCTGCATGTCCACTCTCTGTAGTCTACCCCAGGCCAGGGAGGCAGAAAATGTCCCCAGAACACACACCTCCTCTCTCTGCTCCCCAAACCCTCTCCTTTCTTCTCCCACCAAGCACACTGGGACCAGTCAGACCAGCAGGATCCCTTTTGTCTCTGAAGAGAGCCTCCAGCTGACAAGAAGGAATGTCATATCCACGATCTTCATTATTTTATCCCCCTGTTGTCCTTCCTCCCCACTTCCTCGGGGATCCTGTGACTCAGGAAAGGCTGACAACCTGCTGGAGGTCACACAGCATCAAAACTGGGACTTGAGTCCAGGTTGGGTTGTCTTGGGTCAGGTGCTCCACAAGAAGAACCTGAGATGGGGATTCTTGGCTGGAGATTCATGGAGGGAAGGTGCTCAGCAGGAAGCTGGAGGGAGTGAGGGAAGCAGGCAGGGGCAGGGGGAGAAGCTGAGGAGAGAGGTGGGCTCAGCAGGAGTCCAGTATCAGCCTGATCCCAGGGGGAGCTCTGGTGGGTGAATGGTACCACAGGGAGGTCCTGCCTTGAGGGAAGGCGGCCAGGCTGTTGGTCCCCTGAATCAGTCAGTCAAAGGCTGTAGGCTGCCCCCAGAGTAGGGTGGGATGTAACATCTCTGGGCAGACAGCTCCTAGAGGCTGAGACTCCCTGGAAAAAGGGGGCAGCCGGGAGCTGCTATCAGCCAACTCACAGCAGCTGGCAGTGCTGGCTGGTAAAGGGATCAGGGGGTGCCACCAGCGACATCCCCCATAGATCTATGACCCTCCTTCTTCCTAAACTTCAGCAGAGAAGGGTGGCAGGATTGAGGATTCTTTGCCTAACCCAAAGCCAAACGGTAGCAGTCCATCTCCTGGAAGGGAGACCCTGGGGGCTGCTGTGGGGAAACTGAGGTTCAGAAAGGTTAAGCAGTCTGACTGAGGCCACAGAGCATTTCATCCCATTTACCATGGAGCCATTGCCTTCTGTAATAATGAAGAGCTGACAGGCAGCCTCTCTGCTGTTCTTCCCCCTCCCTTCCCCATGCCCCTACCCATACCCTTTCCCCACCCCCATGTAGCTGTCCCTCCCTTTGCTGGCTCCCCAGAGCCAGGGTGCTGGATGGAAACAGTGACACCTTGTCAAACAGGCTTTTGATAAATGCAAATCTCTCTTAATTTGAATTTAATTATCAATGAAGTGAGCGACTCCCAGATCGCTTCTCCCCATCAGAAACTGGCAGATACGTCTGTGCGCAGAGCGAGACTGGCATCTGCTGGTCCTCATGCCAAGCCCCACCTGCCTGGCCATGGCTGGTTCTCAGGGAGAAGGGGGGAGGGGGTGGGACGCAGGAGTCCCAACAGCTGGAGCCCCAACCTCTGCAGATTTCTACAGTTCACAAATGAGCCTTTCACAGGGCACCCAGAGAGGTTTTGGACACTTGTATGAAGCCCCACAGCAGGGCTGGACCCTGGTTACCTGACAGTATTGTGGCCAGAACTTGTTCTACTGACCAGTAGCCATCATCGGGGGTGGGGGGTGGGTGGCCCTGCACCTCCTTGGCCTCATGCTCAACCCTAAGCAAATTCTGGAGAGAAGATGCCAATCAACAATCATTGGGCACTTACTGTATGCCAAGTCACACTAGTTCATTCCTTTTGTGCAAAACAGCCAGCTCCATAGGGTGGGTACCCTGATAATCTTGGCGTACGGACATGGAAACTGAGAAACTGGCTGCTGGCCCAGGGTTCTCCCAGCCCGTAGCACTGAGCCTGGGCTCTCACCATGTCAACATGTACGTACCTGCCACAATCAGTGTGGGTTTGGCCTAGAGGGCAGGGGGATAACGGGTCTAAGTAAAGCAGCTCAAACTGTGGGCAAGAGCCCGAAGGTAGAATCTCCACCTTAAAAATTACACCTCATTAAAAACAAAAATACAAACAGCAACACCTATGCTCTGGCAGCCCTGCAGCCAGCATGTTACAGAGATGAGCTCACTGACCCCTGTGAGAAGCCCCATTTTACAGATGAGGAAACAGAGGTGCCCAAAGCTTGGGCTCCCTAAAACTGCAGCAATTTTTAAAGTCAGACAAAAAATACAAATCTCTGTATACAAACGAGGAAATCCAGATGAGTCAAAAATAGCGATCGCTCAAAATCCCACCACCATCTACGAGTACAACAACCTCTCCGGGGTTTCTTCAGAATATTCTAGGAAAAAAAAGTGGAGGGGGACGGTTGGATAAATGAGACCAGAACAGCAGGATGCTAACAATTGTTGATGCTGAGTGATCAGAAAAAGGAAGTTCATTGTATTTTTCTATTTCCATGATGTTTGAAATTTTCCATAATGAAAAGATTTTTAAAAATCTCATCACGCAGGAACAATCTAGTAATGTTTTGGCGTCTTCCCTTCCAGACCTTTCCCTCCCCCAAAGTGACTGACTTTAATTCAATTTTATAATAATTATAATAACAATAATATCAGCAGAATAGAGGAGGGCAATGGGACCACCTTGGATCCTCTCTCACCTCTGGCCCTAAGCTGCCCCCCACTGCCCTTTAAGTAGGGGATTCTTGGATCATATCTTGACCCCACTTCACCCACCTGGGATCTTTAGAGTAAGACCCTATAAATTCCTGCACTACCTTCAAAGGCATTGGATCTTGTCCTGGGAGACAAGTGCCCTGACAAATAGTGCTGGGTCCTGGAGCCAGGCTCCCAGAGGTCAGATCCTGGCTGGCACTTACTTGCTGGGTGACCTTAGGTAAGTCTCTTAACTTCTCTGAGCCTTCCATGTCCACCTTAAAATGAGTTAACAACTGTGGCAACCTCATGGCACTGCTACATCAATTAAATGAGATGATGTAGGCAAAGTGCTTGGCATGTGATGAGGGCTTCATAAATTTTCCCATCATTTTATTTTTGGACAAAATCCTCCCAGCCCTGCTGCACGTGCAGCTTTTCCTGAGGCTGCTTGAATTCAGGCCTGATCCCCTCACCACCAGGCCTTGCCTGCTGTCAGCTTTAGCAAGGTCAGCACGGCAGCCCTGCTCGCCCATAAGCCCATGACCCAAAAGCTGAGCTGCTGCTCTCCTCCATAAACCCACTCCTCCCCCAGGCATCCCATCTCAGGAAAGGGCAGCTCCATCCTTCCGGTAGCGCAGGCCAGAAAGCTTGGAGTCATCCAGGACGCCTCTCTCTTCCTCTTACATCCCACATGCAACCTATCAGTGAGTGCTATTGGCTTGACCTTTAAATTACAGATAGAATCATATCCCTTCTCACCCCTCCATGGCCTTCTCAGCCCCCCTCACCGCTTGCTTGGATGACTGCCAATAGCCTCCCTGTGGGTGTCCCAGCTCCAGCTCACACCGACTTGAGTGTATTCCCCATATGGCAGCCAGAGCCGGCACCCACATCGATGACCTCCCTCCTCTGCTCCTAACCTTCCATGGCTCCCAGCTCACTCAGAGTAAAGGCCAAACTCTTTACCAGTCTCCTTGCTCTTCCTTTAACCAACAGGCATTAATTGTGGTAAAATACACATAACATAAAATTTAACATTTTAACCATTTTGAAGTGTTTAATTCAGTGTCATTTAGTACATTCATAATATTGTACAACCATCACCTCTATCCAGTTCCAAAACATTTTAATCACCCCAAAACCCGGTAAGCACTCATTCCCCCTTCCCCCTCCCTGGCAACCACTGATCTACTTTCCGTCTTAATGGACTTGCCTATTCTGGACATTTTACAGAAATGGGATCATATGATACGTGGCCTTTTGTGACTGGCTTATCTCATTTGGCATGATGTTTTCAAGGCTGTAGCATGTGTCATTCCTTTTAATGGCTGAATCATATTCCACAGTATGGATAGACCACGTCTTAGACCATCGCCCGTTGATGGACACTGTGCTGTTTCCACCTTTTATTATTTATTTATTTTATTATTTATTATTTATTATTCCACCTGGTTATTGTGAATAATGCTGCTATGAACATTCGTTTGCACATTTTGTTTGAACACCTGTTTCAATTCTTTTGGGTATATTCCCAGGAGTGGAATTGCTGGGTCATATGGCAATTCTATGTTTAACTTATTGAGAAACCACCAAACTGTGTCCTGCGGCTGTACCACTTTATATCTTGCATTGGTGGTTCCCTCTGCCAGGAATGCTCTTACTCCAGATACTCACGCTGCCTTATTCAAATCCTTCATGGGCCCAAATGTCATCTTCTCAGTGAGCCCCTATTTAAAACTGCATTAACTATACCCTCACTCTAGCCTCCTGCCCCCAGCACCGCATCTCCCTTCCCTGCTTTTTTTTTTTTTCTGTATCACTTATTAAAATGGACTAACCACACATTTCACTTTTCTATTAGTCTTACTCTCGCTCTAGAATGTCAGCTCCAGGAATGTAGGAACCTCCTCTGTCTCACCACTGAAACACCAAGGCCTGGCATACAGCAGGTGCTCAATAAACAGCCCCCAGAGCAGTCTTTATAGTACACAATCTAACCCCTGCCACTCCTCTGCTCAAAGCCCAGGATAGTTCCTGTGGCCCTCAGGGGGGCCTGCCCTACTTTACTCTCCAGGCGTGTCCCTGTCATGTCCCCACACATGCCCTGTATTTAGGTCACACTGAACTAGCTGCAGGAACACAAGCACACATGGTCCTTCTGCCAGGAGTTTCCCTTTCCCACCCAGTTTTCCTGGCAAACCCTTCTTCATCCTTCACGACACAGCTCAAGTGTCACCTCCTCCAAGAAGGCTTCCCTGACCTCTCCAGCCAGAATTCAGTTGATCTCCCTGGGTGTCTTCTTCACAAGTATACCAGAGCCGCATTACTCTGAGTACATACTTGATTCAACTACACCATCAGCTCTCCTGGGTCTCCAGCTTGTGGGACTTCTCGGTCTCCATAATCACAGCAGCCAATTCCTTATAATAAATCTCTTTGTGCACGTGCACGCGTGCGCACACACACACACCCCTTGTTGGTTCCATTTCTTTGAAAAACCCTGACTAATGCAGGTTTTGGTACTGAGAGTGGTTCTGAAGGAAAAGAATTTTAAGGATGAGTTTTCTGAATTGATTCTGGGGTTTCTGGTATTGGTTCACTAATCCAATTAGATTTAAGGATGCTAATGACTCTATTTCCAGTAAAGACTACTGACAGTCCATGGTGGGAACTGTTTATAGAAATATGCAAAATAACACCACTGGATACTCCTAACCAGCCACTTATTATTTATTTATTTATTTATTTATTTATTTTTGGCTGCGTTGGGTCTTCTTTGCTGCGCACGAGCTTTCTCTAGTTGCGGTGAGCGGCGGCTACTCTTACTTGTGGTGCGTGGGCTTCTCATTGTGGTTCTTTTGTTGCGGAGCATGGGCTCTAAGCACGCGGGTTTCAGTAGTTGTGGCTCGCAGGCTCTAGAGCGCAGACTCAGTAGTTGTGGTGCACGGGCTTAGTTGCTCCGCGGCATGTGGGATCTTCCCGGACCAGGGCTCAAACCCATGTCCCCTGCACTGGCAGGCGGATTCTTAACCACTGCGCCACCAGGGAAGTCCCTCCTAACCAACCACTTATAATAAGCAAGGATCTGAGTGACTGTGTATATGATGCTTTCAAATATTTTTGGCAAACTAATATAATGAGGTCTGCTGGTTACTCCTAATGTCACTTGACAAAGTGGGGAAAGAAAAGGATGAGTTCAGGGATTTGAATTCCCAGCTCAAGTGCCACATAAATGATCTGAAAGCTTTTATGTGTGCCCTGAAGGAGACCCTTATCACCTGTAGCGGCAGGGCTGATACTGCTAAAAATCAAACCCGGAATCTCACCTCGCAACTCGCTGAATAACAATGCAAGTTGAACTGCCAGCCTGTGGAGTGTCTACTGTTAAAGTGAGGGCATTGACTGGGAAAGAATGAGATCGTGCAAGTCAGAATGGGGATGTATAGGAAGATCCTGATGCATTTTGGGACTCTGAACCCCTAAATTCTTTGCCAGTGAAGGAGGACTCCTCACCCGCAGCGGGAGTAGCTTCTCCATCCCGCGTCTGCGGGGATCAAGCCTGCACGGCCCGAAGAAACGGTAACGGCCCTCCCTGAGGCAGCTGCCAGTCAAGGCAAAGCTGATTCTCCTCAGGATCCACCCCTGCCTCTTTGCTTCTTTGCTTCTAGATCTGTAACGAGACTCAAGTCCCAGCACGCCCCTAAAGGTGAAGTACAAAATGTGACCCAGGTGGACGTGAGCTACACTCCAAAAGAACTACTTGAGTTTTCTAATTTATACAGACACAAATCTTGGGACTATATGTGGGAATGGATATTAAGAATATGGGAGGGGACTTCCCTGGTGGTCCAGTGGTAAAGAATCCGCCTTACAATGCAGGGGACACGGGTTCAATCCCTGGTCAGAGAACTAAGATCCCACATGCTGCGGGGCAACTAAGCCCATGCGCCACAACTAGAGCCCACACACCACAACGAAAGATCCCACGTGCCACAACTAAGACCTGACACAGCCAAAAAAAAAAAAAAAAAAAAGAATGTGGGATAATGGTGGAAGGAACATAAAGTTGGATCAGGCAGAATTTATTGATATGGGCTCACTAAGCAGATAGTCTGCATTTAATGTTGCAGCTCAGGGAGTTAGGTAGGTCTCCGGTTTGGTTGGTTGGTTGGCTGAAATATGGACAAAAAAGTGGCCCACAGTGATGGAGCTGGAAGTACTAGACCTGCCTTGTTTTACTGGAGAGGAAGGGAATCCAAGGCTTGGGGAGACTGGAATGTTAGAATGGATTTGTCATTTAAGACCTACTTACCCACACTGATTGGCGGGGCGGTATGTGTCCAGAAGACATACCTTTCACCACAACCGTGAGAAACAAATTTGCAAGGGGAGCCCTGGCAGTCTTGAAGAGCTCTGTGATTGCTGTTCTCTGTAGGTCAGACCTTATGGTGGGAAATGCAGTCATGGAATTGGGAAACCTAAGTACAATGGGAGTAACTGGATCTCAGGGTGGCAGGGCTAAGTGGTGGCACTCAACTGCCAAAGGTAAGGTGGGCACGGTCATCATAATGGGCAGCAGAGTTAGGGCTGCAATCAGAACAGTCTGACTCACCCAGACCTATGGCGTTGCCTAGGTGATCACAGTGTTCCTATAAGTGATAGGAAATGTACCAAAGTCTTACTTAATCTGGATAAGCAGAAAGTTCTAGGTCTCATGAATAAAAATTAACCTGAATCATAAAAAGAGAGAGTCATGGCCCCTCAATCACTTCCCAGACACAGAGCCCCTTGAATGCAGGGGAAGCCAGGTTCCCTTGAGGAAGGACTCTGGTACACTACTGAAAATTTATAACGTGAAATTTTTCTCCAAGCCTTCCCCAAAGGGACTGATGGCCTTTTACCAAGATGACTTTGCATTAGGTTAAAGGAAATAATCAAACCTTTTGGGGACAGCTTATGGAGGTCAGGTGATTGATGGAGCTGTAGCTCAGGTCTGTCTCACAGTGGGCCCAGTGGGTCCCCAAACCCATCTTGTGGTTATTTCCCCAGTTTTGAAACATATAATTGGAAAAGGTATACCCAGCAGCTGAATCTCCACATTGGCTCCCTAACCTGTGAAGTGGGGGCAATTATGGTTGGAAAGGCCAAGTGGAAGCCACTAGAACTGCCTCTACCTAGGCAAACAGTAAACCAAAAGCAATACTGCTTTTTTGGAGGGACTGCAGAGATTAGTGCCATCATCAAGGACTTGAAAGACGCAGGGGTGGTGATTCCCACCACATCCCCATTCACTTTGCCTACCTGGCCCGTGCAGAAGGCAGATGGATCTTGGAGAATGATAGTGGATTACTGTAAGCTTAACCAAGCGGTGACTCCAACTGCAGCTGCTGTACCAGAGGTGGTTTCATTGTTTGAGCAAATCAACACATCCCCTGGTCCCTGGAATGCAGCTATTGATCTGGCAAATTATTTTTTTCTCCGTATCTATCAGTAAGGTCCACTAGAAGCAGTTTCCTTTCAGCGGAAAAGGCCAGCAATACACCTTCACTGTTCTACCTCAGGGGTAAATCAACTCTCCAGCCCTACATCGTAATTCAGTTCGCAGGGATCTTGATTGTCTTTCCCTTCCACAAGATATCACACTGGTCCATTACAGCAATGACATCATGCTGACTGGACGTAGTGAGCAAGAAGTAGCAACTACGCTAGACTTATTGGTAAGACTTGTATGTCAGAAAGTGGGAAATAAATCTGACAAAAACTCAGGGGACTTCCACCTCAGTGAAACTTCCTGGGGTCCAGTGGCATAGGGGATGTTAAGATACCCCTTCTAAAGTGAAGGATAAGTTGTTGGATTTGGTCTCTCTTATAACCAACAGAAATGCCTAGTGGATCTCTTTAGATTCTGGTGGCACATAGTTCTCATTTGGGCATGTTACTCAGCCCACTTACCAAGTGACCTGAAAAGCTTCTGGTTTTGAGTGGGACTCAGAACAAGAGAAGAGTAAACATCAGTCAAGGACTTTACCTCCTCTTCTGGGGAAGGGGTTAGTGCATTTTTGGTTGTTCACAGGACAGTTGTATTGTGTTAGATGGAATCGTGACCTTGTTATCTTCTTTATTTAGAGATTAAGTATGGTTTAAGGAGATGCATATGGAGCCAAGTTGACAAGGAGTGGACAGGTGATGGTTAATTTTATGTGTCAACTTGACTGGGCTACAGGATGCCCAGATATTTGGTCAGACACTGTTCTGGTGTGGCTGTGACGGTGTTTGGGGATGAGATTAACATTTGAATTGGTAAACTGAGTGAAGCAGATTGTCCTTCCCAATGTGGGTGGGCCTCATCCAATTAGATGAAGGTCCATACAGAACAAAAAGCTGACCCTCCTGCTAGTAAAGGCAAACTCCTCCTGCCTGACTATTGAGCTGGGTTACTGCTTTTTTTCTGCTCTTGGATTCAAACTGAAACATCGGTTCTTCTTGTGTCTTGAGCCTGCCAGCTTTCAGACTGGAACTTAAACCATCGGCTACTCTGCTTCCCAACTGCAGATCTCGAGACTTAGCCTCCATAATCACGTGAGCCAATTTCTTTTAATAAATCTCTTACACACACACACAATCCTGTTGATTCTGTTTCTCTGGAGAACCGTGACTAATACATTTCATACCCTGGTGGCTCATTTGCCCTCTATAGATGTGTTTTGTTTAGTTTCTGCATCTTAAATATCAGGGATTTTATAAAAACATTCAAAATTCCAGAGTCTTTTTAAAAACAGGAAGTTCTGACCACACTGTGCCTGCATTCCTGCCTGGCAATCATCATCATTTAGAACTGTTAGACTGGGCATCTACTCTCTAGTTAGCCACAGTTTTCACCACTCCCTATAGCCTCGCATCTGCTTTCTGCCTCCCTCAATTATCTTACCCACTAGGCACCTGCAGAAATCTGAGTTTTCAGTTCCTGCTTCACATGTTCCCTCCCCTCTAGACTATGAGGCCTAAATGCAGGGACCATAAGTGTGTTCACCAATGCACCCTCAGCATCTGGCACAGTGTCTACTACAAATCTAGTACACAAAATACATTTGCTGAATGAATGAATGTTCCTTGCATCCAGGACTAAAAGCTAGAAGTGCCCCAAGGCATGGCAACAATAGCTCCCTTCCAAACACCCAGCACAACTTGAGAGGTATTGGGGGATCCAGTTACGGTAGAGTGTGGAATTAAGTGTCAACTCTGAACAGGCTGGCAGTTCCTCAAAAAGTTAAAAACGGAATTCCCATATGACCTAGCAATTCCACTCCTAGGTACAGACCTCAAAGAACTGAAAACAGGCGTTCAAATAAATACAGGCACATGAATGTGCACAGCAGCACTATTCACAATAGCCAAAAGGAAGAAACAACTTGTGTCCATCAGCAGATGAATGGATAAATAAAATGTAGTATATCCATACAATGCAACATGATTCAGCCATAAAAAGGAATGAAGCACTGACACAGGCTACAACATAGATGAACCTTGAAAACATGATGTCAAATGAAAGAAGCCAGACACAAAAGGTCACATATTATATGACTCCATGTACAGGAAGTGTCCAGAATCAGTAAATCCATAGAGACAGAAAGTAGATTTGTGGTTGCCAGGGGCTGGGGGGGTGGGGGAATGGGGAGTGATTACCAGTGGGTATAGGGTTTCTTTTTGGGGTGACAAAAAAAATGTTTTGGAGCCCCATAGAGATGGTGGTTGTACAACACTGTGAATATATTAAATGCCATTGAATTGTTCATTTTAAAATGATTAATTTTATGCTGTGTGAATTTCACCTTGATTTTTTAAAAAAGTGTTGACTGGAGCCAAACTGTCCAGGTTCAAATCCCAGTCTGACATTTGCTAGCTGTGTAAGCTCCACCCCCTGAGCCTCAGTTCCCTTGCCTATAAAATGGGAACAAAAATCGTACCACCCTCCATGGGTTTTATGAGGATTAAATGAGCTAATGCATAGAAAATACATAAGATCCGGCATATCCTAAGTGGTAAATGTTAACTATTCCTGTTATTACTCTGGGGTTGCTGAGTTTCCTCAGGTCCTTCAGGATTGGGTCAGCCAGAGGCATAGAAGACTCCTGGGGGCCCAGCAGGGCTGGCCAGGACTCCCAGACCCCATGGCTACATCTGACATCCAAGGAAGGGATCAAACATTTCCTGCCCAGAGGCTATCTATCTAGGAAGAAATAAAACTGTAAATATCAAAGCCAATGCATAACCTTCCTGGGCTTCTGTTGCAACTTCCTTTCTTAAATAATCATTGTTTAAAAGAAGTAGTCTGGGATGGTAGGGTGGGGTGGGGACGGGTTGATGGGTCTTCCACTCCATTTAAAGTTCACTGCACGCACCGACTTGTGTCCCATATCAAATATCTGCAGCCACAAGGAACTAGCCAGTGGCTGTTTGCTCTCCGGACGTTATTTATTGCTGGTGTAAATTGGCAGGATCTCCCCCGGTGCATAACTTTTTCCCTGACTTGTTTCTTTCCAGAAGATCCCAGACTAGGGGGCCAGCCTCACAGACGCCAGCAGAACAATCTTCTTTCAACAGCATTAATTATCTGTATGGCTTTCCATAACAACAAAAGAAAAAATCTTGACCCCACTGCCTGCCAATATTTAAAGCACTAGGAGAGGGAAATCTTTTTATCTTTGCATCTCCCAGAGCAGTCTGGTTTGATAAAACATCCTTCCCATTCCCCCCCTCCCTTTTTATATTCCGAACTTTCTGGCCTGATTAATTCTCCCCACCTCGGTAAAGGGCTGTGTATACTCCTGAGTGTTGACTTGATTTTCTTCTATAAAAACATCCCTGCAAGAAATTAAAACAGCGTAGCCCATTCTTGCTCCAGAAGCTACTTGTAAAGAGTCTTATTCCTCACTAATGGAAGGGGGCGGGGGGCAATTAAAAGATCTGTAGGGGAGGACAAGGGTGGGGGGAGAGAATGTGGAAAATGGAATATGAGTTGAGAAGATTTCTTTATTTTAAATTAAAGTTAAGGATTAAAGGCATCAGGCTTTCAAGAGTTATCGTGAAAGGCTTTTTAGCAGTCCCAAGTGGATGGGCCGTAATCTTCTTTTTAAATGGCTATATTTAGACCACAGCGCACTCAGGCAGTGGAACCAGAAACTTCCAGCAGGGGACTGCATGCAGGATGGAGGATGGTGTTTTAATATCAGCTGTGGAAACGAGATTTAACCACCTAGGAGTGATTTGGTTTTGAGGAACACGTAGCACTTGGAAATAGCACGTATAATTTAAGTATCAGTGGACGGGGTTCATAGCAAGAGTTGTGCCCAGAGTAAACCTAAGAATTTTGGGAAGGCCAGGCCTCACCTCAAATGCCCCTCCATTCAAGCGGTGTCTGATTCACAGCTGTATGACACCTCTGATGAAAGCATCTGTGGGTTATAACTTATACAGAAGTTTCTCGATGTGAGAAATTATCTTAAAACCCTGCCTCTTGTAACAGATCAATCCGTGGATAAAGTAAAGCAAAAAGGAATTGTTTAAAGGAAACACATTTATCTCCTTCTCTGCCTCCCAGTTTAAGCTCCATGATCATGTTTACTGAATCTAATTTGACTGAGTTCACCTTTATAAAGGATATTTGAGATCAGGCTATACTACATGTTTAATCAATATGGTAATGAACGATTCATCTCAAAATATAAGATACCAAGTTAGTTTTTTTAAACAATTTAACAAGATTTTTTAATGTCTGAAATGAAACACCAGTGTCGATACAGCACAGGAGCAGAACCGTTAAAAGTCTGGTGGGCAACAGGCGGGAATCCAGACAGAAGAATTCAGTAGAACAAGAAACCTTTGGGCTTCTGAGACAGCGGGACCTCCTGGGCTGGTTTCAGTGTGGTTTGGTTTTTGTTCATTATTGGAAGCATGAGTAAGTGTTCAAAAATCAAAAGTGACAAAGACCCAACCTGCAAAGCAACATAATCCTCTCCTAGGAAGCAAAAACACGTTTCCCACATTTCCCTCAAATTGCAAATCAAAGCAGACCCCGACATATCTTCTTTAAGCTAATCTCCAGCAGCCTGGTAACTTTAAAGGGGTTTAAATTAGACCAAGTTTTTTTTTTTTTTGGTGGTCACTCCCTTCCTTATAGGATGCTGGAGAGAAGGTGTCTAAAGGGTGCTAGGCAGGGCTGGGGTGGGTGGGAGCTAGATTTTCCTTCACCTACAAGATTCTACCAGGCTTCCCCATTCCCCTGTCTTCTCAACAGCCCAACACCTAGCAGGGGGCCTGGGAACCAACAGAGTTAAGAAGATTTGCAGGGACTTTTTGATGTCCCCTGCAGATGCTGAACCATAGCTATCTGTGGTTTTAAGTGTAAGGAGTCACGATCTAACCCACAATATTTCCAAGTCTATGCAATAGCTAGTGAACCCGCTAGAAGTCTTATAAAGCACATCTAAATGCACCAGCTTGTCATTCATTTATTCTTTTGTTTATCCAACACATGTTTACTGAGCACCTACTATGTACCTGACCCTGTTCATGGCGCCAGGGCATATGGCAATATATAGGAAAAGGGAAATGGTCCCTTGTCTTTATGGAATTTAGAGAAGCACAAGCAAGCAAGCAACTTCAATTCAGTGTTGGAGTTGGGTGATGGGTATGTGGAGATTCTCCACACTATTCTCTTTTTGTGGACATTTGAAATGCTTCATAAGACAGCTTTTAAAAAAAAAAATAGTAAATGCTATTTATTTGATCAATTTGTTCACCAGACAAATATTTGTTAAATGAGACCCAAGGGTCAGGCACCATGGCAGGAGAACAAGACCAAGGGGCTCCTCACCTTCAAGGAACTCAGTCTAGCAATGGTGGCTTTTCCCTATTAGATGAGTGAGGACAGTTAAACCTGTCTGAAGAATTTGTGGGGATTGGAGGGGCACTCAAAAGACCAACACAACCTGCCAGCTCAGTGGGAACATTCAAGGTGACTGTGTGCAGAGATTCTAAGAACACCACTTTCTGGATTAAAGGAACACTGTAGATGGGGATTGGCAAGCTGTGGTCCATGGGCCAAATCCAGCTCACCTCATTTTGCAAATAAATTTTACTGGAACACAGGCATGATCATTCTTTAAAGTCTTGTCTACAGCTGCTTTCACACTACCATGGCACAGTTGAGTACTGCAACACAGACTGTATGCCCACAAAGTAAAAAATATTTACTATCTGGCCCTCTAACGAAAAAGTTTGCCATACTCTGCCCTACAGTGTTCTTCACAGAATATTGTTGATAAAACTGAGAAAGTTTTTGTGAATTAAATCCCCAATCTGCCTTCTTTGGTGCCCCAAGTTTTTCACACACTGAGTTTGCTTAGAGCTGTAGTTCTCTGCCTTGGCTATCACTGGAAAGCTTTTAAAAACCCTCATGCCCAGGCCATACACCAGACCAATGAAATCAGACCCTCTGATGGTAGGTCCTGGAAAAAAAAGAAATCTGGATTTTTTTTAAAGCTCTCTTAGGTGATTCCAATGGGCAGCCATGGTTGAGGACCCACGGCTTAAAAGGAGAGACATCAGCTTGGCGTTAAGTTTTCAAGGATGAATGCAGACTGTTGATCCAATGCAGTAGCCCCATAGAAGTTGGCCCACCTCTAAAACCAGCTGGATCCATGGGGAGGGCCAGTTGGTCCTGGATTGACTCTGATGGTAACACCCAGTTGGGAAAGCAGGTGGGCTACAGGCAGTGGTGTGCTGGTAATTATTTAACAACTGGCTCCCCAGGGAAAAAAGCTCTGAAAGGTGGTGCTTGCCAGTTTCTATGGTATAAATACTCCCACCACGGCCAATTTCAATCTACCAACTAGACATCACTGAAAGCGGGGCTAGGAAGATATATATGTACAGTAGTATTACATTATATAGTATGTCCAGCATACAGATACGATAGATGTAAATAACCTCAAGAGTACATAATAGTAAAATATGTAAAATGATTTGGAAGTGACAAGTTTTGAGTATTTACTACCGTGGTTTGAAATAAATATAATTTATTTAACTGTAGTTAGGTTACGTAGTTTAATTCTTAATAATGTCTTGCAAAAGTCCTGGAAATTTAATATTTGGTTCTCCTGAGCTGGTACAAGGTGGTTCTACCACAGTGGAGGCATACCTTGGAGATATTGAGGGTTTGGTTCCAGACCACAATAAAGCAAATATCACAATAAAGCAAGTCACACGAATTTTTTCCTTTCCCAGTACAAGTTATGTTTATACTATACTGTAGTCTACTGAATGCGCAATAGCATTATGTCTAAAAAAATGTACATACCTTAATTTAAAAATAATGCTATTGGAAAAATGGCACTGATAGTCGTGCTCAACGCTGAGTTGCCGCAAACCTTCAATTTGTAAAAAATGCAGTATCTGTGAAGCGCAATAAAGCGAAGTACAATAATATGAGGTATGCCCGCAGTCACTTCAAAACTCAGAAGGTCAAGAGTTGGCTGGTAGTTACTAACGGAATTTACATGGGAAATATAATAAGGTAAAGGAACTGAAGCTCGCTGCTTCCTGGCAGGATGACCTTGGGAATGTTGCTTCCCTGAGCCTCAGATTTCTCATTCTATTAAATGGGGTTATTATAATATGGGCTCTGTAGCCAAGATGGCTTGGAGTAAAATACTGCTCTACAACTTCCTAGCTGTGTGGCTTTAAGCAAGTAACTTCAGATCCCCTATCTGTAAAATGGAGATAATTATTGTATCACCTGATGGGGGTTGAAGGGTTGAAAGTGCTCTTCTAGGTAAACAGTATATGGCATGTGGTCAATAATCAATAAATGTTAGTTCTCATTATTATTGTACAGGTTTGTGTAGAATCACATGAATTACTTCTTTATTGGGTGCTAGTGGCAATCATTCATGCTGTTTGCCAAATATTTCTGTCTCCCTCTCTTCTGTCTTGGCTACTTGTTGAGTGAGATCATATGACTAGTTTGGGCCAATGAGCTGAAAGCAGAAGTGATGTGTCACTTTCCAGGACGGAGTGTTTTATTGTTGCCACAAGACCCTCTGAGAAGTTCATCCTTTCAACATAGTGAATAGACATTAGAGCGGACAGCTGCTCCATTAGCCTGGGTGCCTGAATAACTGTGGTGAGCAGAGCCCACTGCCTACCTGCAACGGACATGTAAGCCAACGGGACTTGTCATGTGAGCAAGAAATATGCCTTTGTTGTGTTAAGCCATTGAAATTTGGGAGATCTTTTGTTACTACAGTATAATATAGCCTATACTGTCTGATACATTGCTAAATAAATGGTGTTTATTACTACTCTTAAGAATACCTCCATTGTCTCCAAAACTATAAATATCACCCCAAAACTCTCAATCTAGATCATATGCCTCTAACAGGAAAACTTTAACTAGTTCAACTCATTGGCAAGGTGTAGGGAACAAAGCATGGTATTAACTGTCCAAATATATGTTTGAATCTCCTACTTGCTAACTCTGCAATCGCAGGCCGATCACATCAGTTCTCTGAGCCTCAGTTTGCTGATCTGTGACATGGAAATAATAACGAGGATCGCATTTGCTCTTGCGTGACCAGGCAGTTGTGCAGCTATAATGACAGTGTGCGTTGCATAAAAACAAAAAGCTATCATCACTGGAAGAAATTACAATCTCTGACTGTGATAAAGTTAGGTTATTTCCATTGCTCTTCTTCAAGCTCCCAAGAATTCCAGTCAAGTTTTTGTTTTGCTTGTATTAACCACCTCTGGATCTAATTCAAAGTGAACAATATGTCTGGTCTCCTCCTTCAGGGATCCTGCCCAGGACTCTACATCCTTGAGCAACTTCTTTCTCTCTCTCATCTTGCCCCGAATCACCAACATTCTGCCACATGCCTTGGCAACCTGTCCCAACAATCTCACTCCTTCTCAGAAAGTTCCTCCTAAAGTCTTCCTTAGCAATGCTTACTCTGGGGATTTAATTAACACTGGTACCTATATATTGACTTATGATCAAAATGCAGAATGAAATCTATATACCCAAGTAATGTCCACAAACCATTTAGTTAACAACAGAATGCCCCTCAACTGCCGACTTCTTAAACCTTAAGGGGGGAAAAAAAAAGACTCTTAATTTCATCACTTTGTCCTTACCACTTTTCAACGTCGAGCAGGCTTTGGCATTTCCTAATTATGAGCACAGCCTAATTCAATCAAGATTCCACCACTGCTTTTTCAAATGTTCCAACTGATGCTGTGAAAGCAACACCTTTCCCCCACTCCCCAAATAAATTAAACCTCTGTATTATACTCATTACTTAAAATTCTCTGTAGATGAATTATTTTATTTTAAAAAATCATAATTACACACATCTACCTGTCAAGTGAATAGGAGTCATATACTGCATGTCAGCAGGAACTAAGAGTTAGGCAGAAGGCCAAGAAAGGGGTGGGAGGATTCGGCCTTGGTTTCTCCATTAGCAAGCAGAGACCACGGTGTGCATCAAACTGTGACTGACGACAGCCAGTGACCTGCAGATCTCTGCCAGAAGAACAGGAGGACATTCGTTCATTCATTCCTTTATAAATCTTTATTGAAAACTTACTGTGTGTCCGTCTGTGAACAGGCAGACCTGATCCCTGTCCTTATGGAACTTATGACACAAAACAGATAATCATACAAATAATTACCATTGTGATAAGTACCACGAAGGAAGAGAGCAAGGGCACCAGAGGTTATAATAGGAGCTATATCATCTAGTCAAGAGGCAACAAAGACCTCCTTGAGGAGATGGCACTTAAGCTGACACCTGAAAGAGGAATAAGAGTAAGCCAGAGAAAGAGCGGGGGACAGAAAATGGAGATATGCTATATTCATGGATTGGAAGACTCAATATTGTTAAGAAATTTCATTCTCTCCAAATTGATCTATAGATCCAATGCAGTCCCAGTCAAAATCCCAGGAGTTTTTGTTTTTGTAGAAATTTATAAGCCAATTCTAAAATTTATATAGAAATTCAAAGGATAGATAATGTCCAAAGAAATCTTAAAACAGATAAACAAGGTTAGAGGGCAATCTATCCAATTTCAAAGCTTACTGTGAAGATTAATAAAGTGTGGCACTGTTGTAAGGATAGACATATTGATCAATGAAACAGACTAAACAGACCCACACAGATGCTCATCTGATTTTTGAAAAAGGGCACCAAAGCAATCTAAAGGGAAAAGGGAAATTTTTTAACAAATGATGCTGGAACAACTGGATATCCGTATAGAAAAAAAAAAGTGACCCTCAAATCCTTACCTCATACCATACAAAAAAATGAATTTGAGGTGGATCAGAGAGCTAAACATAAATGCTAAAATAACAAGGCATCTAAAAGAAAACATGAGAATACATTTATGATTTGGGGGTAGGCAAAGATTTATTAGATAGGACACAGTAAGAAAGAGTATTCCAGGGGCTTCCCTGGTGGCGCAGTGGTTAAGAATCTGCCTGCCAATGCAGGGGACACGGGTTCGAGCCCTGGTCTGGGAAGATCCCACATGCCGCGGAGCAACTAGGCCCGTGAGCCACAATTACTGAGCCTGCGCGTCTGGAGCCTGTGCTCCGCAACAAGAGAGGCCGCGATAGTGAGAGGCCCGCGCACCGCGATGAAGAGTGGCCCCCGCTTGCCACAACTGGAGAAAGCCCTCGCACAGAAACGAAGACCGAACACAGCAAAAATAAATAAATAAATAAATAAATAAAATTTCTCTTAAAAAAAAAAAAGAAAGAGTATTCCAGACAGAGAAGACAGCATGAGCAAAGGCCCTGGAGAAGGAAAGAGTTTGATTTTTTTAAGAACTGAAAAAAGGCCAGCATGGCTGCAGTGTGCTGCGTGAGGAAGACAGTGGTAGAGTTTAAAACGCCAACTGCCACAATGATCTTTATAAAAATCCTGCACTTTAAGAGATGAAAAGACAAGCCGCAGACTGGGAGAAAATATTTGCACATCATATATCCGACAAAGGATTTAACTCTAGAAAATATAGAGAACTCTCAAAACTCAACAATGAGACAAACAAACAACCCAATTAAAAAAATGGGCAAGATATTTTAATAGACACATGACCAAACCAGATATACAGTTAGCAAGTAAGCACATGAAAAGATGCTCAACATCATTAGTTATTAGGGAAATGCAAATTAAAACCACAATGAGATACCACTTCACACCAATTAGAATGGCCAGAATTGAAAAACAAACAAATAAACAAAACAAACAACCTGATAATACCAAGCGTTAGGGAACACAGAGAACAGCTGGAACTCTTCTACACTGCTGGGAGAAAAACGGAATGGCACAGCCACTTTAAAGTAAAGACTGGCAGTTTCTTAAAAAGTTAAACATACGCTTATCAAATGCCCCAGCAATCCCACCCCTAGGTATTTACTCTAGAGAGATTAAAAACTATGGTCACACAAAAACCTGCACAAAATGTTTATAGCAGTTTTTTTCATGGTTGCCAGAAACTGCAAACAACTCAAACATCTCTCAACAGGTGAATGAATAAACAAACAGTGATATAACCACACAATGGAATATTACCCAGCAATGAAAAGGAGCAAAGTACTAATACATGCAGCAGCATGGAGAAATTTCAAATGCATTATGCTAAATGAAAGAAGCTAGATTTAAAAACATACACACACACACACACACACACACACAAACACACATTATCTGTATGTATGTATTGCATCATTCCATTTATATGGCATTTTGAAAAAGGCAAAACTTCAGGGATACAGAGCAGAGCAGTGGTTTTCATGTAGAGGGGATGGCGGAAAGGTTTGAATATAAGGGAGCACCATAAAAGAATTTTAGGGGGTGAGTTAACTGTTCCAAATTCTGATTGTGGTCAAAGCTCACAGAGCTGTACAAACAAAACAAAACAAAATTACCCTATGTACGTTAAAAATAAAACTTCACCAGTCATCTCATCTCCTGCTCAAGCATTTTGCCAGGTTCCCCACCACCTACCGGAGAGAATCAAAAGTTCTTAGCCAGATGTCCAAGGCCAGGCTTCTCCCAGAGAGTACTCTATACCCATCTGTGCTCCCTCTGCAACTCCAGCTGGCAGAAACTTCAGGGCTCCAGGCCTCAGGGCCTTTGTTCATGCTGTTCCCTCTGCCTGGAATCCTCCTTCCCTGGCAAACTCCTATTCGTTTCCCCAAATGTGGCTCAAACGTCACCTTCTTGGATAGTCCATCCAAAGCGTCTAGCGCTGAGGTTGGGTCCACAGAAATGCAAAATGCAGCCAGGGCAGGCAGACTGATGTGGTTCAATGTCCAGTACTTAACGAGGTGGTGGCCAAATTACATTTTAGATCAAAGTGTCTATATTCCAAAAGGGTTATCATGTGGGAAAAGCAAGAGAGGCAAGGAACATCTGTCCAGCTTTTCTTAATATGGCTTATTTTAACCTAAAGAAAATGACGAACTGGAAACTCTCATGAGACGGAAGTCCAGACAGGGTCCAGCTACTCAAGAGGGAACCAATCCTCAAGTTCTGCCCCTTTGGGGCCTCCAAAGCACACAACTCATCCTAAGTTTCCCCCATGCCTCCACGTCCCTGTGTCACAAGTCCACAGTGAAGAAGCAGTTCCTTCCCCACGCCCAGACAGATGAAGGCAATAGCGAAGCCCCAGAACGCCACTTAAGAAAGATTTCTTAGGCTGTGGCTCTGCGAGTCAGAAATTTAAAAAGCGGGGTTTCAGCATCATGCAATTAATGCAGCAAACATTGATTTCGGCACCATAAGAGGCCGGTTCATTAATTCCAGATGCTCCCACCAGTCAAACCAAGGCTCGGCTTCTTTGCAAGATGAGGCAAGTGAGAATACTGAATTTTAAAATTCCTTTCTGCAGCAACCTTTATTACCAAACAGAGCATAAAACCCACCCACCCAGACTGCTTAATTCTTCCTAAATAATTAACAACACCTGCTCACCTCCCTGTTTATGCAGGCAAAACTCACAACGCTGCTCGGCGCCCAAGTGGTCTCTCCTTCTTATGACAGGAGAGACCAGTTAGCCCTCAACCTCGGCCTCCCCCACCCAGCCCTGAACAGCCAGTGTACTTGCTTAGTGGAATATTCCTCTATGCCTCCCAATACCAGATCTCTTGACTGGATTAGATTTTTCTCTGAATCACCTTTGAAAGGTAAAGACCCAACAGGGACTTCCTGATAAAGATATCTGGGGGCTCTTTGAGGTGAAAAGGAGAAAAAGATGTCCCTTGGGAGAGACATTTTCCTTTGGAGGAGGCTTCTGCAAGTTGAAACCTTTCTTTTCTTTCCTTTCCTTTTTTTTTTTTTGTAAGGTAAATTTCCCTTCAGGGGAGTTGGTGGATTTAGCAAGACTCAAACTCTATAATTCAAGCCCAGGAAGGTGCAGGAATTGACCAACCAACTATTGGGTTTTCTTGTTCATCAAGAGAGCCTTGCTACTCAGTGTGGTCCACTAAGGTGGCTCATCATCCCCTGGAGTCTGTTAGAAATGTGGACTCTTGGGCCCCATCCAAGTCCTAGTGAATCAGAACTTGCATTTAAACAAGAATCCAAGGTGATTCATGTTCATGTGAAAGTTTCAGAAGCACTGGATCAGGTGGTCTGTTTCAGAGAAGTGATAATGAGGAAGAACCATTGCCATATCTGCAAGGTGAAAGTAAGAATACTTTCTGCTTGGCCTGCCCCAAGCTAAGATGCCCAGCCCTGCTATTCCAAGAACCATTATAGCCCTCAGATAAAACCTTCCAACAAGGCTGCCAGCCGAGGTCATTGGGCCACTGACCCAATCATGACATCCTGGCATGGTTCAGAAAACCCCAAACCACAAAGCCCTCAGTACTATCCAAAGGGTGGCCCCTGGACCAATAGTATCAACGTCACCTGGGCACTTGTTAGACATGCAGAATCTCAGGACACTCAAGGCCTACTGATTCCCCAGGCATCACAGAAGCTCTCCAGGAGAGTCCTATGCACTCTAAAGTTTGAGGACTACCGACTGAGATCTCTGAACCTCATGCTGATATCTGGCAGCCACCAGGCTGTTTTGAGGGACTCCTTCAATTGGACTCCAACTCAACTTGGGCCTTGGAGATGGCGGGGAGACCCACCATTGTTTTCTAAATGAAGAAGAAGTTGGGGGGAAAGAATAAAAGTGAATAAATGGTTCCCAGTGGGTCGTTAACCTGTTACAGGGTTGGGAAAGTGATGAGGCATCTGGGATCCAAGTTCAAAGCCACTGCTTTGAACCAACAATGAGTTTCTCTGGCGAGAGGCATCAACAGGCCCGACCCCTCCCCTCACCTGTACCCCATTCTCTCAATTTCTTTATTCAAGAGCAACTCAGGGATGAAATAGTCTTTTGAATGTGTGGGTTCCCTCTTCGCCACCCCCCTCCAGCCTTCTCAGTTATCCTGGTGAATGCAGCGAAGATTTCATGCACCAAATACCATCCTGCTCCAATTGTCATTTCAGGATTCGCACCATTTTAATGAATGCCAAAACTGTTTTTTCACTTGATAGAGCCTGACACGACCAACAATCACAGATTAGAGAGAAACTTCTTGCTTTTCAACAAAGGTTAATAAATAGTGACAGCATTAAGTCTATTCTGATTAACTATGCTGAAAGATATTACTGCTGTTTGTAACATGAAATCATTATTGGATTAAGCACAGCATATAAAAATGAAATGTGAGTTTTAATCTCAAACACAGACATGCAGGCTGCTCAGATAAAGGCGAGGTAACACGCAGAGGCTCATATTAATTTTTAAGTTGCTCTGATGAAGGGATATTATCTGTCATTTGTCTGGTCTGGATTTGATGGTCCCTCGGTGAACTCTCTTATTGCTCCCCCTCCAAAGATGCTAAGAGGCAAATAGCAGTGATACCCCCCCAACACACACACCCTTCACTAAGCTGTACCACACTGAGTGGCTGAAAAAAGCACGGCAGGACCCAAATAGGGATTGATGGACCACAAGTGGCTTCACTCTTTTGGGGGTTCTTTGACTTCAAAGACCTTCCCCAAGAAAATGCCAATCCCAAGTAAGGGGACGGGTTGAAGATGCGGGAGATCCACCCCGGTTTTCTAAATGAAGAAGTTGGGGGAAAGGAATAAAAGTGAATGAATGAGAACTCCCCGGCGGTCCAGTGGTTAGAGCTCCGTGCTTCCACTGCAGGGGGCACAGGTTCGATCCCTGGTCAAGGAACTAAGATCCCACAAGCCGCGTGGTGCGGCCAAAGTGAATAAATAGCACCCAGTAGGTCATTAACCTGGGACAGGTTTGAAAAAGAAATGACATCCAAATTCAAAGACACTACCTTGCCCCCTTCCCCACCATCCCATCCACCGTGGACACTGAAAATGCCCTGAGGTGCATTATTTTGAGATGTTCTGTACATTCATTCATTCAGCACCCAGACTGTGGTCTCTAAATACCATTTCCTAGTAAAAGGATCCAGGACTCCCTGGAGCAATGTCTGCATCCAAAGCTGGGGTGAGAAATGTACACAGTGAGTCTGGAAATCTTCCCAGAAAGCAAGGAGACTGTCCAAGACTACTGGAGGAGTCCAAAGGATTCAGGGGTCAACTTTCAGAGGTCCCCACGCACCAGAGACTGGACAACCTGAATATGAGTAGAGATAATAACTGAAATGGATGAGGACACTCCAATGACACTTGCATCCATGGGTTTATAACGATATTTTAAAAAACTCTTATTGGCCACTTTTGGGGGACACTGGGGAAGCAACTCTTTATTTTGAAAACTGGCAAATAAAGGGAAAGAATTAAGCATTTATCCTCCCTTTCCTGGACACACTAGCCTTCAGGGTGAGCAAATAATTGATGAGGGCTGGTTTCTCTGTAGAGAAATCTTCCAGCTAAGAAAAAGAAGAGGGACAGAATCAACCTATCAACATTTTGCAACCCCTAATGAATTAATGGATACAGGCAATGATTATCAGTGGGTGTAAAACTCAGCGGATGAAGAACTGATGGGAAACCTGACAATGGACGGATCAGGCTGACAGCTCCAAACTCCACAGATCAATCTCAATGACACAGAAAAGGAGACAGCCAGACTTCACGTACCTCCTGACAGAAGGGCACACCACCGCCCATGACGTGGTCTTGCCAAAAATATTGAACCAACATCTGGTCAAGCCTCTGAGGCTACCACCAGTTCACAGGAAACCCAGGGGATGGAGGCGTATTAAATGACACCTCAGGGATATGCTCAGCTAGATCCAATGGAGAGAAACTCTATGGGATGAAAGCCTTCTTCAGCAAGAATAAAAGAATAAAAGAGAGGAAGAGAAGGAGAGTGAGAGGAAGGTGGGGCAGAAGTAGAGAGGGGACAAAGAAAAAGGGGGGGGACACAAAATAAAATATGAATCGATAAGTCCATACTGAAACAAATTAATAATTGAATAGATAAATAAGTGGGGGAGAAAAGAAAAGCTCTTCAACTAATAAATGTAGAGGTAATGATGGAAAGAGAAAATCACCATTTGGCAAACACCGCAGTAATAACTGTTTCAGGCAAGAAGCATTGATGGATCTAAAATTAGTGGGCAAAAGAATTAGTAACAGTATTTACATTGTCTCAAAGTGTTTTCCCACAAGATAGTTATTAATTACGAAGGAAAAAACCCCAGTAAGTTCACAGCAGAGAATCCCAGCAGACAAAAGTGACCAAAGTTAACATCACTACTAATGGGACAGATGGTCACCATGTGCCTCCTGATATGATGCATGGAGAAGGACACAACATCACTCCTGTAGCATTTCTGCCAAAATGCATAAGCTGAAGCTAATCATGAGTAAACATTCCCAAATCAAGGGACAATCTACAAAATAAAAGGCCAGTTCTCATCACAAGTGTCAAGGTCATGCAACCACAAGAGCACTGTGTATTACAGTAGAGAGAGGCCCCAGATTCTCCTTCACCGTGACACAGTCCCTGAAAAGTCTACTTGAGATTTGTGCATCAAACAGTTCTTCACTTAGTCCCACAGGGTGTCTCCCTGCAACCCAGCACTGAGCACAGAAATACTCACTGAATGAATAATTCAATGAATAATAATCAGCTTAAACCAAAAAGGATTTTTACTGGCTCATATGACCTGAAAGTTTCAGGTCATCTGACTTCAGGCATGGCTGTATCCAGCAACTCAAATGATGTCATCTCATCCTACTTACCTCCTGGCTCAGCTTTCCTCTGTGTGGGTGGGCTTTGTTTTCAGCCAGGGTTCTCCCTTGGCAGCTCTTTCACCAGCATGGCAACTCCCAGGGAAAGAAAGCACCTCCTTCCCAGTAGCACTAGCAAAAGTCCCAGGATTCACTCTGTTTCAACTGAATTGGGTCCATGCACTTTAATCTGTTCCATATTAAAGGACTAAAGAAACATGACAATTAAATGCAGTGCATGATCCAGGACTGGATCCTAGACCAGAAAAGGATGCTAGTGAGCAATGGGAAAAATTTGAGTAATATCAGTACACTAGATTATAGTGTTGTATCAATGCTAATTTCCTCATTTTGTAATTGTTCTGTGCTTATGTTGAATGTTTACGTTACGTTATATTAATGTTAATCTGGGTGAAGGGAATATGGGGAATTCTCTGTATTATTCCGGCAACTTTTTGTAAATCTTTTTGAAACAATTTAAAAATAAAGGTTAAAGAATAATATTTTTAAATATTCCCTAATTACCCTACCTCCAAAGGTTCCCTCCAGACAACATTTCAGAACATCTCTTATTGCAGAGCACTTAGAATTATAAATTCACTTATTGCTTCTTTGCTGAATGCAGTCTCTCTTGCTGGTTTGTGAGCCATCTGAACACATGGCACTTTCCTACCAGAGGGAATCACTATACTTTCTTTACCATCCCCTTCTTTTCCCATGTAGTTTTTATTACTTTCTATAGTTACATATTCATCTGCACTTGGCTCATTCATTCATCTGTCCAGCCAATAAATATCTGAAGGCACAGGTGTGCCAGGTAAAAGCTAGATATTGAGAACCCAGCAGTGATCCAAGCACACAAAATTTCTACTCTTACACAGCTTTACTCTGTCTCCACCATCAGTCTGAAATCTCCAGGGCATAGAGCCATACCTGCTTTGTCTCCTGCTTTGTCTCCAGTGCCTGTTACATAGTTAGCAATCAAAAAGTGCCCACTGAATGAATAAATGGATGAATGGCAAACACACCACCACCACCTCCTCCAGCAGACATTGTTAATTGATCCCAGAACTCTTTCCCATTGAGCCTGGCCAAACAGGCATGCAGTGCATTTGCCTAAGTGCACAGAAGAAGCCTTGGTTAGCATCTGTTTTAGACAAGAAGAAACGAGTGGCAAAAGGCAGGAAGTCACTGGTCTTAGAGCACTGATAAAATCCAGTGCCCTGACTTCTAGCCTCTGCAGGTTCCACTGTCCCACGAGGTAGGAGACATTTCCACAACAGCAGTCAAGTTTTAGGCAACTGCTGGGCCTCATTAGATCTCACACCAACCTCCTTCCTGGCCCCTCGTTCTCCTCTCCTGGTTCAATCCAACTCAGGGGGGCAAGCACAGAAACATTCCCCCAAAACAGGGTTACTGTGCCCATGTTTCAGAGAGCAAAGAAACTTACATGAAAGTGGCCTCATGAGCTGAGGAATCCTGCACAAAGCTTAATTCTGCTTCAGACACCCAGGGACCTCCTGAAACAGGGACCATGGAGAGCTTGCCCATCGCTATGCCAGGGTGTTTGGCACTTAATTATACTTTATTTTCTATTTTCCTCTATTTGTTTCACGGCTTTACAGCCAACTTAACCCTCTCCCCACCAAACCATGAGGTAACCAATAGTCGCAGTTACAGGGAAGTTCCACCTCTGAAAGGCAAACACGTCCCAGCCCCTCTCCGAGCCTGTTTTCCCATTTGAAAATGAAAGAAGATGTTGTGAGGTCAGAGTGCCCTGGGTTCAGATCCTGGTTTGACCACTTCCTCTGAATGTGGGCAGGTACCTAATGCTCCCTGCCTCAGTTCCCCCATATGTGAAATGGGTCGATGCTGTGAGGATCACTAGGGAATGTGGCTGGAAAGCACCCAGCTCAGAGAGCAAGTTTGAAAGACAGTAGATGTTACTCCCATCTAAATTCCCCCTCATTTCTCACCTTGTGGGAACTTCTAGAATCACTGGCTTCTCCATTTCACTGGGTGAGCCTTGGGGGTGCTTGACAAATATTCCCGGAGTTAAATTTAGCCTTGAAGTGGGTGGACTTTGTACAGGGTGTCTGCCCAGGTGAGCACCCCAAAGTCAGGGATCCAGCTGCCTTGGACACCTTTGCATTGTCACTGCCTTGGGTGCTGCCTGGCACAAAGGGATTTTGTGTATAAGACCATTTATTTGCTTTTCATTCTTACATAGTTTTAATATCAGGCATTTGTTTTCTCGTTGAGGTTTGCAGGTCCCACCCCAGGCCTTTCTGCTCCCTGCACTCTCTGGCCCCCACCTGAAGAATGGGCATTTTGCCTGCCATGCAGACGCCCCCGTCCCTCCAAACTCTCCTGAGCCAGAGAGGATGTCGTAAATATGGTCGCAGCTGTGACATCAGGCCCTGCCCAGGTGAATCCTGCAGCTCCCTGGAACTCCCCAAGGCAATAAAAGAACTTAGCTGGGAACATGGAGAAAAGAATTATAAGTGACGTCTGCATGACATCTTCGCCTGACTGAATTAGGCAAGGAATCTGAGGAAAGGGGTATGTGCCCCAGTCAAGTGTCAAAAAGGTTTCCGCAAAGGAGAAACTTACGTGGCCCAAGGACTCGTATGACCCACATCAGGTGGGTGGGCTAGTGAGGAGTCTGTGGGTTTGGCCACAAAGGAGGAGGCTTGCCTGGTCTAACCAGGCCCTGTGGGTGATTGAAGGGAAGAGGTGAATGACACAGAAGAGTATACATTCGGGTACACCAGTAAATGTTACAAAGAGCCTCAGTTTTCTCACCTGTAAAACGGGGACAGAGTGCAGATTCAATGAGATGGTGTAAGTCAACACTTAGCACAATGCCTGGCTCACAATTAGTACTCAGCCAAAGGAGGAGGTGCGATGTATTATAATTGCTTCTGAATTTCAGACACAACAAATGGGCCCTGATGTACAAAGCTCTCCATCAACCATTTTACCTGAGTTGCTGGCCAAACAAAGCCCAACAGCCCCCCTTCTGCCACAGCCTCGCCCCTCCCAGTCCCCTCCCCCCAACACTGGACAGTAGCTGGTCCCCCATCTTGCCAGAGGTTCCCACACCTCCCTGCCTTTGAGCCTATGAACTCCTGGAACAGAAAAGTGTTTCCCACCCCTCCCCCTTTCTGTCACGCGTCAGCATTTCTTTCATTCAAGGCCCTTCTCTTGGAAGTCTTCCAAGATTGCCTCCATCAACATCCATCACCCGCTCCTTGGCACTCCCATGGCACTTTGCTCCTCTATCAGCAAGTAATACAAATTATTAGTTGTTAATATCATCACTGCAATCAGAGCTGCCATTAATTATCACCAAGAAATATTCTCAATTAATCCTCTGAATTACCCCATGCGGCAGGTATGCTCTCCCCACTTTACAGAGAAGGAAACTGAGTCACAGAAAGGTAAAGCCACTCACACAAGGCCACGTAGCCAGGAGGTGACAGACGCAGGCTTGAATTTGGGTCTGTGTAGCTCCAAAGTCCTCACTTTTCTCCATATGAGCGCCGGAAAAGGCAGCTGAAGAGGTGGGAACCCACGTGCCCCATCTTGAGGGGACAGGGGGAGTGTGGTTGTGAGTTACAGGCCCTGGAGGGGGCAGCAGAGCTGTGCACGGGCATGCACACACACGTACACACACACACAGCTTCTTTCTGGCTTCCCCGAGTAGCCCCCTCCTGAATTTCAGAACATCTCCCCTTCGCTGAGTCACCTTCCTGGGAGGAGGGGGAGAGAAATCAATATTCTGTTGCCTATCAACTCAGTTATCAGATCAACCAGCACTGGCCACCAAGGCCACAGCCAATCATTCCAAAACCCCCAAACCCCATTTCATTACAGTTATAAGAACATTTCCTTTTAATCACCCCCAAATATTTCTGAGGAGGCAGAAATAAATAAGACTGCCTGGGAGAAGACCAGACGCATCTTTACATGGAAGGGCACAGTGCAGCGTGCAGGGGCAGCAGGCCCTGAGCTCGGTGGGGACCGTACGACCCTCAGCATGGCTCCTGGGTCTATTCTGGGGGCAGTGATGGGCCGCTCACAGGGCAGATCACCAAGGGTGGCTACTTAGAGGAGAGCAGGTCACAAGACATGACAGCAAAAACCCAGCCAGGAAAAACACCAAGACAGAGTCCTGCTCACCCTCTGTGTGAGACAAATGGCACCCCCACCCCTACCCCTTCCTTCTAAAGAGGCGTCAACATTCCCTGAGGGCCACACTGGGCTGCAAACTCATGTGGTCTCAAAAAGGACAGCCAACGTGAAGAGCAAGGGCTGAAATGGGAGTCAAGGTGAGTGGGGTGGGGAGCCATTCTGTGATCTTGAGGGGGTGTCTCTGAAGCTCACTGTGCTGCTATTTCCTCCTCTAGTAAATAGGAATGGAGTTTATAATCCCTCTCTACCTGGTGACTCTGAACACAGCACGGTAGTAATGATAACGGTGAACAGTCAATGAGCGCTTGCTGTGTCCCAGGCCCTTTCCTTAAACCCACTGTGTGAATGATCTCATTTTACAGACAAGGAACGAGTAGCACAGAGAGGTAAAGCAACTTGCCCCACGTCACACAGCCAGAAGGGCACAGAGCTGGGATTTGAACCTGGGAAAGCCCAGCTTCTGAACTGAGCCCCTTCCCCCTTTCCCATCTCCTCACTGGCCTCCTGAGAGGTCCAAGTCTTTGGGACCCAATTACAAATGAACAGTTCAGCAAGATGAGTCCTGGGATTCCCTTTGGACCCTGCTGACCCATGACCTCCCATGAGCCATCCTGGGATTTGGCTTCTAAATTAAATCCTTAATGCCCCAAATCCACTAACAAGCACTTATTAGGCACCTCTCAAGTTTTTTATATTATGTACAGGGCAGGAGAGAGAAAGGTAAGAAATGAAACTGGCCTGTCAGGGATTCTGGCCTACTTGATGTGAACACAATGCAGCCAGAATGCAGCTGAATTAGATACAAAGCAGGAAAAAAGATGATTGGTGCTCCGAGAGAGAGAAAAATGCAAAAAACGATAAGGGCAAAAAGAGAAGAAGGCTATAGATAGAAGCTATGGAGCTCAAGCAGGACTTGAAAGGCAGGTAGGTTTGGGATACGCAGAAGAGAGGAGAGCACTCCAGGTGGTCAGAACAGCTTGGGCAAGTGCAAGGATCCAAGTTGGTCCAAGTAGAGTGACTCCTGGGACTTTTGCTAGAGCTACTAGGAAAAAGGGGCTTTCTTTCCCTGAGAGTTGCCATGCTGGTGAAAGAGAGCTTTCAGGGGAGAACCCTGGCTGAGAACAAAGGCCACCCACACAGAGGAAAGCTGAGCTAGGAGATGAGTAGGATGAGATAACATTTGAGCTGCAGGATACAGCCATGCCTGAAGCCAGATGACCTGGAACTTTCAGGTCATGTGACCCAATAAAAATCCTTTTTGATTTAAGCTGGCACCAGGTGAGTTTCTCTCATACAAACACAAGAGTCCTGCCCATTACAGTAGAGAGTGGCCCCGAATTCTACCTCACTGTGACATAGTCCCTGAAAAGTCTATTTGAGATTCACACATCATCAGTTCTTCTCTTTCACTTGAGTCCACAAGGCGTCTCCCTGCATCCCGGCACGGAGCACAGAAAATATTCACTGAATGAATGACATTCCCCCCACAGTCAATGCTTACCTGTCCGTCAAGGTCATATTCACTGCCTCGATCCCATTCCCTGGTCTTTGAGGTGTGGGATAGTGTCTCAGTTTTCTGCCATCACCCTACCTCTGGCCATCACAATCACAGTTAAGCGATTAACTCCAGGAAATGTTCCATGCACCCACAGCTATGCAAAGTGTGCATCCCTGAAGGGGAGGTGCCTAGATCAGGCCCCCTCTTCTGTGGGAAGCTGCCACGTTGTGCCCGAATCCAATCACTCCCTTAGCTGCAGTAAACTCGGGAGCATGATCCATCCACCCATCCAAAGAGCATTTGTTGAGCAATTACTACACACCAGACACCTTTTGCTTAAAGCCTCTGAATGAGTCTGGTTATAGAAATGAGCATGGGGGCAAAAACCCTGGGGAGTTTCTCTTCCATGAAACAAAGAGGTTCTGCCCACACAAGCAGATAAGACCCTGAAGGTAAGAGTAGTGTCCCCCACTAGACGGGAAACTTACAAACTTATCTGCTGCCAATAATAATAAAATGTTTTCCTCCTCCTAAAAATACCCCCTCCTTGCAGACTTCAAGACATCGAATTTGAACCTTCTCGATATCTCTGTTAAACTGGCAAGGAATGTTCCCTTGCAGAAAGATGAAATAAGAATCATAGTAATAACAACAACCTTCTTAAAAAACCGTTTACCATGCCAGATGCCAGGCTAAATGTTTTAACTACATTTAACTACATTTTAACTACATATTCCTTTGAACCCTTGCTACAACCCTAAGAAGTGGGGAATTGGAGGCTCAGAGAGGTTAAGTAACTGGCCTGAAGTCACGGGGCAACTGAAGGAACCAGAATTTCTACCCAGATCTGGAAGATTCCAAAACATCTCCGGGCCTCAGCTTTTTCCTTTGTAAAGTAGAAATAAGTAGGACTTACTTCAAAAGGTTTGTACGTATACTAGATGAGATAATGCCCATAAAGTGTTTTAGGACACAGCCTTACTCACGTGAAGGGCTTTGCCCAGCCAAATGGAGTATTTCATCATCAGTGTGCCCCTGACATGGTTTAAGGCAGGTGGGCTCAGGGCACCATGCGGTGCCAGGCCGGGGGAAAACAGCCCTCTGTACTCGGCTCTCCCCTCTGCTGTCTGCTGCCAATGCTCAGATGTCAGTTGCCTTTTGACAAGTGCACAAAACAGTTTAGGGTGCCCACAGCCACAAGCCCAAGCTTGCTGGATCCACCCCGGCAGGGAGAACTGCCAGGTGGCTCTCTTGCCGGTTGGCTCTCACCCCTGGCTGCTGCCCAGAGTGACTTAACCGAGTCTGTACCCGCCTTGCCAAATCGTTGGAGGAGAGACAGCACAGCATTTGACCCAGCCCACCCATGCAGAACACCCACCCCATAACCCATGCCATGACACCCTGGGCACTCCCAGCCAGATGCCTGGCACACAGCAGCTGCCTGTTGGCATAGAGTGGGCAAAGCTGCAGAAAGAGTGGGTTACAAGTTGTGTTTAAAAAAAAAGAAGATGATATTGTGTGCTGACGGGATATTTTAATCTGGGTTCAGGCATTCCAGAAATAACAATGATAGCTCATGCTCTACAGCGCTTAATCTAACCTTTTATGTAAAGTAAGAAATTTAACCCTCACAACATCTCATGCAGTAGGTACTATTGTTAGCCCAATTTTACAAGTAAGAAAACTGAGGCACAGACAGAATGACTTGCCCATGATCACAATGCAAGTAGGACACAATGAACCCAGCTGTCAGCCCATGTAAAACTGCTGTGTTCAAGAAAGGCCCCAAGGTAACAACTGAGAGACAGCCCTGAGGCTGTCGGGCACAATTCCCATTTTACAGATGATAAGACTGAGGCTCAGAGAAGCTGACCAACACACTCAAGGCCACACAGCATTTGAAGCCAGGCTCCCGAATTACATTTCACACTACTTCCTGATTATACTGAATTTTGCACAGCACCTGGTTTCTACTCTGTAAAATCCAGCTCTCTCATACCAGCCACCCTGTCCTGCATAGGGTGATACCACAAAAGACAAATCCCAGTAACAAGGAGGTGAGCTGGAGGGAGACAGGGATTAAAAAGTGGTTCCTCCGGCCCCGTGGAGAAGCTCTCTGGCCACCAGGTTCCCTCAGGGGGTGGGTTTTCTGCCCTAGAGAAGCGATTATAGCAGGTCGAGCCCTGTGGGTGGCAGGGGTCAGGGCTGCTGTGGCCCCTGCGGAAGCTCTGATCACCTCCAGGGCTAGGGCCGGAGTCCCCACTACCCAGCTCGGGGCAACCAAGCCCAGGGCACCAGCCTACCCCCAGGCCAGACCAACAACTGTCAACCAGGGGCTCTCATTGCCAGGCGTAGGCACGCCTTGAAAAAGCACATTCTGTTTCATAAAATAACTTTATATTTAGAAAGCAGCACCCAGAAACAAAGCATCCATTGCTCATATGGCCCAAGCTGCAGGGGTAAAGCTCAACAAAACCACAGCGGGAGCAGAGTGGGTTCAAAACGGCGCCATCCTCAGAGGCACCTGGAGGTTTCCTGAGTCTCTGACTGGAGTCGGGGCCAGGTGGGAGTCTGGCAGCCTGTCAACAGTGCTGGCCCACTGTATTCTCGAACCCAGGAAGGTGTGTGACAGGCTGAGTTACCCAAAGACAGCTCTGCCAGGGACTCCAAACGGGAGAGGATGGGAGAGCGCCACACACACACCCTCGACATGTTACATTCTCTCACATGTGTGCACGCACACACAGCATGGCTTACGCTCTCACATGCAATGGGTGCTCACATGCAACATGCCTTCACGTGCAACACACACATGCACACAACACGCTCTCACACAACATACTCGCCCACGAGACACTCTCCCCTACACATGTGCATGTGTTCAAATGCATGCTCACACACTCCTATTACACACACGGTCATACTCACACATGCACACACACGGCTGTATGTATGCACACAGACCCACACAGACCCACAGTCACGCACCCATGTGCCCCCCCAAGACGCTCACACACATCCGTGCACAGATAGAAAAAGACACGCAGGGCCACAGAGAAACATGCCCAGACCCAGACCCCGCCACACCCATGACCACCTCCCAAAGGCACAAGGACAACACAGAAAGACACACACACAGACAAAGAGTCACACCCAGTCTCGCACGTGGACAGCCCCCGCAAAGCCGTAATGCACGCAGAAAAAGACACACGGAGACCCACACCCGCCACACACACCTGGCTGGACGCATATAAGGGCACAGGGACACATACACAGTCACAGCCTCCTGCTCTCACGCCCACAGGTCCTGCCCACCGATGGCAGGTCCTGGCGCTTACCCTGGGCAGGGGTGTCCAGACACAGGCGGCAGCGCTCTTTCCAGCCCCAGCCCGGCAGCCTGAGCCCACTCCAAGGGCCTGTCACACAGCACCACCGGCAAGTAAAGAGCGAATGTGCAAAAATAAAGCCGAAAGGCTGCGATAAAGCAGTCCCCTTCCCACAGGACTCCGCGCTGATGCAGGTTCTGCTCTCTGCAATAAACATTTTCATTCTAATTTTAAAAGACATTAGCATTACCTCTTTGGCTCTCCATCCAGCCAGACGGTACCTCGCCTGCTGGGCCACCCGCTGGCCGCACTGGGCAGCAAAGGGACAGACGCAGGGTCCCAGGCCTTACGCCCTAAGCCTACAGGTCACCCGGCACGAGGGGTGCTGACCAGGGGCCTGCTGGCCACCTGGCTTTTATTTTACATCATCCTTGCAGAAGCCCACTGATGCTACACCCAATAAAGCGAAGAGATATACCCCCAAACTTCCTCTGGAGAACTCTGTCTCGCTCCAGCCGGGATCCCTGCGGATCTGGTCGTGTCATCCAACATGAGCACCACACACTAGGAAGGCAGCTTTCAAATGATGGGTATGCCCCCTGACAAATGGGGGGCTCGGTGTGAACTGGGGCACCGTCCTCCGCCTCCCACCCCACAACTCGCCCTGCCTGCAAACTCGAGCCTCACCTCGCACCTCCCAGCAGTGACTCAATCTGGATTTCCAGGCTTGGCAAGGACTTAAGGGAGGAGGGAAACCACAGGCTAGTTTGTGAAAGACAGTGAGCTATTTTTATGAGCTCAGAGGCCTAGACCCAAAATACAGCCTCCAGCCTAAGCTCTTGCCCCATCCTGCTCACCCTTAAGGTCCCAGGTACTCTGAACAGGTGATTTCTGCAAAGCCACCTCCGAGGCTTTGCCCAAGCTGTTCCCTCCTCCTAGAACACTTTCCTGTCTCTTTGCCAGAGCTGTACCTGGTGATCCTTCAGGTCTCAGCTTCCAAGTCACTCCATACCATATTGTTGGGGCCCCAGGGATCCCATATTGTTCCATGTTGAAAGGGGCAACCCAGTTCCTGCCTTCACTGAGCTATAATGTAGGTGGCCTCCTTCCAGAAGTTTCCTAGGCCTCCCAGACTGTGTTGAGCACCTCTCCTCAGCTCCCGCGGGCTCCGGGGCTCCCCGCTTAAGGGACTGCTCTTCCCAAGCTGGTTCCACCCACCTGTCCCTGGGTCTGTCTCCAGTAGCTATGGGGACTAGGGACTCCCCAAGCGCAGGGGGCAGTCTGCCGTGTCCCTCCAGGTCTCCCTGCACCGGGCACAGCATTAGCCCAATAGGTGGCTGCTGAGTGAGTAAATGAACAAAGCCCTCGTGCTGGCTGAAGCACCATGGCTCACAGTCTTCCTCCTCTACATCCAAAGACAGAAACCAGGAAAGGGAGACCTAAGTAAGTCCTTGCTAGAGAGAGGATGTGACATTGGCTCTGGCTCGCTCGCAGCTCTTATCTGCTCTGCCCTGGGGCTGGGGGTACAGCCCCCTCCAGCCATTCCCAAATGTTTCCACATTACTATGTTAGCAATCAAGGCTCCACAGGCCCCGAGCATAAAAATGTGGGATGAAAAAGAGAAATGTCAGCAGATGGCTCACAGCAGCCTCAGAGCCCTCCCTCTGGGGCCTCTTGAATCTTCCTGCATCGGTCCTTTACTGGGTAGTCCCAATGCCACGGCCTGGCTCAGGCCCCCCTCCCCCCACACAGGTCTGGATGACTGCAGTAGTTCCTCGCGGTCTCCCTGACTCTGCTCTTACCCCCTCACAATCCCTCCTCTCCAGGGTGGCCTGAGGGCTCCTTGCAAAAGGTAACTGGCTTCCATCACTGCCACTCCAGGCTCAAACCTCTCCATGGCTTCCTGCAGTCTTAGAATTAAACCCCTAAATCCTCACCCTGAGCCTCCAGGAAAAGTCCAATCTCTACGTGGTGGCCCAGGAGGTCCCGCCTGACCTGACATCCACCACCAGCTCCAAGCTGACCTTGATCTCCAACTGAATGAGTCACCAGTCCCCAGTGTCCCCAGTTCTCATCCTCTGTGCCAGTGCCCATGATGTTCCCTGTGTCTGATGCTGTTTCCTGGTGTAAAAGAATGGCAACCCTAATTCCCTGCTTGGGAAACACATCCTTCCAGACTTGCGGCAAAGAGTTTCTTTGAGGCTCCTTCCCAGCTCCTGACTCTAAGCCCCTGCACAGCCAAGTACCCAGTGCCGAAGAAACCTCCATCTTGTGCTGTCATGGGTGGTCTTCTCTCCCTGGTGACCCTCTTGAGAGCAGGAGTCCCATTTTATTTATCTAGAGGCTACCCAGATCTGGCCCAGAGTAGACACATTAATATGTATTAGTGATTACTGCTATGATGAATATATTTTTCAAGCTCCCTCTGTGGCCTGGTGCCTTGCTCTAAGCTCTCGTATTAGTTTGTTTCTAATAAATCAAGCCAAAAGGAAAGATCCAGATGCCTCAGCTTCCTCTGCAACTCCCCACGCTCCAGTCTGAAGGTGGAACGCTTGAGGATTAGCATGTGAGCAGTGGAAGGAAGGCCCTCCTACCAGAAATGACACAGGAAGTGGGGGAGATGACAGGGCTCACCACCCCAAGAGAGGCACCTGAGTATCTGAGTACATGATCCGTCCAGAACAATGTGGGTCTTCATTCCAAGGCTACCTTGTGGGTCTCAGGGGACTCACACAGGTCTGAGGCTCCCACATCACCTTCCTTGGGCTCCTGTCAGCAGTCGGGACAGGGTTAGCATGAGGTAGGCTATGTGTGCTTTTAAAGACAGGTGGGACCCTGAGGAAGGGACAGGAAAGACCCCCAGCACAGGGTCCCTAGGGGTGCTGGGCTCTGCCAGATGGGTTGGCAAGACCCTACTTTTAGGACTTAACACTTTGTCTTGAGGCCAACATCTACCCTCGTCTGGCTGGGTCTCTTGGACAATTCCAGCTCCACTCACACACCTGCCCAATGGCTGAGCTGCCCCTGCTTTCTGGAGGGAAAGAGGAGGCTGGAGACACAACTAAACTGGGAAGAGGGACAGGTGAGAGGAAGGCTGTGTGGCCTCAGGCAAGTGACTTTACTTCTCTGAGCCTCAGTTTCCTCATCTCAAAAATGTAAGTAATAAAAGCTTCTGAGATCCCACACAGGGAGTACCCAACATGGGGTCTGGCCTCCCACTCTGCTCCATGCATAAGGGTCATTATGGCGATATTTTGGGCAAACCCAACTGGCTTCTGAAGAGCAGGAAGAAAGGCCAGAGGGGAAGAGAGCAGCCCAGGGAGGACAAAGAGCCTTGGCCCAGGCAACTGGGGAACTTGAGACCATGGTCCCCCCTCCCTATACCCAGAGAGGTTCCACTTTGGACCTTCTGGGCAGCTGCGGGAATGTAAACCAGGCTCTGGCTCTGGTGATGATAATGCTCTGAGTGTCAGGCAGCTCTTGGTTCTCCACACTGTGAGGCGAGGCTCAGTGGCACGGATAATTCAGGGGCTGTCACTCATCCATGAGACACTCTTATCAGGTGTGGCCGAGCCCCTCAAACTGTCTCCTGCCCCTGATTCACTGCTAGCTCTATTTGGCTTTGGGGGTTGTGAAACTTCCCGGCCCCTGCACCCTTGCTGGAGGAAAGGGTGGGGTGGGAGCTCAGGTCCGGCACCCTGGGGACAGCTCACGGCTCCAGCACAGAACAGACCCACCAGAGCTACCACGATTTGTGGGGGGGTTCCCTCCAGCCCAGTTTCAGTGTCAAGCGCTTTAGACCAGCATTTCCTGCCTCTGCACAGGTCTGGAGTAGTGTGTCCCCTATTATGGCTTCAAGATCTTGAAAGGGGGCAATAGTGTTCAAAGCAGACAAAACAGAGGTTGTGAGTTCCCTGGGGTCATGGAGAGCAATAATAATAATAGTAATATCAATAAAACATTAATAATAGTAACAGCTCTAACTTACTGAACACCAGCTTTATGCTGGACCTTATGCTGGGTCCTCCACCAGCATTCTCTCATTTACTCCTCAGTACGGCCCTTCAGGAAGGTAGCATTCCACTTATCTTACGAACGAGGAAACATTTAAAATGGTGAAGGCACTTGCTCCATTATCCTATTTTACAGACTAGGAAACAAAGACCCAGAGAAGGCAAGCCACTTGCTTGAAGACAGACAGCAGTTAACAGACCAGAATTTAATCCCAAGGCTACCTGACCTTCATGCTCTTAGCCACAGCTGTTTCCTTCCCAGCAAAATCCATGCCAGTCATTCAACAAACAGTTGCTGAGCCTTTAAGAAACTCCAGAGAGTGGCTGGGGAGACTACAGGTAACATGATGAGTCCCCGCACCCTTGCAGGTGACCAGCTAACGGGGGAAAGACAGACACTGAAGGTTCCCTCACTCCCAAGGGCGGCAAGCGTCAGGTAGGGAACTGAGGGGAGACTTTATAACAAAGAGAGTCTACCTTCTCCCAGAGATCAAGAGAGCCCTCCTGGTTAAACATGATGCTTTCTAGGCTGCACAAAACTTCTGGTTCTGAGGGGCAAGACAGACATTTGCTGGACAATCACATAAATCCTTTCTATCACTTAAAATGGTGGGTGCCACCAAAGGGTCAGGCGCTGTAACCAGGGCCCAGCAGGAAGACACATATCCCTGTCCCCTGTCCCCACAGACCCTCCAAGCAGGAGGCAACAGCAAAAGTTACTTTCCTGGTGGAAAAGCCAGGTTCCTGGCATGACCCTCACCTCCTCCTGACAGCTCAGGCCCCCCTAAATTTCTGACCTCCCAGCCACAAGGAGGAGGCTGGGGCAGCTCACGTGAGACCCAGACAGAGCCTCTGCTTCGCCTCTTTCATGTGTCTCTTGGAATTATCGATTCTGCCACTGGAACGGCCAGGATAATTTTGCTCAGCTTCAGATACCTGGTTCTCATGAATTCCTTGGCCAGAAGGTTATAAAGTTTCCCCTAAAGCATGGGGAAAGATTAAGCCTGCTTATGGTTAATAATACACTGTACCATGTCCATCAAGCTGCCTGTCTGCTATTGAAAGTTTGCTATTAGATACTTATTTAAACAGCCTTGCAAGTCTTCCGAGGAAAGTGCAGTTATGCATTTTTCCCCTCCTTGCTGGCGCGAATGGCTACAGATAAACATCAATTCGCTCCTGCAGATCACAGTCACAGTAAATAAATTTTTCAGGAAGCTCGAGATCCGCACAAAGGCTCCGCCAAGCTCCCATTTCACACAACATCAATGTTTGGCCTCCAAGAAATAAAAGTTCTAAGGTGTCTGTCACTAGGGCAAAATTATCAACTGTCATGTCACTTTTAAGAGAGAGAATAAGGAGCATTTTAAGGAGACATTTCCTCCTGCAGGAAAAAAAAAAAAAAACATAGATGGACAGTCATTACACCCACAAACTAACCATTGGCACTTTCCCCCTAAAAGCCCAGGTGTCCATCCCCCAAACTTCTGGCCCTTGACCCACTGCCTCTGGGCAAGCAGAAGTAGCCACAGCTCAGAGCAGCCACTTCTGGCTGAGTTCAGTGACTTCAGTGACTCAGGCTTTGGGTTATTTTTACTTTGTCAAAGTGGGTTTTTTTCCCCCCACTACTTTTAGAAGTGGCAGACGAGGCTTGTCTATTATAAAATATTTGTTGCAAACACACACACACACACACACACACACACTCTCTCTCTCTCTCACTTGCTCACCACCCCACACACAGTTCCCGTCTGTGTGAAAATCTCAAGTGGCTGTGGTGTGTGGGACAGGAGATAGGGAAGCTGAGACACCCTCCTGAGCAAACCAGGGTTATGTAACGCTCTGGGCCTCGTACTCAGCACAATTCTGCTGGAGTCAGGAACCCGGAGGAGATGCCATTTTACAGATGGGGAAACTGAGGCATGGAGGAGCCTAAGGAAGGGAGACGGAACCACAGAAGTGGACTTGGACATACCTGCATTCAAATCTCAGCTCCACCACCTACAGCTGCGTGGTCTTGGGCAGGTAACTTAAACCTCCTGGAGCCTCAGTTTCCTTATGTGTAAAATGGGGACGGCAGCAGTCTCCAGTGCACAGGATCACTGTGAAGATTAGCTTCTAAATACATATTCATTAGTTTTACGATAAAGGGCTCAGACCCTTCTATCCAATCGCTGGCAGGAACCCAGGCTGGATTTGAGAGGAGAGAGCACTGTTCTTGGAGCACCACATCCAGCCCTGATTCTAAGCTTGTAACTTCAAGTCATGACTGTCCTCTCAGTCCCAGATTCTCTGTCCAAACAATGAGACCCTGGACTCACGAGTCTCTAGCATTAAAATCCTTATGTGATGTCTTCACAACCACCTCGAAGAGAAGGTGCTGTTATTATCCCCAATTTACAGAGAGGAAAACTGAGGCTCAGGGAAAAGCAAGTTGTCAAAAACCAAGGAAACTCGAACAACCGCACACCTTAGCTCAGCCCCGTTCAGAAGCCTCTGCTCCTCCTCTCAAAAGCAGTAAAGAATCCAAGTCTCAGTTTTTTCCGGCAGCATTTAAGACTAACACTTGGAGCCCCTTTTCCTGCCCACGGTTGAGGGAGTCATCCCCACACCCCCTTCCCACTTCCCCAAAGAACTCCTAACAAAGCTCAGAGTGAGAAGGACACGTGCTTGCAGCATTTTCTGAAAACGTCTGTACTGAGCTGAAGAGCGTTCCCCACGCCCACACACAAATTCATGTCCCGACTACGGCCAGAACCTCCGATTATGACCTGATTGGGAAAAAGGGTCTTTACAGATGTAATTAGAAAGATGAGGTCGTACTGGATTAGGGTGAACCCCAAATCCAATGACTATTGTCCTTATAAGAAGAGGAGAGGACACACAGAGAAAGGACAGCCATGTGACAATGGAGGCTGAGATCGGAGTGACATAGCTGCAAGCCAAGGAACACCAAGGACTGCCGGCCACCACCAAAAGCTGAAAGGGATAAGGAAGGATCCTCCCTTAGAGCCTTCAGAGGGAGCGCGGCCCTGCTGACACCTTGATTTCGAACTTCTGGCCTCCAGAACCGTGAGACAACAAATTTCTGTTGTTTTTAAGCCACCCAGCTGGTGGTAATTTGTCATGGCAGCCCTAGGAAACTAATACAATGCTATTCTATGAAAAGTGCATAAAACCATGGGTGACAATTGTCTGGGCTTTGGGAAAGTTCCAGGCTGGCTGGGGTAAAAAATCAAAATGGGCCCTGTCAGTTGGGCTACCAAGATGAGGTGGCCCAATCCTGTACCCCTCAATGGCCCCATGGAGTTTCTCCCTGTACTAGAGGGGCTGCACAGGGAGTACAGGCCATCCGGTTACACTTGACCTTGGCCAGCAATGACCCCAGCTGTGTCTCCTCCAGACCTTCGTGGAAAGGGAATGGCTGAGTCAGGAAATTTACCTTGGCAGCTTTCGTGCTGTAAATATCACTTCCCTCCCTGAACAGTAACACCGAGGCCAACCTCCCAGAATTATTTACTGCCAGCTGCCTCTTACCGAGGCCATTCTCTGTTCCAGCACTGTACCCAGTTGCCCTGCCCCTGGCTGGAGTGGACTCACTGACTCTTTTGGCAACCTTCCGAGGTGAGTCTAAAAGAGTGACCCCTTACACTGGTGTGCAAATTGAGGCTGCAAGTGGCTCCAGTTAGCTAGGACATGGCACAGCCGGACACAGACCCCAGTTTGTTGGACTCCATCACCCGTGCCCCTAACCCAGAAGACAAAGAAGGCGGTAACATACAGAGGGGCCTTGGCACACAGTAGGAGCTCCATAAATGCTGATGCTTGTTTTGGAACCTTCAGTTTGGTGATGGCACTGTTTCTCAGCACGTCCCCTGAGATAAGCGAGAGAAGGGAAGAGAGCCCCAAACTAGTCTTTACAAGGAAAAGGAAGGAAAACCAGTAGTCGGTATCTGTGTTAAGCAGATTAGACTGTGGCACCTCTGAAACAACACTGGACTAAATAAGAGAGTTCTATCTTGAACACCAGGGGCCTTGTCCCCCTGGGAATACTCACGAGCTCTGGGTAGGGGTGGGGGCTCGGGGGTTTTGCTGTTCCCTGTAAGGCGCTGGCTCAGGGAGCTTTTCATTTGACCCTCACTGAAGCCAAGGATGCCAAGAGATGGGGAAAGGGGAAATCACCCCTATGTTACAGAGGAGACCATAAAACAGAGAGGTAAAGGGGCCTCCCCCAAGTGGCCCAGCCCAGAACCCAAGTCAGAAATCCAGCTCACCCAAAATGCCCCCTTATCTGGCCCCTTGCCAAGCTCTGTCACTTCCCCATCAGACATTCACCAATGTCCTGAATCTATCCACTTCTATCCAAGTCCACTCCCACAACTCTGCTCCAGTCCCCAGTGATCGCTCACCAAGATGCTGCAGTACCCTCCACTTGGAGGCTCGCCTCTGCCCTCCTCCACTCCACACAGCTGCCAGAACCACTTTTCTCAAATATAAGTCTATCTGCACCATTCCTCTGCTCAAAACCCTCCATGGTTCCCCATCATCCTCGAGATGCAGTCCAAATTCCTTACCCACCTATGAGTCTCCCTGGGATCCCTCTAGCCTACTCTGGGCTGTCTTAACAGAAAAAGATACTGAGGGCCAGAGTGACTGGGTTCTGCTTTATGCCTGTTTAATGTTAAAGTATTACCATCCTGGTTACAGTTCCCCAAAAGCACATGCACACTCTAACCTCTGAGACTTTGTACCTGTTGTTCCCTCTCCCTGAAATGTCCTTCCATCCTCTGCTTCCCACTCACCTGGCAAAAGCCCAGTCATCTTTCAGCTCTCAGCTTAGGTGCTGCCTCCTGCAGAAAGCCTCCCGGGCCCCCTGGATGTCCTCTAATATAGCATGTGCCATCCTGCTCAGGAAACCAACAGCTAAGCAGAACTCAGGTCCAGGAGATCACATGCCCCAAGGAGCCATGTCAGGGCATATAATTCAGGAAGGGGGCTATGCTCCTTTCGGCATACTCTGCTCAGAGCTCTGAACCTCAGGGCAGATAGATCAGAGTTCCCAATTAGACCTCAGATACTGCCAGTGGTTTTTGTTTCCTACAGTGTGTTATGTTTTCTTATTTAGTCCTCATTATTATCCTCATTTCTCAGATGAGGAAAGTGAGGCTTGGAAAAGAGAAATCACTTGCCCCAGCTCACAGTCTGGTGATGTGCAAGGCAAGGACTCCACTTCAGCGTTGCCGGACCTTGCTGCAGAATCTGTGCCCTTGACCACCGCATCACGGGGCAGAAGACGCCCTTGAAAACAGCAGCTGTGCAAGACAAATCAAAGGAACTATAATCACCACCACAGGATGCTAGAGGTGGGAAGGACTACACCTCCACCTGGAACAACCCCAGTTCCTTTTCCATCCTGTGCCTCAGTCTTCCCACTTGTAAAGCGGGTATAATAACACCAATACTGCAACATCCTCGCATAAGGCAAAGGAATGGGGTGGGGAGGGGGTCATGACACCTGAGGTCAGCAGGTCACTTAGGAGCAGCCAGGTGGGAAGCCTAGGTTTACTCCTAGCCACCTCTCCCCTACAGAGCTGTCAGTCACTTAAGAGGTCATCCACAGGGCCCAACTAAGTGGTCAGACATCATGTGACTGTGCATGAGGGAAGCGAGCTTCCTGGCTCTGCCCAGCATCCAACCCGTAGAAACTCAGAGGTGCATGTCTAGAGGAAAGAACTCAGGGTTTGGGGCCAGACACTCTCAGGTTTGTGTCCCACCTCCACCACCTGCCAGCTGTGAGTCTTCAAACAAGTCCCTTAACCTCTCTGAGCCCGTTTCCTTCCCTGTAAAATGGTGACGTCACATCCATCTACTTCACGAAGCTGCTGTGAAAACTTGAGTTACTGTACCAGAGCAGGGGTTCAGCCCACTGTATCTCTCATAATTAATCAAGTGCTTTCAGTCCCTCATTTTTTTACATTGAACTTCTTATTGTGAGATAATTGTAGATTCAATGCAATTATAACAAAGAATACAGAGAGATCTCCCATACTTTTCAGCTACTTTTCCCCTTGGTAATAACTTACAAAGTTGTAGTAAAAAATCACAACCAAGATACTGACACTGACATAGTCAACATACAGAACATTTCCATCACCATAAGGGTCCTCACACTGCCCTTTTATAACCACACCTACTTCCCTTCCTGTTCCCATTCCTAATCTGTTCTCCATCTCTGTCTTCTCAAGAATGCTATATAAATGGAATCATCTAGTATGTCATCTTTTTTGAGACTGGCTTTTTTTACTCAGCATAATTCCTTCAAGATTCATCCGAGTTGTTAGTGTATTGATAGTTCATTCCTTTTTACTGCTGAGTAGTGTTCCATGGCATGGATGCACCATAGTTTGTTCAACCACTGACCAGCTAAAGAACATCTGGGTTGCTTCTACTTTGGGGCTTTTATGAATAATGCTGCTGTGAACATTCACATGCAAGTTTTTGTGTGAACTTCAGTTTCCATTTCTCTGGGATATGGTCTTTCATTCTTAAACCCCTACATTCATATAATTTCATTCATTCAACCAAGATTTACTGAGCACCTACTATGTGCTGGAGCTGTTCTCGGTGCTGAGGACAGAGCAGCAAACGAGGCTGACAAAGGCCCCTGCCCTCTCAGGTAATACAAAACTGAATAATTGTGCAGACAGCTTACAGCAAAGTCCACTCTACAACAATACACACAGAAATGGATACAGTTCTCTGATTCATGATAAAATCAGCAGACGCTCCCATGAGCTAGGTCAAGCGCTAAGCACTTGAGTGCATTTTCTCAAGGAAAAAACATTATCTTCTGGTGAAACCTGCACTGCCTCAAGATGAAGCGACAAATCAAGGGGCCAGAACACTCTGTGGCAACTCTTCATTCAGGGTGTTTTCTTTAGGAAGCTCCTTGTCATACTGGAACGAGCCTATGATGTTCCCATTTCATAGGCCTTAGGAAGCACCAACACCATCACCTGACAGCCTGAATAACAGTGAGCAACATTTTCTGAGAATTTACTGCACATGCATCACCACTTTTAATCCTCATAAACCATAAACTACTCCCGGAGATAACAGCACTACTAGCCCATTTTACAGAAGAGGAAACTGAGGTTACAAGAGGCTAAGCAACTTGCCAAAGGGAATACAGCTGAGAAGGGCAGAGCCAGGATATGGACCCTCAAGGACAGAGGAAGGTGATTTGATGACCTAAAAAAGGAGTGCTCTTCCTCTCTTGGTTCCGCACCCACTTCTGTGATGTTAACTGTTTCCCTCTCCGGGGCACCACACACCTCATTAAAGGCCCCGGGCAGTGACAGTTTCCAATACAAATTGGACAGTTCCTCATTAACTATGAAAGACCTAAATGCTGATCACCTCAATCAATATGTTCTAAGCTCTCAACATTATAAAAAGAAATAATCAGGTCAGCTGAACCTCTTCCCTGTGATCAAAATGTTTCTGTCCTCAGTGAACCTTTGGCTACTCAATTCCAAACACCAGTGGGTTCAGCATTTTCTCCATCATGAAATAAACTTCATCTCAAGTCCTGAACTCCTGACATCCACTGCTCTTGTGACAATAAAAATGCCAGCAAAGATACAATAGGAATATTTAACCTCCAATGTCACCAATGTCTTCAGCAGCTGCAGAAAGCTTGTTCTTGCTCACCAACAGGGGATTGGCAGCTAGGGGACGATAACTGGGCCCATTCTCAGAGAGGCCCCAACATGGCACTGTGTTGCTTCTGGATTAAGTAGAAGGAACCCAGGAATTATGCTGCTGGAATAAGGCTGGGCACAAGGTAGGAACCTCTGGCTTCTCTGTCAGCTGCTTCTGTTCCTCGATTTCTCATCTCATGCGGTTAAGACATCTCCCAAACCAATGCTTGGCACAGAAAGGCTTTCTATCCACATTCACTCATTTGACAAAAAGGCACTGAGCATCTGTTTTGTGCTGGAAGGTGGGAAGACGGCAGGGAGCAGGAAGACTTCTCAGACCTTACAGTTCAATGAGGTAGATAGACCCCAACACAAAAAAAAACCCAATACACAATTACAAATTGAGATAAATGCTGGGAAGACAACCCAAGGGTGCCGACAGAAGAATAAAGGAGGAAAACGTGTTTTACCAAAAATGGTCAGAGAAGGCCTCTCTGTGGGGAGACAGGAGCTGAAGGAACCAGCCAGGGGAAGAGCATCCTGGGCAGAAGGAATGGCATGTGCACAGGTCCTGGGGCACAAACAAGCTTAGAGGAGTTCGGAAACTAGAAGCATTTAGGGAAGTCTCTAGCTTTATCTCCTTTCATGCTCCCCTTCTCACTGACTCAGTCCCATCCATACTGTCTTCCGTGATGTTCCTCAAGCCTTCCTAAACACATTTCCCCTTCAGAGAATGCCCAGAACCCACTCCCACGGCTTTCTGCGTGACCCGCTCCAGATGTGTGCTGGTAAATGCGTAACAACCAGATCTCTGGGAAGAAAGCTCGAATTTGTGGCATTTGCCAATTTCTGTGGTGTAAACATTCCCACCCTGGCTGATTTCAAGCTACCAACCAGATATCACTGAACAAGGAGCTGGGAAGAGATGGGTGCAACTGGCTCTCGTGAGCCTGTGCAAGCCAACTCCAGCACACCACTGGCTTGCTCCCTCATTTCATTCAGGCCTTTAAATGTCACCTCTTGAGACAAACCTGTCTTAATTCCCCCCATCAAAAACAGCACCCCCCACCATCCCCATCCTCTGCCCTGTTTTACTTTTCTTCCCCTCCTCTCACACCTGGTATTCATTTGTTTCTCTATCACCTGTCTCCCCTGACTAGCAGGGCAGCTCCATGAAGGCTGGGAATCACTAGTGTCTAGAACAATGCTTGGCACATAGCAGATGCTCAGTAAACATTAAGAGATAGAAAGATGATGAGAAGGCCTGCGTGTCTGTGCTGTGGTGGCATGAGGAAAAGATGGGGCTAGGTCTGACTGCCCATGGTCTGGTGACTCTGATGTGGACATTGACTTTCCCCTGGGAAGCTTCTGAGCCACTGGGCAATGAGACTGATTTGTGTTTTAAGATGTCCCCTTTGGATGCTGGGTGGGGAGAAGCGCAGAGCAGGTGAAAGCTGAAGCTGGGAGCCCCCTGAAGATGCTTCAGTGGCAGAGAGTGGAAGAGACCAAGAGACACCTGTCAGCCGCATTCCAGAAGAAGAATCCTCAGGACTTGGGGGCGGGTGGGCCGTGGGGACCCTAGCTGGACCCTGAGGCCTCCCTAAATCCCTGGCACACAGCAGGAGCCTCTCCAGAACGGGGTCACCGGGGAGCCTGGGTGACGGCGGGCCCAGCAGGCCGTCTGCCAACGCACCCACCACGTGATTCCTCATTATACAGTGCAGTCACTGCTGCCAAGCCTTCGGAGCCACTCTCATACCGTTTTGCTTTTAAAATAGAAGTTTCCTGTGAAACTGCAAATAATTCATTGCCAAGAGTCCTTAAAACGTACACAGGTATTTAAAATGCTATATAATCAAGTTCGCAAAAATATAAAGTGTAAGCGTTAAAATACTTTAATGTTCTAATTAAAACCGACCACTTACGCCCTGGCACTGACTCCTGTTTACTATTTCCGTAATAGCCGGTGGCCTGATCTGGAAAAAAAAAAAAGTTTTTTAATTGGCCTTAAAAAAAAAGAAGAAAAAGTTAAGTTTGCTCTATCCAGTGATGCACTGAAGAAACTAAAACTCACACTCACAAAATACCCACAGGTTGCCAAACTGCTAAGGTATGGGGGGGTCTGGGCATCTGTGGGTCCACCCATCCTGCTCCCCTGAAAACAGGGAATGGGCAGGAATAGGAGAAAAGAGAGCAGAAAACCTTTAAATCTCAGGGTTGTGAGAATGCCCACAACCCCAGAAGCCACCAACCACCCCACCCCACCCCACCCCACCAATTAGGTCCTCACTATTGAAGGCCAGGAGGGCAATTTTACGTATTTGTGAGGTTTAAGGAGATGAGTCAAGGCTCCATCTGCCCCACAAACCCTGAACTCTATCGAGCACAGCCATGATGCCTTTGCTGTTCCCTCGCACTTCCCCTTGCAAAGGTCTACTCAGTCTTCCATTCTTGGCTCAAATGTGACCTCCTCAAAGAAGCCTTCCCTGATTATCCCCACCCCAGTATCCAAGGAAATTGCCCTGTTGTCTGGTCTGCTCTCGCTGTTCGTCTGTGCCCAGGGGTGGCCTGTCACCCTGCCCCTAGCAAAGTCACCTTGAGCGTGTTCAAGGTGAGCGTGTTCAACATGAGCGTGTTCTCTGGACCAAACGTGGGCCGCCCTGTCGATGGCAGCCCTTGACTGGTTGCTGGACCTCTCCTCCCAAACTTGGCTCCCAACACACGAATTCCCTTTCTTGGCACTGAGCACCATCTGTAATCATATATTATCTGCCTATTTTCTTGTTCAGCGCCCCCTCCTCCTCTATGCTATAATTTCCATGAGATCAGAGGTATTATAGGTGCCCAGGGTCCACCTGTGTGCACACAGTAGGTGCTCATTAAATGGCACAGAAAATGGTCTCTTAGCTCCCACTTGAACCTCAGTCTTTTTTTAAAAAAATGTCTCCTATGCTTCCTATTTGGCTCATTCATTAACTCATTCATTCATTCAACAACATCTCCCCTTTACCAAGGACCCACTTTGTGTCAAGCCCTGGAGATACCACAAGATGCAATGACCCTGGGGTCCCCCAGCGCCCTTCACCCCAAAGGGTTCTGCTTCCTTTCCCATCGGCTCCCAGTCCCATGGACCTGTCAGGCCCTGGGCCTTGGACTCTGGCCCCTGAAAGTCCAGCTCCAACATCTCTCTCCACGGGCTCCTTGACCTTCCGATCCCTGGCCTCCTGGTCCTTGTTCTCAAAGAGCTCTCGCACCTGCACCCTCCTTCCTCATTCCTGCCCTACTTCTGGGCTGCATCACTATTCACCTGCGTGTTGGCTGCTCCCTGCTCCCACCCAGTCTGACACAGTGGTTCTCAGCTAGGGGTGACTGTGTCCCCCAGGGGACATTTGGCAATATCTGGAGACATTATTGATTGTCACACTTAGGGTGGAGGCAGCTGGCAATTCAGTGGGTAGAGGCCAGGGATGCTGCTTAACATCCTACAATGCATAGGACATCCTCCCACAACCAAATGGCCCAAAATGTCCATAGTGTGGAGGTTGAGAAACATTGTGATAAAAGGATCTTTTAAGCACAGTTCCAAATATCTCACTCTCAAGGTGCTCAAACACCTTCTATAGCTCCCTATGGCCTACCAAGCTATCCAGCAAGGTCCCTTCATGACATTCAGGATCCTGCATTCTCCCAACCTAATTCCCACATCTCTCTTTCACACACAAACCAAGCTGGCCTGCACAGTGCTTCCCAGGCTTGACCCTAGTCATCCAACCCCGGGGCCCTTGCCCATGTTGTACTCTCCTCCATCTGTCAGTCTGTCAAGGCTTCCAGCTTTCAAGGCGTGTATTAAATGTTCCCAGGATCCTTGGATGATCTAACCTCTGTCTCTCCTCTGTGCCCATGCCCTGGGCTTCAATTTCCCCTGGGCCACCTGTTACCCCTGTCCATTCCAGTCACTACTGTTTGTGGGTTCTCTAAGACTCTTTGGGAAACCTGGTCTCACTCATTTCTCCCCGCCAAAGTACCCAACACAGTACCTGGTATATAGGAGGTGCTCAAACACCTCTGCCCACTGAAGTTTCAAATCCAGAAATGTCCCAAATGCAACCAGTTCAGGTCATCAGCCTTTTATTTGGACTGATTCCAATCCCTTTAGTTTCGCCCTATAATGTACTGTGATTTCCACTTTCTCTCTTTCCCCTTCATCTCAGCTCGATGCAGAAGCCTGAAATGCTCTGTCCACAATGTGAGCAGAGACAAAGATGCTACCAAGCTACCTGCTGGCCCTGCACAGACACCCCCCAACCTGCCTGGGGGCAGTCCTGCTCTTTTTTTTTTGTTTGTTTAATTTATTTTGGCTGTGTTGGGTCTTAGTTGTGGCAGGCGGGATCTTTCGTTGCGGCGCCGGGCTTCTCTCTAGTTGTGGCACGCGGGCTTAGTTGCATGTGGGATCTTAGTTCCCCGACCAGGGATTGAACCCGCATCCCCTGCATCGGAAGGCGGATTCTTTACCACTGGACCACCAGGGAAGTCCCAGTCCTGCTCTTTTGCAGTTGATTTCAAATGACAAGATAAAACATTCTCAAAGCTGAAAACCTAAAAACCTCCTTAAGAAAGCCAAACGCAAAAGTCGCCTATAATCTCCACCACCCAAAGAAAATGCAAAAGAGATGTAGGAACTCTTCCACTCAGAGGTGAGGGAGCTGGAATATGTATACACCACCTCCTGAGACTGAGTGCTGTTCCCGAAAGTTACCCAGAACTTCTGGCCTGCCCCACTCTCAGGAAAGTGGTCTTAAGGTTTTGGACATAAGCCCCCAGGGGACAGAGATACATCACCAGCAGGTAAAAGTTTGTCAGAGGACACTGAAAAGTCCCAGAGGACCGGTATCAGTGTCAGCTAATCTGCTTTTGCATCTGCCTCAGGCTACACAGCAACCGACCTCCACCCCAACATGAATTCCTGCTGCTTCTAGCAACTGTCCCTCATTTTCATTTGGGGATCTCTATCCCATCCCATACCACTCCCTTCCAGCTGCCGTGAACATCTGCTTTTTTGGCAAGCTAGCGTCAGAATCTCCTTCTTGTGGGTGGAGAAGCCCCTCCTTACATAAGTCTTGGTGGGAGGCTGAGTCGCTTTCTGTTGCTTGCAATTAAGAGTCTTGGATGGGGTTCCTCCCAGACTCTAGGGATGAAGGTCGAGACCCAGGTCTAGGCCAATGAACAAATCTCATCCACCTGGCCGGGGAGGCTCTGCTTGACTGATTTACAAAAATTACACACTAAAAAAGAAAAAAAAATTACACACTATGTGCTGCTCAGCTCCAGTTTTTATCCACATGACAATGTACTGAGGATGTTTCCCTGGGACAAAAAATATCAACTGGTCTTTCTCTTCTTAAAAACACTTCCCATACTTTAAAAAAAAATGAAAACAAAATCAAATGAACTTTGCTTGGAACGATTTGAGACACCCCTTGAGAAAGCTGGAATCCAGGGGGTATTTGCAAACCTTGGCTAGACACTCTGGGTAGACGGTAGTCAAAGGCAAACCAGAGGATCGTGCCCCACAACTGCAGTAGCTAATCAGGACTGGTGACACGGTGGCTACAGCTGGTCCCTGGGTCCCAGACACTAACTCCATTTCTCAAAAATGCTGCCATAACCAGGGGGCCTTTATTATTCATTTTGTACTTATAACTAAAATAGCTCCTATTTTTTGAAGAATTACTGTGTTGGGAGCTGCACCAAGAACTCAACATCCACAGTACTGAATCTTCACAGCAACTCTATGATAGCTACTATCAACAGTATTTCCATTTTAAAGGTGAGAAAAGGCTTCCTTGGTGGGGCAGTGATTAAGAATCCGCCTGCCAATGCAGGGGACACGGGTTCGAGCCCTGGTCGGGGAAGATCCCATATGACGCGGAGCAACTAAGCCCGTGTGCCACAACTACTGAGCCTGCGCTCTAGAGCCCGCGAGCCACAACTACGGAGCCCACATGCCACAACTACTGAAGCCCGCGTGCCTAGAGACTGCGCTCTGCAACAAGAAAAGCCACCGTGATGAGAAGCCCGCGCACCGCAACAAAGAGTAGCCCCTGCTCGCCGCAAATAGAGAAAGCCCACGTGCAGCAACGAAGGACCCAATGCAGCCAAAAATAAATAAATTTAAAAAAATAAATAAAGGTGAGGAAACTAAAGCTCAGAAAAACTTACCAGTAGTTTGTTGAGTGCTTACTATGTACCAGGCACTGTTCTGAGTGCCTTACATTGATTCATTTCATTCATTCCTTCAACAGATATTTGATGAGCACCTGCTATGTGTCAAGCTCCATTTTAGGTGCTAGGAAGACAGCAGCAAGCAGAACAGACAAAAATCTCTGCCCTGCTGGGGCAGCTATTTTAATGGGAGAAATCAGTAAACAAGTAAATGGTTAAAAGCTATAATATGATCAATCACGTTAAGTGCTAAGGAAGAAAAAAAACATATAGTGTGGAAAAGAAGAATAGGGTGTGTGTGTTGTGAAATTTTAGTTAGGGTGGCCAGAGAAGGTTTCCCTGAGAAGGTAACTTTTGAGTAAAGACAAAAGTGAAGGAGCAAGCTATGCCGACATGTAAGAAAAGAGAGAAAAGCAACAAGGAGAAGGCCAGAGATCACCATTCTTCCCATTTTACAGATGCAGAACAGAGGCCCAGAAAACAGACTTAACTCAAGGTCACACAGCAAGCAAGTGCATGCGCCAGGACTAGCATCAAGGACTTCTGACGCTAAATCAGATAGTTCTTTTTCCACTGAGATCCCTCAGTGAGCAATTACTTGTGCCACGCCTAAATTAAGATGCTTGTGAGAGTGTGCCTGTCACCAAGGAGAGCTGGGAAGTGAGGCGGGCTTCCTCCCACACAGTCCTGAATCCACGTGGACACTCCCAGGCCTGTGCACACACACAGGTGGGCATGCAGGCCCTTCTGCCTCCCCAACAATGCAGGCACAAGAACAGTGTCGCTGAGGGATGTGCAATGGTTAAGCTAATAAATAAAGCTGCCCAATCGATGGTTCCTGGAGCAGATCACTGGGGAATGAGAGATTGCTACTTGTGCTGGGAAAATCCAGCTTCTCAAAGACCCAGCAAGTCCACAACCTCAACTAACAGCAACAGGTAAGATGAGCTGAGCTGGAAAGAGAGGGGTTGGGGCCTGAGAAGGGGCTGGAGCCACCAGGTACAGCTCTGTGATCGTAGGCAAGTGACAGGCCCTCTCTGAGCCTCATCTATAAAACAGAGGTGGTAATACCAGTCCTTGCTCCAAATGCCACTGCAAGTCCATCCTGGTGAATGTCACAGCACATCACAAGCGGTATGGACAATTCTGACCAGGTAACACATGCCTGTGGCATAAATTCAGAGGCTACAAAAGGGTACAGAGGAGAAAGTCAACCACCCACCCAGCCCATGTCCCCCTGCCAGGGGAAACCAACCACTGTTGGCAGTTTCTTATGAGTCCTTCTAGAAAGTTCTATACCAACAATTATTCTCACTTGCTTTTATGTGCAAAGAGCAATTTGTCTGAGGTCACCAGCTTGCAAAAGGCAGTGCTGAGACTGGAAGCTCCCATATCTATCTGACTTCACAGCCCAAGTCCCCAACCTCCGTACCACCCTGCTTCTAGCTGTTGCAGTCTCAGGAAAAGTCTGGAAGACCAGTCCAAAGACAAGCAGGGTTCTGCCACAAAGAATCCCTCCACTCCCCTGGGACCAGGCCACTGCCGGCTTGGGGCTACAGCCCTCTTGAGGCCAGGCCAGGGCCCCAGCTGGCCCAAGCACCACATCCTCTTCCTTAGCCACCTGGCCACAGACCAGAATTGCTGAATCTGTCCCCTTCTCCCCACTCTACCCTGTGTCCCTGGTCCACACCCTCATCACCACTCACTGGGTGGTACAGTAGACCCCTCAGCACAAGTCTCCCATTTCCTACAGCCCACTCTCCTCAGAGTGACCTTTTCTAATGCAAAACTTGAACAAGCCACTCCTTTGCTCAGAACCGTTCCAGGGCTCCCCATGGCACTACAGATACACCCAGTCCTCCTCCCGCCTAAGCCAGCCCCTGTTTACCTGCCCAGACTCCTCTTCCATCTCTCTCCCTCTTGTCACCCACTCATCTGCCACCTGGCCTTACCTGGCTCCTCTAACACGCCAGCCTCCAGGCCTTAACCCTTGCTGCCCCTCCTACCTGGTGCTCTCTTCCCATTTCTCTTTACTCAGATCTTCCTTGACCACCACTGAAATGAAATGATCTTGTTATTTTTCCTCAGAGCTTCCTCACAAGACTTTGCATGCTTTATAATTATACGCCTTGTTTTTCCTTCACTGCCTGCCTCCCCCGGACCAGAATGTATACTCTATGTGGGCAGGAATCTTGTCTCTGTCAATAACAGCTTCATCCCTGATGCCCAACGCAGTGCCTGGCACACAGTGTGGGCTCAACCGTTTGTTGAATGAATAAATAAAATGACCAGAAGCAATATCCTCCATAATGAACCTTCCATGCATTCAACCTGCTCACTGGCTCACTTCCACACCATAGTTTTGAAAATCTCAGAGGACAGGGCTGGAAATCCCAGCCCCCCCTGGTGGTAAAATGCCTTTGCCACCCCCAGGCTATCACCGGGACTCCCTTTGTCTCCTCCCTTCTTCTGTGCTGTTACATTAAGCAAAATTTCTCCATTGGCAAATAAATGCTTTTTCCATCAATAACCATGGATGACTAAATCAAACCTTTAGTTGCTGTTCTTATCTCTTAAACAGATCCATGGATTTCCCAACTAATCAGAAGGTGAATCAAACACTGCCATTTGAGGTGGGAGATAATCTGGTCAATTTCTTCCAGGAGGAGGGATCAGGGTGGGAATTTGCTTATGGCCCCCAAAAAACAAACACTCTTGTAAATAAAGCCGGCCTCCATCCTGTCTCCACAATGCTACTCTTATTGAGTGAGTCAGGTGTTTGGCTGATTAAAAATTGATCCATTTCAAAATCTAATCAACAGAATAGGATTCTTTCATACGTTATCAAGAGAGCTGCTGACATCGAAAACCAAACCTGTTATTAACCCATGAACTCCGGTGACCCGCTGCTCGCCGCTCCGCAGGACCGTAAATTATTCAGTGGTCCAAGACCGGGGCTGGCGAGCCTGATGGATTTAGACGAGGGCGCAGTCCAGGGGGTTCAGGTCAATGGCGTGGCCCCATCGGTCCCTGGGGGCTGGGTTCCAGACACTCAGGGTTTTCGTATCATGACTGTGAATACATTACCCCTGTCCACCTGGGCTCTGCCATGGCTATGCCTTTGACGGAAAAGCCTGTCTCAACTTCCCAAGTAGGGAAGGCAGGCTGGCCCAGGCCTCAGGGAGCTGCAGGGCTGGGGAACGACATTATCCCTAAATCTCAAGTTAATAAATTATTTTCTTTGAACTACAGAAAAGGAAAAAATAAACAAAGACAAGGGGGAGCCTGGGTGCATTTTGCAAACAGTTAGGAACAGGCAATACAGTCAGTTCAAATATTTTACCTCCTCATGCAAGGAAGAGCTCTGTTGCAATGGGACTGTTTAAAAGAGGAGATGAAAAAAGCCAGCCATTGGCTGTTTATGTGTCTGGCGGGACCCAGAGGGGCCACGGGCTTTCTGCCAACTTCTGGACTCTTTGACCTTAAATTAAAGCCTCATTAAGAGTCATATCTTATAAAAACAAGAGCAGAGCAAATAAAGGATTTTTTAAAAGGACACATACCCATGCCAAAGTTTCCATCCTGCTAAGCAAGCAGGAAATCCAGTGGCAGCAAAGGCTGTACTTGGCATTATTTTGGGGCCCGTATTCCACAGCTGAACTGATTAGAAAGAAGGATTTAGGAGGGAAAATGTAACAGTCTCAGGCAGGGTTGGAAGGAGACGGGAAACTGGGATAAGAAATCTGGACCGTCTGCCAAGTGATAAAGGGGACTGAGGCAAGTCACTTCCTTGTTCTGAACAAGGAGACCCCAGAGGAGTGTAGATGCCATCATGGGCTCCTTGGAGCAGTTGCTGGGAGAACCAGCAAGGCTCTGTGGGCTGTGCAGGCAAACACGGTTCAAATCCCAGCTCTGCACTTCCTGGCTATGTGAGCTTGAGAAAGTGACTCAATCTCTCTCAGCCTTGGTTTTCTCATCCATCATATGGGAATAACAAAACAGCTATGTATTTTAAATTCAGCTACGTATTTTAAGGTAATCTTTGTATGGGAGGCACATGGGAATTACTCAAATGCTCAACGAATGGCATCTGTTGTTTTTGTTGTTAATATTATTGCTATTATTATGCCAGCTGTTCTGCACTCCTTGGAGGAGTATATGATAAAGTTGGTGGTAAATCAGCACCCTCCTCAACTGCACTATCCCAACACAAATGTTGAACCTTCATAAAAATGATTGTGACTTTCCTCTCCAGCACACCAGGCTTTAGTGGGAACCCCAGAAAGTACCTACACAATGTGTTTAAGCTTGAAGGCCCAGGTCCTGGGTTCAAATTCCAGCTCTGCCACTTGCTGGCTATGTGACTTTGGGAAAGTGAATTCACCTCTCTGAACCTCAGCTTTCACAACTTCTAAAAAATGGGATGATTATAATATGGATCTCATGGAACTAAACTCACTTATTAGCACAGTTCCTGGCACATAGTAAACCCTCAATTAATGCTGGTTATTATCGTCATCATCATTATTATTCAGACTCAGTTTTCTACTTGATCAAGTGATTATTTTGTTCATTTACTAGTGAAACTTGAACCTGGCAGGCACCTCTTGCAGAGTGATCCTGGGCAACTCACTCCACCTGTCTGATTCCTAACCAACAAGGGTAAATAATGAAAACTATAAACTCCAAAAGACAAGGCCCCCATCTGGCTTGGTAACAATACTATTCCCTCAGTCTTTAGAACAATGCCCAGGCTACAACAAGCACTTAGAGAAAGAAAGAAAGAAAAAGCACTAATTAAACACATTTGCTTGATGAGTTCTTTCCCAGAAAATGTCTGTGCCCAGCACAAGCTGTCAGCACCAAATGGACGTACAAGGAAGGTAAACACCTCCCTCCCCAAACCCAGACCCAAACTCTGAAGACCCCCTTGTTGCTAGAGGAAGCACCTGGCCCACACCAGCCTAAACAGCCTGGACACTTCGGCTCTGCCCCAGAGAGCATGCAGGAGGTCAGAGATAGGCTGTCTCCCCAGCCAACAAACTCTTACAGACCACCAGGAATCCTCTCTTAAATAATAATATATTTATAAATCTGAGGCCCCTTCCGACCTCTTCTCAAAGCAAAAGCATCCTCTGAAGGCCCCAGGACATGATCATATTGATCTTGTCTGGGCTGTAATTTTGTGGCTTTGAGTTGAGCAAACAGGGTCGGCCTACCCAGCTGGCTGTGGCCTCGTGGCTCCGGGGTGCCCAACAGCAGCTGGGATGAAAAAGAAATCAGATCTATCCTCCAAAGTTGGGGAGAGCAGCTGCTGCAGGCCAGGCTAAGGGCGGGGACAGGAGCTGCTGGCGGACATCTCCTCCTGCCCTCAGGCCTGGCCTGGCAGCCTCTGAAGGCCCACGGGAACGGAATGAACGGACCATGAGTCCCTGAGGCTCTGGTCAGGCAGGGACATAGCGAGGGGTGCAGTTCTGAGTCCAGGCCCTGCCCCTTGGCCAGGTTGGACCTTACCTGGCCAGATGGTGGAGTCTCAGGAGGCCACAGGCCTGGGCCCAAGGGGCACTGTGCTCCCAACAGCGACAGTCAGAACCTGGCAGACACTTTGAGCTGAGACAAGCTCTCAGGCCATCCAGGCCCTCCCTGCTGCTGAGGCTGCCGTCTACTGTTTACCCGCCGCCTGTTTTCCTCATGACAGGGCTTCCAAGAAGTGCAGAAAGAAATCAATGCAGCTGGTCCTGGTGCCCACTGCCCCCACCTTTCTCTCCCGCTGCCAAAGTTCAGCGCCGCCTCCTGTAAAGCTGCGGCGGGCTCTGAGCTGGGCTGAGGGGCAGCCGGAAGTAGAGACCCCCCCCACCCCAGTCCCTTGCCCAGGCTGGAGGCCTTGGGCAGAGGTGTCCCAGGAAAGGCCAGTCGAGGCCAAGCCTTTATCTTCACCCACAGGAGAGAAGTGACCAGGCAGGGAGCAGCAAGGAAGAGTTTTCCCTGCCCCACCTTCCACACAGCACATCACGAACACAGTAGAGTAGGAGTTCACCCTGAAGTCTTGGCTCTGAGTCATCTGGGGCCTTGGTTAAAAATTCAGACTCTCAACCCAGCCTTGGGGACTCAGTTTCAAGAGATCTAGTGGGGGGCCAGGATTGGGCACTTTAACAAGCCCCTAGGTGATTCAGCTGAGGACCCAAGTTTGGGAAACCGTATTTGTGTGCTAAGATGCAACTTCCAGAATGCTAATCACTGCGATGCTCAGAAGAGAAAAGAACTGGAATTAAGAGGATAGCTAGATAAAATACAGGACACCCAGATCAATTTGAATTCAGATAAACAACAAATATTTTTTAGTATAAAAATCTCAAATACTGCATGGGATATACTTATATTAAAATTTAATTGTTGTTTATCTGAAATTCAAATTTAACTAGGCATTATTATCATTTTTTAGTTTTTGCAAAATCTGGCAGCCCAAACTGAAAACCATTTACCATTCCACACCAAAGAACTACTGACATAAACCACAACTCATCCACATAAGAGACTATTTATGGCCACTAAAATGGATAGTAGCAGTCAACACAGCACTTGCCACATGCCAGGCCCTCTTCCACATGCCTCACATTAATGAATTCATGTAATCTCCAAATAACAGAGGCCAGCATCATTATTGTTCCTGTTTGACAGAAGAGAAAACTGAGGCACAAAGAGGTGAAGTCACTCAGCCAAAGCCACATAGCTAGAGAGAGGCAGAGCCACGGATTAAACTAAAGGAAGTCAGATTCCAGTGTTAAGTACAGATTTAATCACTTTACTGCTCTGTAATGGAAGAATAAATGATAAAAGACACACTAGACCATGTAATCTAGCATAAGGTAGAATAATACTTACACCTGATTTCATTCCATAAAATTTATATATAAATTATAAATAAAGGCATTAGAAATGGTTATTAGAAGGTCACACACAGCTGGCAGAAGTACAAACTGGTACAATCACTTTGGAAAAACACCTGGCATATACTATACTGAAGCTATGCAAATAACTCCCTGTAACAGTAATCCATTCCCTGATATATACCGTGGGTCTCCACCAGAGGCGATTTTGTCTACCCCTGAGGGGACATTGGGCAATCCCTGGGGACCCTTTTGACTGTCACAACTTGGGGGATGCTACTGGCACCTAGTGGGCAGAGGCCAGGGATGCTGCTAAACATCCTCCAATGCTCAGGACAGCCCTCACCACAAAGAACCATCCAGTCCCAAATGTCAACTGTGCCAAGATCAAGAAACCCTGATTTATACTCAAGAAAAACACATGCACCCGTTCACCCAAGAGACACTCGGGAACCAGTGTTCCTAGAAGTGCTGTTGGTAGGAGCCCCAAATTGGAAGCCACCCAAGTGCCCATCAACAGGAGAAAGGATGAATAAATTGTGGCCTCCTCACACAACAGAATGCTAGATGGGAACGGGAATGAATGAACTGCAGCTACACACAACAACGTGGGTGAATCTCAAGAACATAACGTTGGTGAAAGAAGCCAGACGCAAAAGAGCACATGCTAGGTGATTCCTTTTACATAAAGCTCACAAACAGGCAAAACTAACGCGTGCTGTTAGGAGTCAGGATGGGTCACCCCTGGGGCATGGGTTGGCAGTGATAGGAGGGGCTTGATGGGGCTTCTGGGGTGGGGGACAGGGATGTTCTATTTCTTAATCTGAGTGATGGTTCCATGTTTGTGACAAGTCGTTGAGCTGAACACATATGATCCATGTCCTTTTCTGTATGTTTGTTACAAAAAGTCCAAAGAAATCGTGATAAAAGATTTATCTCAGAAGCGGGTGATTTTTATTTTCTCCTTTTTGCTTATTTGTTCTTTCTACAATTTCCACGTTGAACGTGTCTTACTTTAATGAATGAGGTCAACAGCAAATATGTTTGTTTATTCATCAAAAATTTGCTGACCCCTGTGATGTCATCCCTAGCATGGGGCCCTTGGGGTGGCAGTGCGGGGAGGTGAGGGCATCCCTGCCCTCAAGGAGCTCACAGTCTTGGTGGGGGTAGGGAGAGGATGTAACTATTGTACAACCCAGGTCTGGGCCACAGCCAGCCAGCAGTCGGGTATTTCATCTGTCCAGTACAGCGTTTTAATCAAGTTGATTTCCCTGCTGCAGGGCCAGATATCCTCAGCTGTCCGGCACCCCTGCTCCCCTACCAACCTTCCTCCTGCTTACCCAGAGCTGAATCCATCATTGATGTTACCTGCCTGCCCCTGTGCTCGCGGAAGTTGGCCATTCCCCGAATTAGATACTGCAATCAGCACTGTATTATGATAGAAAGATGGACAAAGGAAACAAAAAATGTATAGGGATGAAGAGGCTGGGGGGCTGGGGGACTTGCTTTTGACAGAACAGAAACACACATGGACAAAATACCGCTACATAAATAAAGCAGGTTTTATTTGTGACCAAGCTTGGGGTTGAGGGGTTATCAACCAAGAAGTCTTAAAGAGAGGTGATGGGCCATTAGAGAAGGTCAACCAGGGTGCATCTGGAGAAGTGAGCAGCAGCTAAACCTTCCTGAGGACTTACTATGCGCCAGGCGGCATGCTAAGCAAGTGCTTTACCTGTATTGTCGTCACTAAACCCAACGACCCCACTGGACAAATGGGAAAACTGAGGCTCAGAGAAGTGACAGGGTTGGCTCACTTAGGACGGCAGAGCTGGGATTTGAACTCAGACCGAGCCTGACTCCAGATCTACATTCTTTTTTTTTTTTAAGTATTTGTTTATTTATTTATTTATGGCTGTGTTGGGTCTTCGTTTCTGTGCGAGGGCTTTCTCTAGTTGTGGCAAGCGGGGACCACTCTTCATCGCGGTGCACGGGCCTCTCACTGTCGCGGCCTCTCTTGTTGCGGAGCACAGGCTCCAGACGCGCAGGCTCAGTAATTGTGGCTCACGCGCCCAGCTGCTCCGCGGCACGTGGGATCTTCCCAGACCAAGGCTCGAACCCGTGTCCCCTGCATTGGCAGGCAGACTCTCAACCACTGCGCCACCAGGGGAGCCCCAGAGCTACATTCTTAGTCATGAGATTTCCCCCCCTCCCCTCCCACAGGACAGCCACGGAGGCACCATCAGCACCCCTTCTCCTCTCCTCTCAGGGGTCTGCCTGGAGCTACCAGAGCCCTGAGAAGTCACACAAGTCAGGAAAGAAGGGAACAGAGTTGAACTGGGAAAGGCAGAGCAGGTGAGCTACAAAGCACTGCTGCAGGGCCCTGCTGGGAACGCAGTTGAAAATACCAGCTGCTCCAACCAGCATCGCCTTTAATCTCTTCAGAAAATGGATGCTGCTCCTGGGTCCCCGGAGAGCCCAAAGTTTGGGCTGAAGGCTTTCTGGAAAAAAGCTGTTGCTGGCGTCTCCACAGTCTCCCCGTGTGACGTCTGACACTCCACCGCAGCACTGGCTGACAAGCGTCTTCAAAGGACAGAAATCGGCAGCTTTGCAGTCTTTTCATACAGATGTCATTCACCCACAGGAAGCGCTCTCCCCGTGCATTGTGAGAGTTATTTTGGTTTAAGGAAGCCAACCCCAGAGCAAATCCAAGAAAGAAATCAAAGAAAGGGAGGGAAAAAGAGCAACTCTGGCAAAAATGAGAAAAAGTGGCATTTGGGTAAACTGCACACAAAACAATCTTTTCCAAGATGATCTTTTTTGAGATCAAGGATGAGGGGGGAGAACTGTGCTGAATGTCAGCAGGTGTGGTTGGCTCAGGAAGATGTATGGGGCTTTGTGGGTGTCTGCGGGCCATGTTTAAAGAGTAGGCAAAACCCATTCTCAATGAGCCAGACTTGCTGGGCTTACATGTGACTGGGGAGGAGGGTAGGTGATCCCTGCTAGGGGGTCCCCACGGGCTTCTCTGAAGAGAATCTGAGACCCAAAGGGAGAGAACATCCCACATCTCCTGATGCTCCACGTGGGAGCTTATTTCTCTGGGTGGTTTACTGACACAACCGTGGCTGAGGCACTGCCCAGCCCCTCTCAGAAAGTTCCTGTGTAAAGGGTACATTCAAAACCCCGAAGTCAGGACTTCTCTGGTGGCACAGTGGTTAAGAATCCGCCTGCCAATGCAGGGAACACAGCTTTGATCCCTAGTCCGGGAAGATCCCACATGTCGTGGAAAAACTAAGCCTGTGCTCCACAACTACTGAGCCCGCGTGCTGCAACTACTGAAGCCTGTGTGCCTAGAGTCCGTGCTCCGCAACAAGAGAAGCCACTGCAATGAAAAGCCCACGCACCACAACGAAGAGTAGCCCCCGCTCACCGCAACTAGAGAAAGCCCGCACACAGCAATGAAGACCCAATGCAGCCAAAAATAAATAAAAATTAAAAAAAAAACAAAACCCGAAGGCAGTGCAATTCTGCCCAGAGCTGTGTCCTGGCACACCATGTGGCCTCCCTCTGTCCCCTCCTCCTCTGCATGATGTTTTTCAAACAACAGGGTACATCCTGCACCACCTGGCACGTCTGCACCAGGCCAGGTGGCAGATGTGGCATGTGTCTGGTTCACCTTGTAGAAACTTGGCCATGCAGAATGGACTGGCCGAGAGTTTCCAGAATGCTGTGTAGGGAGAACTGTTTTGGGGGTATTTCTGATTGTAGGTGGTAGAAATTTAATCAAAGAGCTTAACCCCCCACCCCAAAAAATCCAAAAAACAAAAACAAACAAAAACAACAAAGTGGGCTCCTGTAAATAAACTATTAAGAGACAGAGAAGGTGGCCTCTGGGATGATTCAACCAGGGTCTGTCTCTTTCCATATCTTGACTCAGCCTCTCCTTCCAGGCTGGTTTCATTCTGTCCCCATGAGGCTGTCTGCAACCCCAGCTACAGACAGCTCTGGGGTTCCTTCCTTGAAGCATCTCAGCTAGAGAGAAAAGAGAGACTCCCCTCTACGCTTCAATTGAATAATCATGGGGACACTCTAATTGGCCCAGCTTGAGTCATGTGATGTCCCCTTGAGTCATGTGACCAATCACCTTAGCCAGGGGGATGGAGTACTATGATTGGCAGCTCCCCCTCCTCTCTGGGTTGAGTCACATGACTGAGGGGAGGAGGTAGGAAGCAAGATAAGGCCACCACAGGAATGGTGAGGAGCAGGGGTATATCTGCTACATGCTGAGCAATGGTATCTGGCTGCTGCCTGATTTTGTCATCCCATGAGCACCCAGCCTGACTTCTCCTAGTCCATTATCATGAGAGACAGACTCACGACAGCCATTTGGATCACAAACAGGAACATCCACTGGGCACTCATCAGGTACCAGGCGCTCTGCCAAGTGCCTTCCAATGAATAATCTCATTGGATCCTTAGAGCAACCCTCTGTCATCCCATCTTACAGTCGGAGAAGCTGATGCTCAGAGAGGTACAGGGGCTCAGCCAGGATCACACAGCTTGTAAGAGGGAGAGCTGGTTGTTGAAACTGACTCTAGTAGACTTCAAAGCTACTGTTCTTTTTTTTTTACTGAAGTATAGTTGATTCACAATGTTGTGTTAATTTATACTGTACAGCAAAGTGATTCTGTTATACCTATATATATACATTCTTTTTCATATTCTTTTCCATTATGATTTATCACAGGATATTGAATATAGTTCCCTGTGCTATATAGCAAGACCTTGTTGTTTATGCATTCTCTATATAATAGTTTGCATCTGCTAATCCCGAACTCCCAATCCATCCCTCCCCCACTCCTCCTCCCCCTTGGCCGCCACAAGTCTGTTCTCTATGTCTTTGAGTCTGTTTCTGTTTCATAGATAAGTTCATCTGTGTCATATTTTAGATTCCACACATAAGTGATATTGTATGGTATTTGTCTTTTTCTTACTTCACTTAGAACGATAATCTCTAGGTCCATTCATATTGCTACAAATGGAATTATTTCCTTCTTTTTCATGGCTGAGTAGTATTCCATTGTATATATGTACCACATCTTCTTTATCCATTCATCTGTAGATGGACATTTAGGTTGCTTCCATGTCTTAGCTACTGTAAATAGTGCTACAATGAACATTGGGGTGCATGTATCTTTTCAAATTATAGTTTTGTCCAGATATATGCCTAGGAGTGGGATTGCAGGATCATACAGCTACTCCATTTTTAGTTTTTTGAGGAACCTCCATACTATTTTCCATAGTGACTGTACCAATTTACGTTCCCACCAACAGTGTAGGAGAGTTCCCTTTTCTCCACACCCTCTCCAGCATTTGTTATCTGTAGACTTTTTAATGATGGCCATTCTGACTGGTGTGGGGTAGTACCTCATTATAGTTTTGATTTGCATTTCTCTAATAATTCAAAGTTAATGTTCTTAATATTGACCTCATTCTGACCCCCAGAGGAAAACACTTAAAGGAGTCAAGCTCCCCTAGAGAGGCACAAGGGGATTTACACGCTGGGATAGAGGAAGGTCCCCAGGTACAGTGACCACAGAATGGCAACCTCTAGCACAGAGATACTTGTCACCTGTACAGAGCTAAACCCCGTTCATCACTCACCCAGGGCCTGGCACCAGTGGGTACTCAACAAATGTTGGCTGAACTGGATCCAAGCCCAGGGAAAAGTTAGGATGGAGAGACTCCCCAGGGGGTGTTTGGACTCTGGTCTCTGTGACCAGGGAGTGACAAAGTGGGCCCTGACTCCAGGGCAAGTGACAAGTGTCAGATCACATGAGAAGCAGAGGAGCTGCCAGACATTCTAAAGAAGAATCCCAAAGGAGAAACTCAACCTTCCACTACATTGAAAGGACTTTCTGTCTAGCATTATGGGAGACAAGATAACCTGAAAATGCTCACACTACAAAACACCCAGAAATAATGGATAAAATATACCAACATCCTTTAAATATACAGGTCAGTTCAGTAAGAGAGTAAGAGAAGTTCTCAAGGGTCATAACTAAAGAGGAAACAAAATCAAACTGCTAAGTATGTGAACTGATACTTCAGTGCCCTTGGCAATGAAACGGTGGAACAGGTGCCCATCTTAGTAGTCCAGAGCCCTTCACCCTCAGTGAGAGTGGGTCAGAACACGTCTATCCACTAACACAGAAAGAAAAGAACAGTAGAATTTGATCTATCTTGGCCCTGCCTCTAGACTGGAAAACCAAAAAGTAGTCTTCCCTGGTAATTCATAACCACAGGTCTGCCCTCACATGGGTTTGGAGGTCAATTTTATACTACCCTTCAAGTTCTCAGACTTGTGTACACCATCACCACCTGGATACACAGATTGCTGGGCTCCACCCCCAGAATTCCTAATTCAGAAGATCTGGAATGGGGCCCAAGAATTTTCATGTCTAAGTTCTCAGGTGCTTTTGGTCCAGGGACCACACTTTGAGAACTACTGCTGTCAGCCAAGCAATTAGCATTTAAAAAATTCATTCTCTCTAGTAATACCCCTGGACATTAAGCAAAAGCGAATACAAAATCTCTCTAGAGCAGGAGTGAGAAAACTATGACCTGCGGGTCCAAATCGCACCCACCTGCAGGCCAAATCCAGCCACACCCATTAGGTTACTTACTTCTGGCTGCTTTTGTTGCACAACAGTGGGAGTTGAGTTGTTGTATCAGAGACCACAGCCTGCAAAGCTAAGAGTATTTGTTATCTGGCCTTTTACAGAATATAGCTGGCCAACTTCTATGCTAGAGGTAACCCAGGCCACACAAAATTACCAGATTCAATCCTACTAAAGATGAGCTTTCAATCCAAAATTACAAAACACCTGGGGAAACAGTCTACTCTGTGTGAGAATCAATACACACAACTAGCAAGATCAGATCTAAGAACTTCAGATAAAGGAGTTATTATATAGACTATAAACATAACAGAGGGGCAGAGCCTACACTTAGCAACTCTTAGGTCTTCAATCAAGTGGGGTCTACTGTGTGCCAAGCTTTGGGCCAAGTGTTTTACATGGTCCAAATCCTTTTCACATGAAGAGCTCCATACCAAGTATGAGATCAAGGCTCAAAGATGTCTCTTCACTTGCCTAACTTTATACAGCAAATATGAAAGACAGCCAGGATGAAACCCAGTTCTAGAAGGTTCTAGAACCTATGACTCGCTTGCACTCCACAACAGGGTGATCTACAGTAGGGACTGGGAGCTCTTAACTTGGAGTACCTAGCTAAATATGGAGGACCTAACAACCCCCTGAAACTACAATATATGCAAAATGCTATGTGTCTCTAGCATAGAGAGGATCCATAGCTTTCATCAGATTCTCAAAGCTGAAGAAGCCCAGAGATAGTCAGATCCAAATGCAAACCTTCTCTCCACACCATACCAGAACCCTGTTAATAACTAACATTTCTTGTGCACTATGCCAAGCACCATTTGAACTTTGTAAAAATATGCTTGTTTAAATCCCACACAATCCTATGAGGAAGTACTTTTATCATCCCCATTTTACAGATGAGAAAACTGAGGCCACAGAGGGGTCAAGTAACTTGCCTGGGGTCCCACAATTAACAAGTGGCAGAACAGGGACCTCAGAGTGGAATCTACTCACCTGCACGCTTAACTCCTGCCACACTGTCTCCTGCTGCCTGTAGTAAGCAGCCCTCCAGTTCTGAAAGCAATCACTTGTCTATACAAATTTGGAGGGCCTGGGGTCTTTCCTGTCTACCCTGGAGCCATTTCTACATGCACAAAAAACAAGAGGGTACTTCTACCCTCATTTCAGAGCAAACCTCCTTCCTAATCCCAATCTTCATGTCCAGAAGAATATTTCAAGGCCAGCCAGACATGAACAGGACACTTCTCGGAGTGTGAGCATTCCCCTGTCCCCCACCACCTTGCCTGGAGCCAGCCTAGACACCAACTACCTACTTGGCTGCTGCCTTGCTCATCGACAAAACACACATTTACCCAATTTTTCAGAATGAGCAATATTTACTCAACAGCCCAGAATGGCTCATATGGAACTATTAAACCCCACTGCCTCAGTCTGCAGCGCGATAATGAATCAGTATTTTGGAGCGATTACGATGCTATTAAGAACGTGTGAGGCACAGAATATCACTGTGCAGGGGCAGCCGCCAAATCCCCTGGACTCCCTGCCTACCAACCTCTCTCTCGGGAATTCCACCATTCCAGAAACCAGCCTGCCTGAGAGCCTCCAGCACCCCGCACCCCCACGCGGGCCGCGCCTGAGTTATAGGAACACAAAGCAGATGAGAAACATAAGCCTACCATTTTGCAGAGGGCGGGCACCGCTATGCCAGCCCTCGTCCGGGATGTGGAGAGCAACGGTGCCCCCCTCCTGACGGCCCTGAAGGCCCCAGAGCCCCCTATTCTGGCAGGGCCTAGAGTTTCAGCACAGCATTTCACAGACTCAAACACGCACAAATATTGGAGAAAAAATACTTGCTCCCTCAGGCTGCATGCCTGAAGCAATGTTGCATTTGGTGTTTTTTGGGTTGTTGGGTTTTTTTTTTTTGATCTTTCTCTTTTCACAAGCCCCTAGGTAAATAATAACTGGCAGAAAGTAAGCATATATTTGAATGTGGTGAGGCCCTCCCCTGCCCCCCTCCCCATCTGCCCAGGAAAAATGGCTCTATTCCTGTCCCTACCTTGACCTGCTCCATCCTACAGACTGATGAATTTTCTGGATGCCTGGAAAGGCCAGGCATGCACTTTCCAGCCAGGGGACAGTGGTGGGTGCATCTGAGTCTCCTTGTCTAGCCACTTCTCCCACCCTAGGGTCCAGGCTCTCAAACCCCTCCAATTCTCCTCTTTCACCCGTCCAATGCCCACTTTACCCAGTAACGGTTCCCCTCTGTTTCAGGATAAAGACCTCAGCAGGGCCTACAAGCCCCATCTGAGCCAACCCTGTCTACCCTCCCCAGTCACACCCTACCTCTCTGCCCCTCACTCTGTGCTCCAGTAACACTGGCCATATTTCACTTCCCAGAACCAGAGGTGTATCTTCCCACCCCAGGACTTTTGCATGTGTTGCTCCCTTCCTCTGCCTGGATGACCACAGCCTCTCTTCACTTGGCTAACTCAGGAGTCCTTCCTTAACTTCCAGATTAAATCTGTTATACCATATCATCATTCCTAGCTCATTTCCTCCACAGCCCTTCACAGGGTTTGCAATTTCAAGTATGTGTGATTATTTGATTAATGTCAGTCTCTTTAGGAATTTCACTTCTAAACACTGTGGAGACCATCCGGGTAGACAGCATGTCTGTGTTGATCACTAGGGCATCACTAGGGCATAGCCTGCGACCTGGCACATAGTAGGTGCTGGATAAATACAGATGACTGATTGGCTAAATGAATAAATCCCTGAGCCCCAGCCCCTCCCCTCCTCTGCTTCCTAGACTGGCTGTCTCTTCACTGAGCTGGACCCCATAGCTTTTCAGGCCTTTTCTACATGGCCCTGTCTTATCTACTGCAAAGTGTCACGTTCACACGACAAGTACCAGATATTTAATCACAATAAAATGTTCACGGACCCTCAACCAGAACGGCCCTGTGCCCTTCCCTTGGCTTGGTTGAGTGTGAGTGTGTGTGTGTGTGTATGTGTTTGTACACATCTATATTTCCACACAAGAGTCTTCAACAGAAATGTACACCCCAGCACAGGCAGAAAAACACATACATGTGAATGTGTCCATCACATTCATTCAGCACGAATTAAGTGAGAACCCACTGCACGCCAGGCACGAGTGTTGGAGGAGGAACAGTGAATAAAACAGACCCGCTAGGGGCCACACAAGAGCCTGCTATGTGTTAGTCCCAAGTTAAATGCTTCAGGCAAATTCACTCAACTAATCCCAACAATACTTCCTGTGAGAGAGGCATTGAGGGTCCCCATTTCACAGACAAAGAAGCTGAGGCACAGAGCAGAAAGCACTGGCCTGAAGTTTCATTGATAGGGGCAGAATTTGAACGCAGGTCTACCTGACTTTGGAGCCAGGTTCTTGGCCTTGAGAAAAGGGCCAAAGACATAAAACCAGAAATACAACTTTTTTCCATCACCCCAGTGTTTTAAAAGCAAAAACACCTAGAGATGCCCAGGGACATGGTCTGGCTGAGGGGAGAGTGATCCATTCACTTCAGGGAATATTAGGCCGGTAAAACACTTGTTCTGAAAACAGCAAAATGATGTGGAAAAGGCCAATGTCAGTATTAAGTGAAAAGACCATGAAACAGAATCAACCATGGTTCCGATGGTAAACCAGGAAGAGTAGACGGAAGCACACTGAAGTGCTAAGGGGGCTGGGTTATTGGCATCTTCTTCCCCTTCTTTTCTTTTTAAAACCCTCCACGTGGCAACATGGCTTTCATAAGACAAAATTAATTTTTAAAATCCCTTCTTTTCCTTTCAGTCGCGGGATTCTCTGATAATCCTTCTGTGGCCAACGCCTCCCTCCTTACCCCACAACCCAAAAAGCTTTCCTCAGCTCCTCTGGTCCCCTAACAACTCAGGAATGAAAATAGGTAGGAAAAAGAAGGCAGAGCAAAGGAAGCCATGGTGTTGCTGTGTGCAGGGATTCTAGGGATGCAGAACTGGGAAGATGTGTGTGTGTGTGTGTGTGTGTGTGCGCGCGCGCGCGCGCGCGTGGGTGCACCATTGAGTATATGTGCACGTGTGTGCATGTGACTGCATGTGCATGTGCCTGTGGCTGAGGATGCCATGGGCCTGTGGCTCTCCAAGCAGTCTCACCAACCAGAGCCTGGCCTCCACATAGCCACAGTGGGGAAAATTCCCGAAGCCACCCCGAGAAAGGGGCAGCAGGGAGGGCGTCCCAAGGCAGAGAAATAGCAGGTGTCACCACTTGCTCTCTTTCTAAGGTCTCGAGCTCTTCTTGGAGGAAACATAACTGTCATTTCCCTTCATCTTTATCACTGACACCTGGCCATCTAGAGGATTAATTTGATAATAGGAGAAAGGGGGAGCAGGCGTTAAGCCTCTCTCTCTGCTTCTGAAGGCAGCCGCAGCAGCCTAACTCTCTCCCTGACTCTCAGAGAAGCAGCCTTGTCTTGTCCACACTTTACAGAGGCCATGGGCTCCAACAGAACCTTCCAGAGTGGGCTGGACCAGAATGGTCCTGAGGGAAGTGGAATTTGCTCCTCTCAGTACCTTCAAACCAAATTCAACCCCTGCTTCCCAATGGGGTCCCGCAAGTTTAGCAGTTGCTCCCCAAAACTTTCTAGGAGCAACAAAAGTGTTGTGCCATCAACAGATGTTTATCGAGCATCTAAGATGTGCCACGCTCTGTGCTTGTGACAAGAGTCAACAAGACAGACACAAATGCTGCCCTCGTGGGTCTTAAAATAAAAAAACAAGGCAAGCAATCACAATGAACTGTGATGTAATAATTATGGGGGAAGCCCCCTGATCCTGCCAGGAGGTTCAGGAAAGCCTCCCAGATTAGAGATGTAAAGGATGAGAGAAATCTGTCAGGTAGAGCAATGACAAGAGAGTTCCTGGAAGGCGGAACAGCATATGCAAAGGTCTGGAGATAAGAAAGCATAAGGCATTTGTGGACCTCATAATAATTAAGTCTGGCTGGGGGAACTGGTCGCAAGGAAGTGTAGTAAGAGATGGAATGGTGGAGGTAGGTGAGGATGGGAGGTGGTGATCACGACAGGCCTGGTAAGCCAAGGTAAAGGACCTCATCCCCTAAGCAGTAGGGAGCCACTGAAAGTTTTTAAGTGGAGGAGAGGGTGTGGTGACCTGATTTCACTTTTTTATAAAGCTCACTCAAGGCAGAGTTCAGGGTCTTCAACTCTTGGTTTTGACCTCAGAATCAAGTAAGGGCATCTCCATCTGACCTAAGTCACTGCCACCTCTCTGCCATGATTTCCTGGGGATGCATGCCTTCTACACAAAGTCCTGCGACCTGCCAAAAAGACCACATGAGTTGGGATTGAGGCCTGGGGTTCATACCCCACACATCACCTCTCCAAACCTCAGTCTTCCCATCTGAGAAACAGAGAAAAGACTCAACCTTCCTCCTCCAACTGGGAGGATTAAATGAGCTCATACCTGTCCGGGGCTCAGCACGGTGCTTGTTGCTGGGAAAGCACTTCATAAATAAGCTATTGAAATGTTTCTTTTCACCCGTTTAGAGCCCCCTTAAGCACTGGGACAGACTTGCAGACCCAGGGCCCACAGGTCCAATTTGATATTTATGAATAGGCAAACCTGTTGTGTGCCCAGCATTTAATTACTTTCAATTTCTTCCCTGCATTTACATCTTAAAAGAATGTTCACAAAACCCAGGTTTCTGGCTTCTCTTGAAAACCCGAACCATCTGCTTAAACCCACTGCAGCACGGCCCCTCAAGCACCCCTGAAGGCACGACCAACATCTTCCACCCGAGCTCCAACTGTCAGACCAGCTGGGGGGTGACCTCAAGGTGGGAAGTTTCCCAGAGCTCAGGGCTAAAGATGCTAAATCTGGGTAGGGGGCAGGCAGGGGAGGGAGGGGTTGCCTGGCAGAGACCACCCTCTGACAAAAAGGCCCCCCCTCACTTGCCTTCTCTTTGGTAACATCCCTTCCAAGTTATCCCTCCCTTCCTCCAACATCTAAGGAGCTTTGCCCTCAAAAAAAAAAAAAAAAAAAAATTCCAGCTCCTTGCTGTGGCCCTCAAGGCCCTGTGTGATCTGACTCCTGCCATCTCTTAACTTCACCTGCCACCTCCCCACCTCTAGGAGGCAGAAAGCTAAGACTGGGGGGATCCAGCAAAGTAAGAAGAGGTTGGAAATAACTTGCCCCATTTTGCAGATTGGGATAACTGAGGCATAAATAGGGCCCTTGCTGAAATCCAAAAGGTCCAGGAATAAGCCAGTAGTCCTACTCCCTTCACTAGCAGGGCTCGGCTATCCCTGCCTAGCAGCCCCTCAACAGAGGGGCCCTGGCCTTATCAGGACACTTTCAGGGCATGGTCCTCTCCCACCTACGACCCACCATGCTCAGTGGAGGTCTGCATATTTTTTCAGAAACAAGGCCCGGTTCCAGAAATGGAAAAGTAACCCTCCTGCCCCAAAAACCCTGCAGAGGGGCCTCCTCAGCTTATGAGCCGCCTCTCCAGCTGGCCAGCGTGGCAGGTGCCATTATCTGCAAGGATGGAGCAAAACGTCCCCTCGGGCCCCACCCTCTCAGCTGCCCTCCCTCTACCTCCTCTTGTACCTGCAATTTGAGAATTGCTCTGTCCCTGTCTCTCTCTCTGCTCCTCTACTGTGTTCTCCCTTCCTCCCCAGCCAGGGAAATGGGGGTAAAAAATCTCCCAAGATCCCCAATTTAAAATAAAGTCAGATCCTTTTCTCTCCCCTTCCTCACTACCTAATGACCACACTTGTGTGAAGTTGATGCTCTACATAACGAAAAGAGAGGCCTCCTTGGAGAGGGTACAATCAGACAACTTTTAAGATCACGGAGCATTAGACCATTCCCAGCTGGGTTTACTAATCAAACAGCCAAATCCTTCCTAACCAGCCAATCCCTGCAGGGCAATTAAATCCTTCCCCTTTAAAACACTTGCCACACTGTCTGGGGACAGAAAGAAAAATTTGCAAAATTCATTTGATAAATTAGCCAGGGAAAAGAAAGGAGTGAATCAAGCTTTGTTCTTTTCATTTTTTTTTAATTATGGAATTCACAATGCCTGAATAATGTTTAATAAGAACTATGAAAATTCCTAACAGTATTACAACACAACACAAAAGAATTAACCTGGTTACCGTGAAAAATTGCATATTTAATTAAGAACAGAGAGTTCAAAACTATCCAGAGATTTCAAAAGTGCTGTTGCCTGAGGGGCCAAATTACATGCTTCCAGGGCTGCTAACGGAGTTAGCGCGTTCAGTCATTACCCAGGCGTTCCCATTAAGTGACTCTGGGCAGATGACATCAAATTCATTTCAAAAGCACCAGGAACTGAAGCATTCACTTGGGTAGTTTAAGGGAAAGCAACTATCCTGCTGGTACAAATCAGACCCCTTGTTGATAAAGGCAATAATTAAAGAATAATGTTAATTAGCTGCTTTTATTTGAAGGAAAGTATGGTAGTTGGAGCGCTTCCAGGCTGTTGAGGTGGGAGTCGCTCTTTCTGGAAGAAGGGGAGGCTGCTGGTGAGAATGGGGAGCCTGGGGGCCCACAGAAAAAGAGAAAGATGGCAGGGGCTGGGGGGGGGGCCAAGACAGGGCCAGGTAAGGAGGATGCTGGCCTGGGCTGCTGGAGGCCTGGGTACCCATGTTGGAATCAGCCTGGTCACCCCAAGGCCTTCGAGAGGGCAGCCTGGAAAGCAAGGGAAGATGGTACTGCCAGTATCTTGGGCACTGTCACCATCAGGTCCGCTTCCATCATGGCAGACTCTGGCCAATGCAGATCTCCCTGTTCAGCTACCTCCTGTCATGCCCACTCCCCTCATTCAGCCATCTCTGTCACACCCACTCCTCTCACACAACTTCCTGTCACACCTACTCCCCACTTGGCCACTTCCTGTCATACCCACTTCCCTCATACAGCCTCCTGTCTCTCTTCATGGTTTGTCACACTCAGCGCTGAATCACCACCACCATCCTTACTATAGCAGACTGTTTTCCCAAAGACGGCCACCACAATATCTCTCATGTTCTTCCTGCACTATGACCTTGACCTTGACACTCCTCCCATCGAGGGAGGATTTGAACCTGGTCCTTTGTAGCTGCCCTTTGAAACTGGGTGGTCCTTTGTAACTGCCTTGACCAACAGAGAAGATGGAAATGACATTAGTGACTTCCAAGGCTAGATCATGAAAACCCCTTCACTTCACCTCGCTCTCTTCAGGACACTCACCCTTGGAATCCAGCCAACATGCTGTGAGGAAGCCCAAAGTAGTCCACAGAGAGAGACCACATGGAGAGGGTACATGTTGGTGTTCTGACTGGTAGCTGAGGTCCCGGCTGACAGCCAGCATCAACTACTAGATGTGTGACTTGTCGAGTTACCCCCAAACTTTGAGTCTTCCCAACTGAAGCCCCAGATATCACGGAGTGATTCAGCTGGGCTCTGTCCTAATTCCTGACTCAGATTCTGACTCACAGTATAGATAATTGTTTTACCCTAAGTTTTGGGGTGGTTTGTTACACAGCAGTAAACGACTGATACATTAACACAAAGTCACACATTTTAAGAACTGCCCTCATCCCCAACATCTCTCTTTCCTCACAGACCCACTGAAGAGGCCCAGCACGAGAAACAGATTGGTGGATCTGACCACCAGTGACAAGAACTTCTCCCAAAGAAAGCAATAATTAGCCTCTACCTAATGCCTCTTTATTGAGTCAGCTCTCAATAGCCCCCGAGGCCCACAAGCGCTGGCTGTGTGTGGCGACAGGAAGGACTCAGCAAACCACAGGGTCTAGTGTGGAGGGGAGAGAACACAGGAAGCACCATAGTGTGGAAGACAAACTGAGACCCCAATGCAACTGAGGGCTCTTCCAGGACCCACGGCTGGTTCACGGCAGAGCCAGGCTCTGATCCACCTGACTCCAGGGAAGTGGTTTGATTCTCATTAGCAAGGTGCTTAATTAGGGCAGCTCATCAGTATATCCCAGAGAAACAAATTATGCTCTGGCCCAAAGCCACTTACCTGTTAGCAGCTGGGCCAGCCCCGACCCACCAAAGGGGCCATCCTAGGTAGGACGCAAGGGAACGTGCACTGATGGGGCAGCTGGGCCAGCTCCAGGGGCTCGGGGACTGGGAGCTGGGGGGGCTGCCTTCCTTGGAGCGCCCCACCTTGGAAGCCAAGTGGGAAGCAGGAGCTGGGCCTGGGTTTCTCTCCTCCCCGCTCTGGGGAGGCAGAAGGCTTCACCCACCACGAGATGCCAAGATGTTCTGCTCTGCTCAGAGAGTCATTTTTTTCCAGAGATAAATTTCACAAAGTAGGCCATAGGCCGAGGGACCAACCCCCTTGCTTGCAGAGGCTGAGGAGAATACCCTCCAAGGGACGGTGCTAGTTCAGAGAGGCTCACAGGCTGCTGGCCCAAGGGGCCCAGGGTCCAGCAACCCCAGGAGGTGAAGGGCAGTAAATAGGCCTGGCTCCTCCCAGAGTACCTGCATGGTCACCAGCTCTGACCTCGGCTCCTGGGACCCTGACACCCCAGCTGCTTATCAGCACCCACTCCCGGGAATCCTGGCCCACGCCTCCACTCCTGCCAGCCGGCACTGTTCACCGCGAGCAAGACACCACCGTGTTAAGACCTTTACAAGGCAAACCTGCATATACAGTAGCCCCTTCCCAGTTGTACAGTCTCTGTTTTGGGTATTCACAGAAGTAACAAGAGGCAGGAGAGCCTACAAACACAGGAGGACCTCTAGAATCAGACTGCCTGACTCTGCTGAGTAACCCTGGGCCAGTCACTTGACCTCTTTGTGCCTCAGCTTTCTCCTTTGCAAAATGGTAACATTAATAGTGTCTACATCATACAGCTGTTATGGGAATTAAATCATTTAAATGATGGTATTTAGGGAGCACTTAGAGTTGTGCCTGGCACAGAGCCACTCTTGATAAGTGATAAATTAAAAAACAAACAAAAAAAACCAAAAAACAAAACTTCAGCACTCCTCTCATCCCTGAACGGTCATGTAAATTCTGCCCATTTTCTGGAATGGCTATACTGAGACCAGAGAAGGCAGAATCATCTCCACACCAGTCACAAAGTCAGCACAGCTGGTCCCTAGAGTAAGGCTGCTAACTCACATGCTTATGGAGGCTGCACAAGGAGCATCAATGGGACAACTGGGCCCACTGGGGGTTGTGCAAAACGGGATACTCACTCTCCATTCCCACCCCCATTACACATCTCAGCTGACTGCTGCCCTGTTTGAAATGCAGGCCCAGGGATGCTAGCTCTTCTGCTGAAGAGAAGCCAGAAAACTGAGTTTTAAAAATGTGACCTCTGATCAGGGCACCGGGCATTCAGCATTCACCAAGTGTCACACCAGTTACTGCAGCTGCAATGTAGAGTAATGAGCTCACCATCTGATGAGGGAGACCAACAAGGAACCAGGGAGTCATCGGGTGGCCTGAAAAGCAGCCCAGGCCAGGGATGCCCAAGCAGGAGCTAGAGGATGGTGCCCAACTCAGCACAGAGTCAGGGAAGGAGGGCTGGGCCCACCAAAGAACAAGGGGAACAGTATTCCAGGCAGAGGGAAAAGCAAATGCAAAGGCTGCAAAGTATGAGGAGTATGGCAGTTTGGGGATAGGGAGGATATACGGGTTTGGGGAGCAAGACAGAGAGCTGAGGCTAGAGACTATGCAAGCAGCTGGTAGAGTTTTAGAAGCCAGAAATTCCTGGGGCAAAATCCCATCTCTACTGGGGAAAGGCTGTATGTGTATGGGAAGCCTCTGAACTTCTCTGGGCACTTGTGGGTTAGCATGTTGCTCTCACTGGAGCGGATGTGCAGCCCTTGGATGGCCACAGAGAAGCCATTTGGAAAGCACCCTTTGAAGAAAGACAGTTCCTTAGCTGTTTGCCTCTGTGCCACAGCCTGAAATCATCACTCCCACTATTGAGGTTAGAGGTAACAGGGAGCAAGCATGACAGCAGGTGACAGAATAACATTTATGGAGCGCCTGGTACATGCTAGGCTCCAAGCTGAGCCCTTCACAAAGATTATCTCATTTCCTCCACACTACAACCCTATGAGGTGACTATTATTGCTACCCCCATTTCACAGATGAGGAAACTGAGGTATGAAAAGGGGCAGTCCCTGGCTGCATCACACAGTGGTGAGAGGGAAGCCAATCTGTCTGTCAGGAACCCACTCTGACCCTGCACCAAGCTACCAACCTTGGGTTTTCCCCTCTAAGGGATCAAGCTGGGGCTAAGGAGACAGGGCAGGTGCAGCAGCCAATTCTGAGGAGAAGTACCTGCCAGCTGGTCCTGCATTACCCCGAGTTACCTCTAATGCAGCAAGATCAATACTTGGGGGGCTGTGCTTAGCTCTGGGGAAATCATTAAATGCTACACTAAACTAGTCAAAAAATAAGTGCATGGCAAGGAGACTGAAAGGAGCTGCTGCTTGGGAGCATGAGCACACGAATGCATACACACACACACACACGAAGGCGCGTGCATGGACAACGACACACACATGAGTGCACACACAGAGTCACCCACACGTGCATGCAGACACAGAGGCGCATGTACAAAGACACTCAGAAGGACACAAAGACATACTCAGACACATACACATACAGAAACATGCTAATATACACACACAAGGACAGACACACATAAACGTGCAAAGACCCACAAACATACTCAAAAATACACACAAAAAGATGCAGTGTACACACATAAATACAGTCACATGACATTCACATCCATCCCGTTTATTCACTTGACTGATACTTTTTGAGGGCCTACTATGTGCTCAGCCCCCAGCTGCTAGATCTTGGGGACAAGCTGCTTTGTGCCCTCATGGAGCTTAGAGTTCACAGAAGGAGGCAGTAGTTGATCGATAATCAGAGCTATGTGTGATACCCGCCGTGGTAAGTAAGTGCAGTAGAGATGGGACCCAGCATCTCAAGGGGGAGTGGGGAAGCTGCCCTGAGGAATTGACAATGAACAAGCTTCCAGGGTGAGGGAGGAGTTGACGGGGGATGTGAGGGAACAGGGTCCCAAGCAGGGGGAGCAGGTAATGCACAGGGGGCTGTGGTGCAGAGGAAAATGAAGAAAGACGTGTAAGTCTGCAACATGGAGGGCACAGGGAATGTGGCTCAAGATCAAGGTCAAGAACAGTGGACACACTAGAATTAAGCTAGTATAATTCTGAAGGTGATTCTGTTAAGCTACGATGTATACGGAAAACCATAGAGCAACCACCAGAAAAACCCTCAAGAATATAGTTAAAAACCATTAGCGAAATTAAAGTGCTACATTAGAAAATATTCACGCAATGCTAAAGAAGGCAGAAAAGGAGAAACAGAGGAACAAAAAAGACATGAGACATATAGAAAACAAAAAGCAAGTTGGTAGATTAAATCCAACTATATCAATAATAATATTAGACGTGAGTGGATTAAACAATCCCATCAAAAGGCAGATTTTCAGACTAGATAAGAAAACAAGATCCAACTACATGCTATTTACAGGAGACACGCTTTAAATTCAAAGACACAAAAAGACTGAAAATAAAAGAATAGAAAAACATGTATCATACAAACAGCCACTATAAGAAAGAAAGTAGGAGTGGCTATACAAGTATCAGATAAAATAGACTTTAAAACAAACAAAAATGTTACTAGAGATAAAGAGGGATATTTTATAATGGTAAAAGGGTCAATCCACCAGGAAGATATAACAATTAAACACATATATGCAACCAATAAAAGAGCACCATAACACATGAAGCAAAACTGACAGAAATGAAGGAAGAAATAGATAATTCAACAATAATAGAGACTTCAGTATCCTACTTTCAACAGTGGATAGAACAACTAGACAGAAGATCAAGAAGAAAACGGAAGACTTGCAATACTATAAACCAAGTATGCAGGGTAGAGACCAGCTGTGCTAAGCCCAGAAGGTCATGCTGGGACCTCTGCCCCAAAGGCAATGGGGAGCCATTGTGAACGGTTCTTAATAGGTTTTTAATAATCTCACTAACTTCCATGTGGCAAAAAGAGTGGGGGAGGTCAGAGTCAGTACAGGAAAGCAAACTGGGAGACCAAGGTCCAGGGAGAAGTGATGGGGCATGATGGGTTGCTGGGTGGCTAAGTAGATGAATGGATAGATGGAAGGATGTGTAATTAGATATATGGATGGATGGATAGATAGATAGATGATGAATGGGTAGGTGGATGGATAAAGTCAGTAGGAATAGAAAGTAGACAGCTGGATAAATTGCTGAGTGGGTGGATAAAAATGGATAAGTGAGCAATCTTATGAATGAACAGATGAAATAATATTGGATGGATGGTAGACAGTTGGACACCCAACCCCTGCCAGACTTCCAGTGTGTGGGTGCTCGGAGATTGGACAAAACTAAAGGGTGAGAAAAGTCCTATTTATTGTGTACTCCAGCCCACATTCCCAATAATCCCCCAGGTAGACATCCAACCCCTCTTCTACCCAATAGCATCCCCACATATGATGGCCAGGACATGGCTCGACAGAGCACCCACCCGCCTGTGGCCTGTGCTCTGATACCCACACCATCTCAGTCACCTCATCTTTTCATGGTCCTTACTGTTAAGCAACATTTGGTAACATGCTAGAAACCAAACCCACAACCAGAGTGCAAAGAGCCCTTCTCAGAACATAACTCAAGTCCTGCCCCACCACCTTGCACCAGTTCTACTTCTGAGGAGAGGAACACAACACCCCTTGCCCACTGCATACCTGCCACGAGAGGCCTCCAAAACACCAGCTAGCCATTTGCACAAGGGAAGCAACCACCCCCTTCCTAAGGAAGCACAGCTGCCACCTTGCTGGGGGCATCAGGTATGTCCCCATGGAAAACTTCTCCCACCCACCCCCCGACCTTGAATGACATAGTCCTCAAAACACTTGTACACCCAAAGGCCTCTCAGCACTAAGACCCTCTCTGGGCAGAGAAAACATCAGATTGTCATAGAAGCTCTCTTTTACCTATTTTCCAAACGTTCCCTCCCTTCCTTCACTGTTCCCTATCAGGCGGAACCCAGTGGGAACCAAACATACTCTGGATCCTGTTTCTCCACTGCTTTAAACCCTCAATGTCCTCTCACTTCCCTGAGAATATAATCCAACTGAATACAACCCCCTACCGTGGTCTACAGGGCCTACCTCCTTCTCGGACTTCATCCTGTCCTCTACCCTCCCTTCCTTGACCACCCTGTCTCAGCCATACTGGCCTTCCTTCAGTTCCTAGATGTGCCAAGTGGATTCCCACCTCAGGGCGTTTGCACACACTGTTCCTGTAGCTATGAAGTCTCTTCCACCTGAACTTTGCCTGACTGGCTCCTCATTGTTCAGGTCTCAGCCTAAATGTCACCTACTCAGTAACTACCCTGAATAAACAGGTTCCTCCTTCATCTTGATTTTAGTAGCATTTGGTCATTTCTTTCCTCCATTCTTTCTATCTCAGTAATTACACATTAATTTATTTAGCTTACCCCTCTATACCCAGCACCCGATACTGTGCTGGGCCCATAGCACATACTAGATAAATATTTGCTATTTGATGAATACATATCAGGTTCAGAGCAAAGACTGGCCAGACTAGATTCAAGTGCTTTGTGACACTGGATGGCCCCCCTCTGGCCTCAGTTTTCTCATCTGAAAAATGAGTAACACTAGTACCTACTGCAAAAAGTTGTTGTGAGGACGAAATGAGAGAATGGGGTACTGACAAGCCAGGAAGTAACTCCCAGCCCCGCACTGGGGGAGGACAGAAAAGTGAGGAGACATCTGAGTCCCAGGGGCCATTCCAGAAGCAGCTGGGCCCCAAGTCTTTGCTTCCAGAAACCAGAGCGATAAGTTAAGTTCTACCATGAAAGGAAAGAGCTTATGGAGCCAAGTATGAAATGTAGAGTGTGGGTGATACAGCCACGGAAAGAGGGTTTAGCAGTTAAAAATAAGATTTAGCAGTTAAGAAAAAAAACTAAAAAACTTTTTTAATAAAGCCTACAAGTCTATCCCCTTCTTTCTTTATCAACGACACGATTTATTGATCGAGGAGGCCATATCGACTAAATAAATCTTGATAATGACCAAGGCAGCAATCAATACCTGCTTATTATCAGCCCGGGCCGAGAATTTCATTTTGCGAACACAGGCCGAACCACAGGGCGCGCCACACAGCTCTGGACTCCGGCGGGTAGGCCAGGGATGGATGGCTGGGTGGTGTTCATTTTCCAGGACAGGAGACAGGAATCTTTCTTGTGTTATTAATAACCTCCCACCTGCCACCCTACCCCATGCCTCTCAGGCTTGTGGGTCTGGATTCACTTCCATGAGTTGACGATGAGCTCTTTTAAGATGTTTAAAAAACAAAGGGGAAAACGCAAGCATAATGACTATAGGTGGGGAACCCTGAGAGGGGAGCAGGGAGTGGGGGGACTGGCTCTGGAAGAGGCACCTCTGGCCCCTAGTGAGCGAAGGGCAGGGACATGAGTGGCCAACAGACCTGCGTCCTGGGTTAGAGTTCAAGCTCGGCTGCTTGCTGACAATATGGCCTTGGACTTAACCATCTGTGCCTCAGGCTGCCCAACTGTAAAAACGGGATAATAGTAGTTTTCCTGTCCTAGTGTTGTGAGAATTAAACGAGATAATATCTGTCAAGGGCTCTAAACACTGTCTAGCATGCAATAAAGGTTCAAGAGCTATTTGTTAAAGAACTGTCAGGCCTTTCTGTGCAGAGAGCTTCCTTCTGAAGCTCCAAAGCAAATGCCAGGCCTGTCCTTGCTAAAGCCAGCCAAGGGGCATTTGGAGAGGCCTGACCTCCCATCCAGTGCCTCTCTGCAAGGATCTAGTCCACCTTGCCGCTGGCTGGTGAGGACCAGGAGGTGAATAACAAACAACAATGATCCTGACAATAATAATAAAAGTAATAATAGCTGCTCGTTTCCTGGGAATGAACATATTCCAGGCCCAGTGCTAAGGACTTGACATGCTTCCACTCATCAAACCCCCACAATGTCCCTATGAGGTAGAGGCTGTGTATAATTCCCATTTTACAGATGAGGAAACTGAGACTTAGAAAAGTCTAGTGAATCACCCAAGGCCTCCCAGTTAGGAAGCAGCAAGGCCAGGGTCCAAAGTGAGGTCTGACTACTCCAAGCCCATGCTCAAATCATTTCAGGTGCTGCTCCCAGGGTACCTGAAATTCAACAGGAATTACCTCAAACTACCTCACAGCATCACCGTCATCATCATCATAGTTATTATTATTGTTGGTGTTGTTGTTAATAAAGACAATGATTAATAACAGTCACTATCTTGGAAAGGCTTACAGCATGCCCAGCCCTAGGCTGTGTCTGTATTGGTTTGTCGCTCTTTACTTCTCACAGCCTTGAAGCAAAGTACTTCCATCTCCAAACGGTTATAATAGAGAAGCTTTATGAGGGCAGGGACTTGGTCTGTTTTGTTCACTGCTGCACCCCCAATACCTCACATTGCACCTGACACGTAGCAGGTGCTGAATAATTTTCATTAAATGAATGAATGAATAACCTGTCTCGACAACCCAGGGAAGCTCCATTTTAGACAGGAAAACTGAGGCCCGGACAGAGTCCTTCTGCCACAAAAGGAAAGGGGAGACTCCGATCCTGACCTCTTGCCTGACTGTAAACTAGGAGTCCCAGGGGATGCTGAGCAGGAAATCCCCTCAACTCTAGTGTCGCTGTCCAGAGACCTTGATCCCTCTTTGATGCCTGCTGGGTTGATCAGATGGGCCCATGAACCAGGCTTTGGGAGAAGAATGTCATCTGGGTCCAAAAACGTGTTAACTGGCTATCTGTGTCCCCCATAACAGCCATCTCACCGGCTGCAGGGACCTGCTTTGAGTTGTCTGTGACTGAGGCCACCAAACCACCACTGATGGTCCACAGTCTGCCAGAAATTAATTAATGGATTTATTAATTAGGATGGGAGCCACCTCCCAGGCTGGAATTGGGGTCACCAGTTTCTAAAGCGAGACTCGCAGAGCTAAAGATAAACCCTTGTTCACTGTGAGTCTGAGGCCCGTGCCCAATTCCCAGTCACAGAGTGAGAGACTTTCAAGAGCTAGTGATGGGTGAAGAAGCTGGGGATCTGGGAGGAGCTGGGTCCCCCAGGACCACCCCCCAAGGTGGAGTCAAGGCAGCTGCCCTCGCCTCACCCTTCCTGTGGTATCCATCCATTCCATCATCCAAATATTTATTAAGAACTTACTATGCCCTTGCCCTCCCCAGGGAGGAATGTAGATGGTAAATAAATGAACAAATAAATACGCATTATCACATCAGGTAAAGCAGATGGCGGTAAAGAAATGGGGGGAGGCTATTTTGGAAAGAGAGCTTAGGGAGGACATCTCCGAAGAGGTGATATTTAAGCAAAGGACTGAAGGGACTGAGACAGAACTAAGGAGATGTCTGGCAAAGCATTTCCCAGACAGTGGGAACAGCAAGTGCAAAGGCCCTGAGGTTGGAATGTTTGGTGTGTTCAAGGAACAGTGAGGAGGCCAGAGTGCTTGAATAAAAAGGGGAAGAGTGGCAGGAAATGAGAGTGAGAGATAATGGAGGGGTGAAAAAGGGAAGGGGGGACCTAATCACACAGTGGGCCAGGTAAGAACAGGCAACCAGGAAGAGACAATGCTGAGAGTAACACCCCCCAGGCTCCCAAAAAGACATAAAAGATACCTCAACTGAGCACTTCCTATGTATTAGGTGCCTTAGGTAGATGTCCAAACCTCATTTCATCTTTCCTGTAGGGAAGTGTGATCCTCTGAGAAGCAGACACAAAGGCAGGATTACAAGACAGAGAGATTTATCAGGATCAATGCCTGCACCTGCAGGAGGGAGCCAGAATGAAGGAGAGAAGGAAGGAAGGGAGGGAGGGAGGGAAGAAGGAAGGGAAGTTGGTAGGTAGGTTGGCTGGTTTGTGTGAAGCATCCTAGACTGCGAGGAGTCTGGAGCCTGCAAAGGAGTCCTGTGTGTCCCAGGAACAGGTCTGCTTTTAGTCCCTGCTACACTCAGCTCCTGGCTGTGGCACTTGTGGGGTGATCTCCAAGAGCCGTTATCTGGTGCCACCTGCCAATCACACTCCCTATAGTCAAAGATCTGCAAGGTGCCTTCTCATGGCCGCCACTGGAAGGTACCATTATTATATCCATCTTACAGCTGAGAAAACCAAGTCCAGAAAGGGGAAATAACTTGCCCAAGAGCATGCAGCTAGGAAGGAGCAGACCCGGGATTTGAATCCTGACTGCCCCGTGCGTGATCACGAGATAAACAGAGGATGGTGGGGCGCGTTTTGCAACAGAGCAAGAATTGGGCTTGAATACCTTGTTAAAAAATAAAAGCAATACCCAAGGCTTTTATGGTGTTTGACAGTTTACTAAGTACCCATTGAGACAGATTCATTCCGGGCTACACATGCGCTAAATAATCTTATTTTATGCTTCATCCTTACTCCCAACTGACAGATGGCAAGAGTGAGGATGAAGGTGGGTCCAAGAGCCACTCAGAATCTGTGACCAGCCTCACTGCCTTCCTTCAATTCCTTGCATGCACTATTTTTCCACCCACCTCAAGGTCTTAGCACATTTCCTCTGCTGGGATGCTCTTCCCTGACCTTGTCCATGACACCTCGGCTGAAGCATCACTTATTCCAGGAAGGCTCCCCCAATGCTCAGACTCAGGCAGTTCTTTTGCCTCATACTGTCTCAGAATCAAATCCCCCTGTGTGACTGCACACCCGTCTGTCCAATGAGACGTGTATCCACCCCCCCATTGTCTGTAGGCTGGGTGAGAGCTGGCACTTTGTCTTCCTGTTCACTGTGATATCTCCGGTATATTATTATTACTTATAGTATTTATGCTATTTACTTATTATTATTTACACAGTTATTATAGTTATAACTTATACTGTGAGTGGTGACTATACATTTCCAGAGTGAAGGACAATAGCAGTTATTATTATTAACATTATATAGCACGTCTATGTCCTGAGCACGGATTTCACACTTCACGTGCATTAACTCACTTAATCCACAATCCTTAAGGAGGTGGACACTACTATTATCCCCACTTTACACAAGAGAAAACCGAGGCTCAGAAAGGTTAAGTGACTTGCCCAAGGTCACACAGCTGGTAAGTGGCAGAGCTGGGACTAGAGCCAGGCCTCCTGGCTCCAGAGTCCTCACTAAATGTCTTTGGGAATGGGAGACTGCAGGGCTTGAGTTTGCAGCCCACACTACACCCCTCAGATACCTGGAGCCCATGGACACTCATAATGGACAAGCACCCCAAGTAGGTGCCCCCAGCAGAGTGGCCTCTGAGTGACCACCTCACTCAGGGGTACCTGCCCTCGACCTGGCTGCCCTGGTGACCCCTGTGGTCCCCCTGTCTGCAGCACCCACACTCCAAACAGCTGGCTGGACAAGTCTATCGACCGTAATGGTTCCTGGGGAGCCCTTTACCCCGTCCAGTTTGAGCGACGGCGGCCCAGAGAGTCTTAAGCACTGCTTGGCTCCAGGCGTCTCGGGCAGACAACCAGCTCAGGCCAAAGAGGCTGAAGGATTGATTTTTTTTTTCTCTTTCTTTCTTTTTAATGACAAATGCGTATCCTGGAACTGCTGTTTCATCTGGCTGAACTGAAGGATGGCAGAGGGGGTGTATAGGGAAAGGACTGGGAAGGAGGGGGCAGCCACTGGCCCACTTTGAGGGTGACTGAGCTACTGAGGAAAAGCAGAGACAGAGGACTAATCACGTATCTTCATGAAGCTGGTCAAGGGCCTTTTGTTTTTTCTGGAAATGCCGCCTCTTCTGACACTAGGCACCTGGAGAAAGGCAGCCAGTGGCCTTGACAGCTACCCTCCTCATGACCCCTACAGCTGACCTGACCACCGCAGACCCTCAACCCAGGGCCTTTGCACCACCGTTCCCTCTGCTTGGCATGCCCTTGCCAGGTCTCCACCTCCTGCCAGGTGTGGCCAGAGCGCTTGATTTATATGGGATACTGGATATCTGAATTTCTTAGGTAACATCTCCTGTGTTTTAAATGCTGACAAACTTACACAAAAGTGTTTTTAAAATAGTGCACTAATCGAGACAGATACATCCGTTGGCCAGACATAGCTCCCAGTCTGCAATCTCTGTGGTCAGAGCTCCCAAAATACAAGACATCACATACAATATTAGTAATATATTAATATAGTAAGCCCCCAATGGAGTAAAAGAGAAGAGAAAAAGTGCCCAGTAATCTCTAAAACAAGCTTTCAAGGCCAGCAAGTTCCGGGATCCACTGCTTATTTGGTTTTCTCACCCCTCTCTTACTCTCTAAAAATACCAACAACAATAAGAAGTAAGACACGTAGGGAACAGTAGTTGTGTGCCCAGCACTGTGCTAAGCACTTTCACGTTTAAAGTGCTTTAATCTTTAAGAACAACCTAAAAGGTGAAGACTACTATTAATCCCATTTAGACACAAGGAAATAAGGCTCAGAGAGGTTAAGTGACCCATCCCAAATCACATAGCCAGTAGGTGATGGAGCCAGGATTGGAAGCCAGACAGGGGCCCCTCACCATCCTGGCTCCTCGTACTTTCCTCTTGAGGGAAAGAGTATAGAACAAGTTTCTAGAACTAAGTTTGATCTACCCCAATACTCTTAACTGAAAAGTGAAACACTTTGGCCATGCCACAGCCATCACACAGACCGGTAGACCAGGCTCAGCAACTATTGCCCTAAAGCCAAATCCAGCCCACCACCTGTTTTTGTAAAGTTTTATTGGAATATAACCATTTCCATTCATTCTTATTGTCTATGGCTATTTTCATGCCATAGTAGCAGAACTGAGTGCTTGCAACAGAGACCACAAAGTCTAAAGCATATTATTATCTGCCTCTTTACAGAAAAAGTTTGCCAACCCTGATGGCAGACCTAGATGGTTTCCTAAAGAGTCTAGAGAGATGCCACACCCTGAGAAGGTTATGAGGTCAAAACCCTCAGGGAAACACCATCCTTAGAGATGTGGAAGCACATTTGCACATTAAAGGGGAAAAAGGGTAGTGGAAGCTTCTTTAGGTATTTGGGGTGAGACCAAACGAAAAGAAGGAGCCAGCCATGGGAAGATCTGGAGAAAAAGAGTCCCAGGCAGAGGGAACTGCAAGTGCAAAGTCCCTGAGGTAAGAATGTGCTTGATGTGTTTAAGGGACAAAAAAACCATTGTGACTGGAGCAGAGTGAGAAGGAGAGAGACTGGAGACGAAGCCAGAGAGACAACAGGGGGGCAGATCACGGGAGCCTTACAATCAGGGGAAAGGACTCTGGAGTTTAAACTTTTAAGTATGACAGGAATAGATTGTTCATATCCTACCAAACACTACAAATGATTTTTGTGAATGGATCTGCAAGGCTTAGAAACCAAGAACTCCATCCTAGACATAATTTCTTGTCTCAAAAATTTGTTTAAATGGTCAATAGCTCCCCCTCACCGCCAGAACGGGCCCCCAGGTCGTTAGAAGACAATATGTTTAACTGGCACACAAAGTATGTCAGCATCCTTCCCTTTTACAGCAACTAGTACAGCAGACCAGATGCGCACAGCCAGGCCATGTGATGGATTAAGAAATGGGACACTTGGAATGTTGGGTGATTCACCCAGTGGTGCTAGAGGCTGCACCTTTTAGCTGCTCTTGGGGCCCTTCCTCTCCATCTACTACCTCCATCTTCCCCGACATCTTCAATATAAGCCACTGTCATTAATAAAGAACACCCCCAAGGCAGAAAAATCAAACCGAAGACTGAACCCTGAATTCCTAAGCCAGGAACAAAGGGAGGCCACCACCTCAGTCCCCCTCCCATGCTCAATCTCTGCCAGACTCAGTCTCTGAATTAGATAACTGGAAGCCACCAGAAATTCAGCCCTTTCAGAAAGCAACAGAGAAAACCACAGTTCCTGGACAGCCATGTCCACCATCATCCAGGACCAAATTTAGCACCAGCCGAGGTGCTCACGTTTGAAATCCCATCTGATGGAAGAAAGGTTACCACAACAGAATGTCAAGTTCGAAGACAGAATCCTCCTTTTAACAGAAGAGTTTTTTTAAAAAAGAAGAAGGAGAAAGAAAGAAAAAGGAAGGAAAAAAAAGAAAAAGCACCACCACCATCAGAAAAGCTGTTCCCTCTGGTCAAAATAACACCGTGCTCATCTGAAATAACCCACTGAGACGCTTATTTGCTTCTTTAGGCTTGTCCGTGGTTTCTCAATTTTCTACAGTGAATTCAGGTATGAATAAAAGAAACTTCGAGACCTCCAACAGCAAAAGCGGTCAGGGATGAGACGCTGCTCGTTTTTCTTCCAGCACTCAAAGAGAGAGCCCATTTTTGGGAAGCAATTTCTGTCGAGTTGAGAATCCAGAATTTTGGGATGCCCAGAAAAGACTGCTGGGTTCTTTAAATAAATTCTCAACACCTGTTTCTAGCTCCTTCTGCAAAAAAGGCCCACAGGGTGTGGCTTCCAATGAATTGGAGAGGCAGATGGAACAGGGTCACCCACTGGTTGGACTTGGAAGGGTCCAGGGGGCTGACCAATGGTTTGGTCGTATTCACAGAGCTGCTGCTAGAAATCTCCCCTCACCCCCTCTGCCTCTCACCTCTCCCTTTCCTCCCCCCAACCTCCCACAGCCCTTGCCTAATGCCAACCCATCGCACGGGCCTGGGCCTGGGCCACGCCAAGCCTGCTCTGCTCACGCTCCCCACCCCGGCAGCACTGCTATTACAGCAAAGTTTCCAAAGTTAGGATTCCGCCAACAGGGCTGATAGCTTATTTACTGCTGTCATCTAAAGAAAGAGGAATTTTGACACATTGTTAAATGATAGCACATTTAGATAAGTCAAGCTGTCAGAGGCTCTAATGGATGTCTAAACTCTCTGTGGCTGATATGTAAAACTTACGCACTTCAGAATATCATAAGGTTATAATATTTTAATCACATCCACGCTCTTTTCTAAACTTTGAGCAGGGAAAAACATTCCATCAAGTCCCATCTCCCAGGCGCCAAGAAACTGAGCCTTCCCAGAAGTTTCTCCAAACTCCTTACAAAAAGTCCAGCTTCTCTCACTCGACCCGTCAGTCTTCCTCCCTAAATGCTCACACCCCAAGCGGAATTCGCCTTTTCCTCTAAAACTCGTACTATGTGATCCCTCCACCCAACCTCTTTCCTCCCAAGAAACGTAGATGTGCATTCGGACTGGACACCAACTCTTGTTAACCCTCTTCGAAGCCAAAAAAAAGGTATCACAGGAGACTGGACCCAGAGCATCATAAAAAAAGTGGCAAAGTGAAGCAGAAAAAGAAAATCACAAAGGTATGAATCCAGTTATGACGATTATACACAGAAAAGCCATAAAAAAATACTGCATCAGTAATGTTCACCATAAAGCAATCTTATAACCAAATGAAATATGCCTAGCATCAACTCTAAGATAGAATTTTTTTTTCTTCTCGTTTCCTGGACTGCTAGCAGCAGAGGAAAAAAGAAAACAAAGAACAAGCAGAGAAAGGGGGAAGCAGTTTCAGGGATCCTGGAGTAGGGTACCAAATGTCACAGCATCTTTACCATCATCAGCCCTCAAGTCATTAAGACTGTTGACTGACTTCCATCCTAGGAAAACAGCCCCGCTGTGTCCAGAGATGGCACTGGAAGGAATAATAACCGGACTGCTTCTATATTTGAAAAATGTATACTTCCGGAGGGCTGTGCGCAGGCCGGTACAAGGTCATCTTTCTTGCCAGGATCAGGGTGGCGTCAGCAGCATGGTCTGGCCTGGGGACACAGGCCTCCTTTGCTGCCTCGGCCACTTTAACGCTCAGCAACTAGGCTGCATGAAACCACTGAATTGAAGCCACACACCTCACACTCATAAGCAGCTGGGCCACGTGAAGAGTGGGCCCAAAGCTCTCGGCCTGCACAGGGCCTGGGGTGGGGACCCACCTTTCCTACCCAGATCTTGGAACGAGCCAGCTGAAGTTTTCCTTTCTGGCTATCTCCCCTGTGAGAGGAAAGTGGGAAGGGAAAAAAATGAAAATAAAAGTATGGTGTAGGAGTCATTAGCATTATGCACAAGAGATGATCCCAGGCAAAAGTGCTTAGGCTCATAATCCGTTTCCAACAAAATGCCATCAGTAAGAATACAGGGGTTGCGGGGGGAGGTGCCGGCCTACCGGGCAGGGGAACAACTGAACATTTCAGGACGAGGGTGGGGACCACGGCAGATGTGAGGGCCTCAATGTTTACACTCGGCCACCGCTGCCACATTTACCTCTCTGCTCTCTAAAAGTGTGCAGCTTTTCAAACTCCCACAGGGACCCCCCCCACACTTAATATCCATGTAAATGAGCTTAACCCCTTCCCCAGAGCCTTCTCCTTTCGTGCCAGACACACCAGCCATTGTCTTAATGAACACACCTGCCCCTCCCGCACCCTATGTATACACCCTGTGCAGGGAGACGTCTTGGCCCTGTATCTCCATCACCTGAACGAGGCTCTCCACCATCCCCACCTTCATCCTTTCCAGTTCAAATCTGCTTTTCCACCTCAGCATCTTCTAAAACCCTAACAAAGGGTTCTCAGATCAATGACAGTCCAACTGGAATCAAGATTTGGGTGACTCCAACAGCTCCACAAAAGACCCCTGAGCCTGAGAAGGAGAAGAGTGAGGTTCAACACCCCCTCCACTCCAGCTCAGAAATCAGCCCCCTGGGAGCCGCACCCACCCCTCAGCATCCAGCCCCAGGTCTCACTCTACCTCCCCGTTGCAGCCCAAGCTCCCCGGATTGAAAACGAGTTATCTAATGAAAATTGTGTTAACTGACATTCTGGCCAACCGGGAGCAAATACCAGTGCTGCAAATCTCGCCGCGGAAATTTTCTCCAGCCCAGAATAACAATAGGACCCTGCAAAGGGCTTTCACCAGCCCTTCTGGTTCCTCTTCTCTTGTCTGCCACGTTCTTGTCATTCCTTATGTTACAGAACATCAATCATAAATAAAGACGCTGTCCCCCAGCCGTGCCCGGGTCTCATTTACAAACATTAGCAGGGAATACAATTACCATTGGCCTTCGTGCCAAGCCCAATGTGGCTGCCCAACTCTCTCTCTCCCGTTCTCTCCCTCTCTCTCTCTCCCCCCATCCCCCACTCTTCCAGAAAGGCCACCTTAGCATCATTTAAACCAGCAAGCACAGCTCACAGCCCTGCCCGCCTCAGCTGGCCACCAAACTGTAGCCCCAACTCGAGTGACGACCTGGAATTGCAAGGCACTCGCAGTTATTAACTGCATGCCTGAGTGCCCCGATTTTCTCTCCAGCTCAATGGCTTTGAGGGAGGGGGCCTGCAGGGAGTGAGGAGTTAGGAAGGAGGGGGGTTGGGAAGCCACCAGGAGGAGGGGGGTACTGGAACTACTTATCAGAAGAAACTTGACGACATTTGCAGGCGGATTAAAAAAAAAAAAAAAAGTGGGTCCCTTTTTATCTCCAGACTGATGCTCTCCCTTCTTCTGAGAATGTCAAGGCCAAGGCAGGATGCTTTAATCGCCCGTTATCAGCACCACTTCCCCGCCCCTTGTTCCCACCGCACCTTGGTGAGACTCCTGGGTTTGGGGGGCTTGTCTGGAGCATCCTGGGGCACCTGGGAAAGGACAGAGGCTAGCGCTGTGCCTCCAGCGCGCAGCTCTCTGAGATTCCACCCCCCAGCTCGGCCTCCTATTGGGTCAGCAGAGAATACCCCCAAATCTGGGGGAGACACACAGACTCCCAGAAAAAGGTGGAATGGGGATAAAGTGCCGGAGTTTGGGAGGGAGTCACCCTAGGGAGGAAGAGGGAAAGAAGAGAGAGAAAGAAAGAAGAGGCTGGAGAAAGGAGAAAAGAGAGGAGTGTCGGGGAGGAAAAGCAGGAGGTAGAAGACAGCGAGGGAATTTCCCATTTAAAAGTTCCCGTGGGCCCGAGAGCCCGGAGTCACCTGCTCTGCTCCGCTCCCGGTTCTCCAAGGCCCCCGAGGCAGGAGCGCAAACTTGCGCGCGCCCCGGGCCCATCTCCACCACCCGTCCCCATCTAGACTTGGAAAGAGGTCGGAAGCGGGAATAAGACAAGAAGCAAAGACGAACCCCTAGAACCCGGCCCTAGGAGAGGTCTGCCGGTGTAGGCGGCCAGTCCAGCGATGGTGGCTGTAGCGGCTGGGGCGGCAGCAGCGGCCCCCGGGTGGCTGCGCGTCCGGGCTGCGCAGCCAGGCGGGCGGTGGAGGTGCCGGCGGGCGACGGGGCGCGGAGCCGCCTCCTCGCCAACCCCGGATGCCTCCCCCCTCTCCTCCTCCTCCTCCTCCCAGCCCGCCAGCTCCCTCCCTCCCTCGCCCGAACCCGAGCCGGGCGCGGACAGGCACTGGGCGCGCTCCGCGGCCTCCCCGGGCGCCGCGAAGTTGGGAGGCGCGCAAAGTGCGGCGCAAGGGGGGTTGCCGGGGGTCCCGCCGGCAGCCCCCTGCCTGGGACCGCAGACCCTGCCTTCCCCGTGCCTCACTCCGCCGCTCGCCCGCCGCCTCGCTCCCCGGGCCGTGGGCTCGCTAGCGCTTCTCCATGGTCGCGGCGGCTAATCGATGATTGAACCGAACAAAGAGCAGCGGCGAGATCAATTCCTAATACCTATCGATGGGCAGCGGGCAGTCGAGCCCCGGCGAGCCCCAGCAGCCGCCGCCCGCCTCCCTGGGGCGCCCGACCGCCCTCCCGGGTACCTCCCCAGTGCGCCCAGGGCGCGCCCGAGGGCTCCCCACGGCCGCGCGGCCAGTGCTGCCCGCACTAACCTGGAGTCGCCGTAGATCAAATCGCTTCCAATATTGAAACATCGATCCCACATTGGCGGCCATCTTGGGGGCTATTCGAGACGCACACACACAAGAGTTTGGCTTTTCTCAATGGCTGCACTCAATATCCGGGCTGGACTCCCCCCAGCCCCGGGGCCGCCGCCGGCCGCCCGGGCCCAGCGCGCCGCTGCTCGGGGCCCCTCGGGCGCCCCACGGCCTCCTGCCACCCGCAGCCCCTCGGCGCCGCTGCGCCGCCGCCGCCGGGCCCGGGAGCCGTGCGCCCCCCCGACCCCCGGAGGGCGCGGGAGGAGCGCGCGGGGCGGGGAGCTCGGTGCCCGCCCGGGGGAGGCGGCCGGGGATGGGATGGGAGGGGAGGGGGGGGAGGCAGCCTCTCCAAGAGGCGCTGGCGCCACCGCTGCCCTGCCTGCAGCCGGCTCCCGGGCCCGCGGAGCGCTCGCTGCATCTCCCCCCCAAGTCCGGGGTCGGTGTGCCGCGCGATTGCACTTGACTTTGGGTTTTTGCAAACTTATCAATACAGACGTAACGTGCTGATCAATGCAAAGGGAAGTTTGGGGGGGGCAGCAGGAGGCCGGCGCGTGGGGCGCCTACCCCCGCCTCGCACCTGTCTATCCCCCATCCCCGGCACTGCATACTTAAAAAAAAGTTAATAGTTTGCAATGCATTTTTTTTCTTTTGCAATCGGAGCACACACAACACGTGCCTCGGGCTGCCGCCGCTCCTCCGCCAGCTAAGCTTCGCATCCGAGGGTAGCAGCCCGCAGCTCGAGCTGTGTAGACTCGCCGGCCGGCGGGCTTATGGGAGCCGGCCAGAGGGCGGGTGGTAGCTGCCCGGGGGCGCCACTGAGTTGTGGGAAATGTCACCACTGCCGCGCGCAGTTTCCACGCCATGATACTGTTATGATTACTACTAGAGAGCGGTGTCTTGGCCACAGCACTGGGTTTTTTCCTGGGGTCCTCTGCAATAGGGATTCTTGTTATTGTTATTATTTTCGGGAGCCTTTAGTCCAATTACATGGGCTCCTCACAACTTTAGAATGGGAGGCCGTTTTATTGTTATGATTATTAAAGAGGGTTACGAAACCTCTTGAGCCCTTTTCCACGCAGTGGGTTGGCTTTTATTGTTATGATATGTTGAGGGGGCCCTAGCCCAGCTCTGGATCATTAACAACTACAGAGGTTTCTGCTATTGTTACCATCATTATTCCAGGGTCCTTAGCCTAGCTGGGGACCCCAGGTCCTTTGCAGTATGGGCCTCCTTTATTATGATTGTCTTTAGCCCAGCTGGAGGGAAATTCTGGTCTTCTGCAATTTCTCAGACGCTGGACAATAGAGGTGACTAGATTTCTTTTACATTTTCCCTCTTTTTGCCTCTGTGCAAGTGAGAGGTCCCCAGTCTCTTCCCAAACTCCTACCCTCCCCCCACCCCAGGAGGAACTCAGACCTCCCAAGCCCCTCCATAACTAACACTTCTCCTGACCCTGGGGTCACTCTCCCTCTCTGGCATGTCCCCCTGCCAAATCCCACCCCAAAAGGGGGCATTTCCCCCCTTTTTCTCTGGGCAAAAGATATGCTTTTATAGACAGCAAACAGAAATTATATTCTCTTTTTATGACCCAGCTTGGACTTCTGACATCACTCTTGGTCTGGGACAATAGATCAATACAGAGGGTTATAAAAAAGATAAAGTTTAGAAGAGTTGTAAAGAAGAAAGAATCGTGATGGATATTTTTGATGATTTTCCAATATCTGTGTCTTGGAACACGTGCTTCAAGGCAATTAAAGTTTTTAATGTAATGTAAATAATTGTTTCATAAATGCTTCAGAAGAAGGTGTGCTCTTTCTGAGCAATCACTCGAGCTGTTTAAAAAACATAATGTGATTAAACAAGGATACAGTATTTCTGTTACCATCCCCATACATTTTCCATGAGGCCTGGGTAAATATATTAATGCACAAGTTGAAAGACTCGTAAGGCCAAAAGTACAGCATTCACCAAGATGTAATGAATTAGGCCTAGTTAGCAATTCCGAGTGGCCTGTTTCCTTGCCAGATTAAATTGCACGTGATATGTGGTTTATCTGAGCTCTCGATAACTTCACGTTTAAATTACAGTTCTCATTCTGCAAAATGAACTTAGGGAAATTTCATAACTATTGCATGGCAATTTTTTTTAATGGCTACATTTTCTCCTAAGCATCTGTAAAGCTTGCAGCTTCTTGTCTTTGAGTCTGTTTTTTTAAAGACCTGTAGTAGAAAATCTGGAGTGAGTGTGAAACCTTTCAAAGCAATTTTTAACAAATCAAGGTTTTGATGAAAGATTATTTTAAATTTATGTCTGACTTTGCAGTCATGGAACAAATTGACATCATGTACCTCCTGATATGATGTATGGAGAAGGACACAACACCACTTCTGTGGTATTCCTGCCAAAAGTGCATAATTTGAATCTAATTGTGAAGCGATATCAGACAAACCCAAATGGAGGGGTAATTCTAGAAAGTAAACAGCCTGTTCTCTTTAAAAATGTCAGTGTCACATGAAACACACAGAAAGACTGAGGAGCTATTCCAGATTAAAGAATGCAAAAGAGGGGACTTCCCTGGTGGCACAGTGGATAAGAATCCGCCTGCCAGTGCAGGGGACACGGGTTCGATCCCTGGTCCGGGAAGATCCCACATGCTGCAGAGCAACTAAGCCCACGTGCCACAACTACTGAGCCTGCGCGCCAGGCTCTACAACAAGAGAAGCCACCGCAAGGAGAAGCCTGTGTACCACAATGAAGAGTAGCCCATGCTCTCCACAACTAGAGAAAGCCTGTGCAGCAACAAAGACCCAACGCAGCCAAAAATTTTTTTAAATTTTAAAAATTTAAAGAAAAAGAAAGCAAAAGAGACTTGACAAGCGATTAAAACATATGATCCGGCATTTTCTTTTACTAGAAAGTGCATTAATTGGAGCCAATGGCAAACTCAGAATAAATCAACAGATTAGATAATAGTATTGTATCATGTTAGTTTCCTGGTTTTAATCATTGTACTGTGGGTATATAACAACATATCCTCATTTTCAGAGAGAACATTGAAGTATTTAGGGGTAAAGGGAAAGCCATCATGTCTGCAACTAGCTCTCAAACAGTACAGACAGAAGTAATATGCATCTATTTATTTATCTAAATCTATCTACATAGAAAGGATGATATAGCAAATATTGCAAAATGTTAACATTTGAGGACTCTAGAGGAAGGGTACACAGAAATTCTTTGTACTCTCCTTGCAACATTTCTGGGAATCTGAAATTATGTCAAAAGAAGAAGTTAAAAGAAAAATAATAAATTAAATTTATGCCTGACTTTGTCTCAGCTGTTAGGGACTCCTGGACTTCCAAATAAAAATTCTGCATGGAACTTTTCTACTTTCCTGACTGACGTAGGCTGCACCTTTGACCGAGCAGGAAATTGCCACAGCAAACATGCTTACTGAGGAGCAGCGAGAAAATCCAATAATTCAGATTGTTTTAAGTCTGTGATATTTTTAAATGACTTAATGCAGTAGGTCTCTGAAGAATTCTGACAATCTTAATGGTAGAAACTTGCAGTCCCACTGAGGAATGGGTTGCTACATAAATACTGAATGATCATGTCTTTCTGTCTGGGCTGAAACATATTAGCTTTGCTTAGTGGCTTATTGCTTTATTCAAAAAATAAATTTCAGCCGTCTCTCCCCACCATATTCCAAGCGCATCGTGCGCCTGTGCCTTATTAGACGTGGGGGCTTATGTTCCGACGGCATCTGTTACCATCTCGGGCTCAGCGATAATGAATTAAGCAGTTAAGTGTTTACCCCCTGAACGGAGTTAGCTGAGGGAATGATATTATTATGGGTGGTCCTTAATGAAAGACCAAGAAACCAGGAAACTCAGACTTTTTCAGCAAACAATCAGCCTTGGATTTGGGAACTAAAGTACTAAAATATTAAATATTTTTGAGAAAAGCTGTTTTGCGTGTTCTTAGCACATTCTCCCTGCCACAAACACACATGTACGCAGATATACAAAAACTTAAGCAGGTTCCTGGTTGATTCCTGATTGTCGAAGACCCACACATCAAGATAAGTATTTTTAAAATTACAATGGCAAAGAAGACACCCTCTCCCCACCCCAGAGGAAGCAGAGGGTGGCTTGGGGCAGCCCATCCTGAAAGCACAAGCAGACCGAGAGCCAGATCCTTTAGGAAATTCAAAAACTGTGCAAGAATCCCAGGGAAGATAATGGCAGGTCCTTAGCCACGAACATAATGATATGCGAAATCTCCAGCATCAAAGCTGAAACAAAAGAAAATGTCCTTCAGTAGCTCTGCACTGCCCACCGCAGCTGTCAGGCAGGAAGAAAGACAAGAAGAGACTCCAAATTCATCTGGAAGTTTTCTAGCCCTGGGAGAGGAGAGAGGGATATGGGAGTGTCTGGCTGACACCTGCAGGGGTGTGTCCCTGGAAGTTGGCCCATGGTTAGGTCTCAGATCCAGAGGCTGAAGTGACTGGCAACAGAACCAAGCCAGCAGTTCCTTATGTGCAAAACACTTGACACAATGCTGTCAACCACTACCATTATTAAGCACCTACTGGCTGTTGGACGCTTTATAAATAAATCATTAGCATAACATAGTGCTTAGCAGTGCGACTCTGGAGGCAGACTGTCTAGATGTGAATTCCAGCTAGCCACTTACAAGCTCTGTGACCTTGAGAAAGTTAGTTTACCTTTCTGTGCCTCGTTTTCCTCGTATGTACAACAGTGCTAATAACTGTACAAAGTGATAAAGATTAAATGAGTTAGTCTATGTAAAGCATTATGTAAATATGCTGTATCTAGTAGCTATCATTATTATTGGTCTCACAATAAACAGGACAGAGATTTGCATTCCCATATTGCAGGTGGAAAGAATGAGGCCCTGAGAGAGGAAGTGGCTGGCTCATGGTCACATGGTTGTGAAGGTGGCAGAACCAGCACTAATACCTGGGTTTACTCACATCAAGCCTAGGACTCTTTGCATTTGAGCCTCCTCTGCCTCTCATGGGAAGAATGAGTGGAAAAGGAGATGCCCAGAAAGCAAGGGCTGTAGCCTTAACTATGTGCCAACTCTCAATTACCAATTAAACTGGAGAGGAACAACGCAAGAGGGACAGGGTCCCTTGGCCTGATTCCCCTCCCATGTTAGAGACTAATTAAACAAATGATAGTATATTCATACTGTGCTGATTATTCTCCTTTCGTTCCCTTTCCTCACTCACTCTCCCCATCCCCTGCCCAATGTCCCAGAATCTGACCCTTATGGACTACATCTCCCAGGCTTCCTTGCTCTCTGGCTTCCAGCTGGGTTTGGACAATGGGAGGCCCTGGTAAGAGATAAGAAGGCAGGGGGAGAGAAAGGTTGGGATATTTAGTCCTGGCAGTGGCTGGGTCCTTCTACAGCCACAGCCCTTGTCAAGCTGTCCTTCTCCTGCTCTCACTGGGCCCCAGTAACTTCTCCCTCCTCACATCTCTTCAGATCTGGGGTGTTAATGGCTTCCCTCTCTTGCTAGCATCTGGATGCCTTAACATGCCCCAGCACACACCGCTGTAAATGGTCTCATTAAAAAAATTCCAGCTGATTTTTTTTTTTTTTTTTTTTTTTTTTTGCTGGGACCCTGACCAATACACCTACCAGAGAATATTATTCAATTATTAAGAAAGATGAGGGGTGTGTACATGTGATAAGGTGAAGAGATGTCTAGGATATATGGTAAAGTGAACATACGCAGGTTATACAACAGTATTATAAATAATCCCATCTTTGCTTAAAATATGTTACTTAGAAAAAAGTTAAGGAAAACTAGACATCAATTGGTTAACAGACATTAGTTGAGGAAAATGGTTTTAGAGGTCTCATAATTTCCACACCATCATCTTAATTTATTTTATGAGTACAAATTACTTTTATCATCAGGAATCTTAATTCAATTGGGGTGGAGGGGATCTGTTTTTTCCTGAGCCCCTGATTGATACACATACCACAATATCACATCCATTTGAGATGTCTATGAAAGAAGATCTGACTAAATAGAGAGATGTCCCTGTTCATGGGCTGGAAGCTGTAATATGGTAAAGATGTCATTTCTCTCCAAATTAATCCATAAATTTAAGACCATTCCAATCAAAATCCCAATAAGGTTTTTCACAGAACTTGACAAGCCCATCTTAAAATTCTTATGAAGATGCAAGGGCCAAGAATAGCAGGGGCAATTTTGAAGAATAATAAGATGAGGGAACTTTTCCTATCATATATCAAGACTTATTATAAAGCTTCAATAATAAAGACAGTGAGCAGAATGACTGACAAAGAGACTCAGGGGACAAAATGAAAAGCTTAGACACAGACTCACACCAATATAGAATGAACTTACACAAATAGATGGCAGAACTGGCATTGTAAACTAGTGGGGAAAGGATAGACTTCATTTTCAATATGGTGCTGGGCCAACTGGCTATCCAGATGGGAAAAAACAGATTGAGATCCCTACCTCACACTATACAAAAAGATCAACTCCAGGTGGAGGTGCCTGCAACTCTATGAATTTAAAGAAAGAAACTCAACACGTTCCTTTTTTTCCAAAAGCACAGAACATTTGAACTGAAAAATATATCCTTATTAAGCTGACTTTACTATGCCATGTCTGTTTTTTTTGTTGTTGTTGTTTTTGTTTTTTTTTAAGCATCCCAATAGCTCTGGTCATGTAATAGCCCAGGGTCCCTTTCAGAGCTGGATCTACGGCCAGAACCAGGACTGAACTTTCTTTGAATATCCCCGGAATGAAACACCACTTGGCACCTGGCAGCTTCCAGGAGATTTAGAAACATTAGCTAATTAGAGTTTCTAGAACTCTGCTCCCCACTGGCACAGGCTCTTCTTCAGGCACACAGCTTCCCTGAGCCCCTGAGAAGCTGGCTCCAGGGCAGAAATCTGCCTTCCAATTCTGCACCCCTATTTGAGCAGCAGAGTGTGCAAATTGGACAGTGACCTAAGTCCCCCAAAACAACCACAGAACTGAGGGCACCCATTTGGCTCTCCACCTTTCCCAAACCCCATACATCTGGCTCAAGTGGCCCCACTTGGCTTCATGCCCACTAGGGCACCCATTCCTCTCTCGGCTCCCAGGTCTATGAACTCTGAAGGGTCTTCCCCGTGTCCAGAGAAGAGCAACAAAGCCCTTCAGCACGCCCGCCCCCACCCCCACCCAAATAAAACTCCACAAAACTGGACCCTTAAAGCTTCAATGAAGAGTGTAGACTATTACTGCTGGCTTTCTTAAGGGGTGGGGCGTGGAGAGCTTAATGCCTTAAAATCCTTTTTGCTTCTTTCTTTCCCCAAAGTTCCCTTCATTAAAGCAACCGCTCCAATTTCTGTTTTTAATCTCTCTCCTCTCAAACAGCTCATCCGTCTTCTCTCACTCATTGCTCACTCTCAGTTTCAGTCTTCCCCAGCTCTTTCTCCCTCTTCCTCCATTTCCGTCCCCCCTCCTGCTCTAGTTTCTCCTCCTTCTTCAAATCTGAGGTTCTCACATTTCCTCTAGTCAGCAAAGTACCATCCAGTAGCCAAAAAGAAAGAAAGAATTCTTTTTCTCCTTAGGTAAGATGGGGAGATGTGAATGCTTACACTTTCCTTTTTGCCCCTGTCCAATCATCACATTGTCATCGTCATTGTCATAATGGTGCCTACTATGCGCCGGGGCCCTCAATAACATTCTAGTCAAATCTCACAATCTATCATGGCTGCGTCCATTTTACAGATTAGCAAACTGAGGCTCAAAGAGACAGAACAGCTCACCCAAGTTCATTCAACAGGACAATGGCTGAGCATGGTTTGGAGGCTGGGTGGGAAAACCTGCACCTTTTGGTAGCCTTGCTGTAAAAGCCTTGACCCTAGCTCTAGCTTTTCCTGCTGCCTAAGTTCAGGGCAGGAGGGAAGTGAATGAAGGTGCTCCTGGAAGATGCCATTCAGACAAATCAGAGCCAAGAGGGGTTGTGTTTGCCACCCTGGCAGCCAGTCCCTGAGATACCACTCCCTCAGCCTCCTTGGAGCTTCTGATGTCCTAGCTCTTGGCTCCCACGAACCAAAAGATGATCCACTTGGCCCCACAGGACCGAAAAAAAATGATAATGTTGCTGTTTATGACCTGCTTTCCACAAGCCCGGCTCGCTCTGCCCATTATCTAATTTCCTCCTTGTAACAGCACTTGGAGGTAAGTATGGCCATTTCCTCCCTTTAATAGCTGAGGAAATGGGGGCTCAGAGAGGGCAAGTGACTTGCCCAAGGTCACCTAGCATGTAAGCAACAAAGCTGGGAGTCAAATCCAGTTCTGTTTGATGCTGGGGCTTAAGTTCTTAACCCTGAACGCCACCCCCTTCCCTTTCTCAGCTGCCTCTAACTCCTCTGAGGGGCTTTGAATTCACTTCCCAGCTGGTGAGGGGCTGAGTCAGGGTTGGATCCCAGAGCTGAGTCTCCCTTGTATCCACAGCCTCCAGCCACACTCTCCAGAGCTCTGGGAGTCCAGAATGTAGGCTCTAGAAGCTCTCCTTTGAAGGCTGGGTCCCCATCGCTCCAACCCCAGAAACCTCTGTGGACTAAAGAACTCAGCATCTGGGGGAGCAAAGTCCCCCCAGTTCAAACACTCCCTGACCCAGGAAATAAATCTAGCCCTCCTACCATGACCCTTCTTGCTGCAAATCCTTGGTGTCCATCAGGATCCTTGGCAAATGTGCCAGGCACTGGGGACCCTGAGAGGTCATCTGTCCCAGCCTCCCACCTCCAAACAGTCTAGGAAAGAGACTTTAAAATGATCCTGAGGACCTCAGGTCTAACCTACCACACATGTGCCACACCCGCTTTTGCACACACACACGTACATATTTGCACATGTGCGCACACACACATACACACCTACACTCACAGACATTGTTTGCCTATACCCCTGCACACGCTCACATTGTACATGTTTGCACATACACACACGCACACATGCCTGCATGCCTGTGCACACATCTATTCACGCACATTTGCACACAAGCCAGAAACAGATTCTCTGGAACACACCTGTGTGCTCACACACAGGTTTGCACAGGCTGTATGCATGGGGGTGAGTATACTGTACAGTGGTGTGTGTGCCCAGTTGTACTTTCCAGGGTGGGGCAGCGAGGCCTCTCCTGGGACCTCCTGGAGCACGGCCTTTAGCAAAAGCCCCACCTGGTGGACACTTGGTGTATCCGCCAACCCCAGCTCCAAGCCTGAGCGCCCCTGGGACCAGAGTACGGCTCTGAGCAGCACCCAAGCTGGATGGCAATAAGTGAGTGAGCCCAAAGCTAGACTTTGGGGCACCCCCTGCCCCTTAAAGCTCCTTTCTCTCCTCCTCTCTCCTTCTCTGGGCAGCAATTTCTTTGGACAAAGGCAGAGGAAAGAGCATTGGGTCCAGAGGCAGGGATCTGAATCACTACTCTGCCACTTGCAGACACAGAATCAATTGCTATCTCAGGGTCAGATACCTAAATCGAGTCTGAAGTCAGACATGAGTTCAAATGGAGCAGCAACTCCTGGATGTCCCATTCCTAAACGTGTGTCCTTGGGCAAGTCACTTCCACCTCCTGAACCTGCTTCATCAACTGTGAAGTGGGGTAAAGCCCCCAGTGATGTGGTTGGAAGAAGCAACGACATAGTGGAAGTCGAGTCAGTTACTCTCCATCTCCATTCCTCTCAGACCGAATACAGGTATAATTTAGGGGCAACAAGAAGCAGGGCTGGAGTCAGAGGGACCCCAGTCCAAATTCTGATTCAAATCCTGGCTCTGCCACTTTTTAGATGTGGGGCAAGGCACTCCACCTCTCTGAACCTCAGTTTCCCCATCTGTACAATGGGGACCTCTTGGTGTTGTGGTGAGAATTAAATGAGATAGTGCATGCAAAGAGCCTGACATCAGTAAGCACTCCATAAATGTAGACTGCTATTAGCAGTGTTGATGTTTGGGAAAAATAAGTGATACTTAGAGGGGTGGGCAAAAGATGAGCCTCAGAAGCCCAATATAATAGCTATATAATTATAATTAATTATAACTTAATCCCTGTGTGCCAGGCGCTGTTGTAAGGACTAAGAATTAACTCATTTAACATCATAACAACTCCATGAAGTAGGCATTATTACTATTCCCATTTTACAGGTGAGGACACTGAGGCACAGAGATGATGTAACTTGCCTAGGGTCACAGAGCCAGTGAGTGGATTAAAATCCAGGCAGACTCCTCTGGATTTCTCACATTCCCTACTCCTGCTGAGCTGTCCTATCACCTCTAACCTCCCAGCCTCTCTTAAGTCTGGAAACTTCTCTACAAGATGAAGTCTGGCTTTAGAGGGCAAGTCCTCCCCCATGAGAGTCACTAACAGTCCCATTCTTCCTCCCAATCCCCAGGGAGGCAAATGGCCACAAATGCATTATGTGTATTCTGGAGGGCTATGGGATTAAGATAATCTCAGGGAGGCCATAAACACGACGGAAATAAAGCTAACTAAAGAGCATCTGTTAATCATGGGATCCTGTGTCAGGAAACTTGCATCTGAGGGAGGTTGCTAAGTGGCATGAAGGTGGACGGAACCTGGCTGGCAAGGCCTTGCCCCACTGCTGAAGCATCACTGCAGAGTGGAGGGACAGATGGTGGCCCAGACGAGAGACAAATGTAAAAGAGATTAGGTACAGGAAATTGTGCACTCCACATTTTATTTAAAAGTCAGTCACCGGGAAATGGCTGCCTGATGATGCCAGCAGTAGCGGAGTTAAGTTTTGATGTGGCATGGTGTTGGCAGGAGCCAGGACTTGGGGGTTCAAGAGCCATTGGCTATGAATCCTGAATCTGTGGCTGTCTGGCTGTGTGGCTCAAATCCAGGTGCTTAACCTCTCTGGACATCAGCATCCTCCTCTAGAAAATAGGAGGGATAATATCTACCTATCGTTGATGGTGTCATTGACCCCAATTCTTCACCTTTCCCTCTATTCATACACAGTGCCATGTGACTTAGCAGTGTCCATCCCACTGTGGGTGGGGCATATGTCCCTGCCACTGGAGCTTGGGTTTGGCCACATGACTTGCTTTGGCCAAAAGAATGAGCTGGAAGTGTTGGCGTGCCAGTTCTGAGCCCACATCTCAAGATATACATCTCTTGCACTGTTGCCTTTGCCAGGAAAGGAACATGCCCGGCCCACTGGTCCCAGGAGGAGGATGCAAGACTCAAGGGTAGGGAGGAGCCTGGCTTCCTGGATCACATGTGGAGGACAGCCTCCACCATCCAGGAACACCTGCCAAGGATTGTCCCATAGCTATGAAACACACGGCTCTCATGCTGAGCCACTGTGCACCGGGGCCTATTTGTTGCTGCAGCAAGTGCATCCAGTGCTACCTCACCGGCAGGCTGGACCCTGCACCCCTTCCTGAGCCAGTGCTTGGTTTCACCAACCTGGATTTTCCCCCACTGTCACCCAGCCTGGATGCCTTGGGGCTTTGTGCTCTCAGCCTGCTGTGACCTCCTGACCTCAGACTATGAGCTCCCTGAAATCAGACCTTGGTTCCCACTGAGTCCCTGCTTAGGGCATCCAACTGCCCTGACAGGACCCACCTTAGCCCACAGGTGAGGTTCCATGGTGCTCTCGCCAGCCTTCCTAGTGGCCTTCACCACTGGTTCTGGGTGCTGGGGTGCCAGCAGGTCTTGCACCCCAGTCAGCTAGAGTCATGATGCCATGTGGCCTTGGGCAAGTCACCTAGCACCTTGGAGGCCTCGTGTTTCACCTGTAAAGGGGAGTGCTGCTCCCTGCTCGATTTAAGAGTGGAGGCGTGAAGATCCAAATGGTGACAATTACGAGACCTGTAGAAATATAAGCTGTCCTAAGGTTCATCATTCAACGCTGACTCCTAAGGGGCATCACTGAGAGAAACAGAGAAGAGTCCCACTTCCTTTGCCTCAGCCCCGTCCCCGACCCTCACGCTGTTTCTCTTCTTTGTTAGAGTCTTGAACATCAACTTGTTTGGCAAGTTGGTGCTTCAAAAAATAAAAAAATAAAAAATAAAATAACCCAAGAGTGGCCCTGCCTAAAGAGATCCCTTTCTAAAACTCCATGTGACAGGTATTTCACAGAAGAGGACACTCAAATGGCCAATAAATACCTGAAAAGCTGCTCAGCCTCCCTAGTAACTAGCAAAATTCAAATTAAACCCCAAATGGGGTACCATTTCACACTCATCAGATTGGCTAAAATGTCAAAGCCTGATAATATCAAGTGCTGACGAGAATGTGGAACAAATGGATCTCTCATGCACTGCTGGTGGGGGTGTAATTGGTACAAGCACCTTAGAAAACAATCTGGCAAAGTCTAGTTAAGTAGAAGATACACAGGCCGCATGCCCCAGCAATCTACTCCTAGGGATATATTCACCAGGAACTCCTGTCCAAATGCATTGGGCAGGATATAAATGATTTGCATCTTTATAAATGATTGTTCATAATGGTAAAAAAAAAAAAAAAAAAAAAAGGCAAGAAGTAAAAACCCAAATGCCCATCAACAGTAGACTGGATACATAAATTGTAGTGGATTCACACAATGGAACTCTGTAAATGGGGGAAGTAAATGATTCAGAACCACACTATTCAACATGGAGGATTCTCACAAACAGTAATGCTGAGTGAAGAAAGCAAGTTCCCAAAGAACACAAACAGTATGATACTATTTATGTGAATAAAATAAAAGGGCAGGTAACACTATTCTACATTAATATGTTTCAATAAAGTGTAAACTCCCTGGGATGATCAACACCAAGTTCAAGATATAGAGTACCTTTTAGGGGGGAGAGGGAGGGACTGAGATTGGAGAGGGGGAGGTAGGGGCTTTAGCTGGTAATCTTTTATTTTTTAAAACCAGGTGGTAGGTATACAGATGCTCTAATATTATTTCTCATATCTGAAATAGATCAAAATGAATTTTAAAACACTGAGTGGAACAGAAGGTTGTTTGCTTTCATGAAAAAAGCAAGGACTATATTTGCTGTGTGACACCCAGCATGTGGCCCTGGGAATGCTTCGTTTTCCTGAATCTCCTTTCCTTGCAGGGCCACCAATAGGGTCTGAAATTGTAGCAAATGGATCTGATGCAGAGTGGGCATGCAATGATTGTTGAAGATGACTACTGATCATTTGAGTAAGTTCCAATCTCCATATGTCAGGTTTGGCTTTTTCTTGAAGACAAATTTTATTTGGGAAGAGCATATGTCAGGTTTCTTAAAGCAAGGTGCCCCTTGAGGTCCCCCAAAATATGAGTGTTGAGGGCAAGGGAGAAGCAGCTGCTCTCCTGGTGATTGCTCATCTTTGTAGTCAACATACATGCATATGGTGGTACCTGTGCTGAAAAGAGGTGCAGTCCCTGCCCACCAGCACACCCTAGACAAAGGCCCTGTGAATACAAGGAATGGGCTCCGAATGCAGGAACCCTTGCCTGGGATACCCATGGCCTAGACACACCATGAACTGCTCCACCTCTGGGGTCTTGCAGCGGTGTAAGGAAACGGGATTCAGATTCCCCTCTGTTCTCAACACCCGCAGACCCTTCTTCCTTTGTCCCACTGCTCTAGAACATCTCTTCCTACTCCAAGGTGGGGTGGAATGGAGGGGAAGGAAACCCACTTTCCTCCTTTCATCCAAGACATTTTGTCTTTTCCTCCACCCAGATATCTCACCCTTGATCTCCTCTACAATCTCCCCTTCTCCCTTCTTCTTCCACAAGGGACTGGGATGGTCAAATCCACCAAAAACTAGTTCTATTTTTCCATGACGAGCAGAAAGGGCTTGACTATTAAAACCTACTAGTGTAGCAAAGAATTAAAGGAACATAAGACAGTTACATGTACTTATCAACATGGTTTAAACATGCATATCCTTCCACACAAGTTCTTTCCTTTCCTACTGTATCATTCAGGGATCTGCCACAGAAACAGAACCAGGAGATGTACACTAAGAGATTTATTGCAAGGAATTGGTCTTTGTAATTGTGGGGCTGACTAGCCAAGTCTGATATCTGTAGGGCAGGCCATCAGGAAGGGCAGGCCAGGACTCTAGGGTAAAGCTGCTCTGTACAGGAGGAATTTCCGGGTCTTCGAGGAAGTCTCAGCTCTGCTCTTAATGCCTTTCAAACTGACTGAATCAGGCCCACAAAGATTACATAGAATAGTCTCTCTGACTTAAAGTCAACCGATTATAGACTTCAATCACATCAACAAAATATCTTCACAGCATCACCCAGATTAGTGTCTGAATAATTGGGCACTACCATCTAGCCAAGCAGACACATCAAACTGACCATCACACACTTCCTTTGTAAATCCTTGTGGCGTCCTCAAGTTTGGTGCTTGTTGACCAGACCATATTGTCACTGTGAACCAGTCACGGCTATTTCAGTTGGATGAACTTAAGCAAAAGAATGAATTTGTTGGCTCCCATATCTCAAAAGGTCAGGAATTTGGCTGGATACACCCCAAGCTAGGCCCTCAGCACAGCCTAGACTCTCTTTTGCTGCTTTCCATCTGCTTCTGTCTAGATGTTAGCTTGATTTTGCTCCTTTTACTCTGTCCACAAGTCTAAAACCATGGCCCTAGTAGCTCTGGAAGCATATCCTTATGGGGTCAAGGCCAAAGATGAAAGGGAAGAGGTTGACTGGCCAAGCCTGGGTCACGGAGGGTGAGGTCTGTTATTCATGGGCAGCAGGCAGATAGCACATGCAAGGACACCATGGGGAGGTTGTGAGCTGAGCAGCTGCCCAGGTGTGCACAACTCTGTACTTCCCAAAGTGTCATCTATGAGCTTCCAGATGTTTCTAGAGCACACACAGAACATTCTACAACTTGGAATCCCATGGGGAGGAAGCCCACCCTCTTTTAAGTGTCTCTCAATCTTTCTGATTGCTCCAAAAAACAAGCTTCACTTAGTCGCTATCATGTCTATAATGCTTCTGTCCCTGGAAAAATCTCAGCTCTCAGGCTCAGCTCCTCTGGCAGGCAAGAATTTAATTCATTACTTTACTCTAAATGTATTTATTTATAGGTAGCTATTTTCTGTTTATGGCAAAAGATGCCAGTTTTCCATTTAGAGCAGTGATAGAAAGTTTCCTTTTACAAAAACATTTATTTAAGTAAAAAGTGAGCCAGCCCAGAGAAAAATATTAAGTAAATAATAATATATGGTACATGGATACAGCAAAAATTGTGTCTGTGCATGGGAAGGATCAAAGGGTTGTGTTGCGTGATGGCCTTGGCTTTGACATTAGACAGCCCGAATTTAAATCCAGGCCACACTCACTATGTAAATTTGGGCAACCTACTGAAACTGAGTTTCATTTTCCTCATCTATAAAGTGGAGATGGTAATAATAATCAAAAAACTGCATAACCTACTTTATCCAAACCCCTTGGGACCAGATGTATTTGGGAATTCAAAATTTCTCAGATGTTTAGACTACCACATACCTTATATTACATGCAGAGCCTGGGCAGCACCGTGTGGCCCAGCACGCTGATACTTCTACAGAAAATGTATGACTGTTCACATCAAGTGTTGGGTTTTTGGGGTTTTTTTTGAAGTCTATACATTGCACCAGTCCTGGGCAGATTTTGCAGCCAAATGAGTTTGCTACAAACTTGAAAATAAAAACTTTCATATTCCAGAGGTTTTGGAAGAAGATTAATGAGACTTAAAGCACCTTAGTCAAGCCCATGTAGCGCTGTGGTAAAGCAGGGAACCACCAGAGCAGGGGCGGGAGGGTTTAGAGAGAGCAAGAGTGAAATGTGCACCAATCCCAAGAGAGATTATAAAGAGGAGATTATAACAGCTCCTGAAGATTTCTCAGAAATCTCCTCCCCCATGACCTGCCCCTTCCCTTCCTCCTCCTCCTCCTCCTCCTCTTCTTCCTCTTCCTCCTCCCTCTTCTTCATATTCTTCTTGGTGCTCCTCCTCCCATTGCCCTTGCTGGTGATTAGCCTAGGAGTGGACATGTGGCTAAGTTCTAGCCAATGAGATGTGAGGGGAGATCTGAAGTGCTTCTGTAGATGTCCCTGTGCCTAGATGTGATAGCTGGTGCAGTGGCAGCCATTTTAGGGTCATGATGGGAAGCAGGCTGCAGGTAAAGGCCACACAAAGAATGGCAGGGTAGAGAACTGATGTCACATAGCCACTGATCACACCAAACTTGGACTTGCCTACCTCTGCACTTCCTGTATAAGATAAAGAAAATCTATTACAATTTTAGCCACTTTAAGTTGGAATTATCTGATACGTATAGCAGAAGGGTATTAGTTTGGATATTAAAGGAAAGTATAAATCTGGAAGGTGAGAAAACGTGGGGAGTCTCAAGTTATAAGATGGCATATATGCAAGGCTGGGTTTTAAAGACTTTAATATTGGATAGATGACACTATGGGCAGGCAGAAGGGGGAAGTGAGAGAGCTAGTGTGGGCTGGACTGTGAGGATGGTTTCATGAAAGAGTTTGGGAAACTTCCTAAACTTCACTAAAAACTTCTTGACTCCATTTCTGTGTTCTCAGAGGAGGGCAAACAATTAAGCTCAAGCCCAAGGGCCCTTAAATTCCTTCCCAGGATCATAGATGTTTCCTCTACCAGAAAAGAAATCTAGGCTGAGCGGTTGGGAAGATTCTGGGTAGACGCAAAGCCTTAGCAGTGTTCTGGGCTTGTCTGGCCTTCAACGTGTGATTTTGAGAGTTGGAAGCGAGAAGATTATAACTCAGAATGGCACGCGGGTGTGAAGCTGGCTGCCTTGCCAGCTATTTGCCTGTATTTAAAACACATATGGGTGATATTTTTAAATATCTTTGCTGTGTGATTGAAAAACATTGCAGTTGCTACTTCGTGGACGTGGGTTTTTATGCAAACCCAGGGATGGAATGATGAGTGTATGTTGTACCTACGTGGGCTTTGCTGGAGAGAAGTAAGGACAGAATGGCACAGCCTGCCTAAGTGTCGGGCAGAGAATTGGGGCTGGGCCATTCAACATTTAACTTGGGTGTGGGCGCTGCTGGCAAGCTCCTCCGTTTTCTTTGAATCCATCCCTCCCAACTCTCCCTCCAAAGGGTTGGGGGTGGGGCTACTCCCCCAGCTCTGGGAGTGGGCATGTGACCCAGACTGGCCAATTAGATCACTCCAACCCTTTGGCCCCAGTGATTGGTTCAAGGGCAAGCCCCTGTCCTAAAGGCAAGCGAGTGAGACTCAACTGTGAGCTTTTCAGGAACTATTGGGAAAGAATCACTTCCCTCCTGCTCATGTTGCTGAGCTGAGAGGAGGTGCACCTGGAATTGCCCAAGGCCGTCTCTGTACCACCTGGGGAGAGCCTGATGGAAATAAAGCCAAGATGGGCGAAAAGAGAGCCTGGAGATGAACAGAAACCGGGATCCAGTCATGCCTGAAATCTACCCCCAGACTCTTTTTTTTTTTTTCCACTTTAAAAACAATTGTGGTAAAATATATTTAACATAAAATGTCATTTCAGCCATTTCTAAATGTACAATTCAGTGGCATTAATTACAGTCACAATGTTGTGCAACCATCATCACTAACTTTTTCCAAAATTTTCATCACCCCAAACAGAAACTCTGTACCCATTACGCGGTTAACTCCGCATCCTATTACGATTCCTAATTTAAATATATATATATATATTTATATAACATACATACAGTAAAATTCACCCTTTTTTCTGTGTGGTTCTGTGAGTTCTGACAAACACAGGTATTTAACCAGCACCACAATCAAGATCCAGACCAGTTCCATCCCCAGCCCCAAATCCCTCATTCTCCTTCATAATCTGCTCCCTCACTCCGCCCCCAACTCCACGCACGGCAACCAATGATCTGTTTTCTGTCTGTAAAGTTTTGTCCTTTCCAGAATGTCATATAAATGAAATCACACAGTATGTGGCCTTTTGAGTCTGGCTTTTCTCACTTTGCATAATGCATTTGAGATTCACCCGTGTTGTTAGTCTATCAGTGATTTGTTCCTTTTTATTGCTGAGGAATAAATACATTGTACGAATGTACCTCAGTTTATCCATTCACCAATTGAGGGACATTTATCCACCCCTGTACTCTGAATTTACTTGAGTCTATAAATTCCTTTTTCTTTTCTTAGGCTGTTCGAGTTAAATCTCGGTCACCTGCAACCAAAATAATCTTGACAATATATCAGAGAAAGCCACTTCCCCTCTCTGAAATTATTTCTTTCATCTATAAAATGAGTGTATTACTCAAATGGTTTTGAGGGTAACAGAAATCTTGACTCAAAATTGTCTGAAAGAAATAGATAATTATTATCTCACATACCGGGGAGTCCTGAGGTGGAGCAGATCTCAAAACGGGTAATTCTGGTAATTTGCGGTTCAAGTCCGGATGCAGGCATTTTCCAACCCTCTGCTCTGCAGTCCTCGAGGTTTTCTCCTCAGGGCAAAGCAAGATGGCGCCAGAGCTTCCACAGGACGAAGTTCACAGGAAGTTCTCTCAGAGGGCTCGGGAGACTTCCCCCAGAAGCCCCGCCCAGCGGATTTCTCCTCACATCCCACTGGCCAGAATTGAGTCACATGCTCATTCTTGAATCCGCTGAGAAGGGGGAGGGCTTACCCTGACTGGGGAGTGGGCTCAGCTTTCCCAGAAACAAGTGGCTTCGTGGGGAGGGGGCTGGGAACCTGAACAAAACGGGAGAAGGAAGATGGAAAAGGATGCTGGAGAAGCAACCGACAGTGTCTACCACAGAATATAACAATAGCTGCTCAGCTACCTCACAAGGGTGTTGTGAGGATCAAAAGAGGTATCCGTTCTTGGTTAATCTTCTGTGAAGATTGAGACAAGTTGTAATTCTCTTCAACTTTGCACGAGAGTGTGATACATATCTTCCCAAACCCAAGAGAATCAGATGACATGAGCACAGGTTGCAAACACTGAGATAGTTCCAGCTAATGCATTTGAATTAGTCACATGCTTCTGGTTGCAAGGGAGGGAAACATCTCTCAAATTGGCTTAAGCCAAAAATAGTTTATTAGCTTATTTAACTGGAAAGTTTAATGGTGTGATGGGCTTCGGGTACAGCTGGATCAAGAGCCTCTGAGGTTGAATTTTAGACATTATCATTTTCCTTCTCTGGACTCTGATTTCTTCTGTTGCCTTCATTTTCAGACAGGCTTCTCCCCAGGGTGGCCAGGATGGCTTCTAGCAGCCCAGGTGTCTGTCCTCGCAGTTTAACATCCCCAGGGAAAAGAGAGAGACTCTTTCCAAAGGTTCCACCAGAAATCCTGGGGAAAACTCTCACTGGTCCAGATCAGATCTGGACCCCTGAGCCAATCACCCTGACTCTGTTAGACCAGGCCCAGATTGCATGTCCAGTTCTACAGCTGGGGCAGGGTAGTGATGAGGGGGATAAAGCCACAAGGGCATAAGCTGGCCAAAGGAAAACCAAGATGCTGTTGTAATAAGAAAAGGGAATGGTATGCAGGCAAATACAGCATTGTTTCCTACTGATAGAGAAACTTACACCCAGAGAGGGTAAGACACTTGCCCAAGGTGTCACAGCAGTGGATCCAAGCCATGAACTCTAGCTCCTGAACACTTAGCCATTACACCAACCACCAGTGAGAGCCAAGAAGGTGGGTGAGCCTGTGGTTCCTATAATGCTCACTCTTTCATTCCTTGTCCTCTTTATCCAAGGATTCTTGTGCACTTTTCTCACCTTGAGGTTTTGTCTACCTTGCAGTTGAAACACAAAATGTTGGAGGAGTGCTATGGACTGAATTGTGTCCTTCCCCACCCCACAATTCATATGTTGAAGCCCTAACTCCTAAGGTAATGGTATTTGGAATGGTGCCTTTGGGAGGTAACTAGGTTTAGACAAGGTCATGAGGGTGGGGCCCCCATGATGGTATTAATGCCTTTATAAAAAGAGACACTGAGAGCATGCACGCCCCGCCCACCCCAACAGTCTCCCTCTCTCCCTCCCTCCGGCTCCCTCTCCCTCTCCCCCTCCCTCTCCCCCTCTCCCTCTCTCCCTCTCCCTGCCATGTTAGGACATCACAAGAGGTGGCCATCTGTAAACCTGGAAGAGAGCCCTCACCAGATCCCAACCATGATGGCACCCTAATCTTGGACTTCCAGCCCCCAGAACTGTGAGAAAATAAATTGTTGTTTAAGCCCCCCAGGCTATGGTGTTTTGTTATGGTAGCCTGAGCTGACTAATACAGGGATGAATTTAGAGCAATCAGCATTGACTGGGCACCTGCTGAGTGCCAGGCCCTGTGCAGGATACTAAAGTTCATTAGCTGGGTCTCAGCCTACAGAGAGTTTGGAATCTAGAAGCAGTATTAAAATATTAATGATGAATCCCTTCTACCTTTTCTATAAATTTGAGATCACTTTTATTTAAGAAAAGAAAATTCCAACTCAATCAATAACCTCCTTGCACTTTCTTCCTCTATCCATCTGTCTCTGGAAACAGACTAGCACGTAGACCACAGAACTTTGCATCCATCTCTCCATGGTTATTTCCATGCATGCCAAGAGAAAAAAAAAAGACAGCTATAAAGAGATATGGCAGATGCTCCTAAGTGCCCTGTGTTCAGAGCTTTTCATGTCTAACCTCATTTAATTTTCAGACCAGTCTGTGAGGCAGACATTATTAGTCCCATTTTCCAAATGAGGAAGCGGAGAGGCCCATAGAAGCAAAGTGACTTGCCCAAGATCACACAGCTGTGAAGTGAAGGTAAGATTTGAACCCTTTGAATCAGGTCTCTCTGATCTTAATGTCCAAGCTCTTAACTCCCATCAGCTTCCTTGGCTAATCAGTGCTATGGATGAATTCATAAAATAGACATTCATCCAAAGTTGAGACATTTTGATGACCTAGATTCCTCCATGATAAGGACAGCCACCACTGGGGAAGGTAGCTGTATGTGGATGGATACATTAAGAACTTTTATTGACTCTCAAAAAGAAAACAATGATACTACTTTTGTTACTCATAAGAGAGTCTCTACTCTGTGCCAGTCACTCCACATGTTTTAACTCTTCCCCTCACAGTCCTTTGAGATGAGTCCTAGCATCACTCCCATTTTCCAGATGAGAAAGCGGAGGCTCAGTCGAGCCAAAGCAATGGGTGAGTGAGTGAAATCAGGGAATCTCACCACTGTAAATCTTTGCAGGAGGAGTAAATGTCCCCAAACCCTTAAGGTTCTAGAATCTCCTGAGTCTGTATTCAAAGAGAAAGGAGCAAGATGGAAATTTAGAACAAATTTCTCTTGTCATAGAAGGAAGATGCTGAAAGTTCTAGGGAAATGCCATGAGATCCCCCCAGGTCTGGGGTTCTGTGGTTGCATCTGGGAACTCTGAAAGTTTCCCTGAACAGACTCAGAGCTGATGGCGCGGGGAGAGAGCAGGCTTATAAGGGACTCTCACAGGAAATGCAACAATCGCACTGTTGCGCCCTGTGAGAGCTGCAAACAGCATCCTCAGCAACAGGGAATATGGGTATGTGTACGCTTGAGCTGTTCTGCCACCTAAATGTGCATAATGAAAAAAAAACTTGTATAAAAATGTAATAAAATAGGTCTGTGAATTCAGCCTTAAAAAATCATGTGCATCTGGGTTTTGTCCTGAAGGAAAAAAAAATCCCATGACCAGTTTGGTGGAGTTGGATGAGAGGAGTGGTTAAACAGTTATTTATTATTTGATTTTGTGTTTTTCAGTAAGATAATACTTACTCATTATTAAAAATTCAAGCAATGTATGTGTAATGGTGTATAAGGAATGCTTCTAGCTACAAGTAACAGTAAACTCAACCAACAATGGTTTAAAAGATGAGTATTTATTGTTAATTACCAGGAAGCTGGAAGGTAGGAGGTTCTGGGCTTCGTTTAGGACTCAATGTCAACAAGAACTCAGACTCCTCTGTTCTTTCTGGCTTGCTCTACTCAGTGTGCTGGTGATGTCTCCCCTCATGGTCACAAGGTAGCTTCCACAGCTCCAGATATCAGGTCCTCATGTCACAGTCTCAAGCAGTAAGGAAAGGGGTATGATTATGCTAAAAAGAATCTTGTATTCTTTAATTAAAGAAAAAGATCTTTCCCAGAAACAGTCCCCTTCCTCCACAAAGTTGGATGGACCTCTCTCCAAACCTTAGCTCTCCCACTTTATCTCTCTGAGCCTCAATTTTCCCATCCTGGAAATGGGGATAATGGTAGCACCTTCCTCATAGGGTGTTGTGAGAATTAAATGAGAAAATACTTGGTGTATAGTAAGCATTCAGGAGGTGTTCTAGTATCTTCCATTTCCCTGTCAGGTTCACCCTTCTTAACCTTTCTCCAGCATATTTTGTGCTGCCTCAGGACTGCAACAACGGTCTCCCTTTTCCTCTGGCTTTTGGTTGATTTGGCCAATGGGAAGTGTCAACAGGAGATCAAGAGGGAAGAGAGAGAGGTTGGGTATTTATCGCCCTAGCTCCTTCTCTGTTGGATTGCTGAGGAAGGCTGTTTCTCTACTGATGGCCACAGCTGCTCTCTCTCTGCCAGCTGCCCCCTCCACGTTCTGGTAATGCCCAGGTGGTAACAGCTCCCTAAAGTTACTAGCCCCAGGGGGCTGCACCATTGCTTTTTCTAAACCTTTCCTCACCTTAATAAATAGTCTCTTTGGACTTTCCTGGTGGCACAGTGGTTAAGAATCCGCCTGCCAATGCAGGGAACACGGGTTCGAGCCCTGGTCCGGGAAGACCCCACATGCCGCGGAGCAACTAAGCCCGTGCACCACAACTACTGAGCCTGTGCTCTAGCCCGCGAGCCACAACTACTGAGCCCTCGTGCCACAACTACTGAAGTCCGCGTGCCTAGAGCCCGTGCTCCGCAATGAGAGAAGCCACCGCAATGGGAAGCCCGCGCACCACAACAAAGAGTAGCCCCCGCTCGCCACAACTAGAGAAAGCCTGCTTCATGATTAAGAATCACCAGTCCTGGGCTTCCCTGGTGGCGCAGTGGTTGAGAATCTGCCTGCTAATGCAGGGGACACGGGTTCGAGCCCTGGTCTGGGAAGATCCCACATGCCGCGGAGCAACTAGGCCCATGAGCCACAACTACTGAGCCTGCGTGGCTGGAGCCTGTGCTCCACAACAAGAGAGGCCGCGATAGTGAGAGGCCCGCGCACCGTGATGAAGAGTGGCCCCCGCTTGCCACAACTAGAGAAAGCCCTCGCACAGAAACGAAGACCCAACACAGCCAAAAAAAAATAATAAATAATTAAATAAATAATTTTTTTAAAAAAACCAACATATATGAAGACTTTAAAAAAAAAAAAAAAAAAAGAATCACCAGTCCACTTGGTCAAAAAGTTGGTCAAGTGGGATGTTTGATTGAGTTGGCTGTTATAATCATGAATTAAATCTAAATCCTTGGGCCTCTGGCCGTATCCTGAGGTACAATATCTTTTATGTGACAATGATTTTGAAAAAAAAAAAAAAAGACACAATTTTACATTCATATGTCCCGAACTCGTGGCTGCATATTCTTGACATCCTTCAGTTAAATGGAAAACACCGGGTTTTGAAACTGTATTGATTTCAGCGGGCATATATTATTTTACTGTAAGTACCAATGTCTGTTGTACTTAATATACAATGGATTAATTTAAAATGCATTAGTTTAATAAAAATGCATAAAATAGAATAGAATTGCATTAGCTTCAATAAAAAATTCAATTTCATAAATATTATCTCGTGTTAAAATGCATTGATTTCCAGGAAAATATATTGGTCAAAGGTAATTTACGTTGGTTTGAATGGAAATGCGCCAGTCTCCATACATATGTATTAGTTTAGTCAAACGTATCCAATTGTGTAAAATATCGGTTAGGCTGAAATGGATTCTGACCCTGTTTGTTGTTGTTGTTGTTGTTTTATTCTCTTTGGCTGAATAAATGTTTCCCATGCTGGCTTTAGTGTGGCCTAGTTCCTGTGAAGGAAGGCAGGTGGGTGAGCCTGAGGAACATTCTGGTAACCCACTGGTTTGTGAGTGGATGTGCTGACTTCTGCAGCATTTAAGACTCTCTTGGTGGCAGGTAAGCTGCATTCACCATCCCCACCAAGGCTGGGTGTGGGATATGAGCTGGAGATCCAAGCAAAGGGCCCAGAAGTAATATCTCCTGTCCTCATGAGGCTGATTGGAGCCACGCCCAGACTCAGAAAATGGCTGTAGGCCTTGACTAAGGCAGGGGGAGCTGGAAAGGAGCTGTGAGATGGGGGCAAATAGGGACCAGAAGCAGAAGGTGAACTAGACCCAGAGCTCAGGGTCAGCAGGACACAGGATCATAGGTGGGGCTCTGGGGTCTACCAGAGTTCAAACCCTAAACCTGCCACTTCCTGTGTGTCCTTGGCCAAGTCACTTAACCTCTCTGAGTCTCCGTTTCTCCCAGGCATTGTGTCAAACACTAAGTTCTCTCCATATACTGATTCTTTAATTATCACCAAAACTTACAGGTAAGTATCTTGTTCCAGATCACACAGCTAGCAAGTGGTAGAGCTGGAATTTGAACCCCGAATCGCTGCTCTCAACCACCAGATTGCCTCCAGTAATTGTATGGTGGCTGCCAAAGCAGGTGCACTGGGGTAATTAAGGGAGGTATCTAATCCCTATTCTCTGGCTTCCTAGGAATCTTTGGATAAGTGACTTTGCCTTTTTGAGCCTCAGTTCCTTCATCTGTGAAATGGGTATAATGATGATAGCGTCTATTTCCTACAGCTCTTAGCACACCAGAGACATGGTAGCAGCTCAACAAACAGCAGCCCCTCACCCCAACAAAAAGCATTCACCACATTTTTGTGGCTGCAGGACTTTTCAGAGCCTTTAATATGCTAATGTGAGTCCTGAACCCCTAAAAGGGGAATAAGTAGGCAGAACCTACCCAGGAAGAGGCTGAACTGGGAAGGTAAGACCTACAAAAGGGAGAGAATTAGAGATGGAGAAACTGCGCTGAGTCGTGTTTCCTGAAGTGTGGGACCCCTCCCCAGTGATATGATATGTGAGCTGCCTTTGCTCTCTTCAGATGGACAGTTTTCAAAACTTTTTATTTGGAAAAAAATTATAACAGAAGAGTTATAAGAAGAGTACAGTGAACTCCCTGAACTTCTCCAGATTTGCTAAATGTTGACATTTTGCCACATTTGCTTTATTTTTCTCTCCGTCTGTATGTGTATGTATATCTTTCTATATATATGTTTCCCCCCTGAACCATTTGTGAGTTAATGCAATCACCAACACAGTCCTTTACACACACAGATCAGTGTGTATCTCCTAAGAACAAGGTCATTCTCATACATAACTACTGTACACTTATCATATTCAGGAAACTTAGCAGTGATACAGTTCTAGAGTCTGAGTTTTAGATTCCATGTTCAAACTTCACCAACTGAAATGGTGAAATAAAATTGCACCGTATTCTATAGCAATTATTTTTCCAGTCTGGGACCTCATCCAGGATCACACATTGAAACTAACTGTCCCTTCTCTTTAGCCTCCTTTAATCTGGACCGGTGCCTCGGCCTTCCTTTGTCTTTTTTGAGGTTGATATTTTTGAAGAGTCCATTTTGGAGAACGTCTCTCAGTTTGGGTTTGTTTGGTGTTTCCTTGGGATCAGATTCAAGTTATGCATTTTTGGCAAGAACACCACCAAAGTGATGCTGTGTCCTTCTCAGTGCATCATATCAGGAGGCACCTGATGGCTGTTGTAAACTCTGACCTCTCGGATGGGTGGTATCTGTCAGGTTTCTCCACTCTAATTTTTTCCCTTCATAATTAGTAAGAAATCTATGGGGGAGATGCTATAGATAAGACTGTGCCAAGCTGAACATTAAAAACATTTTAATATTTAATATTTATGTATTTATTTTTATGTTACATTCTGTCTCTGCAAAGGAAAATTAGTGTTTCCTTTACAGTTGCACCATAAAGTTTCTTTCTTCAAAACACATATTTAAAGTAAAAAAGAAGGAGTCAATTTGAAGAAAAGTATAAGTGACAGTAGTGGTAGTTTGTGGATATGGCAAAATACTGTGAGGTGTGGTACTCAAATGGCTGTTTTAGAGACACAGGACAGTAAATTTTTGACCTACCAAGTATGGAAACAGCCATTGTTAGGAAATACAGGGTTATTCCTAACCCTGTATTTATGCCCCCAGGCATTCCTGGGGTCTTCAGAGCCTTGGAGTGTCTTCTATGGTGTCCAGTGTCCCCCAGGCCTATAGACCCTGCCTCCTGGCTCTGTCTGGTGAAGAACAGACTCTCGGGGGGTGGGAGGGGGAGGGGGTGTCCCAGCAGGAGCCCTGGGAGGTGGCCGGTGCAGCTGTCCAGGTAAAGCACCATACTGGCCTGGATTGTGACAGTGTCAGCAAAATGGACAGCGGGGGCATGTTTTGGAAGAAGAGAGGGACAAGGCGAAGGGGATTTCTTCCCTCAGGCCTGCCAGCTGTGGCCACCAGATGTGGGGTCCTGAAAGTGACTCAAGCCCCAGAGGCTCTGTCAACAGCCACAGTGGCTCCCCGGCCTGCATGGAACTGCGTATTCAATGTGGGCCGCGTACCTGGGAATCAGCCTCGAATTAACTGACATTGGGTTTGAGACAGACTGAGGAAATGGGCACCAGCAAACAGATGACTTGCGGTGGCTACACGGATAGACCTACATTTGAGGACCAAGAATGCAGAGTGCACATGGCTGGTGGGGTCAGCCAGGGAGGTGAGAGGAGGAATGGGGCAGGGATCCTCTGGACGTAGCTGGGTCCAGCAGGGCTGTTTGTGAAAATGGAGGGCTTGGGCCTGTGGCTTGTTCAGGTCGGGAGGCTGCTGGTCTGATAAGCTCCAACAATCCTTCTGCTCCTCGGTGAGGGCACTGCTGCCAACCAGCTGTGTGGCCTTAGGCAAGTTAATTGGCCCCTCTGATCTTTAGTTTCCTCATCTTTAACATGGGACTGACAATCCACCACTTTCTTCGTAAGGCTGGGGTGAGAACTAAACTATGAATGCATGTGAGTCATCTCTAGTACGATCATTTATGAGTTTCTTTATGGCTTGTGTGTAACTGGGTCACAAATTGGCCATACAAAGCTGGGTTCAAATCCCAGCGTGGCCACTTGCTAGCTGTGCAGCTCAGGCAAGTCTCATAGTCACTCTGACCCTCAATATCTTCATCTGTAAAATGAGGAAAGTATTAGGATCTACCCAGTGGGGTTGTCATGAGGGCTAAGTGAGGGGTTGATGCGTGGCAAGTGCTCAGGCCAGTTCTCAGCACATGATATTCACTCTGTTCATCCACGAGAGCCTCAGGGATTATGACTTTACTCACTGATTTTTACTAAACCCTGATTGGCAATAAAGAACAGAAGCTCAAAATCCAGAGTCAGACCTGGGTCCAAATTCTGACATTACTTTCTATGTGGCCCTAGAAAGTCATACTTCTTCTAGCCCTAATTTCATTCATTCATTTTCCCATTTATTCATGCAACACTTACTGAACAATGACCGTATGCCGAGCAATCTTTTAAGCCCTTGGCTTGTAGCAATTCGTGTGATTCCCACAACAACCCTAAACAAGGTAGGTTTATTATCTCCATTTTACAGATAGGGAGTCTGAGGCCCAGCGAGAGAAAGTCACTGCCCCAAGTGACGCAGCTGGTTGGTGTCAAAGTCAGGATTCCAATCTGGGCCACCTGGCCCCAGAGTCCATGCTCTCAACTTTTGGGGGCCAGGTTTCCTCTCTGCAAATTGGAGGATTTCCTTTCCTCCTATGGATGTTGGGAAAACTAAATGAGATCCGGCCTTTACAGGCATAGCACAGTGCCTGGCCCTCATGGAGGGTTCAGTAAAAGGGAGCTTTTATTTTGATTTATTATTTATTATTTAATTTTTCAGCTTGATACTTCTCTATGCCTTTGTACTTCACTGCCTTCTCTACTTGGTTCGCTTCAGATTGTCTTTCAAGCCTCCAATTCAAGGGTGACATCCTCCAGGAAGCCTTCCTTGACCTTGCTAAGTGCCCTCTGTTGAGTTCCCACAGCCCATGGGGTTACCAAGCTACAGTAGATCTGACCACATGGTCCTACAATTTTCCCCTTCCATCTAACATAGGGCAGAGGCTGTGCTTTCTCCTTTGTATCCCTGGCTCCTGGTACAGCCCAGAATCAGCGTGGATGCTTGCTCAGGGAATGGGTGCTCATTTGTTCAACAAAATGTTTTGAGCACTGACAGTATGTCAGCCTCTGGGGCATTAGCACATGGCTTTGTTGAATGACTAAAGGGCCCTCTCCAAGTTCTGTGCTCACTTGGCCATCTCACTGTGCCACTCCCCTGTGTACACCTGCTAAGGTAGCACTTTCTAGAAGACCTTCACACCCTCCTGGGAGTGGACCAGAGAAGGTTCCAGGCCCATGCCCACCAAGCGTGACTCCCCTCTCCAGTTCCAGATACCCAGAAGCCTGGCTCTCCTCCCTGTGTCTCCCTGAAGCCCCCAGGCCTCCCCTGAGCCCAGCCCCTCTCCTGAAATAGTTTCTTGTGGCTTCACGTTTCATCTCCCCAGAGCACAGGCTCATTTCTCCAATCTGCCACCGGATGCACCAACTCTCCAGGCTAAAAATACCCTTGACATTTCTGAAGGCCTGTTAGGGCTGGAGCTGCTCTCCTGAAGGGAATGAGTTTCTTTGCAAATCAATGCAGGTGGTGCAGCAGTCACAGGCTGAGGGCAGCTACCACAGTCCCAGCTTAGTTACACCCAGTGGATGCGTTTGCCTGCTTTCCTGAAATCCCTCCCTGACTCAGAGCTCCTGGAGACTAGAGATCAGGGCTAGTTCATCTCCATGTCCCCACACATCCTGGCCAGCAGAGGGGCTCAGTAATTGTTTGTTGAGTGATACATATTAGTTATGAATAGGGACTCTGGAGCCAAATTACTTGGGTTCAAATTCTGGCTCTACTTCTTACTGGGTGACCACTCTGCCTTCATTTTCTCATCTGTTAAATGGAAGTACTAAAAGCATCCAGCACATAGACTTGTTAAGAGGAATAAATGACTCACTATAGGTATAGCTTCTAGAGTTTGACATGGTGAGCACAATGTAAGAGCTGTTCATTATTAGCATTGAGATTATTGTCATCATCTTTGTCATCATCAGGAGTCTAGCTTTCCTTATCTCTCCACTATTTTCCTCTATAGTCCTTATTCTCAGACAGGTTCTCCCTCACAGTGGCAAAATGGCTGCCAGGCACTCAAGCTTACATCCCATTCCTCAAAAGTCCTGGTCTAAAGAGAACTTGTCTTTTCCTCCCCCAAAGTTCCAGCAGAAATTCTGGAGCGGCTTTCTTCAGCCTGGCTTTGCGCTTTGCCCTTTCCTGTAACAATCTCTGGAGCCAGGGAGATGAGCTGTCCTTATTAGCCAATCCTAGGTCATGTGTCAATCTGGGAAGCAATCACTGTAGCCAGAAGGATAGCATGCTCTGATTGGTCAGGTCTGACACCAATCATTGTGTTCAGGAGAGTAAAATGCTCTGATTGGTGGGCCTGGGTCACATGGCTATCAGGAACTAATCCTTGTATCTAGGGAGCTAAAACGCTCTGATTGGCCAGCTCTAAGTCATGTGCCCATCCCTGGAGCCAAGGGTTGAGGTAGACGTCACCCAAGTGCTTAGACTGTGGTGAGAGGGGCGGGGGCGCTGTTCCCAGATGCAGGAATGGACAGAGGGCAGGTGGAAACAACTGCCTCAGACTACAGCAACCCCAAAGTGGAACAAAGCCCTTTGTCCCTTTTCCCCAGAACATCTCCCACTCAAGATTGTCCTGGATGGTGGCTTTTACTGGACGTGACAGCTGCAATGGTGTATGTGTGGCTACATCACACTGCACACACAATTAAAGATTAAATATTAGATCTCTCGATTCTTAAAAGTCTTCCAGGCTTTCCCTCCCAGGGGCCTCAGAGAATGGCCCCTGCTTCTCTTCCTCTGGCTTGTCCAAAGTAAGAGTATCCCTATGGGCAGGCAGTTTGCATTTTCTCTCTCTCGGTCCACACTCATGTCTCGCTGCGTCAGGCCACACAAAATAGATTCTGAACAAACTTTCCTCCATCTTATCCTGTCGCTGGTCTCCTCTCTGCCTTTAGTTTCTCCTTCTGCACATTGAGCAACTATTCACTTGGCAGGATTTGTAAGTCCAGCCTCATTCATCACTATGAGGGTCTCCCCAGCATGAAAAAGTTGCATCACATCTTAGAGGTGGGGGGAGAGTTGGAATAAGAAAACTCTAAGAGAAATAAGCCCACAGGCCTTGGGTGAAGCCTCTCAGCTTCTCAAATCAGGCGAGCAGTTGCCTTATTTGATTAGGATTAACAGATTTTCCAAAGATAACCTATTTTGGTTTTATGATTCTATCTCTCCAGGCAGTGTTTACAATATGTATTTGCAGAAACAGAATGTATGTCAGGAACGAGGCGAGGGCCCTTGCTGGCGCTCGCATAGTCTGTCATAAATATAATATTAGGATGATGCCTGAAATTAATATGAATCATTTCCCAATAAATATAGTCAGTTAGTGAGGTGTTCCAGGATGGCTGATGGGAGATATATTTTGGTAAAATATGCTTTTTTTTTTATCAGTTGGGCACTGGGAATGGGGGTGCATGGAGGGCATAAATCTCCAAGGAAGAAGTATCCTTTATGATTATTCAATTCCACAGTAGCTCTAAAAGCCTAAAGTAGATTCGTATTTACAGTTCTGGAAGCACCTGGTTTTTATATATTGGGGGAAGAATTAGCATCAGGGCCTCCTCGTGGAAATCACTGACTTACGGGTGGGGAGGTGAGAGGACTCCGTGCTGGGATACTCCATAGGACTGAATTAATTTCACCTGTATTCGGGTGTGGAGCAAAGGAAGCTCACGAAGCAGGCAGACGAGAAGGAGCTGCTGGGAAGGCGGTCCTGGCTGGGTCCATATCAGGAATCTGGGGTGCATGGAGGGGTTAGGGCCCTTTCCTACTGGAAAAGGAAAAAGTGTGCAAGGGAGAGGGCTGAAGCTAGCTAGCTAAAGCTGACAGCGACAGAGGTGGATGTACCCCTGTCCCTAAGAGCTCGGGCTAAGCATAAACATCCATGTCTCATCCCACCTGCCCGGATCCTTTCAAAGCCTGGAGGTGGAAGAAGGAATCCTGACCTTGTCACTTGACGTTAACTTCCCTGCGTGAGCCTTATTTATTTAATTTTAAAGTTATCTTTGTTTTTTTTTCCCTGCAAACAAAAGTGATACAGGCCCACAATCCGTTAGCCAAAATTTTTAAGTCCAAAAAGCTCTGAAAACTGTGAGTTTTTATGGCTAACACATTTGGTAGCAAAACCTGATTTGAACGGATATGAAGCTATTTATAGTCCTTATTCATCCCACTTTGTGGGAACATTTATACCTTTCACGGCAGAATTATTAACGTGTTTGATTATAGGGGGGCTGCCCTAAACCTCGCTGGGAGTGTTAGATAAGGCACATGGACCTTGACGCCTTTCCCAGAGCCAAACGGATTCTGAATTCTGAAACACATCTTCCCCCAGGGTCTGAGATAAGGGATTGTAGACTTGAACTTGCTAGTTGTAATAAAAAAGTCAGATGACATAATGTAGAAAGTGAAAGCCTCAAGGAAACAGAAAAGGCTCCCACTTAAAAAGTGGGCAAAACATAAATATTCACAGAAGAGAAACAACTGGCCAGTTAACTTGGAAATAATTCAACTGCCCTCATAATTGAAGGCGGCAGACTGAAACCGTAATAAGCTTCATCGTTAGCAAATTAAAAAGAGGGAGATTGTCTGGTGCCGGTTGAGGACGTATGGAAAGACATTCCCATCCACACCGATGATGGGGGTGAATCGTTCAACTATTTTGGAAGACAACTTGGCAATACCCATCCACATTTCAAAAGTGTATACCCTTTAGAGGGACTTCCCTGGCGGTCCAGTGGTTAAGACTCCACAATTCCACTATAAGGGGCGCAGGTTCAATCCCTGGTCAGGGCACTAAATCCTGCATGCCATGTGTGACATGGCCAAATTAAAAAAAAATAAAAGTGTATACCCTTTGGAGAAGCAATTCTGCTTCTGGGAATTTATCTTGCAAGTATTAATAGTTGTGCTCACCTGTGCAAACATATTCATTCAAGGATATTCACTGCACCATAGATATAACAGCAAAAAGCTAGAAAAAAACCTAAATTTAGTGCTAAGTGTCCACAGCAGAGGATTGGTTAAATACACTTGGAGCATATAGGTAATGGAAGAGTAAGAAGCAGTTAAAAAGAATGAAACAGATCCATACAAACTGACTTGAAAGGATGCTCATGATACAGCACTCCAAGGACAGAACAAACTATGTAATTCTACAATTCAGTTTTCACTTTCTAAAAGTATTTATCTGCATACTATATGTTCACCCGTGCAAAGAAAAACCTGGGGGGAGGACATACCCCAAACTGTGGTTACACTTCTCTTAGATGTATACGGGGGTCAGGGCTTTCTCTAGATTTTATACATTTTAATACATTTTGTAATTAAACTAAATTGTGTGTAGTGAGGGAAAGGAAGTAAAATTTCCCCATAATTCCACCCTCTTACCCAGAGATTAGTTTTGCTAAAAATGTGCTTTTTCCCTGTTCCTAGCAGCATTATTCACAGTAGCTAAAATGTAGAAGCAACCCAGGTGTCCACCAATGGATGAATGGATAAGCAAAATGTGGTCTATCCATACAATGGAATATTATTGTCTTAAAAAGCAGGAAATTCTGACACATGCTATGACATGAATGAACTTTGAGGACATTATACTGAATGAAATGAGCCAGTCACAAAAAGACAAACACCGTATGATTCCACTTATATGAGGTCCTTAGAACAGTCAAACTCTTAGAGACAGAAAGTAGACTGGTGGTTGCCAGGAGCTGGGAGGAAGCGGGGAGACAATGCTTAATGGGTCCAGAGTTTCAGTTTTACAGATGAAAAGAGTCCAGAGATGGATGGTGGGGATGGGGGCACAACACTGGGAACGTATTTGATACCAGAACTGTACATGTGAAAATGGTTGAGATGGTAAATTTTAACACAATAAAAAAAATTGGTGTTCTTTTAGAATTTTCTCCATGAATACATCTATATTTATATTCACCCACCTGTGCATTTATTTTCTATACGCAACAATGAGTTTGTGCCATCCGAATTCGTCTGCAACTTTCTTTTCCCTTCTAATGCCACGTCCTGGCCATCCTTCCATGTCAGTGCCCGTGGGTGTCCCTGCCTGGCATGCCCTGATGTAAAGGCATCATCTATTTCACCAGCCACCCATTGATGGACATCTGGGCTGGCTCCAACGTGCGGGCCTTATGTCTTGAAAGATTTTTGTCAACCAAACTAAATTTATTAAGTAATAATTAATTCGTTTCCCCATTTTTTATTCATCAAAGATGCACAAACTACAGACCAGGGCTTCTGATTAGCAGGAGGCTCCTGGAGCCGAGAGAATCCCAGCCAAGGGCAGAGAAGGTGGGTGTCTGAAGGAACCCGGGTGGCCTATGGAAGACAAATGTGTGAATTCCCTTTGTGTGTCGGATTTTTGCTTTTTTAACACAGGAGCAAAGCCAGACCCCAAACAGACAGGGGAGGGATGGAGAGGGCATTGGGAGTGGAAAACTCTGGTGGAAGGGTTTTCAAGACAGGAGGAACAGCAATAACAAAGGCACAGGGGAAGGAGAGAAGATGGTTTAAACTTTCTGAGCCTCTGTTTTCCTCATCTGTATGATAGGCGTAGTCTTTCCTGCCTCCTCACAGAGTTGTTCTGAGGATTTGCATAGTGGCACATAGTAGGGCTTCAAGAAATCCAATAGATGGTTAAAACAAAAAAAAAACAACTGAGGTTTCCCTGGTGGTGCAGTGGTTAAGAATCCGCCTGCCAATGCAAGGGACACGGGTTCGAGCCCTGGTCTGGGAAGATCCCACAGGCCGCGGAGCAACTAAGCCCGTGTACCACAACTACTGAGCCTGTGCTCTAGAGCCCGCGAGCCACAACTGCTGAGCCCATGTGCCACAACTACTGAAGCCCGCGCGCCTGGAGCCCGTGCTCCGCAACTAAAGAAACCACCACGATGAGAAGCCCGCGCACCGCAACGAAGAGTAGCCCCCGCTTGCCGCAACTAGAGAAAGACCGTGCGTAGCAATGAAGACCCAGTGCAGCCAAAAATAAATAAATTAAAAATAAAAAAGTTTATCATTAAAGAAAAAAAAACTGAAAATGAGGTGGAGCTTCTAGCTTGTATTATTTCAACAGATATATACCGAGCTCGGGGCTGATGGCTGGGGGTGGAGAAGTGAGGAAGACCCAGGTGCTCCCCTCCAGGAACTCAAGTCCAGGCTGTTTTGTGTGTGAGGAAAGAACGATTTCCCACAGGGAAAAAGTGTGTTGTCTCAGAAACGGAACTGGGTGCTGGACAGGGCAGGCAAAATAGCTAGGAGAACGCAGGCTGGTGGTTGCCAGGAGCTGGGGGAGGGGAGGATGGGGAGTGAGTGCCTAATGGATGCAGGGGTTCCTTTGGGGGTGATGAAAATATTTTAGAATTAGAGGTGGTGCTTGCACAACACTGTGAATGTGTTCAATGCCACTGAGTCATACGTTTTATAATGGTAATCTTGCATTACATGAATTTCATGTCAATAAAAACAGAAATCAACTCAGGGCAACTTAGGGGCAAATGCAGGGAATGTGGACCCCAACTTCCTGGGATCAAATCCCAGCACATCCCTGCCTAGCCTTGTGAAGAGAAGCTAATTCCATAACCTCTTGGTGCCTCAGTTTCCTCCTCTGTTAATTGAGGGTAATAAACTTCCACCTCATAGGGTTGCCAGAAGGATTAAATCAGGTAATAGTTGTAAAGCTCTTAGCAGAGCCTGGCCCAAAGTAAGTGATCAATAAATGGTTGTTGTTGTTTTTATTATTACTGGTGAGGGAAAAGGTGTTCAAGGCAAGGGGAACAGCAATGGCAGACGCAGAGATTTAGGTGGAGATATGGAACAGGCTGTGAATAGCAAAATGTTTGGTTGGGCTGGAAATGCCTGCGGGTGTGAGGAGGGGAAGGTGAGACAAGCCTCTCTCTAGATTCAACTCGTCTGACCATAACATTTATTGCAAAGAATAAATATGTAGTTTCCATGCCATACTTCTTACCAGACAAGGAGAACAGCCATTCTGCCAGGAACTTGAATGTGTATGATGTTTTTAAAGGGACTGTGACAAAAGCAAGGTTTGGTTCAGTGGCAAATGTCCCATCGTTTCAAGTAACCTTTTGTGAGCGCATATGAACTATTTCTCTTCTGTCTTTATAGAAAACCAGTTATGCGTTGTTGCTTGTACAATAAATGGTTTAAAAAAGTACACATCGATGCCTATTCTGTTGTTTAGGGATGTTGGCAGAGCTTTACGTAGCAGGGTCCCATGGAGGGTATATGGAATGTGCACTTAGCTCCTTCAGAGGTTTTAGAAGCCAATCAGATTGGTGGTGTATTCCTTCAGGGAGGCAGCTGTGGGATGGGATTCAGGAATGGTGTGCACCAGGGGTTCTTAGAAAGTGTTCCTGCACAGTGGCAGGAACTAGAGAACTGGGAGAACTGGCCTCCTCTCTGGACCTTGCTCCAATTTACCATGCAGCCTTGAATAGGTCACCTAACCTCTCTGGTTTCAACAGGTCTCAACATCACCCCCCTCCCCAACTCTTATACTCATGCTATGATTATGAATCTGCTTCCACCGAAAGATAGTCCCTTTCAAGAGCAAGGAGAAGCTTCCATTTACCTTCTTGTTCCCAGTGCTTGGCATGGTATCCAGCGCAATTTAGGTGCTCCATAAATGTTTGTTGATTAAATGAGTGAATGAGTGAAAAAGTAGGTGAAGCTGTAAAAGGAAGAGGTTGGGTGTGGTTGATTTAAACTGGCACCACAGTAGCAGCCCCTGAGACATATTTTCCCAGCTTTCCACTAAAATACCTAAGAAGGCAGCAAGAATCCAAAGCTCACAGTGCTGACACCCAAGACTGACAGGCGCCTGTTGCCAGAATCTGGGAGGAATTTCCATAAATACAAGGCAGATGGAGCTGGGTTGAGATAAACAATCGGGAACCTATTCAAGTTTTAGCTTCTGAAACAGGGCACTCCTCCAGGGCAAAAGGAGGTAGGAAAATACTCAACCCCCTTCCCCACTTACAACCCCAGACTGTGAGACCCACAGTCTGTGCCAATCAGAAAATGGGGTGGTGAGAGGGGAGGGGGTTTTCTCCACTGTATGGGGTCAATTCTGTAGGCAAAGTACTCTTCCTCTTCCTGGCCTGTACTTCTACCATTTGGAGACTGAAGTTCACAGAAGGCAATAGGTCAGGGGGGATGGAAGGGAGGGAAGAATGTCAAAAGCATTTTTTATCCTGAGAGGAACAGCTTCCAGGAGTGCTACAGGTGAGGGAGGAACAGACACAGTGCATGCTGGGGACTGTAGTTTTTGATGTCCTCCCTTAGTTTTTGTTTGTTTGTTTGTTTTTGCTGCACCAAGTGGCTTGTGGGTTCTTAGTTCCCCGACCAGGGATCAAAACGGAGCCCTCAGGTTGGCAGTGAAAGCGCAGAGTCCTAACCACTGGACCACCAGGGAATTCCCTCCTCCCTTAGTTCTTTATGCCGTGGGACAGAAGGGGATCCCTTCTCAATGGGATGAACGCCTGGTTGACACTCGCTCTAGTGCTATGCAGAGAACCAGCCTTCCTCTCCAGGTGTCGATGATGAAGTGCTGGGGTCGGCAGAGAACCAGCCTTCCTCTCCAGGTGTCGATGATGAAGTGCTGGGGTCGGCCAGTACCTTAGTGGACGATGAGAGGTGCCGAGGACAATTCACACACACTGCCTATTGCCTCGACTACTCTCCTGTGTCCCAAGGTACTGTGTGTATTGTCAGGAATCAGATGCACATCTCTACGGAGCTCAGAAATAACACCTTGACACCCATGCCCACACCCAGTAGAGAACAAAAAGCACTATGAAGCCTCTAGACCAGAGGTCCAGGCCCCAGTGCCTTCAGGGGCCAGCAGGAACTGTGTGAGGATAAAGTAGTTCAAGTGTAAGAGGGGGTTGAGGAGAACCAGGGAACTGGGCCCCTTGATGTCCAGTTTACAGATGAGAAAACAAAGGCTCAGAGAGGGGAGTGACCTGTACCAGGTCTCAAAGTGATTTGGACCAGGGCGGCTTCTTCATTCTGGAAGCTTCCTCAGAGGAAACTCACAGTGTTGCTGGCCGTATCAAGAGGCAGGAGAGGTGTGCGTTTCTGAGGGATGGAGGTGGAAGAGGCCCCTAGCCTGGGGCTCCCGGCTCTGCCACTGGGCTCTTGGGTCTTGCCCCTCTGCCAGCCCCGCCATCCTTCTCTGCCTCACTCCTTCCTCGGGTCTGTCCTTGCATTTTCTCCCCCTTCACCTTGGCCTTCCTCCTCCCTCTGTCTATTTCTCCCTCTCTCTTTGTCCCTTCCTCTCTCTCCCACTCAACAAGCTCTTAGTGAGTGCCTACTGTGTGTGCATCACCGGGCTGGGCCCTGAGTGCAGCATAATTCGCTCATCTGGATGCCGGATCATGTTTCCCATTGCAGCTTCCAGATCTGCAGAAATCTGGTTTTACAGTAAAGAAATACAATGAGTTTCTGCAAAGCTAATGATAATTACCCTCCAGACACAATCACTCGAAATTAGCTGGAAAACTAACCCAGGCTTTGAACTTTGTCCCTCCTCAGTAATTTCGACTCTGAAATACCATCATTTATGCTTAAGAAAGAGCTAGTGAGCAGGATGGGAGACGTGGCCTTTTGCTAGGCGTGCAATAACTAAACAGGCTCAGACAAGGCAGGGTCGGGCAACCGCTCTGCAACGCCTGTTCCTCTTTTCCTCCAGAGTTCATCCCTGGTCCTAGCAGTTCTAGTTACAGCCGAGATTTCCTTCCTCTACCGAGGCTGCGTGAGCTGGGGGCTCACGTGAAGGAAACCTGAAGGCCCCATTCTAGGACCTTGGGCCATGCTTGCATTTACACCTTACACACAAAACTACAAACCCCTCTGTGATGGTTAATTTTATGTGTCAACTTGCCTAATTAAGCATTATTTCTGGGTGTCTGTGAGGGTGTTTCCGAATGAGATTAGCATCTGAACCCGTGGACTCCATAAACTGATGGCCCTCCCCAAATATGGGTGGGCATCATCCAATCCTTTGAGGGTCTGAATAGAACAAAAGGTTGAGGAAGGAAGAATCTGTTCCCTTCTTTGCCTCCTGCCTGACTGCTGACTTCGGACAACTCATTCCATCTTCTCCCGCCTTCCAACTGGGATTTAAACCATCGGCTCCCCAGGTTCTCAGGCCTTCAGACTCAGACTGAACTATACCCTTGGCTTTCCTGGGCCTCCAGCTTGCAAACAGCAGATCGTGGGACTTCTCAGCCTCCATTATCGTGAGAACACATTCGTCATGATAAATCTCCTTGTATACATCTACCAGTTCTGTTTCTCTGGAGAACCCTGACTAATACACCCTCCTCCCCCACCCCCTCTCTTCCCTCCACCCACTACCCAGCCTTAACCTTCTTTGGCAAAGTCATAATGTGCTATTTGCCCTGGGATTAAATTAAGCCCAAACTTCTGGTTCCTTCCACTACTGCATCATCATGCTACAGGGGCAGGATTAAGCGTCCTAGGTTGGTTTGGGTCCTCTCTGTCCTTTCTTGGTGAAAACCATCATTTTAATGATAACCGTCTTTAAGTGTGTGCAAATTATTTTATGCTTTATGCAGTAATCAAAATGATGCAAGACAGACATTATGTTGAAAGAAAGAAGCCAGATACGGTATGAATTCACTTATGTGAAGGGTAAGAACAGGCAAAATGAATCAAGGCTAAAATAATGATTCCCTCTGATGAGGCGGGGGTGAGTATTAATGGGCAAGTGACATGAGGGAACCTTCTGGGATGCTGGCCATGTTTAGAATTTTGAGCTCAGTGGTGGTTATGTAGGCATATACATTTGCCAGCATTCATTGAACTGGACACTTAAGATATGTGCTCTTTACATGCATTACACCTGAATTTTTAAAAAATACATGATGGTTAGTCTCTTTCCAATGCAAGTTAGTGCTAAAATTTCTCTGTTTTCTGCTGTCTTTTGTATTATTGGCTTTGCTTTATTGGCAGACGAGTATTGTTCTTTACTCCTGCCAACTTATTTTTTAAGGAACACTGTTCTTTTTATAGACTGCCCTCCCCCATCATGATATTACTCCCCCAGTATAGCTCATAATCCAGAAGGAAGGCTAAGACTCATACTCAAGTAAGAGTAATGGAGAGTTTCAGTGGGAACTGGGGGGAAGGGGGTGAGAATCTCTAAGAATGAATGTTAAGTATGTAAAGAATGTTCTCAGCAGAATTAGTCCAATCTAGTTGGAACATAGGAAGAACAAACTGGGATTCCATAAGGCTGGAGTCAGACATAGAAGGCTTGGATGCCAAGCTACAGTTTGTTGTAGTAGACAGTGGGGGAGCCACTAGGGTTTTTTGAGCAAAAGAGGAGCATGATCAAACCCATGCTTCCCAAAGAGAAATATGGTGGTGTGACCAAGATAAAGCAAAGCCTAAAGGCTGAGAAACCAGTTGAAGAGGATATTCACTGCTGCAATAGACCAAGCAGAGAATAATAGGGCTTGAGATAGCAGGAGAACTAGATGATAGATGCCATAAATAATATGGCCATTGGGTATAGAGGTCAAGGAAGAGAGAGGAGTTGATGAAAAGGAGGACACAAAGGCATGGAAGTTGGGAACATGGGATCTGGAGTGAGATCACCTGGGCTTGAATCCCAGCTCCCCCTAGGTACTAGCTGTTTGTTTGTTTTTTTAAATAAATTTATGTATTTATTATTATTTTTTTGGCTGTGTTGGGTCTTCGTTGCTACACGCGGGCTTTCCCTAGTTGCAGCGAGCGGGGGCTACTCTTCATTGCGGTGTGCGGGCTTCTCATTGCGGTGGCTTCTCTTGTTGTGGAGCACGGGCTCTAGGCACGCGGGCTCAGTAGCTGTAGCTCGCAGGCTCTAGAGCGCAGGCTCAGTAGTTGTGGCGCACGGGCTTAGCTGCTCCACCGCATGTGGGATCTTCCCAGACCAGGGATCGAACCCGTGTCCCCTGCATTGGCAGGTGGAATTCTTAACCACTGCGCCACCAGGGAAGTCCCTAATTATTTTCATTATCACCATAATTATTCAAGTTAATATTAAGAATGCCTAAAAGAGGGAGAGTGACGGGATGGGAAGATGATGAGTTCAGTTTTCTTTTCAGCAGAAGCTAAGAGGAAACACATGGTTCGCCATGTTCTCTTTTCCTCCTGCCATGAGACCCCTGACATCCCAGACAGAGGCCACTCCATTGGCCTGAATCTCAACAAGAGGATGACATGGAAAAGAGGCACAACCTTCCCACAATTTGCATGTAACACGAGTGAGAAATAAACCTATGTTGTTGTAAGCCATGGAGATTTAGGAGATGTTTGTTACTGTAGCATAATCCAGTCTCTCCTGACTGTTGCAGAGGGCAAATGAATTGCCCAGTGACCCCAATCTGTGATATTGACAAGGTTAAAGCAGAAAACTCCCATGGGTTCTTCCAGGAAGGCTTACAAATAAGACTGGGCACCAATCATTTCCATCATAACAACAATCACAGCATCAGACTGTTAGCACATGCCAAGGGGGATAATTTGGGTGGAGTGGGTAGATGCTCTGTACCCAGTATTTTACTGTTAAGGGCAAATTTGCAGAGATTTGGAAAATTGGGTTCTGTGTGGAGTAAACATACTGAACAAGTTTTCAGCTACAACACAGCTGAGCTCAAGGGAATGGGGTTTGATAGTTAGTGTCAGCATAATGAATTTTTTTTAAAAAAGGCTCCAGAATGTCTGCAAAACACTGTCAAGTCAAAAATTGTGCCTGTGGGTTTTTTTAAAGCAATTTCCCTAGCCACTCTGGCTAATAATATCTCATTTTGTTAACTCTGAAAGAAGGTCTTTTTAAAAATACTGTAACATGTCATTTCCCAGTGTAAACTCTTTCAATGACTTTCCATGGCCTTGACGATCAAGTTGAAACTCTTCAAATGACCTACAAGTCCCTTCATAATTGGGCCCTGCTTACCCACCCAGCTTCACACCTGGGCGCTCTCCCCTCACATGCTATGATCCCACCAGTCAAGGACTGAAAATTCCTACTAAAAGCTACACCCACTCTGCCTCTGAGCCTTTGCGCTTGCTGTTCCCTGTCTGGAACATTCTCCCAACCATTGCAGAAAGATTCAGTTCATGTGTAGGGTACCAGCAAAGCAGATGCTCCAAATGTTCAAAATAATTTAAATGTTTATTCTTCTCTGAAAAAAATATTGAACACAAGCAAAATCACAAGGGTTTTTAGAGTTCCCTTGCACTTATTTTGCTGTTTAGTATTATTTTTCTTTTGAGTCACACATAGGGCCCCATCATAAGCTCTACCATGCTTACTTCTAAGGTAAAGATCTTAACCGGACCTGGTTTCTGGCTATCTTGCAGTGACAGCAATGTTCATTACCAAAAATCAAAATGAAAATGAAGCAAACAAGCAAAAAGAAGAAAACATTAAAAACAAACTCCCCAAAACTACAATTCCACCTACTCAGAAGCTATTACTATTAACACCTTGATGCTAATGATCCTTCCAAACCCTCTTTTGTGTGTATACAAACATACGATGACTTTCTTTTTTAATGAGATCATACAGGGTATATAATTTCTTAACATGTTTTCTCATTTAATATATCACAGCTATATTCCTTGTTAATATATTTATCCCACATAAATTTATGGTCATCTAGTATGTCATTCATTCTCTCATTCATTCACTCAGCAAGTATTTGCCTAAAATTGTGTCTCTGAATGTATTTGACTGAGCCTCTATTATTGTATATAGGTTCTTCCCAACTTTTTACAGAGCACTGCCCTTAATATCCTCATAGCTAAACCTTTGTATATATACTTTGATTATTTTCTGGAAGTAAATTCTTAGAAGTGGAGTGGCTTGGTCCAAATAAAACCCCTTGCAGGCTTTTGATACTCTTCATCGGGCATATTTGGTTATCAGCAATAGACACCAACTTGAACTAGCTCAGGTTAAAGGTGGTTTATTAAAAGGACATGGGCCTCAGGCAGGCTGAGAGCAGAACAACTTGAGGGTTCTCAGCAAAGTACATGGCCTTTGAGTCTAGTGCTCCCACTGACATGACTCCACATCAACTCAATCAGTCTTTGTTTCAACTTCATCCAAATTCTCAAGAAAGAGGGAATCTGGTTGGTGTGGCCTCGGCCTACGGAACTGGCTATCCTGGGTCAGGGAGGCTCATCTGGAACTGATACCCTCCAATCCCATGAAGTGGATCTCAATAACAGTTTGAGAATAGAAATGTGTCAGCGGAGAAAACATAACCTCCTTTTCCTTTGTAAACAGATCGCCATTCTCAGAGCATTCTTTTGGTTGTAAGCGACAGAAACCCAGTTCAAACAGGCCTAAACATGAGGATTTGGAAGGGCGTTTGGAGGACTCATTAGCACCAAAGTGTTCATAGTAATAGCTTCATGTGACTGGGAAGTTCAGGCCTAGATCTGCCATCAAACACTGCTGAATCCAGGAGGTCTACTGCGTCACCAAGACTCTCTCTTTCCCTCTCTCTCTACTCTGCTTTTTTCTGCAATGAAGTTATTTGCAGGCCAACTCTTCCCACGATAAGATTACGATGGCCACCTGCAGTTCCTGGCTTATATCCCCAACAGGAAGGGGGCACTCCTTCCCATCAATTCCGGCCAAAGTTCCAGAGTTTACTCCTATTGGCCAACATGAAAGAACTGATCACCAAGGCCAAGGGAAAGGAATATCCGGTTTAGTCAGGCTTAAGTCCTGGGCCTGCCCCTCAGGCCAGGCAGTGGAGTCAACCCCACCTGAACCACATGAGAGTAGGGAGTAGGAGAGCAGTGACTCACAAAAGAAAATCAAGGTACTTTTGCTAAGAGAAGGGGGATGGTGCTGGGCAGGAAGCACCGACAAGTGTCACTGCAGAAATATAGTAGGGTTTTGTTTTCTTCCAGTAGAGGGGATGACCATTCTTTTCTTACTTCTCCCAGAGGACAAATAGGATGTTTTGTGAGCTTGTTGAAAGGAGCGGTGCTGTCCAATAGCACCTTCTATAATGATGCCATCCAGTATAGAAGCCATTAACCACAGTGTTGCTATTGAGAACTTGAAATGTGCCTAGTGGGATCGGAAAACTGAATTTTTAATTTTAATTAATTTAAATTTAAATCACCCCATGAGGTTAGTGGCTACTGTAATTGGATAACACAAAATAAAAGCCTGCTAAATTTTTCTGGTAGCAGTGTATAGAAACATGAGGTCTTCAGTGCATCGTGACTTCAGAAAAAGAAACTCTCCTGGCCTTGTCTGCTGGCAGGGAAACTTTCTGAGTCTCAGGGGTTTTTTCCATGAGAGCGATGGGAGGTCTGCGCTGTGTCCACGGGGCTGGCGGTGAACATGGTGCCTTGTAATGAAATAACTGAAACATCATTGTGACTGTAGAATCAAGGGTCTTCCCTCCTTATCTCCAAAGCGTCCGTGTTTTACATGAAAAAGCCTTTCTAATTAATAGGCCAGCCCCTCTTGAGTTTGATAAAAACAGAGGAGAAAAGGATTTGATTAACCCACAATCTTTTCAATTTGGCGTGTTCTGCATGAGTGAAGTGTGTTTTCTGCAATGGAGCCAAGCCGGGCCTGTCCTGGTTCACCGTGATAACATTCTTCCCTTTGTGCAGCCCCGATTTACCCCCAGCCTGCCAGGAGGGGCCGGTACAAAGAGATTCTCAGAGGTAATCACCAGCGCCGCTGCAAGGGTAATCTGGATTCTCATACAGACGGTGGCCGACCCGAAGAAGGAAAAGATGACAAAGGTTTCCATTGTCCCCAAGTGAGAGAGTTTGTTCAGTCCCGAGACCGAGGGCTGGAGGTTGGGCTGAGCAGCGATGGGAAGGACCATGCATGCAGAATGGTAGTGGGACACCCAAAGTCAAAAGGTCAGGGGCTGGGATGGGGCGGAGGAGTAGAGTCAGCTGTAGTGGTGTCCAGTGCGATGACAACCCGGTGTCTGCTGGCTCTCCCAGCTCCGGCTTGTGCCAGAGGAAGGCCTTGCTGCCTGGGGGGAAAGCAGGTCACAGAGCAATGTGTTCTCTGAATAAGGACCCAACTTCATTTTTCTCTTTGTCAACGCCGAGATGAGAAACTTCTTTCTCCTCCTTGCTGAGAGGGACAGGATAGGTGGCAGATAACACCTCTCTAGACAGGTGTGGTGGTTTTAAAACATGACTGCAAATCCTTAGACAGTTCTTGCATTGAGATGGGGGCTCTCTGTCCTCTCCACTTAAATCTGGATGGGCTTATGACTGCTTGGCCCCGTGGAATCTGGAGGAAGAATTCTCTCTGACTTCTGAGGCTGGGTCATAAAAGGCCATCGGCTTTCATCTCATTCACTGGAACCCTCATGCTTAGAGGCCTGAGCTACCATGTAAGAAGTCACCCAGTTTGTGGTATTTTGTCATGGCAGCCCTAACAAACGAATACTTCTTCAATCTTATTTGGTTGTTGTCAGAGGTTTTTTGGTTGTTCTTTTCCAGTATTTTATTATGAAAAATTCCAAGCATACAGAAAAGTACTCATGTACTCACCTCCCACATTCAACAATTAATTATGTTATGTTTGTTTTATTACATGTCTATCAACCTCTCCATCCTTCCATCCTTCTATCAATCCATCCTTTTTTTTTTTTTCAAAGTAAGTTGCAAGCATCATACACTCCATCCTTAAACACTTCCACTTGTATATCATGAACTAGAGTTCAATATATGTTTTCTCTTTCTTAGGTGAAATTGAAATACAGTGAAATGCACAAATCTTTTGTGTCATTTCATGAGTTTTGGCAAATGTTTAAAACATGTAACCCAAACCTCTATCACGGTACAGATCATCACCAAACCCAGAAAGTTCTCTCGTGTCACTTCCCAGTCAATTCCCACATCTGCTTTCCTAAGAGGATACCGCTGTCCCGATTTTTCTTAATATAGGTTAGTTTAGCCTATTCTAGAACTTCAGATATATGGAATCATATGACATGTACTCTTACATAAGGCTTCTTTCACTCAATATAATATTTTGATTGATTCTTATTTTAAGAAAGCCGTAAGAATTGGTCCAAGTGTTTTAGCACCTTGTTGAGAAAAATGAATAAGAAATAACAAATAAATCAAACAATGAATAGTAACATGTGTTCCACCCTGCTTGGTGCTAGACAGCGTGCTGGGTGCTTGGGATACAAGGCTGAATAAAGCACAGTCCTGCCCTCAAGAAGTTCACAGGTACCATAGCCAGAAGGAAAGGAAAGAGTCAAAACAAAAGTATAATTCTGAGTAATAAAGATAAGAACAGAGGAATGGAACAAAAGGAGTACAAGTTTCTCAAACTTGATTCCAGCAGTATTATTGTTTGATATTTTTCTTTAAGCCTATTCCTTTTATTTTACTAAGCTATTTCTGAAGTCACAGTGCCCTTGCTAATTTTGTCAGGTAAGCAATGTGTTCAGCTAAAAATGTTTTCTCTGACTCCCATGTAGCTAGGAGTGGTCAGGAAACTTAATTCAGGCCAATAAAATGTAGGCAGAAGTCTGTTCAGTAGATTTCCGAGAAAACTTTTTGCTTTCCTAATTTAAAAATTGATGATGATGATGGTGGTGGTGGTGGTGGTTATGGTGGTGGTGGTAGACAGACTCAGCTGGTACAGCCTTTTCCCTCTCCCCTTTCCCTTCTTCCTGCCTGGAATGAGAGTGCAATTCCTGGAGTACAGCAACCATTTTGAGGCCATGAGGATAAAAGCCCCATGCCAAAGAAGAAAGCAGGAAGTGAGAAGGAGCCTGGATCTTTCATACTATCCTTGGATAGCTATACCAGCCTCGGACTGCAGACGTCCAAAAATCTTGGAGATTGAAAAAAATTAACCCCTTACTTATTTAAGCCACTGTTGGTTGAATCTTCAGTTATTGGAAGCCAAATACATCCCCAATTAATACATTTGAATTTGATGGGCTGCTTATTTTTTTCCTAGTTTAATTCAAGTAAATGTACAATTATTCAAATAAAATTGCTTTGGGGTACCATCTGAAATTGACTCATATAAACCAGAGGAAGGTGATACTTTTAGAAATTCTGACCTAGTAGGGTCATTAGTTTTATTGAGCATTTCAGAATTTACTAAGATTTTCCTCAATGACTCTTTCATTTAATCTCCACTACAATTCCATGAAGTAGACAAGACATACTTATTGCCCACTTGCTATAAATGAGGGGATGGATGGGGGTGAGAGGTGTTAGTGCCTTGCTAAAGATCACATAGCTAGTCAGTGGGGAAGCCAGCAGAATCTCACAACGTTAATATCACAAATGTTGATTGAACATGAGGCACCAGACACTGTGGATACAATGGAGAATAAGATAGATAAATACAGTCTTTGCCCCTGGAGTAACAGGGAGAACAAACATTGAAGCGAGTGATGGCAACTAAATATGAACAATGGTATAGAGGAAATCTAGAGGTCTGAAGAAGCATGAAAGAGAGTCGCTGTCTTAATTTGATTCCCCCAAAGCAGATCACAGCTCAGAGTTGCCTCACTGGGGTGAGAAGCTGGAGTATTTATTTGCCACCTCTTCTCCCTTGTTGGTTGAGAGCAGTTCCTGGGGGCATCAACTCCCCAGCTTCTGGCCTGTCCCAAGCATGGGACAAAGCCCCCCAGGCAGGCATTTGGAAGAAACCCCTGTCTTGTACCAAATCTGTGTGCAGATGACCCCAGAGTGGGCGGAGATATGCGTACAGGCAATGACTGTCACAGGTACCTAATCTAGTGAGGGAAGCGATGCAAAATGGAACCTCTTATTTGCCACTTAATGCTGCAATCTGACAACATGAGACGATCCGTAAGACAGGCTGACTTAATGCTATAAAATGTGCAAATAACTTGACATTTGACCTCCTGGCTCATCCACAAGGCTGACCCAGGTTAAACCAAAATCCCATAGTGAGGCCCGGATTTGAGGCAAGATCAAAATACACTCCCTTCCAGAAACCTCCTCAGGAACCCAGCCTCCTATGAGAGACCAGGGAACCAGCAGCCAGTTTCCAACTTCGCCTGGGCTTCCTGCGGTGCGTGCTTCTGTCCTCGCTGACACACTGAATGTTCTCCCCCAAATTATTTCTGAGTTCTCCTGGCAGCGGCTCTGCCTCCCCCGCCTCCCCTCCCCTCTCCCTTTGGCAGATCTGTGTTATAAAATAAGAGGCTCGGGATTATGTCTGTCTGACAACTGAAGAATGAGCAACGGAGCAGATGCAGAGTCTTACAAATCCCGTGAATTATACATGGCCATCTGCAGCCTCGAGCCATCCAGGATTTCCACCCCACACCACAGCGTTCCATATGGAGTCATATGTTTTTAGTACTGGAGCCATGCTGTCAACGTCCAGCAATCCGTCATGTGGCACATGTGTGATGCAAGCGCCCAAATAAATGTTATCAGGCCCAGGAGTGCAGAGCAGAGGAGCACAGTGGCTCTCACCACCTTGTCTTCTCAGAAGGGCGGTTGCTTGTACAGTTTTTTGAAATTTTAACAAAATACTAAACAAATACTAAATCTCTTTTCTACCACTAGGAAGGCAAGTCTCCTACCCTCCACCTCACAAATGCCCTAAGAGAGGCATTTGCCCTGATTTTAAAATAAAATGGCATTTGCCCTGATTTTAAAATAAAATGTAAAAAGTCATTAGATTTAAGTTTCACGCCGGTGGATTTTAATGGATTCTTCGGGCATGGCGTCCTGGTTCCCACTACCTTCTTTATGAGAGCTTGGCTCCTCCCCTGTGGCCAGTCTGAAATCACATGACCCCACCCTGGCTGGAGCTGTCTGGCTCAGGCTGGGGCTCCGCCGAGTGCCTGGGCCAATCAGATTCTCTCATTCAGAAATTGGGATTCAGGGGCGCTACTCAGGCTGTGGTGGGACGACCTTAAGGAGGAAATCTGGTGCAGTGCAGAAGCCTTCTTGTGCCATGTCCATGAGGACATGAGAGGAGGGAGAGAACCTCGGCTGCAGAGAGAGAGAGAGAGACAGAGGGAAACAGAATGAATGAATGAATGAATGAACGAATGAATGAACATGGTAATCTCTTTGCCAGCCCCTTGTTGTTACTTTCTCTCCGTCCTGAGCTACTCTCTTACCCCTGTGTCTAAATTCTCCTTCTTGCCCAATGGCTGTTTCTTGGCTGAAGGTTTGTGGTGAGAGAGAAGGAACCTCTTCAAGGCCTCTGGGTCAGTCAGCCAAAAGATGGTGTGTCTGGAGAGAATCTCCCTGCCTCCAGTTGGGAGAGGCAAGGGATGGAGAGAATAGTGGCTAACACTTTCAGGGCACCAGGGAGGGGGCACTGAAGAAAAGACACCTTTACTGGGCCTGGGTAACCTTTCCTTAGAAACACCATGGGTGTCCAAGGAATTGAGAAGGTGATCCAGCTCTTGTTGTTCCAGTAACAGGAACATCTGGGCTTTGTGCTGTTTTGCAGATACCAACTTTATGTCCATAGGGGATGCCTGTTGTCTGGCCTCTCTGACATCTTTTTGTCCTCCTCTGGTAACAGCACCCTGATTTTCCTTTGGGAGACCACCCCTCTTCCACTTGGTGCATGTGGTTTAGTTGGACTGATGCTCTTCTCGTCTTAACCCAGGCCCAGCCCATTAGAATTACAGTAATGGTTTCAGGAAGGGACCTTTGGTCTAGTCCGGACCAATGAGAGTTGGCCTGAGACTTCTGCTGGAACTATTAGGAAAGAAGTACTCTCTTTCTACAGGAGTCACTGAGCTCGTAAGTTGTAAGACTGGAGCTGCTGTGGCCACTTTTGCCACTGCAAGAGGAGAAAGAGACAATACAGAAGAAAGGAGGGAGAAGAGATGGGAAGTAGGTGGAAAGAGGAATGAATGACAGCAGGAGAGGGAGAGATGGATAAAGTTCAGATGATACACTGTAAAGCCTGGATCCAGCTATGCCTGAAGTCCTTCATACTGGGACTTCTCATTTACACGAGTCAATAAATCCCCTTGTTTATGTAAGCCATTGAGTGTTAGGGTTCTGTCACTTGCAACTAAAGGAGTCATGAGTAATGCAACATCTTATACATCCCGAACCAGCACCACTTCCTTGAAGCTAAAGAGGGGGGAGGCTTTGGGAATAACCAGAGGATAGAGGGTTCTCTGGAGAGCCTAGTGCAGCCAGTGGTTGGAGGGATGGGAGGGGAACCACGCTGGGTCAATATGATGTGAGACTGAATCTTGAGAGCTCTCCCACATCATCAGGAAGCTGTCTCAGTAACCTCTGCCTCTTACATGTGTGAATAAATGTCCTGAGGGTGTAAAAACAGGTTCTCATGGCCCTGAGGAATCTCAGTTCCTGTAACAACAACAGCTGAGAAGACAGAAAAAGACCCTTGTAGGCCTCTCAAGAACCAGGACCAGTCCTCAAACGCCCCAAGCCTTTTGGTTGAGACACGCCTGGATCTGAATCTCAGTCCCACCACTTCCCAGCCCTCTTTCCTGAGCAAGCCCTTCACCCCTCTAAGCCTCAGCTCCGTATCTGTAGAATGGAGTGATGAGGGAACCCACCTTATAGGGACATGGTGAGGTGTAAGAGAAATAAAGTACCATCACCTTGGCCATATACACCATTGGGGGGCACCAGAGGTGCTTATAGGTTGGACAGAGATTAACAGTTTTTATTTCAATACTTATGTTTTTATTGTTAAGGTTACTATCTGCTTTTGGCAAGTGATACTGATTTTCCACTGATGGCAGTGATCTGAAGTTCCTTTTCAAATAAATTTATTGAAATAAAAAAGGGGGCCATGAAGAGTCACATGGAAAGCTGCTCAACATCACTAATTATTAGAGAAATGCAAATCAAAATTACAATGAGGTATCACCTCACACCGGTTAGAATGGGCATCATCAGAAAATCTACAAACAGTAAATGCTGGAGAGGGTGTGGAGGAAAGGGAACCCTCTTGCACCGTTGGTGGGAATGTAAATTGATACAGCTGCTATGGAGAACAGCATGGAGGTTCCTTAATAAATTAAAAATAGAACTACCATATGACCCAGCAATCCCACTACTGGGCATATATCCAGAGAAAACCATAATTCAAAAAGACACATGCACCCCAATGTTCATTGCAGCACTATTTACAATAGCCAGGTCATAGAAGCAAGTTAAATGCCCAATGACAGAAAGATGGATAAAGAAGATGTGGTACATATATACAATGGAATATTACTCAGCCATAAAAAGGAACGAAATTGGGTCATTTGTAGAGACGTGGACAGACCTAGAGACTGTCATACAGAGTGAAGTAAGTCAGAAGGGAAAAACTAATATTGTATATTAACGCATATATGTGGAATCTAGAAAAATGGTACAGATGAATTGGTTTGCAAGGCAGAAATAGAGACACAGATGTAGAGAACAAACGTACAGACACCAAGGGGGGAAAGCAGGGGCGGGGGGGGTGGTAGTGGGATGAACTGGAAGATTGGGATTGACATATATACACTAATAAGTATAAAATAGATAAGTAATAAGAGCTCTGCTGTATTAAAAAAATAAATAAAAATTTTTAAAAAGGGGGCCAATTTGAAGAAAAACATTAGGTCAAAAGTAGTATAGATGGCATTTTCCGAAATTGTGTAGGGGAACTCAAATGACTAGTTTGAGGAACACTGAGATAATGTCCAATGCCTGGCACATAGTAGGTGCTCACTAAAAGTGCATAGATTGAGATGAGATAGCATTTGACCCTGGCTGCAGGCAGTCAGGCCTTGACTGGATGTAACCATAAGAGAGGGAAGATGCCAGAGGTATGTGACCTTGTGGGGTAGATTCTCTTATGCCTGATAAAGTGCCAGATGCACAGTAGGTGACTCAAAGTGGTTCTTAAAGGGTAGCATGAATCTCAAAGGAAATGATTCTGAGAGAGGTCAGCCCCAGGGAAAGCCCTGGAACTTGGAACAGTGAATTCAAATCCCCTCTTTGGGTCTGGAACGCTTGCCACCTCAATGCCTGACCCCTCTTGACAGCTGTCATCACACCCAGCATGCAGGAGGAAGGGGAAGCCCCGGGCAGAGTCCTGCAAAATGAGTGCTTTTAGCTGCTGGAGGAGGTCACGGGGACTGACTCTAGTCGGGTCATCTTCTTGCTGGAACTTGGAGACAGATCTTCTCTAGAGGGGGGAGCTGAAGGGGTCCCAAACTTAGACGGCTTTTAGGGGGCCACACAGGGAAGTAAATGAATAAAGTTGTCAGATGTGAAACAACGATCCCTGGGGGTGGTTTTTCATCGGAAGGGACATATGCCCCACCCAAGGTGACAAATTCACTGAGTTGCTTCAGATCACATGAGATCCTGTATGTAAGTGCTTGGCACTGTGCCTAGCACCCAGACGGTGCTCAGGAAATGGTGGCTATCAATGAGGTATCACCTCACACTGGTCAGAATGGCCATCATTAAAAAGTCTAAAAATAACAAATGCTGGAGAGGGTGTGGACAAAAGGTAACCCTCCTATACTGTTGGTGGGAATGTATTGGTGGAGCCACTATGGAAAACATTATGGAGGTTCCTCAAAAAACTGAAAATAGAACTACCATATGATCCAACATTCCCACTCCTGGACATGTATCCGGACAAAAATATAATTTGAAAAGATACATGCACCCCTATGTTCATAGCAGCAATATTTACAATAGTCAAGACATGGAAACAACCCAAATGTCCATCTACAGATGAATGGATAAAAAAGATGTGGTACATGTAAACAATGGAATATTACTTGGCCATAGAAAAGAATGAAATAATGCCATTTGCAGCTACATGGATGGACCTAGAGATTATCATACTAAGCGAAGTAAGTCAAAGAGAAAGACAAATACCATATGATATCACTTATATGTGGAATCTAAAATATGACACAAATGAACTTATCTATGAAACAGAAACAGACTCACAGACATAGAGAACAGACTTGTGGTTGCTGTATATACATATAACTAAATCACTTTGCTGTACACCAGAAACTAATACACCATCATAAATCAACTATACTTCAATTTAAAAAGAAAAAAGAAATGGTAGCTATGATTACTGTTGTTATTCATGAGCCTAAAGGGGAGGTCCAGAACCAAAGACTGCCAAGTCCTAAGAAAGTCCAATGCCCTGCTGATTTCCTGACTCTAGCCCACAAAGGAACCTGGGAAGAAGAGGAAGGAGAGACCATTAAAAGAGTTGAAAGTGAGTGCTTCAAGAAGTGAGAGTTCAGGGTGAAGAGGAGTGGGACAGAGACAATAGCAAATACTGAGCATTGATCCACTCAACATCCCTCCTAACCTCCTTTTCCTTGCTTTTCTACTACAGAGGTTGAAAAACTGAAAAAGAAAAACTCTCACCTTCCCAGACTCCTTTGCAGTTGGGAGTGGTTGCAAGACACAATTCTGGGCTTCCCTGGTGGCGCAGTGGTTAAGAATCTGCCTGCCAATGCAGGGGACACGGGTTCAAGCCCTGGTCTGGGAAGATTCCACATGCCGCGGAGCTACTAAGCCCGTGAGCCACAACTACTGAGCCTGCGCGTCTGGAGCCTGTGCTCCGCAACGGGAGAGGCCGCGACGGTGAGAGGCCCGCGCACAGCGATGAAGAGTGGCCCCCCGCTCGCCGCAACTGGAGAAAGCCCTTGCACAAAAACGAAGATCCAACACAGCCAAAAATAAAAATATATAAATAAATAAATAAATTTATAAAAAAACAAACAAAAAAGACACAATTCTGGCCAATGACATAATCAGAAATCTGCAGGGGATTTCTGGGAAAGACTTTGACACCTTCCACCTGCCTAGAACACAGATGTGACTGATGACCTGAGGACCTACAGAAGCCATTTTGTGGTCATGAGGGAAAGGCAAAAAAAGGAAAGAAACATCTGACCTAATGCCATTGAGCCATTTAACCAACTGCTTACCTCTAGACCTCTGGCTATAAACAATAATTTAAAAATTATATTTTATGTTACCAGAGTTTGGGGTTTCTGTTACTTGCAATCATGTGCAATCTAAACAGATATAAGGACTATTTGACTTTTTCATCAATTTATCTGCAATATTTTGATAAACATTAAAATTAAATTAAAAAAATAGGTAAACAGAATGTTTATAACTGGCCACAGGGGTTGCATGGCACACACATGGTTCCTGTCATTTTTTGGTCAAGGCCCAGTTCCCCTTCTAGTCCCATGGTTCCTGGGACAAGTCCTCCCAGTGTCTTCAAACACCTCTTTGGCAGTTAGGGGAGAATGCTGCAGATGTAGTGGTCTCTTTGACAATCCCCCTTACACTCCTGCACTTTGCATCTTGACATTTATAGATTTTCACCTAATGCTGTAAATTAAGATAATTGTGCTGAGGTCCTATTAATTCAGTTAACTTTCCAGGACAAATACGAGCCAAAGCTTGATAATGGGGTGGAAGCCTGAGCTCCTTTCTATTGCTTACTCCTTTTTTTCTGGTAAAGCTACTGCATGAAGGTCTCAGAAATACTTTTCTGAATTCCCCTCTGCCTTACCTCTGTTTCTTTAAATAGAGGTGAAACCAAATAGTCAAGAATCAGAACTTTGCCTGTCATCTTTGACACCTCCCTTGTCCACTCTATCCTCAAGTCCTACCTATTTTACCTCCTCAAAATCTCTCAAGGCCATCTCCTTTCCATCTCCTCTGCTACCACCCTGGTCTAAGCTTCCATCAATAAGTTGATGTCATCCTCTATTCCAAACCCTCCAGGAACACCATCTCACTCAACATGAAGACCAATAGCCTACCAGGCCCCATGTGATCTGGTCCCACATGACCTCTGCAGCCTCTCTCTCCTCTACTCTTTCCCTCACTCTCCCCATTTCAGCCATATATGTGCAAGGCCCCCTCCTACCCTAGAAATTTTCCCTGGAATACTCTCCTACCCACCCATCCCCACGTTTTCTTTGTTTTTCCCAACCTTCCCAAATCCTACTGATCCTTTGGTGCTAATTCAGTCCCTCCTCCAGGAAGTCCTCATGGATTCCCACTGTTATAGAATGAGAACTCCCTAAGGGCAGGATCCAACATTCCCTAATGTAGCCCCAGCATTTCAACAGCTCCTGACACATAGCAGGTGCTCAATAGATGTTTGTTGAATGAATAAATGAATATTTATAGAAGAAAATAAACTAATGTACTAATAAGTTTATTACAAACTTATAAGTACAAAGGGGCAATGAGGGCTTTGATCACAGCTGTGTTTGGGGTGAGAGACTACCCTCCAAGGCAGCCCATACATGCTCTGTTAGGAATGTTTTGGGTTGAAGTAACAGTAAATTTAGCAAAGATGGCCAAAAATAAGAGTTGGTAAACTATACTCCACAGGGCAAATTTGTGGCCCCTGTGAATTTTTGAAAATAAAGTTTTATTGGAACAGAGTCACGTCCATTTGTTAACATACCGTCTATGGCTGATTTCATTATTCAATAGAGTTGAGTCATCACAACAGAGACCATATGGCCTGCAAACTTAAAATATCTACTATACGGTCCTTTATAGAAAACATTTGCCAAACCTTGGCCTAAAAGAACAAGGGTTGACTTTTCTCATGTAACAAGAAATCTGGAAGAGGAGGCTTTCAGGATTGGTTTGGTGACTGAGAAATACTCAGGGTACTGGGCTAGTGTCTCATTTATTCTCTTAGCCTTCCCCTCATGGTCATGGTATGGCTGCCACAACTCCAGGCATCACATCCTCACACAAACGCATTCAGAGGAGGAAATAACTGAAGGCTTAGAACAGAGAAATTCCCCTATAACATGCTTTCCTCTTATTAGGGAAGAAACTGTCTCAGAATCCTCCAGAGGTTGTCCCTTACAAGGAAGAAAAGAAGGGTGTACTGTCAGTGGGCAACCACAGTGTCTGCCATGACTTTCCCTCCCACTATATTTCTCTTACATTTGACCAAATGGCGTTCAGGTCAAATACGGAAATATGGTAAACCGAGACACCTTTCTTTTCCTTACAAGCACCAAGAACCCCATCCTGTATTAGTACATAGTAACTATCAGTTGTTGAATGCTTATTCTGTGTCTGACATCATTTCAAGCACTAATCCTTCCTTATTCCAACCCTATAAGGAAGGTACAATTATTGCCATTTCACAGGGGAGGCTGCTGAGGCACAGAAAGCTCAACTCACTGGCTCAAGATCACCCAGCTCGAGGTACACGGCAGAGTCAAGATTCGAACAAGCAATGTGGCTCCAGAACAGCTCACCGTGACCACTCCATGTGGCGAAAGCCAGTCCCTGGAATCCAGGGAGGGAGTTCTTTCGATTGTAAACCAGGAGGGGGCACATCCCGTTTTGCTTTGGGGACCACTTTTGCTTGTCAGGAGGCGACAGACCGAGGTACTATCTGCTTTGGGGCAACTGAACCGCCACCAGAAAAATGACCCATAAACTCGAGACAGAGCGCAGGCGTCCTCTGTGGATCCTGCCCTACTTCACATCCCTCCCTTAATTAATTAATAAAGGCCCGCGCCTCTCTCTGCCTCGCTGCTTCCCGCCCTCCCCATCCCCGCCGAGATCCTGTCTTTCCTCGCTGCAGCCCAGCCCCACGTAGTTCTCTGGCCTCTGCAGTTGCTCCTCGTGTGGAGCCGCCTGAAGAGGGAGACCTGACGGAAGGTACCGGCTGGATTTGCACAGCCCTTAAAATGAGGGCTCTGCCTCATTGAATCTCAGTTTTGTGAAGTCCTCATGCCAAGCCTGGCCTCTGCTCCAGATTCACCCCAACAGGCAGAGGTTCCAAAGAGAAGTACAGTCCCAGAACAGGGTCAAGTTCAGAGATGGGATTCTGAGCTCTAGCTAAGGGCACATTCTCTCCCTAGCTTCCTATTTGGGGACATATCATCTATGAACAGCCTGATTCTGGGATTACATTGTGTGGGAAAGAGCAGAGGCCCTACATTCAGACAGTCCTGTGTTCCAGTCCCAGCCCACCAATTCCTGGCCAAGGCATCTTAATCTCTGCGTTTCAGTTTCCTCTCCTACAAAACAGAAATAATCGCAAAAACTGGATGTTTGGGAATTAGGTGACAAGACATGGAAATCACTTAGCACAGAGCCTGGTACAAAGTATTGTGGTTACTGTCACTGGAACTGTTAGATTATTTTATGACTCTCCAGGGCACTTAGCACACTGCCCTTGGAGAAGCAGAAAACAGTAGGAGCTAAGAACACAGGCTCTGGATCCAGTCTCTGTGGCTTTAAATTCTGGCTCAATCATTTCTCAGCTGTGTGACCCTGCAAGTCACTCTACCTCTCTGTGCCTTCGTTGCTTGATCTTGAAAATGGTAATAATAATAGTACCCACCTCACAGGGTTGTTTTAAGGATTAAATAAGACAAGTAAAAGACAGAACAGCACCTGCACAGAGCTAGCACTCAATGAATGTTAGCTATTATTATTTTCTGACACTCACTAACTTCTCAGTAAATTAAAAAGCATTCTTTTGATGGTGGGATTTGATCAGTGGTGCGCAGGTAACAACTGACTCTCCTAAAAAAAGAGTGTATGCATGTGTATGTGTATATAAGTGCTTTTTATCATGAATTTTTACTAATGTAAAAAAGTGCAGCACAAAATCTACTAATAATATTTGTAAGAAATACTAAATTTTGTAATAAATAATTTCATTGATTTTTGCCAAACTATATCCATCATCCATCTGTGATTGCAAGTCAATCATGATTTGACAAATGAAGTTGCACCTCAACCATGAGTGTAATTCTGAGATGAATGTTGGTTGATTTTTCATTTACATTAATGAGTAATGTGAAAGTGAAACAATGAAGATGTAAGTTAGAACTTCACTTGTTCATGATGAACGATGTGAGCAACTTCTTTGCTCAATTGAATAATAGTTCTTGAATGCTGGGAGAATATTTCCCCCAATATTTAGCGCTATTCACAATGAAATGGGTACAACCCGACACACTTTAAAGTTTAATCTGCATTATTAACATTTTGTTCATCTCTTTATTAGGGCGAGACAATCAACCACACAAAACCCTGATTTATAGCAACTGCCGATTTCCGTGGTGTAAATATTCCCACTATGGCCTAATTCATGCTACCACTGCAAAGCCACTGAATGTGGAGTTGGGAAGAGAGGCACAGTGAAACACCATTACACAGTCGTTCCACCACACAGGTACAATAGACCAAATGAGCATAGATAATAGCAAAATGTTTAAAATAATTAGGAAGTGATGAGGATTGCATATTTATTACCTGTTTTTAATTTAATCTATTCAAGTGTGAGATTATATAATGCAATTTAAAATAATTGCTGTGTTTAACAACCAGCATGCAGAATTCCTGAAAATTTTACAATCAGCTTTCACCAGCCAGTACGAGCTATCTGCAGTACCCCACTGATTTTGATACCTAAGTCCCCAGAGGAAGTCTCAAGAAAGATGAAATGAGGAAATGCATTAAATAATTATTGGGCATGAGTGGGTTTTTTGGTTTGTTCGGCGTAAAGAAAAGAATTTCATAAATGAGGTGTTTCCTTACTATGTTACATTGTGTTTTTCAAGCATGGCCACAAAAATATCTCCTACTGCCAAATGCTCATCTAGAATCTTGCCACTACCCTATCAAGAAGTGGAGTCAATGTCCCCCACCCACCCACCCACCTTGAACTTGGGTGAGCTTGTGGTTGCCTGGATCAATACAGTATAGTGGGAATGGCTTCCATCCATATTTTATTTCCAAGACTAGGTCATAAAAGATGGTGTAGCTTCTTCCTTGTGAGCTGAAACACTCACCCTTGAGCCTTCAGCTGCCACGCAAGCAGCCTGGCTTTCCTGAGACCGCCATGCTGTGAGGAAGCCCCAACTAGCCTAGGCAGAAGACCACATGGAGAAGCCCTGGGACTCCATGATGAGAGAGAGAGGCTGATCAGCATCTAGCTGCCCCTAATTCCACTTGACTACAACTGCACCAGAGACTCTGAGCCCAAACCACACATCTGAGACCTTCCCAGGGCCTTGGAGCTACTAAAAGTCTATGAAGCTTTGAGGAGGATGTCAGTGGGAGTTAAGAAAAATGTTATTGGAAACTGGAGGAAAGGGAAACCTTATATGCTGGCAGGAAGTTTGTCACCTGCAGAAACGTGGAAAAGAAGAAACATGTGTAATGAACTCAGTGAAATAGAAGAATATTGAGAGTGTCATCTGGCTTTTTCTTGCTACCTATGATAAAACACAAAAGGAGAGAGTTGACTGAAGAACAAACTGTTACATATAAAGGAGCCAGGACCTGCTGGGCTCACAAACAAAACTGTTTCTCATTCCCAGTCTCTCCAGAGGGCAAAAAATTATCCAACTGAGAAAAGACCTCAGGCTTTTATTACCTGATTTCAAGACTTACGATAAAGCTACAGGAATCAAGACAGTGTGGTATTGGTGAAAGGATAGACACATAGATCAATGGAACAGAATAGAGAGCCCAGAAATAGACCCACTCATGTATGGTCAATTGATTTTCAACCAAGGTGCAAAGGCAATTCAATAGAGGAAGGATAGCTCTTTCAACAAACAGTGCTAAAACAAGTGGACACCTATATGCAAAAAAAAAAGAGAGAGAGAACCTCAGCCCATATCTAACTATCTATACAAAAATTAACTTGAAATGGATCATAGACTGAAATGTAAAACCTAAAACTATAAAACTTCTAGGAGATGACATTGGAGAAATCTTTGTGACTTGAGTGACGCAGATTTCTGATATAGGAAACAAAAACACAAATTGTAAAGAAAAAGCTGATAAATGGGACTTCATCCAAATTTAAAACTGCTCTTTCAAAGACACCATTAGGAAAATGAAAAGCCAAGGAGCTACATACAGGGAGAAAATATTTGCAAAATACATGTCTTATGAAGGACTGATATCCAGGATAAGAAGATTTTTAAAAACTCTCAAAACTCAATCTTAAAAAGAAAGTCAATTTTATTACAAAACAAACAACCCAATTTAGAATGGGAAAAAGACTATCTGTTCTTCACTGAATTGTCTTTGCACCTTTGTAAAAAAATCAGTTGTCCATTTATGTGTGGGTCTATTTCTGGACTCTATTTGGTTTCATTGATCTATTTTGCCTACCTTTATACCAATACCACACTGTCCTGAATCCTGTAGTTTTATAATAAGTCTTGAAATCAGGTAGTGTTAGTTCTCCAACTTTGTTATTATTTTTCAATGTTGTTTTGGCTTTTCTAAGTCCTTTGCATATGAATTTTAGAATCAGCTTGTCAATTTCCACAAAAAGTCTGCTGAGATTTTTGATCAGGATTACGTTAAATCTATAGTTCAATTTGAGGAGAACTGACATCTCAACAATATTGAGCATTCTGACCCATGAATAAGCTATATCTCTCCATTTATTTAGGTCTTCTTTAATTTCTCTCAGCAGTGTTTTGAGGTTTTCAGTCTACAACTCTTGCACATCTTTTGTCAAATTTATCCCTAGATATTTCTTATTTTTGATGCTATTGTAAATGGTATTTTTTAATTCCAATTTCCAATTGTTCATTGCCTGTATATAGAAATGCAATTGAAAAAAAAAAGAAATGCAATTGATCTTTGTATAATATAATCACCTTGTATTCTGCAACCTTGCTAAACTCACTTACTACTTCTGGTAGTTTTTTTAAGATTCCATCAGATTTTTCTACATAGATGATCATGTTATCTGCAAATTTTAATTCTTCTTTCCCAATATAATGTTCTTTATTCCTTCTCCTTGCCTTATCAAAGTGGCTATAACCTCCAGTACAATGTTGAACAGAAATGGTGAGAGCAGACATCCTATACCTCGCCTCACATACAAACATTAAGTCAAAATGGTTCATAGGCCTAAATATAAAACTAAAAAGCTTCCTGAAAAAAGAGAAAAATTTTGTGACCCTGGATTAAGCAAAGATTACTTAGATAGAATATCAAAAGTATAAGCCATTTAAAAAATTGCTAAATTGCACTTCACTGAAATTTAAAACTTCTACTCTTTGAGTAATACTGTAATACTGTTAATGAAAACACAAGCTACAGACTGGGAGAAAGTATTTGCAAGTCACATATCTGATAAACAACTTGTATTCGCAATATATAAAGAACTCTCAAAACTAATTTTTAAATGGGCAAAAGATATGAACATACATTTGTTAGGGAAATGCAAATTAAAACCACAGTGAGGCACCACTACATACCTATTAGAATGGCTAAATTTAAAAAACTGTACTGGATTGAATAGTGTCCCTCAAAAATTCATGTCCACTGAAAGCTCAGAACGTGACCTTCTTTGGGAAGAAAGAGAGGAAGAGGGAAAGGAAAGAGAGCAGACTTCAGATCAAATATAGAATCCAGGTGGGACTGTAAGTTCCTTTGCTAAGACACCAGAAAGATATAAGGCAGTACCTTACAGAGACTTTCAAGTACACAAAAGCCCCTCTAAAGATCTACAGGCCATGCCTCACAGATGCCTTCCACTGTACAATAAGGAGTCTAAGAACGTTAAGGGCATTGTTCTACAGTAGGCTCAATGGGAATCCAAGATAGAAAAGGGCTTATCTTGAAGACATTTGCTATTTTGGCTTTTCTTTAATGGCACAAACCTCAATAAGATTCATAGAAAACCCACGAAGTTTTTTTTAATAAAATTGTTCTGGTGGAAGCAGTACCAGCTAGGACTAAAAGGAACAGAGACAGTGCAAAATGAAATGGAGCCTTTGAGTCCCCAGACTTCTATGGGTAGGAAGCAAGCTGAGAAAACCACTCAGCTGCAAGAAAGTCTATGTTTTATGGGGGAAAAAAAAAGGATAGCTCAGAATCATACCCAGGGAGCAATACTAGGTCCTTAATCAAGAAATTGGCAAATTTACCAACAATTTGCCCAGCTGGATTCAGAATTGCTATGGACCTGTGAGTGCCTTACACTCCCATTTTCTCCCTCTTTGAATGGGAGCGTCTATATCAATCGTGCCCCCATAGTACGTCGGGTGTGGGAGGCAGACAGTTTGCTCTTTAGTTCACAGGTCTTCAGGTCCAGAAGGAAGGTACCAAGGAGCTATACCCAAGGCCTTGTATCTGAGGATCCTCATCTGTACCTGGACCTGATTAGATAATAAGATCCTGGGTCTTGATATTGAGCCTGATCCTGTAATGGCATAAAACTTTTGGGAGGTCTTGGAAGGGTGCATCTCGCATGTAGGAGGGATATGAATTGTTGTGTCCAGAGAGCAGACCTGGAAGGTTATATTTTTCAAAAATGGCTGCAACAGTATTTCCCAGCCCATATGCTCTTCTAGAACTTTCCAACTCCTCCATCAAGAGGTGGAATCTATATCCCATCCCCTAGAACTTGGGTCGGGCTTTATGACTGCCCTAACCAACGCAGTACAGCAAAAATGACACTGTGGGACTTCTGAGGATAAGTCACAAAAATACCATACATTTCTGCCTTGATTTCTTAGGATGCTCACGCTTGAAACCCAGCCACCATGCTGTGAGGGAGCCCAAGCAGCCTTTGAAGGGGATCACATGGAAAGGAACCAAAGTCCTCAGTCCAGTGCCCTAGCTGGGATCCTAGAGCCAGCAGTTAGCACCAAGACACCCGTATGAGTGAACCGTCTTAGAAGTGGATCTTCCCATCTCCAAGTGAGCTGCCTCAGCTGAAGCCCCATGGAGCAGAGACAAGCTGACCCCACTGAGTCCTGTCCAAATTGCTGATTTATGAGCAAAATAAATGATTATTGTTTTCTCAAGTCACTAAGTTATGGGGTGGTTTGTTACACAGTAATGAATAAACAGAGCCCTTACCTAGAGGTATTTTAAAATAGTATAGAACGGACCCTAGAGCCAAAGCAATATGAAAAAGATTGATAGAGGAATACTTTAAAAGGTAAAACTTCTGCATGTGAAACAAAGTCATAAACAACATTAAAAGGCAAAGTTAATAGTTTAGGACATTCACTTCTGGGTATATATACAAAATAATTGAAAGTAGGGACTCAGACATATTTGTATACCATGTTCACAGCAGCATTATTCACAATAGCCAAAAGGTGGAAACAACTCAAGTGTTCATTGATGGATGAATGGATAAACAAAATGTGGTATATGCATACAATGAAATATTATCCAGCCTTAAAAAGGAAGGAAGTTCTGACACATGCTACAAGACGGAAGAACCTTGACGACATCATGCTAAGTGAAATAATCCAGTCACAAAAGAACAAATATTGTATGATTCCACTTATATGAGGTTCCTAGAATAGTCAAATTCATAGAGACACAAAGAAGAATAGAAGTTACCAGGGGCTGGGGGGGAAGGGAAAATGGGGAGTTAGTGTTTAATGGGTACAGAGTTTCAATTTGGGATGATAAAAAAGTTCTGGAGATGGATGGGGGTGATGGTTGCACAACAACGTGAATGTACTTAATGCCACTGAACTGTACACTTAAAAACGGTTAAAATGAGGACTTCCCTGGCGGTCCAGTGATTAAGACTCCACGCTTCCACTGCAGGGAGTGCGGGTTCAATTCCTGGTTGGGGAACTAAGATCCCGCATGCTGTATGGTGCAGCCAAAAATTAAAAAAAAACAAACAGTTAAAATGGTAAATTTTATGTAATGTGTATTTTACCACAAAAAATGAAATATAACAAAGACAATTAGAAAACTGGAAAAATATTTGCAGTATATTTGCAAACATAACTGTAATATATTTCCAGTTTTTTTAGCATGGGAAAATGATAGAAACATGCAATACCAAATAAGAAGGATGAAGAAGAGGAGGAATAAAAAATGGCCAAAAAGCACTTTGGAAATATATTCAGTCTCTCAAGTAAGCAGTTTTAGTGAGTACATGGGATAATATCATATACAGCTGGTGAGTGTGTAAATTAGCATCTTTCTGGAAGGCAATTTGGTTCTATGCATCATATCTTTTTAAAAAGTACCCTACAATTGCACTACCGGGAGTTAATTCTAAAGAAGTAGTCAGATAAGATACAAAGACAGCAATACAAAATGGCTTATATACAGACAAAAATTTGAATCAACACAGAGATCCATGAAGAGGGGCGTTGTAAATAAATGCTGGTACATCCATGGACTACAGTGCAACCTTTAAAAAGGATGACGTGCTGCTATATTTATTGACATGCAGAGGTGTTCATGACATATTTTAAGTGTAAAAAAATGCAGAATAAGAAGCAATATGTTTAGTATGGGGGCGGGGAGCGCATGTGTCAGAATACATTAGAAGTCTAGAAGAAATGTTAACCATGCTCATTTCTGGCTGGGGGAACTCCAGATAATTTTTTTCTTCTTTATACTTGTCTGCGTTTTCTAACTTGTTTTTGGCTATGAGCATATATTACTTGTATCAGAAAATTTTAGAAAGACCTTTTTTTTTCACAACTACAGAAAAGCACAGCTGTGGTCCTGGCTGGAAACCGAAGATTCTGTTATGAATCCCACCGCTGTTCTCATCTGGGGATCTCAAAACACACCATGAAACATCTGCTGAGGTCCTGGTAGACCCTGAACATGTCTCGGTCAAAGTCGCCTTGCCTGGGAGTCTTCTGGAGGAGAGTCGTGGATCCCCATCCTCCCACACAACTCGCTCACCAACACTCCGCAGGTCCTCCATCACCTGGAGCATGTGAGCTAAGTTCCTAAGGACCCAGGTTCTCACTCTCAGCCCCTTCCCTTGCCTCTCCATGGCCTTGGGCTCCCGTTGGAGCACCTGCTTCATTGCTTTCTTCTGCTTCTTCATGCCTCAAGCTGGTGACACATGACAGCCTGAGTAGAGACGGTCACATCATGGCCCCCAGATGCCAACCTTCTCTGGGCAGAGTCTGATTCTCTGCTCTCTGGATACTGGAATGCTGGCGCCCTGGGAAAGCTGGGAGTTCCCATCCTGGACATCAAGGATGTCACAGAAGAAGCTTGGCTCAGGGAGCCAGAAAATGTGGTGCATCCCAGAACAGGTTCTTATTTGCCACGTGTGGGTTACAAGCTATGCAACCCAGCTGGTGACCTTTTCCTTCAACTTCTTTACCTGCGAAATGGGTATATTGGACTTCTCTCTAGCTATTCATAGAGGTGAGATAGCAACAATGATAGAAATAATAACAACAAGAATTATTTTAGCTGCTACTTTCTGAGAACCTACTATGTACCCAGCCCTGTGTGATACACTTGCAGACATCAATCAGCTAATCTTCACAATGTCACGAGATGGGGACTGAAATTGAACCCACTTGACAAGTGAGGAAACTAAGGCTCTAAGAGGTTAGGTGAGCTGCCCATATCGCGCAGCTAGGAGGCAGTACAGAGTGGGCTGAAGCTTCAGCTGCCTGTCTCCCATGCCCATGCTGGGACCACATTCTGCTCTGCCCTTCCTCTCCCTCCTCACTGCCCATTTCATGCCTCCCTCTGGTTTGTTTCTTCCTTTTGTTCCTCCTTCCTGCACAAACCTTAAAGTGAAGCACTGTGCTGGGCATGCAGAAGGTGCAGAGAGCGGGGGTCTGTTGACGTCTGTGCACCCTCTCAGCTCTGCTCAGTATGATCCTGCCCTCAAGGAGGCCGCAGACTAGAGCTTGGAGATGTTCCATCCATCATTGTGTATAGTGGCAAAACAATGGGCTATCCATCCACAGGGGATCGAATAAACAACTCACGTGACTTGCACAGTGGAAATCTCTGCAGCCATTACCAAGAACAAAGTAGCCCCTCAGAGGACAATATCTAAGATATAGTGTTAAGTGGAGAAAGCAAGAAGAGAAGGCATGTTTTAAGTGTTTTAAGTGAGCCCATTTGATTTCTAAAAAGTGTGTAACATCCTAATTTGATTGATTATTGTGACAGCATTTTTAGTGAGGTAAAATTCACAAAACAAAATTAACCATTTTAAAGTGAAAAATTCAGTAGATTTAGCACATTCACAGTGTTGTGCAACCACCCCCTCTTATCTCGTTCCAGAACATTTTCATCACCCCAGAAGGAAAACCCTGTTCCCATTAAACAGTCACTCTCTAGTCCCTCCTCCTCCAGCCCCTGGCAACCACTAATCTGCTTTCTGTCTCTTTGGGTTAACATATTCTGGATATTTCATAGAAAAGGAATCATGCAACATGTGGCCTTTTGTGTCTGGCTTCTTTCACTACTCATAATGTTTTCAAGGTTCATTCATGTCGTAGTAGGTATCAAACTTCATTCTTTTTTATAGCTGAATAATATTCCATTGCCTGGTTAGAGCTGTTTGTCCATTTATCAGGTGAGGGACATGTGGGTTGTTTCCCCCTTTTGGCAGCTGTGAGTAGTGCTGCTATGAATGTTCGTGTACAAGATTTTGCTTGAGTACCTGTTTTCAACTCCTTTGGGTATACATCTAGGAGTGGAATTGCTGGGTCCCGTAGAAATTCTATGTTTAACTTTTTGAGCAAATGCCAAACTGTTTTCCACAGCGACTGTACCATTTTACATCCCCACCAGCAGTGTGCAAGAGTTTCAATTTCTCCATATCCTTGCCAACACTTTTATTTTCTATTTTTTCTTTATAGCTATCCTGATGAGTATAAAGCAGTATCATTTCCCTAATGACTAATGACGTTGAATATCTTTTCATGTGCTTGTTGGCCATTTGTATATCTTGTCTGGAGAAATGTCTATTCAAGTCTTTTACCCATTTTTTAATTGGGTTATTTGTCATTTTATTGTTGAGCTGTAAGAGTTCTCCATTTGGGTTTTAAGGATATGCCTGTTTATGTATGTCCCTTCATTCAAACATTCATAATGTTTATCAAGCACCTACTATGGGTCAATCACTCTACAGTGGTAGACAAGGCAGTTAAAGATGCTTGTTTATAAGGAGCTTCTGGTCTAATAGGGAAGACAGAACAAAGGAAGCAAATAAATAAAACAAGATCTATTCAGATTGTGGTAAGTGCTAAGGAAAAAGTAAAGCGGGATGATGTGATAGATTGAGAGAAGAATTTCTTTACTCGGGGTGGCTGGGGGATGCCTCTCTCTCAGGAGGGGACATTTGAGCTGAGACAGAGAGAGAACAAAGAGCCAACCATTTGAAGATCTGGGGGAAGGGCTCCAGGCAGTGCGAATAGCTGGTGCAAAGGCCCTGAGGCCAAATGAGTTTGCTATATTTGAAGAACAGCAGGAAGGCCAGTGTGGCTGGAGCATAGTGAGCACAGGGAAGAGAGATGTGTCGATAAAATAAGAAATGTGGACGGAGGCCAGACCACGTCTAAAAGCTGGACACACAAAATAGACTGTGGCAGCTTCTGGGGCAATGTGGACCTTCCCTTTCTACTTTACAGATTTCTCTTGTGTTAGGTTTTTATAAAAAGCAAATATTGCTTTTGTGAGAAAAATTATTATCAAGAGCAATGTATGCCCAATATAGAAAAATCTAATATAGAAATGCATAAAAAAGGAAATTAAAATAAAAACTACCCAGATGGCCAGCCCCTAAAGATAAGCCCTCTGGTAGGGATTTTATTTCTCCTCAGAAAAGGCAACTTCATACCAAAGAGCATGTCTTCCAGTCTCTGTAGGGTTGCCCTGAAACCCTCCAAAAGGCCCTCTTAAGAAACACCCAGATCTCTAAATAGACATTTCACCAAGGAAGACATACAGATGGCCAAGAGACACATGAAAAGATGCTCAACGTCACTAATTATTGGAGAAATGCAAATCAAAACTACAATGAGGTATCACCTCACGCCAGTCAGAATGGCCATCATCAAAAAATCTACGAACATCAAATGCTGGAGAGGGTGTGGAGAAAAGGGAACCCTCATGCATTGTTGGTGGGAATGTATATTGATACAACCACTACGGAAAACAGTATGGAGGTTCCTTAAAAAACTAAAAATAGAACTACCATATGACCCAGCAATCCCACTACTGGGCATATACCCTGAGAAAACCATAATTCAAAAAGAGTCATGTACCACAATGTTCATTGCAGCTCTATTTACAATAGCCAGGACATGGAAGCAACCTAAGTGTCCATCAACAGATGAATGGATGAAGAAGATGTGGCACATATATACAATGGAATATTACTCAGCCATAAAAAGAAATGAAATTGAGTTATTTGTAGTGAGGCGGATGGACCTAGAGTCTGTCATACAGAGTGAAATAAGTCAGAAAGAGAAAAACAAATACCGTATGCTAATGCATATATATGGAATCTAAAAAAAAAAAAAAAAATGGTACTCATGAACCTAGTTGCAGGGCAGGAATAAAGAGGTAGACATAGAGAATGGACTTGACAACATGGGGTAGGAGGGCGAAGCTGGGGCGAAGTGAGAGTAGCATCGACATATATATATATACCGAGTGTAAAACAGTTGGCTGGTGGGAAGCAGCAGCATAGCACAGGGAGATCGGCTCGGTGCTTTGCGATGACCTAAGGGGTGGGATAGGGAGGATGGGAGGGAGGCTCAAGAGGGAGGGAATATGGGGACACGTATATGCATATGGCTGATTTGCTTTGCTGTGCAACAGAAACTAACATGGTATTGTGAAGCAATTATACTCCAATAAAGATCTATTAAAACAAATAAATAAATTAAATAAATTTAAAAAAAAAAGAAACACGCAGGTCTCAAAAATAAAAGCTCTCAAAGTGTGTACAACCTTCAGTCCAGCATTTCCACATGTAGAAGTGCATCTTAATGAAATAACTGGATGCTTGGACAATGTAAAAATGTTACAAGAATGGTGACTACATCACCATTTATAATTGAGAAAAACAGAAAACAGCTTAAATGCCCATTAAAGGGGGAAATGGTTGAATAAAATATGGGACACATCCATACAGGGGGACATTCTACAGCTGTTACAATAATGATGTGAATCAATATTTATTGACACAGAATGGCCTTCTGGTTATATTATTAAGCAAATAAGTGGTTATGAAACTATATGTATGGAATGACTCCCATTTGTTAAAAAAAAAAGAATATATATGTGTATTTGTACATGTGTATGTCTAAAAGTAGACCACAAAAATATACACCAACATGTTAAATTGTTATTCCTGGGTAGAGGAATTACAAGTGATATTTTTCTTTTTCAATATCTAATTTTTCCACAATAAGTGAATATTACTTTCAAAACTAAAAACTAAATAACACACCAGCTCGATCCCACCTCAGGGCCTTTGCCCTGGCAGTTCCCTCTGCCTGGAATATTCTTCCCCAGATATCCTCCATTTCTTCAAGTCTTTGCTCAGATGTCATTTTCTCCAGGAGCCTTCCTGACCATTTTATTTTAAGTTGTCCCCATACACCTCTCTCTCTTCCCTCTTAACATGCTGTATTTCCCTCTTTTATTTCATAGGAGAACTTATCAACTTCTAACCGAATTTGTAATTTGCTTATTTATTATGTTTATCATCTATGATCTCTCACCCCTCATCCTCTACCAAAAGGTCAGCTCCAGGAGGTAAAAAATTTTTGTCTATTTTGTTCCTTGTTGATTCCCAGAGCCTAGAACAGGGCTTGGAGCAGAATCGAGCTCAATAAATACTTGAGGAATGAATGAAATATAAACAAATGGTTTTCCTGCACGAAGACTTTAGTCCTCGCCCTTCTGGTTTTCACAAGTGGTATGGATGAGATGGATCTGGCAGGCTTGGTGAGGGACAGGTGGGAGAAAAGATGTCCTCTCCCTTTCCAGATTTCTGCTCCCGTCACTTGCCAGCGAGCAAACGTAGCTGCGCTGAGCCCTAACATAGCACCGCCCCCTGCTGGGAAGTTTGAAGAACTGCAGTGCTCTGCTGTGGCCCCAGATAACATTTGAAAAATGATTAAACCTGGGAAATTGGAAAGAAACCAGGTGGAAAGGTTATGGGGATGAAGCCCCCGTGTTTTTCTCTGGGCAACCAGATAGGTCTGTGGAGGCTTTTTCAGGCTGGAAGAGGGGCGGAGAAGGAAATGGGGCCCACTCTTTCAGCTGCGGGGTCCTGAGGGGTCCTGATTCAGGCACAGTTCACCTCTCACAGCGGAAGGATTGTGCTCCTGATGAGAAATTTGGCCCAGACTGACCTTAATGGATATCAGCCACAATTCAGAGTCAACTCTCCAGGGATCTTTTTGGAACTTCTGGCTTCCCTGGAGTCAGTTCAAGTACAGGGTTTTTCTTAGGTTTTGTTTACCCTGTACTCTTTTTATCCAACCCACCTCACAAAAGGAGAATTTCAAATCCAGTTTTTACCCAGACTTTTAAATGAATGTGCAAGTTCAGTTACAGAAAGAGGAAATGGATTGGTCAAGTTTGCTTACTGACTTAGCATTTTTATGGAGCAGTTACTGCTAGCCAGGCAGGGTTCTAGGTGCTGGGGATACAGCAGAGAAAAAGATAAAAATTTCAGCTGTCATGATGTTGATATTCTAGGGAGGAGACAGATGCTTCACCCATAAATAAATTTAAATATCTAATTTAAAACTGCGGTAAAGTGCTCTGAAAAGAGAACATGGTGAAGAAGAATAATGGGGTAGACTTCGATTTTGGGAAATCCACAAAAGAACATGATATTTAAATTTGAATTCTGCTGCCAGTAGTCAGGGGTCGTTTAGGGTGGGAGGAAATTTCCAGTCTTTCAACCTTGGCAAATTATCTCCCCAGAGAAGAGTAATTTGCCCATTTTAGTTAACTCTTTGCTCTACAGGATACAGTATTGCACAATGGCCTAGGATCAGAATTCTGGGTTCAAATCCTGATTCTGCCCTCTTCTTTAGTTTCTACTTTCTTGGTTCCACAGAGTTATTACAAGGATTTAATAAGATAATAGAAATAAGGCAACTGATACAGTGCCTGGCAAGTGGTCAGTACTCCAAAAATACCAATTGTTATTGTTAAAGGCTCTGAGAAGTTCTGCAACTGAGAAACCTATTTAACTAGACTCACTCTTTTGCTATAGAAACTTTTTGTTGTAGAGTATTTTGTATTCCACTATATATTTGGGGGGAAAATTATTTCAGTTATTTTGGAAGGAGTGGTGAGCAGACATTATTCATCGCCTACCCCAGATACATTTGCCATCTTTTTTCTTGCTAACAGAACTCTATGTTCAGGATTTGGCCAAAGAGACTTTGATCTCAAAGAAAGTAGGCCAGGCTTGATGTAGACATGGGCACCTTACTTTGTTCTGGCCCATGAAGTGTATAGAGAGTCTTCTAGGAGGCTTCTGGGAAAGACATTTGCTTCCCTGATAAGAAGTAGACAGGCTACTTGGATCTGTGGCTGCCATCTTGGGAACATGAAAGGAAAGTCAATAGAATCATGGGAAGAACATCAGGATCCTGGTCATGTCCAGCTACCAAACAACCCTGCAACTACCGATTCCCAAACTCCTTGTTGAAAGAGAAAAAGTCCCCCATTGGTTTAAGCTCTGGCTAATGGTTTTCTGTCACCTGCAGCCCAAAGCATACCTAATGGATCCAGGGGGTCCCAGCTCTCTGCTCAGAATGAAGATCAACCTGTTTTTTTCCATTTGTATTAATATTTGCTCTTTCACCCTGAGGACAGTCTCTGGGCATTGTACCAGGCAGAACCATTCCCTTCCCTGGGGCCTGTTCACCTTGTAAAACCATGACTCACTTCAGAGGCTCTTTTTGGCCTCACACGTTCATTCCAGAGTGGATTCCATGATCCATCCCTCTTTATCTTCCTCATCTTTCCTGTCTATTTTTGTCCTTTGTAAAATGCCCTGGGTCCTGGCCAGGATACAGAAATATTAGTACACAGTCCCCCTTAATCCCTCAGGCTCCTGTTCCCTTGTCCAAAGTCACCCAGGAGAATAGGGCAGACTTAGCTTTCTCTGTCTGACTTTTCCTGGGGAAATAGAACTGCTCCATTGTGTGTCCCAACCCCCAAATTCTCGCCTGTTCTCCTCACCACACATAACTCAAGGACCTTCTTTCTGTCTCAGAGGATACCTACAAAGGATGAATAGCAAATATGTAGCACATGGCACGCGCACACCACTCCCTCATCCGGCACCCATGGCAGACATTGCTAATCAGTCCCAGCACTCTTTCTTACTAAGCCAGGATGGCCATGCTCAGTTGAAGTTGGTAGGGGAGATCCTTAACCTCTCTGACATGGATGGTGGCGAGAGATAAAGAGTGACGTCCACCCTCAACTCAAAGAAGATTCCCCTGATGCCTGTCACCGTGATGCTCTCTTAGTGAGCCAGAGGGGACCCAGCTGGCCTGAAGCCTACAGGTAGGGGTGGGCATGAGGACCACTGACTTCAGTCCCCAAAGAACTGCATAGAAGTTTGCCCAGGCCTTTTACACATGTGTTCTGGACTCACTCCCAAGACCATCCTCAGTCCCTTTTGAATTCAGTTCCATGGAACAAGTCTATAGCAATCACCTACTATGTGCCAGGACTGAGGGTCCTGGAAAGATGAATGAATCCTGGTCTCTGTCCTGGAAGGTTCTGGAGAGACAGACTGACAAAATGATAAGCAGGTGCAGTGAATGCTGCAATAGAGCATCATTCAGCCATTCAACAAATATTGACTGAGTGCCTACTATGTGCCAGGCATGGTGCTGGGTACCAGGGGAAGATGGTGAGCAAGATAGGCACAGTCTCTACACTGTGGAGCTACAGCCCAGGCAGGGAGTCAGATGCTCGTCAAATAATCAGACAAAGAAATGCAAAATGCAACTGTGGTAAGTGAGAGAGAGAGGAGCCCAGTGCTAGCAACCTTCATCTGGGGAGTTGGGGAAGAAAGAACAAGTTAACTAGAACAGTGGTTCTCTAATGGAGACAATTTTGCCCCCCTGCTCCAGGGGACACGTGGCAATGTCTGGCAACTTCTTTGATTGTTATGACTGGGTGGCATCTAGTGGGAAGAGGCCAGGGATGCTACTCAACATCCTCCAATGCACAGGTCAGCCCCCAACAACAAAGAATTATCTGGCCCCAAATGTCAATAGTACTGATGGCATCCCTCTTTATCCCCCACCTCCAACCATGTCAGAGAGGTCGAGGATGTCAGCTCATCTCCCTTGCCAGCTCCAATTGAGCATGGCTGAATGAGGGAGAGTGCTGTGATTGATTAGCAATGTCTGCCATGGGCACCGGATTAGGGAGTAGTGTGTGCATGCCGTGTGCCTTGTATTTGCTATTCCTCCTTTGTAGGTATCCTCAGAGACCTGAGACAGAAAGTTCTAGGGCCTTGCATGGTGACATTGAGAAACTCTGATGTAGATAAAGAGGGGAGGGAAGTAGGGTCTAGGTGGATGGAAGAGTCTTTACCCTAAGAGAGTGGGAGCAATTTAAAAGTATGGGTGAAGGGACTTCCCTGGTGATGCTGTGGTTAAGAATCCGCCTGCCAATGCAGGAGACAGGGGTTCGATCCCTGGTCTGGGAAGATCCCACTTGCCGCGGAGCAACTAAGCCCATGTGCCACAACTACCGAGCCTGCGCTCTAGAGCCCACGAGCCACAACTACTGAGCCCATGTGCCACAACTACTGAAGCCTGTTCGCCTAGAGGCCGGGCTCGGCAACAAGAGAAGCCACCGCAATGAGAAGCCCGCACACAATGAAGAATAGCCCCCGCTCACTGCAACTAGAGAAAGCCCGCGGGCAGCAACGAAGACTCAAACACAGCCAAAAATAAATAAATAAATATTAAAAAAAAAAAAAAAAGTATGGGTGAAGACAACCGACTTTGAAAAGGTTCCTCTGGCTGCCATGTGGCAACAGTCCATGGAGGGTCAAGGACAGGAAGCAGGGAGGCTGTTGGAGTCATCCAGGTGAGTGGTTACAGGGATTCGATCAGGACAGCTGTGCACTCCCTGCAGTCCTGAGCTGAGGGAGGACAGAAGACTGGACATGAATTCAAGGAAGAAGTTTTGAATTTTGGTTGCCATTTGGGGCTAGACATTCTAAATATTGAAGTAAGACCGTATTTAGGACTAAATGACCACAGGACTGTCTTTTACCTAAGAATGAGCAGAAAAGCCAGGCACAGAAAAGTCAACTTTTCACCCAAGGATGGGCATAGGTTACCCTGAGAAATAGGATTTATGAAGACATTGGAAGGCAAAAACCAAGTTGCATTTTGTTCAGTGTTATCTCAATCCAGCCTTGCAGCGCCCCATGAGGTTGGTGTTCTTATCCACACAATTTCACAGATGAGAAAAGGGAGGTTCAGCAAGGAAGAGTCACTTGCCCTCCATCATCCAAGCAGCAGGCAGCAGAGGTGACATTCTATCTCACCTGACTCCAAGTGTCCCTCCTTCCCCAGAGCCAGGCCAGGAGACAGCAGGAGGAAAAGCAGAGGGTGGTCGGCGGACTTCAGCACCCCTAACCATCCTCAGACTCTTCACTGGCAGGGAACCCATCTCTCCCATCCTAGTAATAATTCTCGAGGTCAGTGGTTCTCAACCTGGGATAATTTCCCCCCACAAGGGGACGGGTGGCCGTGTCTGGAGACATTTTTGGTTGTCACAATCTGGGAGAGGGTTGCTTCTGGCATCTGCTGGGTGAAAACCAGGGACGCTGCTCAATGTCATGCAATGCCCAGGACAGCCCCTGCCCCATAAAAAAGAACGATCTGGCCCCAAATGTCAACAGAGCCAAGGCTGAGAATCCTAGTCCAGAATCAAAGCCCTGTGAACACCCGTGGCTGTGTCAGGAAGGCGCGGGGGCCCCAGCCCTGCCAAGCTGTGTGAGCTGAAGACATGTTGAAAGGTCCTTTACCCAAGAACCCCAGGTAGGATGAATAATGAGCTGGGAGCACGGCCTTAACACAGCTCCAGAGCGGGGCGCTAGTGACAGTTTTGGCTGTCATGATGCCACGGTTTCAGCAAAGGGGACTCGGACAGGCGGGCAGAGGAGTGTGGAAAAGCTGGTGGGGGAGGTCGGGGCAGCAGCTGTTGCTGGAATCTGGGCCTCACCAAGAGGAACAATGCCCCCGGAATGCCAGGCACGCCACCAAGACAGCTGAGCTTGCAGGGCGAGCGGGCGTGGGCAGCGGGCATCTGAAGGGCACCAGTAAAAATGGAATTGTCTGGGTGCCTCAGTCCCCCCACGCAGGCAAGGCAGATGACTGAGGGCTAAAAATACCAGGAGAGAAAAAGCCACCAGAGGGTTGTCTGGCTGCCTGGGACTGGATCTGACCTCTGGGCTCCCTGGGGGTGGTGAGAGCTCGGACCTGGATCCCTAAGGCCCAAAACTGGACCAGCAGTGTGAGGAAAATTGCAGTGGTGGAGTCTCACATTCGGGGTTCAAATCTGCCAGGCACTAGCAGTGAGGCCCTGAAGTGTGACTGCTCTTCTCTGAGCCTCCGTTTCCTCATCTGGAAAATGGGTCTAACACTAGTACCTCCCTCACAGTGTTGTGAGCATGAAATAAGATGATGGGTAAAGCTCTTAGGTCAGTGCCTGTCACACAGGGAGCTCTAGATAAGCGGGACAATAATGATTTGATTTCTCTGGGGACCTCAGTTTGGTGAGCTCACGGTACAGTGGCTGGGTGGTGGCCCCAGTGGGCAGGCCTGCTTTCCCCAGGGCCTTATTACCTACGCCCAAGGATCCAGCACAAGCCTTAATGTCCCCTCCAGACCCAGCACATGCCTGCTCACACTCAGACAGCTCATGTGTGTCCTTCCTACACCATGAGGTTGTCACTAAAGGCAGGAACAACTCAAACATGTCCAAGTGTCACAGATCATCTTCCCCCAGGAGCTCTGCCCGAGGGGCCTGGAGGGTGAGGTTGGGGCTGGCGTAGGAAACGAGGCTGGAAAGGTAACCAGTAATAACTACCCCCCCACACACACACATGCATGCGTGCACTCATGGCGCACATACTCTGTGCTGTGCCTGGCACCGTGCAACGCCATTCACACGAATTGCATGAGTGACTAAATGGATGGTACTTGGGACAGTTCCTGGCACAGGGCAAGCACACAATAAAAGTTAGTTGCTGTCATTAGCATCACAATGATCTAGTTTTACTTTAAAAACAAGCTTCTAAGGTCAGCACTATTGTTTCCCCCATTTATAAGTAAAGAATCTGAGGTTCAGGGCAGTTAAGTCACTTGTCCAGGGCGCTACAGTCAAGGAAGTGAAGCAGCTGACCTGGAACCCAGCTTTCAATGGACCCTGATGTACCATTCTGGTACATCAGGGTCAAGTGGTAAAATATCTTAACTATTGGGCCAAGAAGGGGAGAGTCCCTCCTCAGGTGGTGGGGAGCCACTGAGAGCTCGGGAACACGTACAGCTCATCATCAGAGCTGGGCATGGGGGGAAAGCATTGGAGTGGGGGGTACGTGGAAGGCAGGGGTGGAAAGGCAAGAGAAGAGCAGCCTCAAGCAAATCGAGATCTACTACCATAGGCCAGACCTGGGGCAGGACGTAGGGGAAATGGATTTGCAAGACCTGACAGGGGCAGAATAGATAGACTTTTTTGCCAGTGGGGCAGAATCAAGATGGCTGAGGATTTTGGTCTGGTCGTTTTAATTGACAAAGAGTTTGGTAGAGCGAGAAGAAACAATGAATTCATGCTTGAACATACTACCTTTTTTACCCCATCTCCCTGGACACGGCCGACGGCCAGCGCTCTAGAATAAGAGCTAACATTTACTGAACACTCACCGTGTGCCCAGAGTGTTCTAGCACTTTGCAAGTATGGGTTAATTCATTCAAACCTCACAAGAACGCTGGGAACACCTGGAAGTAAGGACCTCTATTACACGCATTTCACAGATGAAGAGACTGAGGCACAGTCTGCTGATGCCGCTTGCCCAAGTTGCACTCAGTACACAGTGGCTGCCCCATCACTGTGGCTGCCCCAACTCTGCTGGGCACAGAGCTTGTCTACCCAGGTCTGACTTGTTGGAGAAGCCACCTTCCCCACTTGGTGGCTCTCGCTGACACCTGGGGGCCCTGACACAGCAAGATAGGCGTTATCACTTGGTGACAGAGCCAGTCAGCCAGCTGGCTTTGGGATGGCAGGGCCTGGTATGCCTTTGTTCTGTTGCGAGATGGCTGACTTCACCACCCACCTTAAAGGGGCATCACGCCCAAGGCAAGGCGATCCGCTAAAACAGTTTGCTTCCAGTGATATCACAGTGAGCACATATATGGTACTTTCCTGTGCCAGGTTCTGTCTTAAATATTCACGTGTTACTAGATTAACTCTTTAATTTACTGATATTAATATATGTACTCATTTGATCCACTGAAGAGTTTTATAAAACAACCATACAGAGAAGAGCTTCCTTTTTACCTTAGAAGGGATATAAAGGCTTAGACTTGAATTCCAGGAGCTAAAGAGAAAAAAGTACTTACAAAGGAAACAAATTAAAAAATACCCCCCATCGGAGCTGGATTAAAACCTTTACATGACTCAAAAACAGCAAGGACGCCAACTCCCACCACCTCATATGAAATGCAAGATAAAAACAGTCTGAAATGGTCAAACCGCCATAAAAACATCTCGCGATGTTCTGATTTTCCCTGCGGTGACTATTTTAATCCTTTTTAAAAATATATCTAATCCTTTCCAAAAAAAAGTCTGTTGGGTTTTCCTTTGTTTTTTTGTCAACACCACTGCTCAGCTGGTGCTCTGAGCATGTATTAAGTATGTCCGCTGCATGATCTGGCTCTGCCACCAGCCTCTCGCTTGGCCACAGATGGGAAGACATGCATGCCATCCCCATCAGTGAGGCCAGGGTGGAGGACTTCTCAAAAGGTTTCCAAGGCGCATCGTGGAGTAGAAAGGTCCAGGTGGCTGGTGTGTGTGTGTGTGTGTGTGTGTGTGTGTGTGTGTGTGAATATCATTAATGTGAAAAAGTATATTAGTATGTGCATGTATGTGCGTGATATGATATTAATGCAAAAAATGTATATTTGTGTGTGCAAATGAGAGCAGTTGAGAGAGTGAGAGAGAGGGAGAAGCTGAGATGCAATCCTGAAATAGATCCTGGAACAGAAACAAGGGCAATGGTGGAAAAACCAGTGAAATCCAGATGAAGTCTGGAGTTGAGTCAATAGTAATGCACCAACGTCAGTTTCTTAGTTTTGACCAATGTCCATGGTAACGTAAGATGTTAACATTAGGGGAAACTGAGTGAGGGGGACATGAGAATTCTGCAACTTTTCTGTAAATCTTAAAATTAAAATTTTATTTTAAAAAAGTCTGGAAGAAATTTCCTGAAGTTCTAGAATGGCAAAACTAATCTCCAGTGCTAGAGGTCAAAAAACAGTTACTTTTGGGGGGTGTTGACAGGGATACGGCTCCGGGAGCTGGGACGTTTTGGGTCTTGACCTGGGTGGTGGTGACATGGTGTATGCATATGAAAAACTCACCGCACTGGGCACTGAACAGGCATGCACCTTATTACAGGTGTATCTCAATGTTTAAAAACCAAAGAATTGAAAATATAGTCTAAAAGACTTCACATCAAACCACAAACACTGGTTCCCTCTGGGGAGGATTTGGCTGAAGTGACAGAAAGGAAGATTTTTAATCAAAATATTTCTGTAGCATTTCAAACTGTTTTATAATAAGAATGTATTCATTCACATTGTACTAATTTAACTTTTTATGGACATGCACACAGAGAAGGGCACAGATCATAAAACTGCAGCTCGATAAATCTTCCCAAACATAACACATCTGTGTAACCAGCACCCAGATCAAGATACAGAACATTCCCAGTGTCCCAAAAGACCCCCCAATTACTCACTGTTTATCTCAAATTCCAATTTAACTGGGCATTCTATATATATATTCTTTTTTTTTTTTTTTTTTTTGGCTAAACCTAGTAAACTGCCCCTAGAGGCCCCTCACAGTTACGAACTCCCACGGTTCTGACCCCTAACAGCACAGATCCATTTTGCCTGTTCATCCATATACTGTTTTGAAATTTAAAATGTTAATGTTTACCTTAGAAAAATATGAGGAGCAGTGATCATCAGCAAAGTGGGAATCAAAGGCTTATAGGAATCCAAAGTCTCCTTACCCATCTCCCCTCATTCCAAGCCCCCTTTTGCCCACTGAAAACACAGTCAACCCAGGCAAAGGTGTTGGATCCAAGTTCAAATGGGGACTTAGACCCTGAGACACTCCATGTCAAGGCTCCAAACGGTCAGTGGAAAAGGACTATTCTTCCGTCAAGGACTTCCCCTCCCCCAGGTTAGACCACGTTTTCCAGGCCTGGGGAAAGGTGTTCCCAGGTCTAACAGCTAAGCACCCCAAAACAATCACAGTGGCTAACATTTATCGAGGGTTCACAATGCTCTATCCTATTTGACCCTCATGACAACCCTATGAGGCGATGCTATTATTTTCCCCATTTTACAGATAAGGAAACAGACTCAGAGAGGAGGAAAAATCCTGCCTGAGATCACACAGCTGGCCTGAATTCAAACCTTGGTTTATCTGATTCCAAAACCCTGAGCAGTCACACTCGGCCATCTCGAGGAGAATCAAAAGCAAATATCCTTCCTGTCCTCAATCTGGCAGATGACCAATTCCTGGGACCTGGGGTTTGTGGGCTGCAGCCCCCTGTTCTCTGGCTCCTTGCTTCCAGCATTGTCAAGGAAAAGTCTGATGCCATTCATATTTTTTCCACAGGAGCCTGGAGATGTGCCAGATTTTCTCTTAATCCTGGGAGTTTGTGAATTTTGCCCAGATATACCTTGGTGTGTGTTCTTTTCCTCATCCATCCCGCATGGAGCTTGGGAGTCCTTTCAATCTACAGATTCCGTTCTCTCCTCAGCTGAAGAAAATTTTCTTGTATTACTTGTTTAGTTTCAGCCCCTCCTTCTGGAATATTTATGGTTTGCATCTCTTCATTATTTTCCTCCAAGATATTCCCTGCACACCATCTTCCAAACCACTATGTGGATTGCAGCAGGGACCCTCCTTGTTGACAATTCATCTAGTTAAGTTCTTAGTTCAGAAATCAGGTCTTAAAGCTCCAGGATGTCATTTTTGGGTTTCACTGGTATTTCTCTATGTTTGTTTCAGTTTTTGTTTTATGTAGTAAGCCAATACATGGGTTCTAAAAAATAATCAAATTAACACACTGCTACATTTTCAAAACAGAAGATTATTGTGCCACAGGCAGTTGAACATAAATTCTTACTTTTCTCAAATTGAAGCTTAGTATGTATGACTCTCCCCTTACCCGAATGAAGTTTTACTGACATACATCAGGCCTTAACAACAGGACCCTGCACAAAGGGGGGGCACCAATAAATATTTAAGTAATTCATGTCCTTTGAAACTGGGGTCAAAATCATTCTTGCTTAAAAATAGTGTACATCTATTTACACTACTTATATTTCTTCCTTCTCCTCACGCCTTTTTAAAAAATTGTCAGTGGGTAATTTTTTAAATTACCATTCAATAAAATTGACCTTTTTTCGTGTACAGTTCCATGAATTTTAATACACTTAAGTTTTATTGTTGTAATTAATATTACTCAGCTGTTGCTCTGTTTCCTCCTGTGCTCACTAGATGTGGGGGGCAGTATAAAACTCTCCAGAAATGTCCATGTCCTAATCCTTGGAACCTGTGAATATGTTACCTTACATAGCAAAGGGGACTTTGCAGATGTGATTAAGAATCTGGAGGTGGGGAGATTACTCTGGATTATCCAGGTGGGCCCAATGTAATCATAGGGGTCCTCAGAAGACAGAAAGGAGGCAAGAGGATCAGAGAGGTTGAAGTCAAGAGACTGGAGTGATGCGTCCATGAGCCAAGGAGTGTGGGCAGGCGTTAGAAGCTGGAAAAGGCAAGTATGGATTCTCCACTAGAGCCTCCAGAAGGAATGCAGCCCTGCATTTTCAATTTCTGACCTCCAGAACTGTTGAGATTAATAAACTGGTGCTCTTTTAAGCCACCAAATTTATGGCAATATTTTTATAGCTGCAGTAAGAAACGAATCCACTAGGTTTGTTTTCTGATTGTTCTAGAATTTGCTATTCTGATTGTTCTGCCCAATGTTCTTCTCTCTGGCTTCTGTTCAGGTGGGCAGTTATTTTTCTCTTTGGCTGCATGGAACTTAGGTCTGGTTGCTGGGCACTTCTTAGCTGTAGGAATCCCACCAGCAGTAGAAAGCTCTCAGGCCCTGTGGGACTGTGTTCCTAGGCAAGGTGCCTTAGCCAAGCCAGCCTCGAGGGTAGAGAGGCCTCAGACCACCCACGAAGCTCCCTCCCCCGATGCAGGTTGAGGTTGATGCTGAATCGTACCCCTGAATGTCTACACAGACCCAAACCCCAAGTGTTCCCAGATTGCCACTCCCAGGGTCTCGTCCCAGGGCTCTGGGGGACTCCCCAGTGCTGGCCCAGCTCATTGACCAGAGGGGGTATTTGGGTCTCCAACAACAGAGCCTAAGGTCTAACCCAGGCTGTGGGCCCAAGTCCTGGCAGCCATGTGACTCCATGCCCTACTCAGGCCACCATGTTCCCAGAATTTCCCTGACATACGCAATCTCACTTAATCCTCTCAACAGCCTTATGAGGGGTTGTGTACTATTATGGTCTCCATTTTCCAGATGAGGAAACTGAGGCCCTGAGAGACTTATTACCCTGATTGAGACCCCACACCTCCAGCTATGGAGCCAGAACTCTCCCCCCAGCACCTTCTCCCAAAGGGTCAGTTGAATAAAATATGTTCTCAGAGGGCCCAGCTATATGGATGCCCTTCAGGGGCACCACCCACCTCTGGAGGGCCTGAGCCCATCCTCACCCCTGAACCAGGGATTCTCCACCCTCACCATGCATTCTACACATCCGCTGTGGCTGCAACAACCTTTTCGTTTGGCCATTTATAGCTACTGACTGCTCGCACAAGCGTTTTAACGAAAATCCATGGTGTGCCTATTAGCTAGGGAAACATTTGTTCTGGTGTTGTCAGAGAATCTTGGACAGAAAAGCTCTTTTTGACCTGTCTGTGTGCACGTGCATGTGTGTATAAGTGTGCATAAGTCTGTGTGTAATATGTGCCTCTGTGTATGTGCACGAGTGCATGGGTGTGTTTTGGTCCACACACAGACGTGTGGGCATGTGTGTGTGTGCGTGTGTGGGTGCAGGTGCCCACTCAAGTGTGTGTACCTGTGCCGTGCCCATACAGGAAAACACATTTTTTGTTATTAAAGATTCTGTTAGAAGAGGCTCCTGGGTAATTCTAACCCATGTTAGAGAGGTAAAAACTCACACCGTTTTTTTTTTTTTTTTGGTCATGGCAATAAATGATTCTTGGGTTTGCACCCCCAAAATTGAAAATTGTTTTTCACCTGAGAAAGGAAGTGAGTGATCACTGCCATTTACTGAGGACCTGCCTGGACCTCATCGCCACTCACCCTCTGGAAAATCTCATAAGGAAGGTTTTCTTTATGTGCTCAGAGAGGTAAAGTCACTTGCCCAAGGTCACACAGAGCCCACCAGTTCAAATGCAATTTTGTCTGACTTCCAAGCCTGAGGGCTCAATCACTCCACTCCATTGCCTCAAACTGCCTAAGGTTGAGTGAAAATGTTCTAACAATCCCTACTCAGGCCCTTGGCAAGGAAAGCAAAGTCTGTGTTACTTGTTTATTAACTACTTTGTTCATTCCTGGGGGCCAAGGATCTTCCAGTTTTCTCCAGCAACATCCACAAAGGTTTCAGCACATCAGAGTAACTGAGCACATATTTGTGGATTGATTTGGTTGATAGGATCTCGTTCCGGGGTGCTGTTTGCTGGCCTTGCCCCGAATCAGATTGTCCCTGGCATGGGCAGCCCGGGGGCTGGTTAGACAAAGGGTCTCCCTGCTGGGAACTCACTATTGCTCCCCTTGCTTCTGGAATGAAATCCCAAGGCCATACCACGTGATCTGCCCCGCCCACCTTGCTGGCCTCACTTTGTGCCCTGGCCCACACTCAGCTCCAGTCACACGGCCCTTCTGCTCCTCCTCGATTCCCAATCCATCCTCCTCTGAGGCTCTTGCCATCCCGTGGCCAGAAGCACTCTCCCCCAGTCTCTGCTCGGTACTACTACTCGGTACTACCGCCCGGCACTACCCACCTCTCTATTTCATCTCTCTGTAATATGTGTCACTACCTGAAATTCTCTGGGTTGCGCATTTGTTTATTTTTATCCATCTACCCGTTGCACACAGCGTCATGAGGGCGTGGAGTTTGTCACTCGGCGGCAGTCTCCCACACTAGCCCCGCGCATGGCGCAAAGCAGGCTCCACAGAGGGGGTGACCGCTGGCCCAGCCATCGGCCCTGGGGCCACACCACCAGGGACAGGACGGCTGAGAGAATGTTCTGCTTCTTAGAGGCATGGACTCTGGAGCCCGTCACCCACGGCCACTAAACAAGGCCATTACTTGATTCCAAGCCCTGACTTCTCACTCCTTGGATCCCAAGGCTGCCTGTAAGGCCACAGGAGGAAAACCATCCTGAGGGAGATTAACAACCACAGCGCCTGGCATTCTGAGAGCAAACGGCCTTTCCCAAGGCCCTTTAAGAGCTTGGACTCTGGAGGCAAATGAGCCTCAGATCCACTCCCAACCTCACTGCCTGATTCCAGGCAGTTCATTTTGCCTTTCAGCCTCAGTTTCCTCATCTGTGAAATGGGGACACTGAAAATAAGGTGGTCTCTACCACACAGGGTGATTAGAAATTTAAATTGGAACACAAGACGTGTACCCAGGCACTCCGTGAGAGCTGTTATTTCTTCCTTCCTTCCTTCCTCCCTCCCTCTATTTTTGGCTGTGTTGGGTCTTCGTTGCTGCGCGCGGGCTTTCTCTAATTGCGGCGAGCGGGGGCTACTCTTCGTTGCGGTGCGCGGGCTTCTCATTGCGGTGGCTTCTCTTGTTGTGGAGCACAAGCTCTAGGCACATGGGCTTCAGTAGTTGTGGCACGCAGGCTCAGTAGTTGTGGCTCGCAGGCTCTAGAGCACAGGCTCAGTAGTGGTGGCGCACGGGCTTAGCTGCTCCGCGGCATGTGGGATCTTCCTGGACCAGGGCTCGAACCCGTGTCCCCACATTGGCAAGCGGGTTCTTAACCACTGCGCCACCAGGGAAGCCCGAGAGCTGTTATTTCTTCAGTCAATTAACACATACTCGTTGAGCAGCTGCTGTGTGCCTGCCAGTCACGAGCTTGGAGCCAGGGAGAGAGTGGTGAGGAAAATAAAGAGGACCCACCCTCCTGAGCTGTCCACTGACAGTGAACAAAATAAGTGAATTGCATGGTACGTTAGAAAGTGGTAAATGCTGGGGAGAAAAACAAAGCAGAGAAAGGTCTCTGCAGGGCAGGGCTAAACGGCTATTTTAAATAGGGTGGTAGGGAGGTCTCACTGAGAAGGTGACGTTTGAGCAAAGACCTGAAGGAGGTGAGGAAGGGAGCCTTGCAGATGTCTGACAGAAAAGCATTCCAGGCAGAGGAGACTGCAGGTACAAAGACCCTGAGGTGAGACCCATGCCTGATAATGTTAGAGAATTTTAACAGTCTCCTCTCCCTGCCATTTTCCTTCTCAAAACAGACAAGCACAAGTGCTGACCGCCCAAGCGCTGCAGAAAGCGAGCCACATCTCTCCCCATGCACCAGCCACCAGTCTCTTTAACCTTGAATGCCTTTTTGGGTCTCACGTGTCACTGGGTGGCGAGTGAGCTGCCCTTACTTCAGAAGAACGGCATGGGGTCGGTGGGGGGGGCCTTAGGTGGTGTCCGCCTCACCTACTACTGCCAAAAGTGGTCATGGGGTTATTTTTAAACTTGGGGAGGAAGTATTTATTGTTCCTGGGCTGAGGAAAGCTGGGCAGCCTGTGGGATTCTTCTGGGGGAGCAGTGCTGTGTCCTTTCCACCATGGTGAGTATCGAGGGCCCCCGGAGGTAAGTGATGCTGGGCGGTGAGGTGAGGACACCACCTACAAGCAAAGGACGAAAGGGGAGGGGGAGAAAGGCAGCTTTCTGGGGCCCCAGACCCTGGTGGAAAAAGCACTACTCGCTGTGTGCACACAGAGGAACCCCAATCAATGCCCCGATAAGCCACAAATAACAGCAGCTCCCGGGGACTCGCAAAAACAAAATAAGACAGTTGGCTTTTTTATGGCTTGTCTACTGACCTCTCAAGGAATCAATAACTCCCAGGGCTTGCAAAATGGGATTGAACACTTTTAAGGATCAAATTGTAATTCTTTTCTCTTGTTCAGGCGTTTGGGGAAAAGAATCTTTTTTGTTTTCACCTCTTGAACTTGCAAATTTAAAACCTTTCTCCCTATGTTTTTGGTTAGGTGTCCCCCTCCCGAAGCAGGAAGCCCCCAAATCAGGGTCAGTGTAGGACTGTGGTTAGGGGCACAGACTCTGGAGTCAGTCTGCCCAAGTTCAATACCAGCTCTGCCTTTCTGTGACAGTGTGACCTTGGGTACATGACCCAACCTCTCTGAGCCGCGGTTGCCTCCCCGTAAAATGGCGATGGTAATAATAGCATCCACTTGACAGAGCAGTTATGAGGATTAAATGCAATAACATATGCAGTGTTCAAGCGTTTGCTGTAACTCAAGTCAGAAGCGGGTGGGGAAATGTTAACTCGCTCTTCTCTGCTCTGTTTGCACGGTGCAAGGACAGAACATTTAGAGAGGAGATTTTGCTGCCATTTGGATCAAGAGAAAATTGAGGGGGACAGAGCAGTTGGGTTTTAACACCCTGAAAATGTGTCATTTCATCTCGCATTCCTCATGGTTCAGTGAGCCTGACTTTTTTTCGCCTCCAATCAATTCTCCTTCTGTGCATTACTGAACTTTTTGTGAAATGCATCGAAACAAAAGCAGCTGGGTCCTGCTGGGCCTGATCCGAAAGCCTGGCCTCCATCCCCGGAGACAGACCTCTACCTCCCCTAGTTTGCAAAGGAGCTGCTGTAAGACCCACAGTCTTTTACGATCCACCAGAACTGGGGTGCTTTTGAGAAACCTTATTCCGTGTCCTTTTATCTTTCCAGCATCGCCATTTTGAGATGAGTGTGGGCACCATACCCCCATTTCACAGATAAGCAGCTGAGGCTCACCCAGAGATGACACCTGACCTAGTCTTCTAATTCCCAGCCTCTGACTTTTTTTAATCGATGCTTTTTTACCCCCTAGTCACCTAAGAAAGCCAAGAAGAGAGCAGAGGGCGCCAATTCCAACGTGTTCTCCATGTTTGAACAGAGCCAGATCCAGGAATTTAAGGAGGTGGGTGCAGCTGTGGAATCATTCACCTGGGTGGAGATTCCCGCACGCTAGAAAGAGCCTTTCCCTCATTCCATACTCCCTGCAAGGACCTCTCAGTTAGGTTGTCTTTATCCTCCCCCAAAACCCCAAATTCGGTCTGAATGTGTGTGTGAATGACTTAAAGAAATTAACTTTTGCTGATCATCAAAGTAAAGCATATGTCTTGTTGAAAATGCAGGAAAGAATTTCAGAAATGCACAAAGAATAAAAATGACCTGACCTACAATTCTACTACCCAGAGATAATCAGTTAACATTTTGGTATTCACCCTTCCAGTGATTTTTGTTATATATTGGTTTGGCCAAAAGGATCTTTCGTTTTCTTCCATAAGATCTTATGGAAAAACCCAAACGAACTTTTTGGCCAACCCAAAATATGTACACGTTTGTTAAACAAAGCACACTAATCAGTACCTGCTGTTTTTCTTTGAGCAATTCAGCACCGACATTTTCCATAATTTATTTAAACTGCTTCCTATGGTTGGATGTTATATACAGAATGTTGTACTATTATAAATAACACACCTTTGCTTGTATCTCTGGTTATTTCCTTGGGGTAAATTCCTAAAAGCAGAACAGCTGGATCGAAGGAACTTTTTAAAAAAGGAACTAAAACCAAGTATAACCACTGGTCCAAGTTGCCCTCCAGAAATGCTGTGATCATTCTGACTCCCATCAGCACCAAGAGGAGAAAGTGCCTTTCCCGCCACATCTCCATCAACATAGGGCGTTAACATCTCAAAAATTATTTTTGTCAGTCTGAAAGATGTCTGAGAGTATCTTAGATTTTAATTTTTACAGTCCTCAGTTGTTGAATGCTAGCCGGGTCTGAAACCCTATCACAGTCTATGGGCATGTGCCTTAGTAAGCAAACCTAAGTACCAATTAGGCAAAATTAAGCCACTGCTGCAGGCTCAGAAGGATAAACTGAATTAATTTTCCAGCAGTCCTGATGGCTCACACTGAGTCATCCACATTCTCACCTGGCCCTTCAGAGGAAAATACGTTAAAGCTATGCTGGAGAGGACACTTTCATATAAAAGGGGAAACTGTTTGGGGCTCTTCCAATGGGACATGAACACTGGCCCCTGCTGTCCCCACCAACATTCAGATCACAGGAACGCCATGGCCCATAAGCTTCCAGGGAAAGAGGAATTCCTGGGATGAAATATCATATCTGAACTTGAAATAGTCCCCTTCCATGGAGAAGACCACACCCGCCCTTCTCCCTCACTCTGTCCCAACCTCTGGAATGAGATCAGCTGCTCGGGGTGTGACCTGGGGATGCAAATACTTTCAGGAACCAGTTGCTAAAAGAACTAAAAAAACACAGATATAATACATCTTTTGTCAATTACCTGGGCATTCACAAAGCTCTTAGAGTCTCCCTGGAGCCAGCTGGGAAAGATTACTGGCTCTGTTTTACAGATAATGCGGGCTTGCGAGCTGGCGGGGACAGACTCCAGTTTTTAACTTAGTTTTTTTTTTTTTCAATAACAGCTTTATAAAGATATAATTCACGTACCATGTAGTCACCTTTTTAAACTGTACAATTCAGTGGTTATTTAATATAGTCACAGAATTTTGCAACCATCATCACTAATTTTAGAACATTTTCATTGCCCCCAAAAGAAACCTCATACCCAATTAGCAGTCACTCCCCATTTCTCCCACCCCCCCAGCCCCTGACAACCACCGATCTATTTTCTGTCTCTATGGATCTGCCTGTTCTGGAAGCTTCAGAGAAATGGAGTCATATACTATGTGGTCTTCTGTGTCTGGCTTCTTTCAGCATCATGCTTCAAGGTTCATCCATGTTGCAGCATGTGTCAGAATTTCCTTCTTTTTATTGCTGAATGATATTCCATCGTGGGGAGAGACCACATTTTGTTTATTCACTCATCAGTTGATGGACATGTGGGTTGTTTCCAGTTTGGGGCTGTTGTGAATAGTGCTGCTGTGGACATTCACCTACAGGTGTCTGTGTGGACATGTGTTCTCATTTCTCTTGGGAACACACCGAAGAGTAGAATTGCTGGGTCCTACAATAACTCTAGGCCTAACATTTTGAGGAACTGCTAGACTGTTTCAAATCCTTGATTCTTGATCTAATGTCCTTCGATGTGCCTTGAAAACCCCAGAATCCCACTGCCCCCAGCCCTCGGCATAACCTCTAGGGCTCCTCCCCCCAATTTCTCTTGGGCTGACCAGACAACCGCCTCCCTTTCACAGGCCTTCACCATCATGGACCAGAACAGGGATGGCTTCATAGACAAGAACGATCTGAGGGACACCTTTGCTGCTCTTGGTACGTCGCCCCACCAACGCCTGCAGGAGGGTCTCCTTATCCCACTCCTGTGAGGGGCAGGAGGTGGGGCCATCAAAAAGGTCAAGAGCTTGTCATTTTCCAAAGAAACAGCTCAACCAAGATTGGTCTTTAAGGCAAATTTCAGAGGATAGGAAAGAAGTGTTTTAGTCTTTGAGCGTCTTCACATGTGTTTTATTTTTCTTTCAAAGTAATTTTTGTGTGGTTTTGAATGCAATGGCAGTTTACAATAGAAAACTTGGAAAATTCAGAAAAGTATAAAGAGGAAACAACGTTGGCCATTAGGCCACATTCCACTGTTAACATCTCAGCCTCTAAGTTTTTTTCTAGGCATCTCGTGTGTGTGTGTGTGTGTGTGTGTGTATGCATGTGTGTGCACGCACGCGTGTGTTTAATAGCTGGAATCATTCTATTTTGGATTCAGGTTTTAAAATTTAACATCTCAGTAGGATGAGGATGAGTACATGGAGCTGTTTCAAAATATAAGTGTCCAACCTGCCACCACTAACCGCTCCTCCACTCCTAACCCCAGAACTCAGGGCCATGAACAGCTGTGCAGGTTGTGTACTGAGCAATTATACAGAGTACTATTCATATTTGTAGCCACTGTAGACTTTTTCATTTAAAACATAAATTATCTTAAGAAGGGGTGGCTTTTTCTAACTTACACAAAGGTACTATATGGCCTGTGGCAGTGGCTAGAGCAGGTACATCAGAATCTCCAAGGCTGTATGGGTTATAGCAGGTATAATTTGAAAAAGTTCCCTCAGGTAATTCTGATGTCTCTCCCACCTCCAAGTAACAAGGGCTAATTTATAATACAAGCATTTCCCATTGAGTAAAATATTAAAACATCTGTATAACTTGTTCCAGGTTCTGAAGGCACTATTTTAAAAAGTAACTAAACCCTCTTTGGGTTGTTTCCGGTTGTCTGACTTTTATAAATAACACTTTTGAGAACATCTCCTCACGTGAATCTTTGGCCCCATTCACTCTGTCTCTGATTATTTCTAGACTAGATTCCTTGAAGTAGGATTATAAGGGCAAATGCCAGTGTTCTGACAGCTGTGTCTGTCCCAGCTTGGAGTTGCTAAGTGTCTGTCTCCTGCCCTAGGGCGTGTGAATGTGAAAAATGAGGAAATCGATGAAATGCTCAAGGAGGCTCCAGGTCCAATTAACTTTACTGTGTTCCTACAGATGTTTGGGGAGAAACTTAAGGGTAAGTTCATGTGTATATCTGCGCATCTATGTGTGTATATGTATATCTGTGTATATGTGTCTCTGTGCATCTGTCTGTGTATGTCTGTCTGTCTTTATGTGTCTTCATCTTTGGGCATCAATTAAAGCACTGGGAGAACATATTGGGGTTGGCACATGAAGGCAGAGTAACGTCAGGGGGAAGAAAGAACAATAAAAACAGCAGTTAACAGTGCTCCAAGGCTTACCCTGATCCAGACCTCATGCTAAGCACTTTAAACACATTATATGCATCACCTTATTTAATAGCATCTAGGAGGTAGTTTCTATTCTTATCCCAGTCTACAGATGGGGAACTGAAGCTCAGAGACGGAAAGTCTCTTGCCTGCAGCCACACAGCTAACAAATGCTGGAGTCAGGATTTGAATCCGAGTCTTTCTAAGTCTAGATCCATGCTTGACCTTGGGTTTCCTCAGAAATAACTGGATTCTCAGGACTTCCCTGGTGGCTCAGTGGTTAAGTACCCGCCTGCCAATGCAGGGGACACAGGTTCGATCCCTGGTCCGGGAAGATCCCACATGCCGCGGAGCAACTAAGCCCATGTGCCACAACTGCTGAGCCTGCGCTCTAGAGCCTGCAAGCCACAACTACTGAGCCCGTGCTCCGCAACAAGAGAAGCCACCACAATGAGAAGCCTGTGCACCGCAACAAAGAGTAGCCCCTGCTCGACACAACTAGAGAAAGCCCGCGCACGGCAACCAAGACCCAACGCAGCCAGAAAGAAAGAAAGAAAGAACTGGATTCTCAGCCCACTCTTTCAAAACGCTAAGGCTCAGTGCTCAGGAGGCAACAGGACCTTTCCTGTTTACCAGAGGTTCCCAGCCACCCATGGCACATTTTAACCCTGTTTTCTGTTTCAGGGTCAGACCCTGAGGAGACCATTCTCAACGCGTTCAAAGTGTTTGACCCTGAAGGCAAAGGGGTGCTCAGGGCTGATTAGTGAGTGGGATCTGTGGGGGAAGATGTGGGGTTCCTTGCTTCTCCCCCCAGCCCTCTCCACACAGCCGGCTGCAATACCTGCTTTTCTCTCTCTGCAGCATACAGGAGATGCTGACCACGCAGGCGGAGAGGTTTTCCAAGGAGGAGGTAACAGGGCCCTTCGGACACTCTCTGTACCCCAGCTCCTGGCTTCACCCTTCTGGGGACTCCCTCTCCAGACTCTCTTATATAAAACACCCCTGACCCCACACTGAGAGAGAATCTGCTCTTGTTTACTAAGCCCTTATCTCATTTCACTCTGTCAATCACCCTGTGAGGTAGGGACTAGTATTATGGTCATTTTACAGATGGGGAAACTGAGGCTCAGGGAAGCAAAGTCACTTTGCTTTGACTAAAAGGACAACACTAATGAGAAATGCCGGGGCCTGGATTCAAACCTAGGTCTGTCTGACTCCAGGTTCTGTCTTCCTCATAATGCATGGATACCTGGTGAGAGCATCAATTTCCTGATGAAGTGAAGGTGGCATGCAGGGTCGCCACATACAGTCGTGTAGGTTGTACACTGCACAATCCTCCTGGATGCCCTTAATACTGCAGAGTATTTATTTGTTGCAATAGTTTTCCAGCAGATGGCAGTAAAGTGTCCTGTTATAATTTTTTAGAAATCAGAATATATGACTTTTTCTGGCAGGTGGCAGATGTGCCTGGAAGAAGGGGCACTATTGGTAATTCACCAAAGGCCCTGTATAAACAAGCAACTGCCTTGTCAACGTTACTAATGAACCTTAATGAGTCTATTTAAAATGGTCCCTTATAGCCTCTCTGGCCTGATTCCATCAAGTTTCACATTTTACTAAAAATTTTTTTTGGATTTCCCCCTCAAAACTCAAGCAGTTGAAAGAGCCTGACTTTCAACTCTCACCAGGCTTTGGGACTTCGGACAAGCTCCTTAACCTCACTGTGCCTCAATTTCCTCATCTGTAAAGTGGGGACAATAATAGAATCTACTTCATAGTACACTGTGAGGATTAAATGAGTTCACATGTATAAAGTGCTGATATGTAATAAGGGCAATATAAATGTTATCTATTATTAACCCCAAATTAAAAAACAAATAACTAGCCAATACTTTTTAAATGTAGAAATTGCACATTTTAAAAAATTTAATTTCTAGTTTCCCTCAAAGAAACAAATTCCTCAAAGTCTGACCTCCTTGCCCATGTGGACACATTGGCTGGCCCTGAGCAGTTGCGACCTCTGTAGATGGACTAGTCTCCATTTAGCCACAGTCCCCACCAGGCCCACTTTGCTCCCCTATATAACCTGCCCGCCCCTTTGCACACTTGAGTTTGCGATCCCTTCTTTCCCCGTCGCAGGTTGGTTCCCGGGAACATCCCTGCAGGATGGCCCTTGGGGTTGGCACCTGTGGAAGAGCTACAAAGGGCAAGGAAGCAGGAGGGCACGGAGGGAGATGTCCACCGCAACCCATGTCCTCCAGGCCCCCAGCTGCCTCTCCACTCGGGCAGCCCCGCACACAGCCCTCCCCCCTCCACTGCCCCTCCCCATGTCCTCAGCATGTCTTGCTGGTTCGTTGCAGATCGACCAGATGTTTGCCGCCTTCCCCCCTGATGTGACTGGCAACTTGGACTATAAGAACCTGGTGCACATCATCACCCACGGAGAAGAGAAGGACTAAGGAGGGGGTTGCCTTTGGGTGGGTGGATGGGGGGCGTCCCTGCCCTCTCCTCACTTGCCCAGTAATGCCACCACCCCTGCCCCTGGCCTGTTGGCTGTGTGGCCGCCTCATTTATCTACCTCCATCTTCTTCGCAGCCTGGGTGCCTTAGAGATACCACGTGGCCACACAGTCGGCAGATGGAAATCCATCCAGAGGCCATGTTCAAATAAACAGGAGGTTGTGTATTTGTTTATGGTGTGTCCTTGAGTATGGAAGACCCTTTGCTAGTTCCCATGAAGGTGGTGTATGAGCTAGTGATGGCCCTGCTGTCATTATTATTGAATCTTAGTGACTCTGTAAGATAGACCTTCAGGGACTTCCCTGGTGGTCCAGTGGTTAAGACTCCACGCTTCCACTGCAGGGGCACGGGTTCCATCCCTGGGCAGGGAACTAAGATCCCGCGGGCCGCACAGCGTGGCCACAGACCTTCACAGCCACTCAGGACTATTTCTATGAAAGTCCACATTTTACTGGAATGTTAACTAGAGGACCACAACCCTTTCTTTCAAAGAGTTCGAGCACTGGTAGAGCCTAGCTTCCCTGGCGTACTTTCCTTTAGGATGTCACTGGAATGCTTCTCCCATAGATGTGTTTAGGCCCCAGGATAAGTTAAGAAGAAGAGGCCTCACATGCACACTAAAAATATGGCTCATTTGGCCGAAAAATCACATCCATTAATTGTAAGAGGTTAATTTCTAATTTCAGATAAAGTAGAAGTTGTCTGTATTTCTCTCCTGGCAAATTGGGGAAGGGACACAGACATACATAGATAATGACTTCTGACCCTGCCTGGGGTCTAGGAACTAGGCCTAGGTGTGAGTTGACTCTTGATTTTGGGTGACCAAAATCATTGTTGAAACACTGAGGTCTGTTTTGGCTGCAAGAATCCCAACTTAGGAGACAAATGAGTTCACATAACTGAGAAGTCCGAGGGCTTCAGGCATAGCTGCATCCAGGAGCTCAAACAGTACCAACAGAACCTGAGGAGGCCGCTCCACTGCTCTGCTTTCTTTCATGTTGCTCTGCTCTCAGTGGTGACAGAATGGTCACCAGCAGTTCTTAGCTCTTGTCTATCCCCACAGCAATCCTAGTGGAAAGAGGGCACCTCCCTCTCTCCCAGCTCCACACAAATCCCAGAACAGGGCCTATGGGATACCTGAACCAACCCCAAAACAGGTGTAGTGCTCTGACTGGCAGACTTGGTCCCATGATTAACCCTTGCATTGGGGTTGAAACCAGCCCCTTCCAAACCACACGGCCTGAGGGTGGGAGGGGCCGTTCCCCAAAGGAAAATCCAAATGCCTTTTAGGAAGAAAGGGGAGTGGATGCCGGGCATTCAAAGTTTTCAAGAGAACCCCAAGAACCCAGGACACAGCCAAAGCAAATGATGTGATGGAAACAAAGGGCTGAAATTGGGGGTGGGAGTGGCAGCTGGGGTCGACCAGGGGGTATGAGGGGGTCCAGGTGGTTGAAGGAGCCAGAACTGGAGCCAATCTCCAAGGTTCAAGAACAACACCAGAGCCCCCAGAGGAGGAGCTCAGGGTCAGCTCCAATGACATCACCTGCTGGGAAGTGGGGGGGGGGTCCCTTTCAAAGCCAACAGCAAGCTGGGAAGGCAGGGACCCAGGGGCCCCCCACGCCATGATGACCCATCATGATCCAAACCCTACAACAACCCATATCCCCCACGTCCGGAACCTGTGACCTGGGGCTCCTACAGAGACACGGCCAGGCCCGGGAGAGGCCCCAGCTCAGAGCGCTCGAGTGGAGTTTGTGTTTCAGGGCAAGACACCCTGGACACAGCTCCACAGTGACACATTCATCCACACCACACACACACACACACACGCACACACACACACAGAGCCTCCAAGGCTCCTGGTTCCCACCTGTGAGCGTCTGCCGCACCCCATGTGGTTCTAGGACGTGAAATCAGTATTTTGGCTCCCAGCCATGGTGACCTCACACCACTCTTGCCCACTTGCTGGCTTTGGAACTCGACCCTCCTGCTCCTCTACCCCATCCTGGGGTGGCTCCAGCACCCCAGTCTCTTAGTAATGAGTGTGAAGAGGCACCGGGGTTACGAAACAAAACATTTACTCTCTCTGGTTATGGTACAAACATGGCCATGTCCACCTCAGACCGTTAACTTCTTCTTGGGCCTCAGATCGTCCCCATTTTCAGGCACGCTCTCCATGCGTAAATCCCTGTTTCTAGACTCTCTTGCGGTGCAATGGCTGAGCACCATTTGCCGAAGGCTGCTGTGGTCCAGGGGTTGGTCCACTGTGCCAAAGATGGGACTCGTGTGAGGAGTTTGGAAATCAAACCCAGCACAGCAGGGGGTGGGCTTCCTTCCCAGGGACAGTGTCTCTCTGCCCCGTTCAAGGATGTCCAAGCCTGGTTTGGTGTCCCTCCATAGTGCTGGGGGTTGGAGTGTAAAAATTCTCAAAGTCCAGGGAGGGGGAGGACAGGCAGAGCGGTACTGCTCAGGGATGGCCAGACAATAACTGCTTTTTTCTCCAAGATGAGGATGTAAAGATGAGCTTGGTTTAGTATCAAGGAGATAGGGTCACCATGTACAGTTGCTCAGGATGTAGATTGCACAAAGACACCTGTTTCTACAGGGCTGAAATCCAGCCCCCCACTTGATTGCCAAGCCATGTCTACCCACCAGGGGCTCCTTTTCCTAATTAATCTGCCCAGAGGGGGGTGCCTCTTCTAATTCACACATACAAGCCATAGAGGCTAGTGGGCTAAGAGAACCTAATGTTTATCAACATTGCCTTGAACAGAAATGAAGACCTCATCTGTACATCCGTGACCTTGTGAGGGCAGCGTTCTCAGCAGCTGTGCCCTGCCACCCTCCTCCTTTAAGAACTCAAAGGGTCAAGGGAAACTGTGCTAAGGTGGCTAACATCAGGCCCAGTTTTCACTCCTGCTAAGTCTCAGGTGCCTTGAATAAATCAAACAGGAGGTGTGTGTACGCCTGTGCATCTGTGCACACGCGCGTGTTGGCCGTCCCCTCCCTCCATCCTTGGCACACCTGCGCACTTGAAACGTTGCTCACAGAAGAGGGGCAGCTTTTAAAAAAACCAATTTTTTTCCTCTGATTACTCAAGTCATGCAAGGTCATTGTAAAAGAAAATCCTAAGCAATACAGAATTAACTTAGAAATGCAAAGTTCTCTGCAAACCACCACCCAGAAATACCCACTGTAAGTCAGCAGTACACAACCTCTTCGTTTTTATATGTATCATCAAGATAACTTCCTCCTTCCCTTCCTCCTCCTCCTCCTCCTTCCTTCTCTCTCTCTCCCCCCTCTCTATTATAAATCAGGTTGTGAAGGGCTGTCCTGTGCACTGCACGATTTTTAGCAGCATCCCTGGCCACTAGATGCCATATATACATGTCAGTTCATGTCGGCCCACTGCATTCTTTTTAGTGGCTGCATAGTATTCCGTGGCATGCATGGGTGAACTATAACTTATTTAACCCATCTCTAACGGGTGAGCATTTCAGTCATTTCCAGTTCAGTCACCCTCCTACTTCCATCTTTAACCCTTGAATAAGTTTTTCTTTGAAGGGCCAATCCCCACAAGCGAGATTACAGGCTCAACGTGTGTATCTGAAACCGTGGGTAATCATTAGTCAACCCCATTTCACCTGTAACCTGCCTTCACTAAGCAAGGTCGTTTTAATTATTGCTACAAAAGACTTGCGTGTCCTCCAAGCAGCATGTAGCCTAAACAATGTGTTTGCCTGAGTTGTTTTCCAGGAGCTTGGATTCAGCTATGTCTAGTTCCAGGTGAGCTGGTTAACACTGGAAGGAACCACCAGTCCTTCAACTGGGCACGTGCGAGTGTCACTGGATGACCTCTTGAACGTGCAGAGGCCCATAGCTTAGTTACACCGGCACAGAAGCCCGATTACCGCACCGTTTTCCAATTGCCTTTCCTCACACACCCCACGCCTCGGACCACCCTGCTTCTTTATTCTTTATCCCATAAATACCCGAGCCCCTTGCTTTCGCGGAGGCGGATTTTGGAGATTTGTTCTCCCACCTCATCTCCTCGCTTCGCTGCCTTGTGAATAACCTCCCTCTCAGCTGCAACCCTCCACGTCTCAGCGTTTGGCTTGCTGCGTATTGCAAAAACCGAACTTGGCTCAGTAACATAACCATTTCTCAGGCTTCCCGAACGCGTTGCCAAACTGCCCTCCAAAAACCATGTGGGGCCAATTATATCCCCACCTTCGGAGAGAAGGGCAGACCCCCACGAGAGGGAGTATCATGAGCTTCTGCCTCCAAAAGCAAAGAAGATCAATGCGCAGGCGCCCGCAGGGCCACAGTTCAGCTCTGGCGTGAACCGTCTCGGGCGCTTCAACCAGGGGGTTGGGGGACGTGGATGGGGCTGCGGAAAGGAGGTCACAGATGGAGGAGCGAGTCTCAAGAGCATAGGGTGAGGGTGGGAGCCGGGATCAGGGAATCTCCTGTGCCCATAACTTGACAACCTGGGAATTTTGCACATTTTAAGGTTCATGAAATGGTCACAAAGTTGTTGCAATTTTTTAAAAGTACCCGGGATAACTAAACTTCAGAATCTGTGGCTGAGTCATTGCGCGGTAGAAAGAGAAGTCCGGGAAGAAAGAACTCACCTTCATCCAACCTGTCGCTAAAGGGGTCAGCCCCGAGCACTGGGGGTATGACCTTGATGGGTTCTGCAGGCTTGAGGAAGGCAGAGCCGCCCCAGAAGGGGTTGATGAAGGGTGGCGGGACGTCCGTCTCTGCCACTTCCATTTCCATGATCCGCTTGTAGGATTCTAACAGCAGCAGGTCGTTGGTCTTCTTTTCAATGATGGCTGGAAAAAAATAAGCAGAACCAAGAGGGCTGCCGGGAGACCGGAGTCCCGGGGGGGAGCTAGAGGTTGCGCCCCCTGCTGGAGATGAATGGTAGCAACAGGAAGTGGAGCAGGTCATGAGCTCCTATAAGGACAAGGCTTTCTCTTGGGTTACATCACACGTTCCCTAGAGGGCACAATTTGGTTCTTGAGAAGAAAAAGTAATCTGACTCTTTAATATATAAAGTACAGATATACATACAAGATGTAAACAGTTATATGGTGTATGAACTGTATTAAAATTCCACGAGGCAGAGCAGTTGGGAAAAGAATGTCTAAAAAGGCTCCTTAGGGCTTCCCTGGTGGCACGGTGGTTGAGAATCCTCCTGCCAAGGCAGGGGACATGGGTTCGAGCCCTGGTCCGGGAAGATCCCACATGCTACAGAGCAACTAAGTCCGTACGCCACAACTACTGAGCCTGAACTCTAGAGCCCACGAGCCACAACTACTGAGCCCACGTGCCACAACTACTGACACCCACGCACCTAGAGCCAGTGCTCCGCAACAAGAGAAGCCACAGCAATGAGAAGCCCGCGCACTACAACAAAGAGTAGCTCCTGTTCTCCGCAATTAGAGAAAGCCCGCGTGCAGCAACAAAGACCCAACACAGCCAAAAATAAATAAATAAATTTATTTAAACAAATTTTTTTTAATTAAATAAAAAAATAAGAAGGCTCCTTAGGGGACAATAATGAAAAGAAGATTGAGGAACACTGGATTACACTAAAAATTGGGAGCCCTGGGCAAGCTCTGCCTTAAACTATGGATTTTTTCCTCAGTGCTGTCTCTGAGTTTGAGGGAGCTGCCCTTCCCACAGTGTTTCATAGCCTCATGGAGTCACCAGAATAATTCATTCATTCATTTATTCATTCATTCCACAAATTATTACTGGATACCTATCATGCCAGGCATGGTGCTACAATGCATGGAAGAAAAACAAAATGACGATAAACAATAACAGAGATGCAGTCCCTGTCCTGATGAAGCTCATAAGCTTCAGTGTGAATGGGGGGACGGAGAGAAAGGCAAGTTCAGCAAATAAATACACGTATCCCTCACTATCCAGATGCCTATTATCTGAATTCAGTAACTACTGGATCTGGATAATTTTTTTTGAAAAAAACTCACACAACCCATACCGTTTCTATTCTCTCTGAAAATCAGGAACCAAAAAGATTTGCATCTGAACCTTGCTATTGGATCTCAAGAACCTCATAGATTCAGATAATGAGAATTACCTGTACATAGAGACAAACTGGGCGAGTATTAAATAATAGGACTGCTATAAGAGTGAATAATAGTGGGTGGGGGAGGAGCAGCTTCATATGGGGCAGCAGAGGGAGGCCTTGCTGGAGGGAGGGCATTTAAACTGAGATTTGAGAATGAGGAGGAACTGGGCATGGGATGAGTATCCCAGGAATAGCCCATGCAAAGGCCCTGTGGCGGGGATGAGTTGGGGGAGGGATTTGAAAATACAGAGAGGAGAGCACTGTGGCTGGATGTGGTGAGAAAGGAGGGAGAGCAGGACAAGAGATGATGAAAAATGTAAGCAGGGGCCAGGCTATAAAGAACCTGATAGGCTGTGGGTAAGAAAGAGTTAACGCAGCAAAGCCTGACTGCTCTTAGAAAGGGCTGCTTACCAGATAGGCCCTTGGATAGCATCAGGGAACTTGAATTTCAGGAAGGTCCCCACTACCATTAACTGTTAAAAGAGTGGCTCATCATGCCTAAACTGTGGTATAAAAAATGTGATTTATGCTGAATACTCACTATTCTTTCTGGGAGTCTGGAATTTGGGTATGTGTCATGCTGGAGGTGCCTATATGATGAGCCCCCAATCCAAACCCTGGGCAATGAGTATCCAATGAGCTTCTCTGGTTGACAACATTTCACTTGTGTTGTCACAACCCATTGCTGGAGGAATTAAGCTCATTCTGTGTGAACCCACTGGAAGAGGACCCTTGGAAGCTTGCTCCTGGTTTCCTCCAGACTTCACCCCAACCCCCTTTTCCCTTTGCTGATTTTGCTTTGTATCCTTTTGCTATAATAAATCAGAGCCATGAATATGACTATATGCTGAATCCAGGAGCCCTCCTAGTGAATCACCGAAACTGGCGGGAGGGAACTGTCTTGGGAACCTCTCAAAAACAGGTTGTATTAAGAACCTTAGATTTTATTCTAAGAGTAGTGGAAGCCATTCATTCTAAATTGTCATGATCTCTGTAGGTGCATCCTCCCTCTCTATCCTGAGTTCAAGGCCTATGCCTAGAAATGTGTGTTATAGTTAATAGGCATTTGCTACATGCCAGACACTGCTCTGAGCACTTTATTTCTTCCTTTCCAATCTAAATGCCTTTCATTTCTTTTTATCGCCTTATTTCCTTATCGAGGACCACCAACACAATATTGAATAGGAGTTGCGAGAGCAAACATCTTTGCCTTGTTCCTGATCTTAGAAGAAAAACATTCAGTTTTTTCACCATTAAGTATGAGGTCAGCTGTAGGTGTTCTTGTAGATGCCCTTTATCAGGTAAGAAAGTTTCCTCCTAGTTCTAGTTTGTTGAGAGTTTTTATCATGAATGGATGTTGAATTATGTCAAATACTTCCTTCTGCATCTATTGAGATGATCATGTACTATTTCTCTAAGAACTACTCATTTATTTAATCCTCCCAATATTTTTTTGGATGAAAAAACTAAAGCACAGAGAGGTTCAGAAAGTTGCCCAAAGTCACACAGCTAGTAAGAGTAGAACCAAGATTTGAACACAACCAAGCTGGCTTTAGTGCCCACATGCTTCACCACCAGGCTCACTACCTCCAAAAGAACAAGTCCTTGGGCCTGGTCATAGAAATCTCTGGAAATGGTTGCTACCCCAGCTCGACTCACCAAAGTACTGTGGGAGGTTGGTGTCGGTGATTTTCCCTGTCTCCCCTAACTGTACCAGGATCTTGGTGGCATCACAATTTATCTTCTTAAACAGATTCTCAACCGAGTTCTTGAGATACTCCAAGGTCTTGTTGATCTCCTTGTAGTTGTTCTCATACATATCTGCCTCCTCCGTGGTCTTCTTTAGTTTCTCCTGTGGCAGACCCCAATTCCCATCCAGGTCAGCCAGGTGACCACCCTGGGCTCAGCCCTCACATGAGAACTTTCGCTGGGGATGAGGATTTAGGACCCTCTGGAGCCAGGATCTCCAAAGTGCAGGTTTGCAAACCTCTAAAGGGGTGCAAGATCAATTTAATGGGCCTCAATCCACAATTTTTTTAAAAAATGAAATAAAATGATCAGAAAAGAAAGGAAGAGAAAATACTAACATGCATTGCAGGTAGTGAGGGTACATATTGTTTAATGTAAGTTTTGTTTACTTACATATGTGTATCTGTGTCTTCATGTGTACTGGATTACAGTATTTTTTAAAAGCTGGTGACTCATTTTTTAAAAATGGCCCACAGGAAGAAATATATTTTACATTGCAGCCCAATACTTATATACTTGTGTGTATTTTTATATATTTATCTAATCAAATGAAATTATAGATTCACAGATCATATTCTTATTGTGTGTTCTAATGTTTTCCATTCTGTTCTGTTCTATTCCATCTTGTTATTTTTAAATGCTGGTTGCAATCCAACAAACCAATTTCACCACTCAGTTTAAATCACATTAGAGCACAGTGGTTCTCAAAGTGGGCTCCCAGGACAAGCAACATCAGTCTCACCAGGGAACTTGTTAGAAATGCAGATTCCTGGGATCCAGTCCAGACCGACTGAATCAGAGGCTCTGGGGGTGGGCCTGGCAATCTGTATTTAATGCAGGTGATCCTGATGCATGATAAAATTTGAGAACCTCTGTGAGTCCACTGGATCACAATTTTGGCTTCATATTGGTATCACCTGGGAGTGTTAAAACATTTGCTGCCCAAACTCCAGCCTCAGAGATTTAGACATCTTGGTCTGGGATGCAGCCTGGGCATCAGGAATTTTAAAGCCTCCGAGGTGATTCTGACTTGCAGCCCAGACTGAGAATCGCTGCTCTGGGATGAGTGCTTCAGTGGCTTCCTGCCTCTCCCTCTGAGTTCTCAGCTTGCAAAGGTGAACTGGGCCCTGGAAGGACCAGCCTTGTTCCCACCAGCTCCATACGGACCATTCCAAATAAGGATCCCAAAGGGCCCTATCCACACCCCCATTTCCCAGGTGAGGAAACTGAGGCTCTAAGGAATACAGCCAGGAGAGGGAAGCCATGGTTTGAACTGTCTCTCAACCACCACACCAGGCAGCTTCCTCTGTCCCAAACAATGGAATATTCAGTTCCCAGGGCTGCATTTCCTCATATGACAGCAAGAGCCCCCCCCTCATTCTAAAGGTGCATTAAAAGATCACGTGGTTGAGAATTCCCTGGCGGTCCAGTGGTTAGGACTCTGTGCTTCCACTGCAGAGGGCATGAGTTCGATCCCTGGTCACGGAACTAAGATCCTACAAGCTGCGCGGCATGGCCAAAAAAAAACAGATCACATGATTAAAAACATTTCTTAAAGCCTGATGTGACAGTGATAACACATGTCCAGCACCTCAAATGTTCCAGGCACATTACACACATCATCTTAACTTATCCTCACAACTGCCCCAGTTTTCAGATGAGGAATATTGAGGTCAGAGAAGAAAAGTGAACTTGTGTTTAGCTCCTCTGTATTGAGTTGTCTAATACCTGACCATGGGCACAACTCTTTTATTTGGACAATTATTTGGTAACAAGATGATGGTGATTTGAGGTTTTATTGACTTACAGGATAAACAACAGCAATAATGATAGCTATGTTTATAGCTCTCTGCCCTGCAGTGTGCCAAGCATGTACATGCAGGATTTTATTCAATCTTCACGACCCTACAAAGTGAGTACAATTTTTATCCCCATTTTACAGGTGAGACAACGGAGCCTCAGAGAGGTTAAGTCACTTTCTCAAAGTCACACAGCCAGGAAGCGTCTCTTCTGGGAGTCATACCCAAGCGTTTGTTCCCAGGGCCTGGTTGCTTAACTCCTATGCAAAACCCTCCCATTAAAGGACTGGTCCCACCACTTCTCCCAGAGGGGACGACGAAATGGAAGTTAAGTGGAAAGGTTCCAAGAGTAGAGGAGATGGAAGCGATCTTTAGCAGGGGGTTAAGAAAAGTGGGTTCTAAGTGAGCCCATTGCTATTAAGACAAATTCTCTTGCTTAGAGTATTTGCATTTGAAAAGAGGCTCCAGGAGTTCCTACTAAAGCCCAAGGAACAAAGAGCTGCTGGAGGACTTCAGGAAGAGGTGGGGGAGATGCTTGGGGTTGCCTGGTCAGCCTCCCCAAACTGTGTCCCCCTTTAGGCCTTCAAAACCCTGAGAGGCAGAACAGCACCAGTCCCAACCCCAAGGAAGCATTTGGACACTGGATGGCTCAGAGCCAAGGATGTGGGACCCCAAGCATGTGTCCAACTTGAGGAGGGTCTCCTTGAACTTGGGCCCTGCCTGCAAGTCTACATTCCCCATTCCTGAGTCCTGGGAGAGGTTGCTGAGCCTGAGAGGTGCTTTGCTGCCCTCCAGTGGCGCATGAGAGAATGGCATGGCCAACCCTTTCTGCCACCTGCGTGCCAAGAGTAGAAATAAGCCACAGAGAAAGGAAGGGAAATGACCAAGGAGTGTAGTTCCTGGGCCAGGAACTACTGGATTAGAACAGGGCTTTGCAGTCAAACTCTCTGGTTCATATCTTTGTCAGACATTTGCTATCCATTCTCCCCTTATACCTTAATAGCAAAATGCTGATTGTATTTGGGGTGGCAATGTTCCCGCTAAAAGTTATATCTCCAACCTTCCTTTGCAATAGGGATGGCCAGTGAGACATAGATACAGAAGTCACTGGCTGAGAATTCAGGGAAAAAACTTTTAAGCTGACTAATTCAATTAGTAAGGACTTTTTTCCCTTCCCTACTTTCTTTCTGCTTGGAATGTGTATGTGATGGCTGGGCCATTGGCAGCTATAACACAACTATGAGGTATCCTTGAGAATGTAAGCCACACACTAAAGATGGCAAAACTGAAAGGAGAAGCCTGGGTTACTGATGACATCATGACCAGCCCTGAAGTGTTTATCCCCAGATTCATGTTTTAACAAAGTAAATAAACTTCTATTGCTTAGGCCACTGTTATTTTGGGTCCCTATTATTAGCAGCTGAATGCAATGCAAAGCTCATGCAGTATCCCAGCTCCATGAGGTTGGCGATTACTTCCCTGAACCTCAGTTTCCTCATCTGTAAAATAGATCATATCACCTACCTCATAGAGCTGTTGTGAGGATTAAATGAGATAATGCAAGCAAAGCACTTAGCCCAGTGCCTAGTATGTAGTAATGGCTCAGGAAATGTTTACTATTTACTATTATTGATTGAGAACAGGCCACAGCCAGGACAAGGGGGAGAGAGAAGAAAAGACTGAGGCAGAGATCTGTCTGGAATTTACCAGCCTGGGATGAAATTATAGGCACAAGGGCCTGGGATAGGCTCCCTGAAGTGGGAGAGTCTTTAAAATGGACAAAGAGGGCCTTAGGGACAAAATTCTGCAGCAACATCCGTAGCAGAGGCTGCCTGTAACAAAAGGTCGGGACATGTCAAGACATGACCCAGGCCAGTAGATAGTCACGGGGCAGACATCTTCCTCCTCCTGAGAACCAACTGACAGGTCACCTGACAGACAATGGAGACTCCTGCATCCCTCCCTCCCCACCCTGGCCTTACCTCCAGCTGTCTCAGGATGGAGCGGTTGTCCTCATGGGATGATTTCTGCTGGGATTGCAAGCGGATAACCTCATTCTGCTCAGGAGAGAACCAGACCATAAGGAAAAGCAAGTGCTCCCCTCCCCAACACACCTAAAAATAAGCCAATGCCTCGAGGCGTTGGTGAGGATTTAAATTATCCATTTCAAGTAGCCCCAGAACCTCTGGACCCCTCTTATGTCCATGGAGGTTCTTTCTGATGTTTCTGAATTAAAAGGAGGATGTAGGCATGAGCAGGTGGGTGGTTCATCCTTTCTGGAGAATTGTGTATAATCAGTACGATTTGCTGCAATGGTGGCAATGTTCTATCTGTGCCATCCAGCACTGCAGCCACTAGCCACGCATGGGCACAGAGCACTTGCAATGTGGCTAGTCCCACTGAGGAACTCATTTTTTAATTTAATTTAAATTGATTTAAACTTAAATCGCCCCATGTGGCTGATGGTTATGGTAATGGACGGGCAGCTCCAGAGCAGGGGTTCTCAAACTCTAGCATGAATCAGAATCACCTGGGGGTTTGTGAAAACACAGCTATCTGGACCCCACACCAGAGGTTCTGATTCAGTATGTCTGCGTGAGGCCCACGAATGTGCATTTCTCGCAAGTTCCCAGGAGATGCTGCTGCTGCTGGTCCAGGGACTAGATTTGAGAACCCCTGGGCTAGAACAGTGTGTCCAAATGTAAAAGGCACGCACCTTTTGATGGGGCAATACCATCTCTAGGAGTCTGTCCCATGGAAACAATAGGACATGTGGGCAAGGTGGCCACTCAAGGCTGTCCCTTGTGCTATTATCTGTAATCTCTGTTAGGGACAACCTTCATGTCTACCGGTTGGGGATTGGTTAAGTAAACGATGATACATTTACATCATGGGGGGGAAAGGGTCTCAAATTAAAATATGGTTTAGGGCTTCCCTGGTGGCGCAGTAGCTGCCAATGCAGGGGACACGGGTTTGAGCCCTGGTCCCGGAAGATCCCACATGCCGCGGAGCAGCTAGGCCCGTGCGCTGAAAGTGCTGAGCCTGTGCTCTGGAGCCCGCGAGCCAAAACTACTGAGCCCATGTGCCACAACTACTGAAGCCCATGCGGCTAGAGCCCGTGCTCTGCAACAAGAGAAGCCACCGCAATGAGAAGCCCGCGCACCACAACGAAGACCCAATGCAGCCAAAAATAAATTAATTAATAAATTTTTTTAAATATATGGTTTAAATGCAGATTCCTGGCTTATTCTCAGAGAATCTAGGTTTGTAGGTATGGGATAGGGCCTGGGGAATCTGTTCTTTTAAGAAGCATTTTGTGATACTACCACAGAGCATCTAGGGTCTCCAGAAGCCACTAAAAAGCACATAGAAGATGTTGGGCAGTATCTATGATGAATTGTTGAAGAAAAAAGTTTATTAAACAGCATGAACTATCTAGTATACACCCAGTACTACAAATGGGCATCTAGGGGGGTGTGTGTGGGTATGTGTGTGTGCGTGCGTGCGGACACGTGCTTAAGTGCACACTGCCCTCATAAAGCAATGTCACCAAAATATTTATTGGCAGTATCTCTGAGTGGTGATATTTTGGGGACCTGTACTTTTTCCTTATATTTTTCTGAATTACATTTTCCCACAGGTATATCTACTTGCACATGGCCCCACATTCAGGAAACAGTGACATTGCAAAAGGAAGGGCTCCCCTCAGTCCCCACTGAGCACAGGGACCTCAGAGGAAAGAGTAATGAATTCCCAGAGGAGGTGACATCTGTCAGGACTAATGAGCGGTATTGCATCAGAAGAAAAGTGGGAGGGGCGGGGAATAGCATGAGGAAAGCCTCAGAGGAGGGAAATGCAGGGGGAAGCTGGGACTGGCAGCCGATGAGAGTGCCTTGGGGGTCGTGATGGGAGCTGAGCATGCAGGGGCAGGTTGAAGCCAAATTTTGAAGGGACTGGAGTGTCACGCTAAGGAGTTTAGACTCTCTCCTGTGCAGACAGTTCCAAAGGCTGGTTATGTGTGTTCTGCGGAGTAAGTAGCCCAGGGAGCCAATTAAGTTTGGGAAATTATGGATTCAACAAGGTAAATAGCTTCTTTACTGTAGGATTTGTCAGAGCCTTTATTATGCTCATATACATCAACTCTCTCCAAGATCAGTTTACCATCTCTCCTCAATTCTGTGAAGCTGTTGATTAACAGGGGTCAGCCAGCTTTTAAGGCAAAGGGCCAGATTGTCGATATTTTGGGCTTTGCAGCCCACATATGGTCTGTCTTGCATATTTTGTTTCCTCACAACCCTTTAAAAATGTGAAACCATTCTTAGCTCATGGACTGTACAAAAACAGGCCAAAGGGCATATCTGGCTGTGGCTATAGTTTACTGAACTCTGGATTATAAGACATACCATGGATTTTAAATGTCACTTATTGGGGGTGAGGGGACATGAACACATTAAGTGTATGTATCAACTGGAAGACAAATACTAATCTCAGGAAGGTTAAAATGTAGGGGGGAGAACACTGGGGGAATATAGTATTTCCTAAACTTTTTTGACTTGAAGCCCTTTTTTCTGCAGAGTATCTCAAGGAGTGTTCCAAGGAACCCGCTTTGGGGAAGGCTGCTGTGGGAGCAGGCAGGCCCCTGGCCTGGGAAAGAAGAGGTGCCCTGACCTGGATTCTCTCAGTCTTCTTGTGCATCATCTCCATGTCATTGTTGAGCTCTGTGACATACGTGAACCGAGCAAAGTTCTTCTCCTCCTTGGCCAGAAACTCCTCGATGAGCTGATTCAGGTTGCCATTCTTTATCAGCTTCAGCAGCCGGAGGTGAGCCACCTCATAGCTCTCAAAACTCTCACCCTTGTTCTTCTTCCCATGCTTCTTTGCCTTGAGAGCTAGAAAAGGAAGAACTGGCAACCATGAGTCTGAAAGGGAAGCCGCTCAGAGTAGTGCCCAGTGGACGGATGTGCTCCATAGCATTATCATTGCGCCCTGGGGAGCGGGTTAGACTTTCCCATGAGATGGAGTGGGAGCTTCCCTCCTTAGTCACTTCACAAATATCTAATTGATCGTCTACTATGTTCCAGACACTGTGCTGGGCTCTGTAGCTACAAAATCACTGCCCCACAGAGCTTTTATTGGAGGAATCAGCCACAAAGAGAAAAGAAAAAGAGATAGCCAAGTAAACAGAAAAAGAAATCCAATAATTACCACTGTGGCCCAGGCAATGGAGGAGATGTAGTAGGTGCTGTGATGGGGGAGCTGCGTGGCCAGGGAAGGAGGTGACATGAGCCGGATGAAGGCCAGGGAAGCCCTGTTGGCAGAGGGCCTTAAGCAGGCTCAGAGCTTGGCAGATTCAAGGCATTAGAACCAAGAAAGTTCTCCAAGCCTTGCTCCCCAGCCTGATGCCTGCAATAGCCCCACCTCTCCTGAATCCAGTCTTGTCTCTCTGATTTGGCCTCCACATGGCGATCGGAAGGATCTTTCTAGATCTTCCTAGGCACATCTGGCCACGTGACCCCTTTTCATGTGTGGCTCCCTACTGTCCCTGGGATGAAGCTGAAGTTTCTCGGCATCGTTTAAGATCTGATCCCCTCTACCCCTCAGTGCCTGGTCACTATCAGACTCAGTCACAAGTCTGCCTAAATCCTCTGATAGCTTCCCACCACACTTAGAATCAGCATGAGCTCCCTGTGCAGCCTATAAGGGCCTGTGTGGTCTGGCTCCTCCTCACCCCTCCATTTTAATCTCCTACCACTCTCCTGTTGGCATCAACTCACTCCAGCCATACTGGCCTCCTCTCTGTTCTAGAAATATGCCTACCTCACTCCCACCTCAGGGCCTTTGCACCTGCAATTCCTTCTTCCTGGGATGTGCTTCTCCCAGGCTTCCATGTGGCTGGTTCCCTCCTATCATTCAAGTCTCTGCCCAAACGGCACCTCCTCCAAGAGGCCCACCCTGACCACCCTAGATAAAGCAGCCCCTGGTTACTCTCTGTCAATTACCCTGTTTTGTTTTCTTCATCATGCTCATGGGTTCCCGAGAGATCAGATTAACTTTTGCGTTTGCCAATTTGTCATCTCCCCTGACAGAAGGTCAGCTCCAGGAGGACAGGACCTCTGTCTTATTCCCCACCGTCTCCCAACACGTAGCCCAGTTCCTGGCACATGGTCAGTCCTGCAGGACTGGCCTCTGCCTGTTTCTCCAGCTTTGCGTCTACACTCCAGTTAACACGTTCCTGCCTCTGGGCCTTTGTCTCTGCCTGGATTCCTCACCCTTGCACAACTGGATTCTTTTCATCCTTTAGATCACAGTCTGAACAGCCCTTCCTTGGCCATCCTATCCAAGAGAGGTCTCCCTGTTACTTTTCTATCTCAATCCCTTGTTTTCTTCCTTCAAAGGTTCTATTACAACCTGAAGTGTTTGTATTTGTCTATTTGCTTGTTTTTTCTGTGCCTCCATATCTAGAACATAAGCTCCGTGACATCAAGGACTAACACTGTCTTGATCACTGCTCTGTCTCTGGTCCCCAACATGGTGCCTGTTTCAGGATAGGTGATCATTAAAATTTGTTGGAAGACCAGGAATGCAATGGTTGGATGGGTGAAGGAAGGAGTCAACTGATCATAAAGAACTTACCCCTGCAGTGTCACAGGAACAGGAGGAACCTGGAGGCTGGGAGACCCAGCAGAAGCTGCTAGAGGAGATGTGATGAGAAAGATGACAAGGCTGAGGTAGTGAGAAGAGGAAGGATGGATGCACAAGTCAACTGGAGTGGCAGTGAATGGGAGAACTCCTGTTGACTGCACAGTTCAGGTCTTGGATGCCTAGTGGAATCTTGAGGCTGCTCAGTGGATTAGGAGAGAGAAGAGGATAGTAGTAGGACCTCAGGCTTTGCGGGGCAGACACACTTGGGATGGGGTCCTGGATCTGTTACTTACATTGCAGAGGACCTTGGCTATATCCATGTATCCACTCTCAGCTGCAGTGCCCTCATATGTCAACTGGGGGTGTTAATAATAATGTCTGCCTCTTGGAGATGTTGTGAAGGCTAAATGGAAGCCATGCATGCCAAGCATGGAGAATGGAAGCTGGCATGAGCCAGTGGCTCAGTAAATGGATGGATGGGTGGATGGAGGATGGAAGGATGGATGGATAGAGGATGGAAGGATGGATGGATGGCTGGATGGAGGATAGAAGGATGGATGGATGGGTGGACGGAAGATGGATGGGTGGATGGATGGATGGATAGATGGAGGATGGAAGGATGGATGGATGGATGGATGGATGGACAGAAGGTCCAAAAGGTGGTTTTTGCAATGTTAGAGAGTGAGAGATGGGATTTCTCAGAAAAACACTTCCAGCCATACAGTTGCAAATAAGGCAGGAAGGGACAGAAGGGGCTGAAAGAAAAAAAAAGCAAATGCAGCTGCACAGGGGGCTCTCCCTTCAATCTGTTGAGGAGAGAGTTAACATAGCAGACCTGAGACTGCTCTCCTTAGAAAGGCCTGCTTGCAAGGTTGGCCCTTGGCCTTCATCTGGGAACTTAAATGGTGAACAGCTCCCTACACTGATATAAAACTTTCCTAGATGGTAAGTGTGGCTACTGAGCCCAGACTGTACGGACAGTGTGCTTTATGCCGAACACCTGCCTTCCTGCTGGGAAGCTGGAATTTTGGTATGTGCTGGGGAGAGGGTGCCTACTTGACCAGCCTCCAGTAAGAATCTTGGGCACCGAGTCTCTAATGAGCTCCCCAAGCAGACGACTCTTCACATGTGTTGTCACAATTAGATGCTGGAGGAATTAAGCATGCCCTGTGTGACTCCACTGGGAGAAGATCCTGGAAACTTGTGCCTGGTTTCCTCTGGACTTCGCCCCACGCACCTTTTCTCTTTGCTGATTTTTCTTTGTGTCCCTACGTCATAGCCATGTTTGCTGAGTCTTGTGAGTCCTCTTTGAGAATCACCCAGCCTGGGGGTGGTCTTGGGGACCTCTGACACACAAGCTCCTCCTCTAAACAATGGAAGGAGAGCCACAGGGTGAGGACGTATCCTACAGGTTAGGGGTGGCAGATAAAACCCAAGGCATCCAGTTAAATTTGAATCTCAGACAAACAATATATATTTGTTTCCTTTGGCCACACTGCACAGCATGCAGGATCTTAGTTCCCCAACCAGGGGTCGAACCCCTGCCCCCTGCAGTGGAAGCACAGAGTCTTAACCATGGGACCACCAGGGTAGTCCTGAGACAAATGATATATTTTTAACAGTATAAATATGTCCCAATTGTAGATAAACCACAAGTAATTTTTTAGTATAAGTATGTCTCAAATACTGCATGAGACGAAAATTTTATTCATTGTTTATGTGAAATTTAAATTTAACGGCATCTTGTACTTTTATTTGCTAAATTTGGCAAACCTACTACAAGGAGACCCAGGCACCTTCAGTTGAGAGAGAGAGAGAGAGAGAAAAGAGGACACCTGGAAAGCGTTACCTTCTTCCTTTTTGGACTGCTCCTCGAACTCAAGACGATCATGCAGCTTGATGAGTAGGAAGGATTTGAGCTTGGTTTCATGATCATAGAGACGCTCCAACTCTCCGATCTCCAGGTTGTACCGAGAGATGTCCTTCTGCTGGCGGTCCCTCATGGCAGCCATTCGAGCCATGGCTTCCAGCCTGGGCGAGGGGGGCACAACAGAGTCTGAGTGTCCGGAGGCGCCTTCCTTCTCCTCCCCTCTCCCTACCAGTCCAGACAGACTTCCTGCCTGGTCAACAACCATCACTCCTTTTAATCATGGAGGTTTCTGGGAGTAGAGGAACAACTTTCCTCACCTGAATGACAGCAGTTGACAGCTCTAGACCACCCTCAGGAAATGATTTTCTATCATCATCATCATCACCACCGTCATCATGATCATCATCACCATCAGCAACATCATCACCACCATCATGATCTTCACCACCATCACCACCACCACCACCATCAGCATCATCATCACCATCAGCAGTATCACCACCATCAGCATCATCACACATCACCATTATCACTATTACCGTCATCATCACCACTTGTCAAGTACTATGCCCAGCCACTCGCTTATATACACATATTTAATCCTCACTACCACCCGAAGAGGTCCTCCAACAATGTAGTAGAGATGGAGCCAGGGTTCAAACCCAGAGCTCTCTGACTCCAAAATCTGCACTCTTCACCACTAAACTGCATGCCTTTTGCCCCTCTAGGTGTGAAGCTGGGAGACAGCCCAGACTGAGAGGGACCCCTAGGACTAGAGGCAGGGACACCTGGGGGAGATGGTACAGCATAGGGGTTTGAATCTCAACTCCACCACATCTGCCATTTATCTGGATCTCAGGTAAGTATTTTGGCATCTCTAAACCTCCATTTTCTGGTCTGTAAAATGGGGATAATAACTCCTAGGGCTGTTGTGAAGGTTGAAATACTACCCAGAGCATCTAGCATCATGCTTGGCCTACACACAATCAGCACTCAGAGTTATTATGATGATGATTTCAGGTTCCTCAACACATAAGCACAGGGGGTAGAGGTGGCCCAGAGTAGGAAGCTCAGCAGGGGGCTGACACATCTTGGCCCCCAGGGTCTCTCCCCCAGCCCACCTCTGCTCATAAGCCTGCGCAGACTGCTCGATGGCCACATTCATTGTTTTCTTCTGCATCAACAAGCGCCGATGAATCTGCTCGTAGACGTTGTCATAAGCAGCCTTCTCATACCGTAGGTCCTCAATCTCTTTCCGGAGCTTCGCATTGGTGGTCAGCATCTTGTCAAAGTGTACAGTGACCTGCGAGGAGGGCTCTGCTTCAAAATAAGGCTCACTCCTGGGGCATGAGACAAGCTTCCAGAAGGCAGCCAGAGGGTTGAAGGGTCTTCCCCTCACCTCCCACCCCAGGCCCACAGAACAATGGTTGGAGTGCTGCCTGGCTTGTGTGCACACCATTGTTCACCTTCTCCCGACTCAACCAATGAGATGAGTAGGTTCTGCTAACGGCTTCACAGACATCATTCTTCCCTCTTAGCAAAGGGAGACAGAGTGGTTTGCAGAGTTTGTGTTTTTTTTGTTGTTTTTTGGTCACGTTGCAGCACGTGGGATCTTAGTTCCCCGACCAGGGATAGAATCCGTGCCCCCTGCAGTGGAAGCATGGAATCCTAACCACTGGACCACCAGGGAATTCCCCCAGAGAACACCTTACGTACGAGATGCAAACGGGTTTCCAAAACGTGGATCTGTTTTTGCAGTTTCTGGGGGTTATTGGCCTCCTGTATTTTTGAGAAGATCTGTCTTTGGTTTATAATTTTTTTTTCCATCTGAACGATCTGAAAAGAAAAAGAGAGAGAGAGAGAGAAAACCCAGCTCTGTTAACATCTGTATGGGTACAAATGGGACAGTTCACTAACTCAAGTGTGGTAAAACAAAAACTGCAATGTTCTTTCTTTTCCTATGAATGGAATTTTAATTCTCTCTTGGGTGTGTGCTCACTCAACTTAACCTTAGCCAGTTTGGGGCAAAATGAGGCAACTTAGGGTTTTTACTCTCACCCGTGCATGTAAATTTCACTCACCTGTGGGCGAAAATTTCACCTGACCCTAAAGCCACGGTTTCCAGAAGAAATGGCATTATTCCCCCAAGAAGCCTTCTGTAACCTTTGTTTTTTGTTTTGTTTTGTTTTGTTTTTTGCTCTTGCAATGATGAGGATGCTAGTGGCACTTAATGGCAGGTCATGAGATGTCACATACCCTGCAACATGTAAGACAGCACCAAACATCCAAGAATTGTCCCCCATCCCTTTTGACTTTCCAGTGCCCCTCTGGATGTTAGGCAGGTGAAGAACCTCTCTATAATTTTCTGTACCTAGAATCAAACTGTCTTTTACATATACACACACAGTATTTTTCATTAGGTTTTAATAGACACTTAATTATCCAGGAATGTAGTCACTGTATAAATCAAGAGAATGTTCGTTGATTTGTTTGGAACTTTACCAAGAGTTGGCCGCCATTTTGGAAATCATGACACCAGCACAACCTGGATCATCATCTTTGAGTTGTGGATCCAACAAGCCCAAACCAGTCTGCAGTGTGGAATCTTCAGTGATTCTGCATATCAATAACACTGGCCTCTGACTACATCTTTTAGACCAGGAGTCTGCAAACTAAGGCCCTGGGCCAAATCTGCCCCACTGCCTGTTTTTTGTTTGTTTGTTTGTTTGTTTTAATATTTATTTATTTATTTTGGCTACACTGGGTCTTACTTGCGGCACGCAGGATCTTCATCGCGGCATGCAAGATCCTTCTTTTTTTTTTTTTTTTTTAGCTGCAGCATGTAGACTCCTAGGTGCGGCATGCATGCGGGATCTAGTTCCTCGACCAGGGATCGAACCTGGGCCCCCTGCATTGGGAGCGCAGAGTCTTACCCACTGGACCACCAGGGAAGCCCCCCACTGCCTGTTTTCATAAATAAAGTTTTATTGGCACACAGCCATGCCCATTCTTTGCATTGTCTATGGCTGCTTTCATACTATGAAGGCAGAGTGGAGTAGTGTGGCCCACAAAGCCAAAATATTTACTATCAGGGCCTCTGCGGAGCAATTTGCTGGCCCCGGTCTCGATAAGTCAGGCCAAAACATGCATGTATCGAAATACATATAATTTTAGTATAAGTAGCTTTCCTTTATTTTTCCTTTGTATTATAGTTATGGCATCATATTGATTTAAAAGAAGAAGGATAAAGGATTACATCACCTATGAATTTCACTTCAGGATTGTAAAGGAGGTATTACCAAATATTTGCTGTTAAAAAGGGGCATTGGCAGTTGAGTGACTCATAATTTCAAGTGTCAACAACTAAAAATGATTACGTTCAATTAGGTTCAGGTCTTGTTAAAAACATGTTTTCCTTGGGAATTCCCTGGTTGTCCAACGGTTAGGACTCCTCGCTTTCACTGCTGAGGGCCTGGGTTCAATCCCTGGTGGAGGAACTAAGATCCCACAAGCCGTGCAGTGTGGCCAAAAAAGAAAAAATAAAATAAAAAGTGAAGCATTTTAAAAAACATATGCTTTCCTCAGAAGAATGTACTCTCTCTGCCTTTATGGGCACAGATCTCAGCAGCCTCCCTTCAGGGGCAGCAGCTTGTATCAATTAGGAACATATGCAACTACAAATTACAGAAAGCCCAACTAACAGTGGTTTAAACAAATTATGGTTTATCTTCTTCTCATAATACACTGCTGGCTTAAGTTCAGTAACTCAAGGAGGTAAAAACAAGATCTCTGTAATTCACCTGGCTTCTCCCTCAAAAGATGGCTGCCATTACACCAGCCTTCACACTTCACACTTATGTTCCAGGGAGGAAAGTAGAGGAAGCAATATGGATGAAAGGTACGACCTATATCTGGAAAGCAAAACTTTCCCAGACACCCCTAACAGATGTCCCCTTACATTTCATTGTCTACCTTTAGGTGCAAGGGAAGATGGGGAATGTAGCTTTTTAGCTGGGCACATGCTCACCCTGAATAAAGTCAGGAATCCGTTAGAGAGGAAAACATAAAGAATGGGTAAACAGCTGGCAGTGTCACCCACAACACTATGTAGTTACAGTTGCTTCAAGGAAATTCAGGCCCACTATTGCCAGATCTTCCAGTTTTTTAAAAGAGAAGCCAGATATCTGAATTTTTACATGAAATCGCCTGATTTTTAACATGTTAGGCCAAAGCCTTCATGTTGTCAGGCTCAGCCTGTTCTGAAGGCCACTGGTCTACTCATACATTTAGGGTCATGGAAGAACCACAGAAAAGTGATGAAAGATGGTTTTTAGGCAGCAAGAGATGCTTAACAGAAGACAGAAGAATGTTCCAGAACCAGGAGGCTGGCAGAGGTGACAACAGCCAGAACTGTACTGTGGTGGACATGGTGGGTGGTTGACCCGTCATGGGTGTTCTGGGGAAGCATACCCGTCCCACCCCAGAAGACTGATCCAAGCCAAGCATGGTAACTCTAATCACTCTTCCTATGATTTATTTATTCAGGGATGGGCAAGACTAGACCAGTTGGAGCCTCTGGCTGTCTGGTAGGGAAGCATCTGGAAAAAGTTTCCTCATTCCTAAGAGAGTCATAGGAAGAAATGGTCTGTCTTCTCCTGAAGGTATGGTTCTTATGGAATTATGGATGTGGTGCCTGGAACTGCTGCTGCTGTCTTGCCCCCAAAGGACAAAGACAAATACCTTGATAACCTAATTGAGCTGCTCAATCAACCAACCCTGAAGCTTGCATTATCTTTATACTTCCTGTTATATGAGATAAAAACATTTTCTTATTGCCAGTAATCTACTTAGGGAAGGTGGGCTCTGCCCCCAGACCCAAGGGATAAATCATCATGGGTCTAAACTAGGTGTTGGGAAACTTTCTTAAAGGGCTAAATAGTAAATATTTTAGGTTTCAAGGACCAAGAGATTAGTATATAGGTACTCACATAACTTTAAAAAGTAAACATTTAAGATGTAAAAACCATTCTTTGCCGGAGGGCCATAAACAAACAGACCAGACTTGGTGCTTGCACTGTAATCTGCTGCCCCTGGTTTACCCCAAAGCAATTACAGAAATTCCATTTCCCTTTGCCCGTGATTGGCCAAGGAATGGGCATATACCCTAGCCCTGGCCAATCAGAGAAAATCTGCTGGAGGAATTTTGTAAAATATTCTCCCTCTCATAAGAAGAGAATATCATGTACGAAAACTTCCCATCCTTTCTTCATATTTTTGAATGCAATTATATGAGACATTATACTAGCTAAGCTTTGGCAGCCATCTTGTGACCATGAGGGGAAGGCTGGTCAAGAGAGTCATAGAGAAAAAGAAGAACCCATCATTGTAGAGCTGCTAAACCATCCCTGGGATGGTCTATTTCTAGTCAGACATCATATTAAGTGAGAAAAACAAACCTCTGTTCTCCCAGTTGCTTCCAGTCAGGAATTCTATTATCAATACTTGCAGCCCAACACATTCTCAAGCAAAAGATCAGGCATCAAGGGAACCATTGGGTCTCACACAAAACTGGTAAGGTATATGAATGCTGTTTATGATTGATATTAGCCAGGCTTTGGACGTTAGCTGGAACACACACACACACTCCTCCACAAACTCCCTCACAGCAAAAACAAATTACTTCATCAGTACTGACAAAGTCAGATTCAAGTCAAGTCAGGTTCCTATTCTACTCTGTTCTCCTCTCCTGTTCTATGCACAAGGCAGCATCCTCAACACAAACCCCCTCCAGCTCTCTTATGAAATAAAACAAATGACTTGTTTTGATATATGGGAGGGCAGCATCCTCCCCCATATATTAGGTGTGGCATCACATGTTCTGAAAGGATGCCTGCCCCAGCCTGAGTTGACCCCCAGAGTCCTAGGGCTCCACCTCCTTGCCAAAGGAAGCTGTGGCATCAGCTCTTGTGATTAAATTCAGAGCTGTATTCCCTTTGGCACCTTTATGTCAGACACTGCTTTTGTGATGCTGAAAGTAATTAGGCTTCAGCCCAATGGGAGACATTATCCAAGGCTGTGGCTGATGGGGAAATACGTTGCCTACGCTAGATGCTCAGCAGGAAGGCATCAGCTTATTAATTATTTTGTGAGGCTAAGCAGGGCCCAGTGATATCCTCACCTCCAGTGACCCCTTGAAAGGACAAAGCTCTGAGCATTGTGTGGTGGACACAGCAGGAGGGGATTCTGGGAGCTGCCCGCGCTGAGATGGAATTAGACCAAGAGGGTTTTTGTGTTGGGCAGTGAGTGCCGTACTCTTTGGAGGATTCCAAAACTAGGTTGCCTTTTCTAATGTTTCTGAGGATCCACAACCCCATTTTTCTTCTTCACTTTTATTGCCTCCTTTCTCATACATTCATATGTTTGTTCATTCATTCATTCACTCATTCATCAGTTTTATTAAGCCCCTGCTTGGTGCCAGACAACAGGGGTATGATGGTAACCAAGACAGAGTGGTCCCTGCCCTCAGGGAACCTACAATCTAGGACTGGAAACAAGCCAGGAAGCACGATGAGCCCTAGGAGAGGGGAGATAGACGGTAATTTGCACACACACAGTAGGGGCATGTAGCAGAGAAAGATGAGGGGACAACTATCTTGCAGAAACAGCATTTGAGCTAAGACGCAAAGGAATAATAAGACTCCCCCAAGCAGAGAGGACGGGGAACAGCACTCCAGGCAGAGGGAACAGCATGTGCAAAGGTCTGGAGGTGAGAGACAGCACTGTGGATCCATGAAGGCAGCCAGTGTGGATGGAGCACAGAGGAGAAGGAGGCAGGAGAGAAGGTGGAAGAGGCAGGAGGGGCTGAGGCAGCAGAGCCGGCAAATTACACCAGGGACTTGGGCCCTTATCACAGCAAGAGTCGGAAATTAGTGAAGAGTTTGAAGCAGAGGAAAGGTGTAATGAGATTTCCAGATTCATTCAGTCAGTAAATATTTATTGAGGACCTGCTAGGTGCTGGACACTGGGATAGGAACAGGGGGTACAGTAGGGAACAAAACAGACTCACGCAGGTGACAGGTTAGGGAGACATTAGACAACACCCATATTAAGGCATAATTACCACTGTGAAAGGTACTGTGAAGGAGGTGCCATGGGGTGACATGAAAGAGGATAAGGGGGTGTGCTGGGATCTTCTATTTGCCCCCCGAGATCCACTCTCCACCCTGCTCTGTGCCCCAGGAAGCTAACCGGGAAGGGTCCACAATGGCTCCCTTGTAGTTGGGGTCAGAGGTGAGAAGAAAGAGAGGTTGCGGTATTTACTCCAGGTTCCAGAATGCCCTACTCCTCCGAGTACCCTACAGAGTGTACTATTTGTTCCTGGCCAGGAAACTAATACCAGGGGGATATACTTTAAACCAGAGAGAGGGCATAGAGAAGGCCTCCCTGAGAAAGTCACCTTTATGCTGAGACATAAAGATAAGCAACTAGGGTAAGGCAGTGTGGGGAGCATGTGCAAAGGCCCTGAGGTGAGAAAAGGCTCAGCATTATTTGAAAGAAAAAAAAAGGTCTTTTGCAGCTGGAGTGTGAAGAGTTAAGGAAGGAATGACATGGGATGAGCCTAGAGGGGTAGGCAGGGTCTTTCAAAAGATAGTAAGGGTTTAACGCTGTACAGCAAATGTCTCTAGCTCTTTGCTTTCTGGATCCATGAGGGTTGCACTTCCTAGGCCCTTTTGTGAATGGGTAGAGTTGACTATTTTGGGTGTGGGTATGGGTATTTGGGGTATTTACGGGTTTGGTAGACTATCTTGAGCCAATGAGTCATGAGCAGAAGTGACACATGTTACTGGAGCATTCAACTGCCAGTGTGAGACCCTCAGGACTCACTTTTTTCTACCACAATACCTGGCAATGTTCAAGATGGGGGCTATCCCGTCAGCCTGGCCCCAGGATGAGAGGATATAAGAGCCCCTAGCCAATCCACGATAGACATAAACCATGAATGGGAAAGAAACCTTTGTTGTTTTAAACCACTGAGTTGGGGAGAGGGAATTTTGTCACTGCAGCATAACCTAACCTCTCCTGACTGATACAGTAAGGATTGGGGCATTTATTCTTACTGTAATGGGGAGGCACTGGAGACCACAGTGGGGAAATGGATCAATAGAGCTGAGAGATCAGGGATTACAATGGTGGTGGAGACAGTGACCACAGTCATGTTTAGAAAAGCCAACGGTGGGGGTATGGTGGGGTGTATACCTCCCGCACTCCTTCCTCTTGCTCGGTGTTCTGGTTAACCCTTTAAGAGAAAGACCACACCTTCTCATCCAGTTCAGCCAACAGCACTTTCATCGATTTAATCAGGGCCTCGTAGTCCTCCTTGGTTTGCAGCAGGAAACGCAGCTCCATGTAGTTTTTCTCATTCAGATCCAAGTTCCTGGACGACTTGATGAGATTCAAAAGCAGGGTGATCTCCTCCTGCTCCTCCTGCAGGGTCTTGATTTCCTTGCTGTTGGGAGAGCAGCATGTGATTAACCCTGAACCCCTGAGTTTGCCTGGATCAGACACTCCAGACCCCTTGGTCCTGAAAGGAGACTCAGAGGGGTACTTCCCACCCCAGCAAGTGGAAGAGACTCACCCAAGGTCTCCAACCCAGGTCCAGAACTCAGATGTCCTTTGACCCAGTTCACTGCAACTTCCACTGCTCCGCCCTTCTCTGAGCGGCATTTTTTTTTTCTCCTCAGAACAATTTGCAGCTGTGCCTGTCAAAACCCATTACCTAGACATGGTGAGAGCCCCCAAGTTCTCTTTTGCCAGCAGCTCACTGGCATCTGTCTGATTTTGCAGACTTTCTGTTCCGGCTTTACAGCCAATTATCTCTGGTAATAAGAGGCAAACCCATCAGGCAGGATCTTTCAATTGTGCATCAACACAGAGCTGCACAGGAACCTCTAACCCGCACCAACTTTTCTACTCGGGGGCTACTGATTTATGAAATTGGCTGACGTGAGTCTCCTCTTCCTCTGTCTACTCTGGAGAAGAGAGGGTGTCGGGGACGTGAGCAACCAGGGGTTTCTAAAAGAGAAAAGAAGACTCCGGCGACTGCACAGCAACTGAGCGACAGGAAATGGTACAGAGGCCGAGTTTCTGGCAAAGTCTGGGCAGCCTATTCCTGCTGCTCAGTGCGATTTGCAGACTAGCTGCCTCAACGCCCTTTGGAAGCTTGGAGAAATGCAGCAGCTCAGGTCTCAATCCAGGACCTACTGAATCAGAATCTGCTTTGTAACAAGATCCTCAAGTGAACTGTACGCACTTTAAAGTTTTGGAAGCGCCACTCTAGAACAGCAAAGAATGTTCAAGGGCGGGGTCTGCAAAGCTTTTCTATAAAGGGCCAAAGAGTAAATACTTTAGGTTTTGCAGGCCAGAGGGTCTCTATTGCAACTACTCAACAAAGCAATCATAGGCAACACAAAAATGAAGAGGCATGGCTGTGTGCCAATAAAACTTTATTTACAAAAACAGGCAGCCACTCAGACTTGGCCCATTGGCCACCGTTTGCTGACTGATGTTCTAAAGCAGCGCTGTCCAGTAGACCATTCTGCAGTGATGCAAACGTTCTCTAGCTGCGCTGTCCGACAGCAACCATCAGGCACGTGTGGCTATTGAGCACTTGAAACGTGGCTGGTACAACTGAAGAACTGAATTTCTAATTTTATTTATTTTAATTAATTGCAAATGTAAATAGCCACATGTTGCTAACGACCACTGGAGTGCACGCCCAGTTCTAGAGCATCTTGTCTTCTAAACCTGGCCCTTGGGACTTTTCTCCCCCTAAGCCCCTCTTGGGAGGGGTCTTTGCTAAGGTGCAGAGAAAAGAGAGAGAGAGAGCAGGATAGTAAGTCAGAGTTAGGCTTTCGGGGGTGTGGTGAGGTCGGAAAAGCAAAAGGAAGGTTTGTCTGTCTTTAGGCAGGGCTGGGACTGCAGTGAGGGGAGTGAGGTGCCCCAAAATTTAAGGAGGTCTTCATTTTCAGGGTGGTATAGGTGCAGGGTCTGCGCTGGGGAAAAGCACCTCCTTAAATATTACACCCTAAGCACCTCACTCACCTCACCCCAGTTCTCTTCCTATTTATGGGTGTTTATCTCCACTCTTCCACTCTCCTCCCCTTCAGTTCCACCATAGTGAAACCAGATAAATGGATCGGGGTAGAGTGAGATGCAGAAGGGTAAGTAAGATTCAAGAAAAACCGAAGCCACACCAAGAAGTAGGCATTTCCTGATGCCCACCAAGGGTAGGCTGTGAATCAGGGTCACCAGCACAGATGTGCAGGTTGTGGACTGCACAGCCCAAGGGAGCACCATCTGCTTGAAAACATATCATTGATTTGTTGATTTACTACACTTTTCTGAGAGACACTTTGTCTTGTTTTAACAAAATCCCTACAAAATGACAATGTTTCCGACAGATGGCAGTAAAGGGTCTTTGAGAAAGGGTGCCTTTTTCTAATTCACGTAGTGAGTAGTGATCCCATATGGACTTGCAGTGGCTCTGAGTGAACCAATCCATGGAAAATCTAAAGAACCCCTTTTCCCTATCCTCTGAACTTCACACATCATCTAACAGTAAAATTTTCTTTCTAACAATAGGCAGTTACTGCCTGTATAAACATTATGGATGTGTTTAAGGAATCACATTTCTTTGGACGGAATCTAAGAATGCTTGTTTAATGTTTGTTTATTCAACCTCAGGGAACACCTTTCTGTTGCCCAAAGAAACTATACACACCATCATTTCTAGGGCAACTCAATTTCAAATATTCAGACCTGCAGATCCCATGATGATGCACAAGCAGGAAATGTCCTCTGGGGTATCCACCGACTGGTGATTTCCCCTTCTCTGGGAACTCCCCACCTTCACTGCTAGAACCGCTGGGGATACCCATAGCTATTTTTTGTCCTATGACTCAACCACCCCCGGCCACAGCTGACTGGGCCAGAAGTAGACACCAGACCCAAGCTAAGCCAATCAGATTCTCCCTCTCCTGGGAATTTTGGGATTGGAATTGACTAAGGACAGTCTCTCTGTGTGGCCTTTGGTCGCTCAAGAATTGGAGGCAGCCATCTCCCACCAGCCACGGCTGAGATTCAGAGAGGAAAGAACAAAACCCATATGTTGAAAGAAACAGGAACCAGAATCGCTTTCTTGTTTGGGTCCTTCCCTGAGACATGGGTGCCCTGCTCCCCTTGGAGTCCCTGAGACACCCTAAACTCTGAGAATAAATCTCCTCTCCCCACTGAAGCTATCCCAAGTGGGTCCCTGCCCCAGAGGCCCCATCAGAAGGCAAGCCCCATGAAACCAAACCCAAAATTTTCCCCAAGTTCACTCAGTACAGAACTCTGAGCATCACTTACTGCTGGTTTGTGATCTTCTGCTGGGAGCAGAAGTTAAAGGACTTCCGACTGCCCACCATCTTCTGGAATTGCTGCCTCAGCTTCCGAAGCTCTGCCTCGGCCAGCTGCTCTTTGGTCTTCTCCGAAGGTTTCTGGGAATTTTCAGGGTCTTTTCTTCTGTGCTTCTTCTGAGTGAGACAGGGTGAGTGTTAAGCAACAGGTTGGGTGACTAGAAAAGCCCACATTTCAGCTTAAGGATGGAGGGCAAGAAGAGTGCTTGGGGCAGGGCTGGAGTAGGAAGACCATCCTTGGGTGATGTCAACTGCTTAGGTGTTACATGGAAAACCCACCCTGGGTTGCCTGGGTGGAGAGGAAGCTGCCCTCATTATTGTATACTGAAGAGGTGGCCTTGCTGTGTGACCTTGGGTGAGTCACTTAACATCTCTGAGTCTCCAGTCTCTCATCTATAAAATGGGTGCACATAGATTTGTTGTCAGGATTAGATGAGTTAATACGTGTACAGAGGACCGCACAATGCCTGACCCCACAGTAAGCCCTCTGTATGTAGGAGCTACTGTTACCCACCGTCAGCATCTTGAAGGAATTGTGCTTTCCCTCTGCTCAGACACTGTATCCAGGGAGGTCAAAGCCAGCAAGTGCTCCTTTCTATCTCTGCGATACCCTGTCCACAGTGGCGAAAGGAAGAGAACTTGTGAGTCACCCCTGCTGGTGGTTCAGGACCCGGCAGCACCCTCTCCCTTCCCCACCCCCTGCAGACCTTCCTCCTCCCACAGCTTGGCACATGAGGAGGACACGGCAGATGGCTGCCCGGGTGTGAGAAGAGGCTTTTTTTTTTTTTAAAGCAATGTTTGCCTGAAACCTGTTCCTCTCATGATTTATTATTAGGAGCCAGGCAGATGGTTCTGGCATGTCTGTTGCCCTCTTGCTCCTTGTGTTCCCAAAGAAGAGGGGCAAGATGGCATCAGGGCAGTGTGTCCTCTGATGGGGTTACATCGAAATTCGCCCAGCTTCATCTGTGGGGACACCCCCCCCTTTTAAAGCAGGAGCCAGTAGTACTGAGAGACATTAGGTATTCAAAGAAGGGGAAAATGCTAACCCTATGAGCCCTATGGGGCTGTAAGATCCACTGCACCCCAACTCCCAGGCTTTAGGAGCTAGATTGTTAGACAAGAAACTTCTAGCTTTGCCACCCACTGAGGGGTCCTACAGTGCAGTGGTTTAAAGCATTGCTGTGTCAACCATCAGATCTCAACAAAAATTCCTCCTTGGCCACTTGTAACTTTGAGCAAGTCATTTCAGTTCCCTGGGCCTTGGTTTCCTCATCTGGAAAATAGGAGAAATTCTAGAAGCCACTTCACAGGTTGTTCAGCATGTAAGGCACTAAGCCTGGCACAAGGTAAGTCCTCAGTAAACAGTGGCTGTTATGATGTGGTGCGATATGGGTCTTTTCATAGGATGAAGGTTCAGCATAAAAAACATTTATGTGGGCTTATGGGGCATCCAGCATTCCTCTGTCTCCTGGTAGCAATACCTGGAATTTCCGGTAGGAAGCTACTCCCTCCCTTACTCCTGGTCATTTTTTACGCCCCTGAGGTTGACCCCACTCCATCAGCTTCTGGACTGGAACCTATGACTCTGGATGGGTCAATCAGAGTGCCAGATCCCTGGCCAATCTGCATAATCCAAGCCCCCTGGCCTGAGTGATCAGTTCAGGAATGGGCACATGACCTTGGCTAGTCCAAGCAGAGTGAATAGTGGAATTTAAGCTTGCACACACAGGAAGAGAGAAACTCTGTTTCCTGCTGCACTTTAACCTATGTGAATGAGGTTGGGAGTGGCTGGCAGCCATCTTGCCTCTTCAGGGAGCCTGAGAATAAAGCTATCACTGAGGACAGAAGACAAAATCAAGAGAAATTGAACCGTAGGGGAATCATCTGAGCCCCTGGATATAGCCAAGCCTGAAGATACCTCTGGGTCATGTCCAATTATATGAAGCAACATATTCTCCTAAAGCAATCCAAGATGAGTTTTCTATCGCTTGCAACCAAATGAGTTCTCATGCCTGAAGTACCTAGATCTCTTTAACATACAAACTAAGCCCCTATTATGTGCTAAACATTGTAGGGAATTCAGGGATAAGTTAACCTCCAAGGTGGTATGAACCCTGCCCAGGGTAAAATAGTGGAAAAGGCTGCGCAAAGGAGATGATTTTCAATTTGGGTTTTGAAGGATTAATAGGAGTTCACCATGCAGAGAAGAAAAGTAGGGAAGGAATTTGGGGTAAAGAGAACTGCCTGGGCAAAGGCTGAGAAGCGAGTGAATAAAAAGAGTGTTCAGAGACTGATGTGTGGTCTAGTGTAGGGGGCAGTACCCACTGGGAAGTGACTGGCCAAGAGGTCTGGAAAAGCCAAGATATTCCTTAAAAGCAGGGATGTAAGAAGATCAGCCTGTAAGAGACGAGTTAATTGCCTCCCAACAGTCACTTCTCCTTCATGAAGAGTTGTTGCTAAGGTAGTTGCCTGGCCAGGGGTTACACTTCCCAGCTCCTCCTGAATCCAGGCAGAGCTACGAATTCTCACCCATGGGATGTGAGCAGAGAGGTGTGTCACTTCCAGACCATGACTTTTTAAGAAGTGGATGTGACATTTCCATCCTCTCTTCCCTATCTGACATCTATGCGAGGCGCAGCCATAGATGGGCAGAGCCACAAGACAGGTCTCTTAAATCAACTGGTGGAAGAAGTCACCTGCCAACCACGAACATCCTCATTGGACTGTTACAAAAAAGAGAAATTAATTTCTGTTGTGTTAAGTCAATGAAATGAGGGGGCATCTTTGCTACAGCAGCTAGTATGACTCTAAGAACACTCTGACTTCTTCCTTCCTAACAGGACTCTGAGCTTGTCCCTCCTCAATCTGCCCAGTTCCAGAGGATGAATCATGATTGGTTCCCACTAATCATAGTAACCCATTTCCCTTTGTCAATGATTGGTTGAAAGATGAACATGTGACTCAGATCTAGCCAATGAGACATAAGGAGATGTCTGTTCCTATTCCTTTGTGATAAAAAGAGCTTGTCCATGTTCCCCTCTCTTTTGCTTTTGGAAATTATTGTGAAGGTTATAATGGTTGGTGCTGGAGCAACCATCCTGTGACCAGGAGGAGAAATATCACTGTCACACTAAAGAGAACAAAGAAGAAATATGGGGGAAAATTTAGGGCCTCACTGACACTGTTTGCCACTGCCCCATCCTTGGAACCGCCTACCCTAGGCTTCTTGTTAAGTGAAATAACTAAGTGTCACTATTGTTTAAGGCACCCTTATCAAGTATTTTGTTCATTGCAGCCTAGATCATTCCTGCCCTACATGATCCACTATCTTGAAAATGATTCTCAAGCTGCTGGGTGATAAGAATATAGTGGCTGAGACTGTAAGACCTCTGGCGTTTCCCTAATATGTTCTAGAGGGTTTCTAGAGGGTTTGAGGACTAACTGATTTTTGGTAAATCATATTTGAAGGAAAATATCTAATGTTGGAAAATTCCCACAGGCAGGGAAGTGGAATAAAGACTATGGTTCCATAGCTTGATTATTTCTGGAAGAGCCCTCAAGGTACGGGTAGAGGCTATAGCAGGATTTATTAGACTGATAAGGTTTGGGCAAAGGATACTCACTTTAGGAACTCTTTCAATTCTAGAATTTTGTGCAGCTCTGATTTCATATGGTGCAGGAGCTTTTCTATGTTTAAGGGCTCTTTTGATCCTAAGTGGATCTGTAATGCACCCTTCTAAAAGCATGAAATAAAGTATACTTGAAATTCACTGACAATGTGATTTCTCTCTCTGATCCTCAGTCTCCTCATCTATAGAATGGGGATACTCACCCCCACACTCAGCATAAAATAATGTATATAAAGCTCTTAGCGCAGTGCCTAGCACATAACAGGTGTTTGATGAATGTAACTTGTCTGTGAATCAGGATTTTCAAGTATCAGTTTATCTTGCCCTTGAGTTAACTGGTTGTGTGGTGTGTTTTTCCCCAGGAGCTGGAGGCTCCATCAACTCCTACCTTTTCGCTGATACATACACACACCCAGAACCAGGCTCCCCCTGGGATACCGGCTTTTCTCTGGCTTCCAGACACCAACACAAGCCTTTCCCTTTCTGTGCTCTGTGGGCTGGACCCACTCTGTTCCCTGGGAACAGATCGACCCCCATTCTCACAGCTGGGCCTTCAGAGAGCACCTGCAGGGTGTCCTGGGCCCTGGTACACCACCCTCTTAGTCAGGGGTCTCAAACTTGAGGCCCACAGGGCAAATTCAACCTGCCTTCAGTTCTTTTTAGCAGGCAGTGTTTTAAGATGTGAATATGGGTCATGCACTCACACTACTGGCTGCAGGCTTCATTCCTCCTCATTGCCTAACTCCTCTTCCCCCCAATTCCCACATTTCCTGTAACTGCCTGGAGCCAGCAGGAATTTGAGTATGCAGTTCCTGGGACGAATCTCAAAGCTGCCCATTTGTGTGCGCTGGAAAGTGCTAAGAAATCTAGAGGTCCAGGTCAGGGAGCATCACAAACATGCCTCCTGCTCCCCGGACCTCAGTCTATCCACTACAGTATCTGTAGTCCTGGGCACATGATAAGCTCTTAGCAAATACTATTTAAATGAATAAAGTCTCCTCCCAGGCGGGAGAAGACTTTATTGTCTAATATTTAATTAGCTGGGGTAGAGGAGGCTGGATCCTCCTCTGCTTCTGAATTTTAACAATCTGACCTTAAAAGAAAATCCTGACCCCTGAAGGGCTCTGCAGGGCCCCTGGGACAGGCCACTACGTGGATTATAAATGCCAAGTCTGAGAGAGGAGGATCGTGTAAAAAAAATGAAGCCAAGGCTGCGTGCATAACATGGTTTAAACATGTGCTTGGAGCACTAATCAAGCAGAGGTGCAGAAACACCCACAGATTTTTAAAAAGTGGGATCGTTACGGGGGGAAATGGAAGTTTGTTGTACTTTCTTTGGAGTTATTTTACACACTGTAATTTATTTACGTTTAATTGAGGGGGGCCAAGATATTTTCCAGGTTTAGGGGCAGCTAAACGTCTGAAGGGGAGAGGGGCAGCCGCCACGTCTTTGCTTTCCCCAGCAGGGGGAGCTGTGGAGCAGCAGGCGCGGCTGCGCGCGCTGTGAAACTTACCAGGGACGCCCTGCAGGACGGCTCCCACCGCGTATCCAACAGTCACCGCAGCTGCGTGTCCGACGGCGCCGGGAGGACTGATTGCTGCGCGGCTGTGCTGAGCCAACCCCCATTCTCACGTCCGGGCGTTCTCGGAACCCTGGAACGGGCGCCTTTGTGACTCGCACAGACGGGGCGTTTTCCCCTGGAAGGTGCTAGGAGAGTCCAGGGCCCTTAAGTGAGGACCAGAGCAGCTGGTGAGAGGAAAGGTTTTTTTTTTTGGGGGGGGGGGGTGGACGACAGACTCCTCAACGACCCCTCCTCCCCCGCGGCGACCCCTCACCAGACTAGCCGCTAACCCTCACGCCACTAACTTCTTGACTCAATCACCGCTCTCTTTCCCTGACTCGGCCACTCACACCGCCATTCAATCGCCGTTCCATCTCCTCTCTCATTCACCCGCATGTCCTCTCACTGTCTCCCTACTACCCATCTCACACTCACGCGTACTTACAGCAACCCTGCTGGGTACATACTTTACATGCATTACAAAGGAACCCAGATCTCTCTCTCTTTTTTTTTTTTTTTTTTAAATAAATTTATTTATTTATTTATTTTTGGCTGTGGCTGCTTGGGTCTTTGTTGCTGCCCGCCGGCTTTCTCTAGTTGTGGCGAGCGGGGGCTACTCTTCGTTGCAGTGCGTGGGCTTCTCTTGCTGCGGAGCACAGGCTCTAGGCGCACGGGCTTCAGTAGTTGTGGCACGTGGGCTCAGTAGTTGTGGCTCATGGGCTCTAGAGCGCAGGCTCAGTAGCTGTGGCTCACGGGCTTAGTTGCTCCGCAGCATGTGGGATCTTCTCAGACCTGGCCTCGAACCTGTGTCCCCTGCATTGGCAGGCGGGTTCTTAACCACTGCACCACCAGGGAAGTCCAGAACCCAGATCTTTCTGCTCTGCAAAAAAAGAGAGAAATAACTTGAGACAAATAACCACGGGTGCAGGGGAATCTGTCCATCAATTTTCTTTAGGAGCACCCACCCCACGCTCTGTGAGCTTGACATGGGCACCCCAGTCTGACCCAGGTCACCTGTGACTCCTGGCGTGAGCATTTTTCACTGGCCTAACCGCATTTGGTGGTTTAAAGATAGACATTTTTTCATACAAATGGCCCTGAACATAAGCCAACCACTTCCTCTGGGGCTAAACTCAAGAAGCAGCCACATTACTGAAGGGAAATGATTAGGGGTACTGGTTTTCTAGGGTAATTTTGATGCCTGCGATTTCCACCTTACCTCCAACCCCCTGAGTGAATTGTAGCTCAGTCTTACTAAGTTCTCCATTCTCTTATACCTAAACTCTTGGGACAAGATGTGTTTTAGAAGTTACTGTGTTTTTGGTTTCAGAAAGGTGATATGGTGCACAAGGAAGCATGTTGCCCCTGATGTTGCTGGCAGCCATGTTGTAACCATGAGGGAAGTTAGTGGGACATTATATTTTACTAATGGGATTTGGGCAACATGTCAAAATCAAACACATTAACATTTCTGCAAGAAAACATGAATATTAATGAAAAGTAGAATAAATAATGATCATAAGCAGCTTCATGTCAGGCCTTGATGATTCACACAAAATGTTTTGGGACAAGTGTTGCCAGCCTCATTTTACAGATGAAGAGGGAATTCCCTGGTAGTCCGATGGTTAGGACTCTGTGCTTCCACTGCCGGGGGCAGGGGTTCAATCCCTGGTCAGGGAACTAAGGTCCCACATGCCATGCGTTGCGGCCAAAAAAAACCCAAAAGATTGTTTTCAATATAGATGAGGAAACTGAGGCTTGAGAAATAGAGTGACTTTTGCAGTAAGTGGGGGATTCAGGATTTGAACCCAGGGCTGTCTCTAGAGACCCATGCTTTATCACAATTCTGAGTGAAACCACAGCTCCAAACCTGAGAAGTTCTTCTGGAAGCTGATATCTACCATCTATATGAGATTTAAAGGGCTGCTCTAGCCCTCAGCTCCATATATAGCCCAATGACTCATAATTTCAAGTGTCAACGACTGAAAAATGATTAAGTTCAATTAGGTTCAGGACTTGTTAAAAATAGGCTTTCCTCAGAAGAATTTACTCTCTGCTTTTATGGGCACAGATTTCAGCAGCCTCCATGCAGAGAAGTGCAAGGCTTTTTAAATTAGAACATGCCAGAATCAATTCTGCTAAAGGGATCTTCAGCTCCATCAGCGGGGCTTGGAGCAGAGTGAGATGCCAGCTTGCCAAAACGATGAGCTAGCGGTGGGAAATGTTGACGACAGCAGAGTCTACAGAATGGAGGAGAAAATTAGAATCGGGATGCAGAGGGGCTGGGTAAAGGCATTTCGCCACAGACCAGGAAGTTGATTGTCCAAGTGACTCTTTGACAGCAAGGATCAGAAACCCACCTGAAATAACTCAAAATGGTTTTTTTTTTGGCTCTCCAGCATCTGTTCCCCCTTCCTCCTTCCCAACAGATCCCAATTTGTTCAGGTAACCATCCCTCTCCCATTCAGCCTACATGGCCAAGAGAAATTGATTTTCACACACATCTCCAGGATAGCTCTCAATTACTCTTAGCCCATCACAGCCATCCCATCCTCCTTGCCAATGATTGGACCTGGAACCTAATTTTAAACCAATCTGTGCATAGCATTCTCCTGGAGACTGCAACTGGTCCAGGAATAGGCACATAACTGACAATGGCCTAATCAGACAGAAAGAAAGGACTTACAGTCCAGGGCTGGAAAGATGCTCTTTTCTAGCTCCATGGATGAGAACAAGGAAGCATGTTGCCCCTATTGTTGCTGGCAGTCCTCTTGTAACCATAAGGGAAGGCAATGTGAGAGCAAAGCCAACACATTATGGAGGGAAGAGCCTAGACAAAATTGCAGAACAGTGTAGCTGGAACTGTAATCATACCATACCTGAAATCCACCTTGGTTCTGCACTTCTTGTTAAAGGAATTAATACATTTTCTATTGTTTAAGCCAGTCTGGATTCCCATTACTTGCAGCCAAAAGCATGCTAAATTATATGAATATCATGGTTATTGCATGTAAGCTGGAGGAAGATCCCCTTGAGGAACAAGAACCAAGAACTAGAAAGCTGTCAGAAATCAAGGCAGCTCCTCTCTCCAGCTCTCCCTCTGGAATCACCCGGTCCCTCAACTTGGCCTCTTATTTTCAAGACAAATTTTTCTTCCCCTCAGCTTGCTTCTTATGAATTCCCATTTTGAAACCCGGTTTAAAAGAAATCAATGTCTTCTTAATCTCAACTTCCCAGGAAAGAGAACCCAATTTGGCCAGTCTAGATTTTATGTCCACTGTTGGCACAATAACAAGGGCCAGGGGGCCGCTATCAGGTGGCACAATGGCCCCTCCACAGGGACTGTGAAAATAATTCTCAAAAAACGGGAGGGCACAGTCATATAATGGAGAGAACATTGGACAAGGTGTTAAGATATCCAGGTTCTAGCCCTAGCTCTGCCACTGATGTGCTACATGCTCTTAGGAAAGTCAGTTGACCTCTCTGAGCCTTAATTTCTTCAGACTGCCAGGGCCAAATTGAGAACTTTAAAGCCTGAAAAGATTGTAAAGTATTTCATCCCACCTATGGCATTGAAAATAAAAACAGTACTGATCCATAAGATAAGGGTCGGGTAGTCTGACAGGATTCTGACTTCTGCCATAATGCTTTTTCAAATGAAATAACAAACTGTTTGGGGGAAAAAAATACTTTTGGGTGTCCCTACTTCACTGGAGCCCTTGCTACTGCTTTCTTTTGTCTTTGGGTAACTCAGCAAAGGCTACCCACTCCAGCCCAGCCCTGCCGAGTGGCCTAATCTCCATGTTGGTGGCATGTGGTGTCACCAAATCCTTCTTTCTGCTATGGCTGACTGGACAAGAACCCCTTACCCGGGTTAAACAAATCAGAGCTTCTTTCCCAGAAAACAGAATTTGGACAAAAAATTCCTTGAGAAACAAAAGACTGATTAATAGGTGTCGGGTACAAGAGCCAAGAGATTGTGTGAAGTCAGGGCTGGGGCAGCTATTTTTCCCCAAGTATATGCACTGCTCAGAGGTTGAACACACACAAAGCCCTTCCCTCACATCTTCCTTGCTAATAAAACCCTGATTTGTGTTCCAGAATTGAGTGGAGAGCACTGAATCATCTCATAGAAAGTGAGCCCACTGAAATCTTGGGGAGGCCAATGAGATGTGAGGGGAAGTCCGCTTAGGGGATTTGGGAACAGATCCAAATGTTGGCTGAACCTCCAGTGCATGGAGGTGTGAGCCAAAGTGCCTGGGCCCAGGGGCAAGGGGGATTTGAGTTCTGTTCCTGCTGCAGAGCTGCAAACCCACCCAGGAATCGCGGACTGCCTAATTGCCTGCAATAATCTCCATGTCTGCCTACAGCAGCTTCTGTCATTTGCAATCAAAAACATCATATACCAAGAGAGCAGGCATTGTTGGTATTTAGAGTTTCAGATTCCTCCCTAATGGGATCCAGAACTGCCCCCCTCCTGGCTCCCTTCTATTGAAGCCAGAGTCACCAATTATAATCTCAGTGGCTGACTTTTGAGATAAGGAGTGATAAGGAATCTGTATATCCTTCAGAAAGTAATGCAGCCTCATACAGCAAGAGCAATAAACATGTTTACACCCTTCAACCCAGGAAACCTAAATCTGGAGATTCATCCTAAGAAAACAAGTCAATGACAAAAAAAATAAATAAATAAAAAATAAAAAATCCGAAGACACAAAGATGCCCATTGTAACATTATCTCTACAGGAGAATGAGGCTGTGCTCTGGGGAGTCAGAATCCAGGCTCTCTGGTGGAGGGGAGCTGGGGCGGTGATAACTGGAAGGGGACTCAGGGGGCTTCCTGGGTGCTAGGAATGTTCTGTTTCTTGATCTGGTTACATGGATAAGCTCTCTTGTGAAAATTCATCAAGCTGTGCACTTCTGACACGTCCCTTTTATATATGTATATTGTTCTTCAATAAAACAGTTCTCTACAAAGAAGAACAAGAGAAGGATTTTTTTTTTTTTTTTTTTTTGGCCGAGTGGCTTGCAGGATCTCAGTTCCCGGAGCAGGGATTGAACCCAGGCCACAGCAATGAAAGAGCCAAGTCCTAACCACTAGACCACCAGGGAACTCCCAAGAGAAGGACTTTTTAAGTAACTTGTGGCAGGTCTATGAATGGGGGACATTCTGGAGTACTGAAAAATAGTTATACAAAAATAACCACATCTTTTGGGCATCTGCATAATACGACTGTATTGTTTTGCCCACCCCACCCCAATTCATTCTCCAGCCTCCTCTGCCTGCCCTGTGTTTCCCAGAAATCGGTAGTATGGCCCACATCACCCATGGGCTCCCTTGCCCTCGGGCTTCTGATTGGGTGTAGCCAATGGGAAGGACCAGCAGGAGATCAGAAGGCAGGGGGAGAGAGAGGTGGGGCATTTCTTTCAAACTCCCTCCTTGCTTCAATATCATGTCCCTGCTGGCGGCTACACACCTCCACAACTACAGCCTCTGTCTAGATGCCTCCCCCAGCTCCTGCCCTCGCTGGGCTTCGGTCACACTAGTTCCTTCCCCTGCTTCTCCCTGCCTTTACTGTGGTAACGGCTTCCCTCTGTTGCTAATCTCTCAGTGCCTCTACCTCCCTTCTCTGATCCCCTAACCCTGCCCACACTCTGAGAACAGTCCCTTCTTTAAGGTCCCTTGAGCATCTGAACTGGATTCAGTTTTCTTCCGGGGCCCTGACTGTTGCAGCCCCTCGCCCACCTTCCCCTGTGACAAGCAAGTGACCTTCCTGGATTCAGTGCTGCAGAGACTCTGCCCTCCGGAGGGGATGGGAGCCAGGCTGGGAGTGTAGCCAGCATTAATTTCAATTTGGCACCAGGAGCGGTGCCAAATGCTTCCGTCTTTTTGAAAAAGCAAATAACTGGGTTCTCCCCCCTCCCCATATGTGCTATCATCCTCTCCCTGCCATGGTCCCACCCCTGCGGGCGAGGCAATGAGCAGGTAGAGCACGCTGAGCTAGGAGAGAGAGGGAGAGGGAAAGAGAAGACTCTGGATGCCACTATATTACCCTGGTGCCCCAAGCAGTAGTACACACCCGCCGTGCCACTCAACTGCTCTAAGGAAAGATAGTCTCTGTCTGGCCACCTCTTCAAGGGGAAACTGATGCTTCACTGTGGCAGACCCTGCCATTTGCTTCCCCGATATCTACTCTCTCCTTCCTTCCTTTTCTTACTTTTATTGCGGATAACAGCTCCCCTTGAACTGGAGCTGGCCTTGTGGCTTGCTTTGACCCATAGAATGCTGCAGAAGTGATGCTGTGCCACTTCCAGGCGTAGGGCTTAAGAAGGCCTGGCAGCCTCCACTTTCGCCCTGGAAGCCAGTCACCGTGAAAGACACTTCATTACTCAGAGACCACCATGATGTGAGGAACCCCAAGTAGCCACATAAAGAGGCCACGTGGAAGAGCACCAAGGCCCTAGACATGTGAGTGAAGCTTTCTTGGATCTTCCAGCCTGGCTCAGCTGCCAGCTGAATGCATTTCAGTGAATGGCCCCAGCCAACACTATGTGGGACAGAAAAACCCCCCAGCTGTACTCATGTCAACCCACAGAAGTGTAAGAAATAATAACTTGTTGTTTTAAGCCACTAAGTTTTGGCATGGTTGGTTACACAGCAATAGATAACTGAAATACCTTTCCATCTCGTTGGGACCATGTTCTGTGGGGCTTTGATGCCTGGAGCTGAGTCAGCTTCTTGGGATTATATGGAGCCATGTCACCAACATGCTGAACAGAAAAAAGGCAAAAGAGAGAAAAGGTCTGGGTCCTGGATGATACTGTTGAGTTGACTAACTAAAGCTGGAAGCTTCCTCCTCAAGACTTTTTGTTATGTCAGATTGAATTAAACATCTTATTTCTTAAGCCTCTATTAATCAGTTCTTTTGTTACTGGCTGCTGAACTCACGCCAACTGATATAATAGATTGGTTTCAAATATCGAGCGATATGATACTTGTAAGGCTCTGTAGTAAGCATATCTTTTTATTCTGATGCCTTGACATCTCGGGGCCTTGCTGACACTAGAAAGGACTGCCCCTCTCAAGATTAGCTAATTCCTAGAGAGAGCAAACAACTCACCTGGGAGTGTGCCTTTCCCCTGCAAACCAACCAATCCAAAGCCCACACCCCAACCATCTACTTTATCAAGCTCTTAGCTCCAGGCCAATATCCCTCTGCCTTAATCACCCCAGGGCCAGGTACCAGACAACTGGGGAAGGAACCTGCACCCTAGAGCCTGCTATAAGTAATCAAATGAGCCAATCCTAAACCTTCTCAGCCTGCTTACTCTGCCTTGCACGTTTCTTCCTGCAGAAACTACAGTAAAACCTCCTGCCCACGTTTTCCCCTCACTCCCTCTGCCTCCTGACTGACCCTGGTGCTTCCCCATGTGCCTTTCCCTACACTGTGAAATAATAGAAAAATATATATATTGGTCTCTGCCCCTGGTTCCTGGCACAGAGTTCCTAAAACCCTTGGAATTTCCTAAGTGATAAGAGCATTAAGCACATCTTTTGCCCTAATATTTGATCTTGATCCCAGTTCCTGACAAAGATTTCCTAAATTCCTTGGAATTTACTGGGTGAGAGGTGTGTCTTTTGTTCAAATGAGGTGATTTGTGGTGGCCTTTTGGATGGGGTCTGGTCACCAGAATAACCAAGCCATAATTAGAAGCTTGGAATTTTCAGCCCGCCCCTCCCCCCCATTCTCCAGAAGGAGGAGAGGGCCTGAAAATGGAGTTAACGATCAATCGTGCCTATGTGATGAAGCCTCCATAAAAATCCCCAAAGTATGGAGTTCGAAAAGCTTCCAGGCTGGTGAACGTGTGGAGGTGCTGGGAGGGTGATGTGCTCTCAGAGAGGGCATGGAAGATCTGCACCCCTCCCCCCATACCTTGCTCTATGCATCTCCATCTGGCTGTTCCTGAGTTATATCCTTTATTATATAATAAACTGGTGAACGTAAGTCAGTGTTTCCCTGAGTTCTGTGAGCTGTTCTAGCAAATAATCGAATCCAAGGGGGAGGAGGTCATCGGAACCTCTGATGTATAGCCAAGTTGGACAGAAGTTGTGGGTAACCTGGGGACCTATGACTTGGCAATTGGCACCTGAAGTGGGGGGTAGTGTCATGGGGCTCCAGGTAGACGGTGTCAGAATCGAGTTAAATTGTAGGACACCCAGCTGGCATCACAGAGAATTGCGTGGTGTGGGAAAAAAACTCACACATCTGGTGTCAGAAATGTTGTGAGTGTGGTAATAGTGTGAGTAAAGAAGGAACACAGGAGAAGTGCGTTCTTTTTAAACATCTGTGTCTGCTGTGCCTATTTCTAGGGATGTGAGAGTATAAACTTCTTCCTTCATGGCAGTCATTTCCACGTCTGTGTGTCTTACCACACCTGATTAAAACAAATCCCAGGTACCCTTGAAATAGGCATGGTGCCTGGTGCCTGGGGTGCCTGAGGGCATCAGCTGTCAATAATACTGTGCAGAAGATACAAAACACACAGTTCAGACCTCTAAGAGCTTATATTCTAACTGAGGAAATTGTTGTCTGCTGGGACAAGACTCAAGTGGCTATTGCCCCAAGCACAGCCCAGTGTCCCTTGAATGTCGAGGGGTGACAGAGCCCTGGGAGAGCTCAGGTTCATGGGCCCCCAGACCCTGGGCATTGTCTCTCCTCCTGGGAACGCTCTCTGGGCAGAACCTGAGCCAGGCTGGGGCTGAGCAAGGTGCTGGGCGAGGCAGCTGGAGGGTGAAAACCAAGCGCCAAGGCCAGCAGTAGGACTGGCCAGAGGAGCAGGCTCCCAGGGGCAGAATCATGGGGAGTTTTCTGGATTGCTGAGCTCCAGAACTGGGCTGCCCTATAGAGAACCTGCAACTTTCAGTGGGAGGCAGGATTTGCCAGTTAAAGGGGCTGAGCCAGTTTAAATACCTGCTTTTCCTTGTCCGCCCTCTCCGGGGTTTCTGGAATGGGAGCAAGAAGGGACACCCCACAGAGCTCAGAAGTTGAAGAATTTGGGCTTCAGTCTGACAGACTGGAGTGTAAATCTCGGCTTTGCCTCTTACAGCTCTATAGCCTGAGGCAAGTCACGTCCCCTCTCTGAGCCTCATCTTCTCTTCTGAGAAATAGGGGTAACAACTACCTACCCATGGACTCTGAAAATCAGCGCTTAGGCTAGCACATAGTAAATGCACAATAACTTGCTGGTTATTATTATTCAGGAAAATCTAATTAGGGATCTGATTAGGGTTGACTGTCAGGAAGGAGAAAAGAGTATAGTTTCTCGGTCTTTCCAAGGACACACTAGTAGGCTGTACTACTGATCATAAATATTCACTGCCCATCCCTTGTTGAACTCAGATGTGGTCACGTGACCTACTCTGGCCAATGAAATGTGGACAGAAGTGATGCATTACTTCTGGGCAGAAGCTTTAAGAGCTAGTGTGTGGTCCATCAGGCTCTCTCCCCTCTGCCACTCTGCCTGGCAATTTCCAGGTGGGCTGCTCCCTTAGCTTGGGTCTCAGAGTGAGCTCTGCTTCATAGTATGCATGGAGTGTGTGGGTTCGGGTGGCTGACAGAAAAAAGGAAACCACAGCAGTCATTTTAACAGAGAATTAGAATGAATGTTGGAGGGCTGAAAAGCACAGGAGAGCAACTAGGCAACACAGAGATGCTAATGCCGGAAGCAGCCACTGTCCCTGGGGCCAGTGGACAAAGGGTGGAGGTTGGAGTGTCAGAACCCAGAGCCTTGGAGGAGAGACCCCCCTCAGAGCTGGGACTCAGACCTCCAAGTGGGGAGTGCTCGGCACTGTGGGGACACAAGGAGGCTGGTTCCAGGGGTGTGTGTAAAAAACCCAGAGACTGGAACCAGTAGCCACTGCCAGGATGCAGAAGTGTTGCTTGGGTGACCTTGACCTGAACAGACAACAGAAGGAAGGAGCAAGTCCCTTCTCTTTCCTCCAGGCTGTCCCGCGTTTGGAGAGCCTACCAGGAGCAGCTGACAAATCGGGAATGTGGCTAGTGGGGTCCCAGCCCCAGCATCACAGAGCAGTGTACGGGAGGGCAGCTTTGGAGCTGAGAGACAGCAGCTTAATAACTAGCATGTGGAGTGAGAGTGAGAAACAAACACTTGTTTTAAGCCACTGAGTTATTGGGGCTCTTTGTCACTCAGCATAGCCTAGTCCATCCTGACTATCCTGTAGCCTAGCCCCCAGGCCTGAATCCTAAGTCCCCTCCAAGTGCAATGTGGGGCTTCCCTTCTTACTTCTTTACCTCCTCACCTGCCTTATATCAAATGTTTTCCCTTTCCAAGAGGTTCTAGAAGCCTCTAAACATTAACCCTCTGAGAGAGGCAGGACTCCTGGTCCTTTGCAAAGGGAAGAAAGAGAGGTGAAGAAACTTGTTCAAGGTCACACAGAGCATTAATTGTACTACTCAGACTTGACCCCAGGATTGCTGACTCCCAAACCTGGTTGCCTGGAGAACTTGGTATTAAAAACAACAACAACAACAACAACAGATGCCCAGACCTCAAGCCAGGAGATTCAGATTCAGGAAGTCTGAGAGGGTCTTGATAATGTCTGTTGTAAGAACAGCAATAATACATGCAAAGATTTATATAGCACTTGCTTCATACCAGGCATTATTCTAAGTGCCTTAAGTACATGAACTCATTTAATCCTCAACACAACCCTATGAGGTCTGTGTTATTCTTTTCCCATTCTACAGATGAGGAAACACAGGCACTTCTGTGTAACAAGTGGGAAATTTGATGCAAGGGAATATCAGATTCTTTCAGGAATTGCAAATTGTTTGGCCCACAGTGGCCAACATTTAAAAATCAGGAGCATTCATGCAAAAGAAAATAGAGTATGGTGCTAAGAGCAGAATGCTGGAGCCAGGCTGACCAGGTTTGAAGCTAGGGTGATCAACAGTCCTGGTTCTCCCAGACTGAAGAGTTTCCTGGGAGGTGGGGCTTCTAGTGTCCTGGTTTTAACCAGGACGGTTGGTCACCCTATATTCCATTTCTACCACTTGCTAGTATGTAACTTTAGGACAAAACATGTGACCCCCTCAGTTTCCCCATCTGTAAAATGGGGAAAATAACAGTATCTACCTTACAACATTCAGTCAATATTTAAGGTGTTTTGAAACTGCCTGAGTGTTTGCCATTAATATGATTATTAAAACTTAGATTTCCAGATTTAGTTCCCTTTCAAGATTGGAAGATCTGACAACAAATAACCTATATTCTTATTTATCTAATTATTTAGCAAACATTATATATAGTGCTTTTTACTACATGCCAGGGACTGTTCTAGGTGTTTGCAAACATTCATTCATACAGAACATCTCTATGAAGTGGGTTTTATTATTGTCCAATTTTACAGATGAGGAAACTGAGTCACAGGGAGAGGAAGTGACTTGCCCAATGTCATACAATGAGTAAGAGGCAGAGCCAGGATCCAAATCCAGCCCATCTGGCTCTATTCAGTGACCGTCAACTAGCACTGAGTCTTAACTGCCCCCTTGAGAAGGGCATGAACTCCCCGGATTTTCTATCTCCCTGATTTTCTATCTCCATTCCTCCCAGACCCTTTGAGCTTCATGTTTTCCACCCCGGCATCCCTGGGGGTCTCAACCGCAACGGCACCTTTTCTTAATGATCCCAGGGAATGGAGTTTGAGGTCACTAAGTCAGCTTTCATTTTCTGGGTCCCAGGCTTTCTCGAAAAATGTCCTCTCCTCCAAGAGATTTAGATTAATCCCCTTATCCAGTGGCTCAGGATCAGGCAGACAGTCAGGTCACCTGCTACGGCCTGGCCAGACCGGATTACCTGCCGTGACCCCAAAATTCACTCATGCACACCTGCTGCTGAGACATTTTCTGATTAATAACAGCAGGGACTTTGGGGATGGTGTGTTTTTCACCTTCTGGGAAACTCTCTGGCTTGAACACGGAGGCTGCCTGATGTCAGGCTGTAGATAAACACACCTCTCTTAACCCCTTTTCCCCATCCCCCCAGCTACCCACCCTGAATCTGCATCATTTGAAAGTTCCACCGGATTCCACATAAATTAATGTCCTGGAACATAAAAGCTGATCGAGTCAATGGTCATCAAATTAAAGAATTTGAGAGCTGCCAGAATGTTCACAAATCATCCTGGTCAGGGTTGTGTGATGAACGTCTGTCGAGTTTTCCTACTTTCTTGTGGTAAGGGCATCCCAGTATCCCTTTGACCCCTCTCAGTCTGTGAGGTTTGGGGGGCCGCCCCCATGGTGTCTGGATGCAGGCAGCCTGGATGAGGCTGCGTTCGTCTCCCTACAGCCCGGCTCCTTCGTAAATCTACAGCTCTCACCAGATTCCAGAGCAGCCTTTCCCTTCATGCCTTCGGGCCCCGGGCTCCCTGCTCCTGCCAGTCCCAGAAGTGTCACCACCCGCTGCTGGTTCCCTTTCTCCTGCTCACAGCTGTTACAAGCCCTTCATTAATGATCATCAGTTACCCCCATGTCCCTTGTGGGACCCTAACTGATCGGCACCCCTGCAGGTGGATATACCAGTAGCCCTTCTGACAGCTGAGCACCGCTCTCACCCCCAAGTCTGTTTCCCCAGGCCCAAGAACTCATCTGCTTCCCTCTCATTGAAAATTCTACTGCCATCCTCTTTCTTTTAGGGTGGCCCTTCTCACACTTAGTTTCAGAGTGGGGTTCAGTCTCCCAGCAGCCCTCAACCTCACCACTCTGAGTTACTCTCACTGCGCACCAGGCACTATGCTTGGGATTTTCACAGGCATGAAAATGAGTTCATTGGCTACCTATCCCTGCAGGAAAATCCAGGTGGGGAAGTTACACGACTTCATCAATCTGCCAAAGTTCAAACTGTCATAGAGGCTGAACTGTTCTCCAGGTTTGGCAAATCGCTCGTGGGCAGGAGGTCATGCTGGTTACAGGCTTGGGCTGTGGAGCAGACAGACCTGAGCTCAAATCCCACCTCTGCCATGTGTTAGCTGTGTGACTTGGGTAAGTGACTTAACCTCTCTGGGCCCCTGTTCCTTCATCCAGGCGGCCATGTCACACAACTCCAGGAGGTAATCATTCACACTGTGGCACCAGAGGGCACCAGTTTTCACAGGCCAACCCAGGAGCCCAGCAAGGAGCAGCGCTGACAATACTACCTCCCTGGATTATTGTTGTCAGTGGTCACTATAGCAAGAGTAAGCACTCAGCAATCAACCCAATAACAGAAGAGGAAACAGGTTCAGAGAGGTTAAATGATGTGTCCCAAGTCACACATTAAAAAGTGACTGAGTCAGGATTTGAATTCAGGTTTCTTTTCATCCAGAGCCTGTGCCCTCTCTAGTCTGCTGGCCTCCAGTTTGGATAGCTACTACGCCACACACGTGTTCACAGCCACAGTACACCCTTTTCCCCTCAGAGCACGGCTACCATCTCCAATGAGTTTTCTCTCAAGTGCAAATGGTTGTCTCCCCTCTCTCCTTCCCCCACCCCTGCAGAACTCCACGCAGACCCTCACTTTGTTCTTAACAGTCCCCGTCTGGCCACTGGTACTTAGATCATTACGTTGGTTCCTGCGGCAGACATCACTAATCAATCCTGGAACTCCTTCCCCGCAGATCCAGGATGCAGGAGTCCAGGCAGGTAGCCATTACCCGCTGATTCTAGCATTCTGTCAAGAAAAAAAAAAAAAACACATTTGCTATTCCTTCTCGAGATTGTAATCTCCTTGAGAGCAGCAGTAGAGTCGTAATCAGCTCTGTCCACTTCCTGCCCCAAAATAGTTACAAGTTTTCATATACTAAGAACTCAGGAAAGTTTTGTGGATGGAAAAATTGTCTTTCCTTCTTAAAAGCATGTGACTTTGGACAAGTACCTCATCTTTCTAACGTCAAACGGAAATGGAAGCTCAGAAAAATGAAGGAACTTGCCCAAGGTCACACAGCTGGTAAGAAGGGGAACAAATTACATCAAATAGAGACAAGATCTTCACTATATACCATTGGAGGTGTGGATGCACGTGGAATTCTTAGCACACTGCTTGGCACCTGGTATGAGCTCGATAACACCAGACTTCTTTTGTATAAAAAGGGATTGGCTCTGTTCTGTGGCCACAGCCTTGCATAAAACTGTTCTCAAGGGCTCTCTGGCCAGAATCTTTCCTTGATAGGAAAACACAAAAGGCCCCAGAAAGCCCAGGTTACTGGCTCACAGACTTGTGAGAATGTACACTCTGGAATACTGGGGCAGAGTAATCTTTCTAGAACCCTGGGCTGGATTCAGGAGCTCTGAGATTGTACTCTTGAGACCCCAGTTTGCCCAGCAGAGAAGCAGAGGTTGGAATGCTGATCCCAAAGGTCCCTCTGACATTCAAAGCTGTCTTCTACTGCTCCCTCCCCATGGCCCAAAGCAAGTTCGTGGGCAGCAATGATCTTCCCAGCCTATTGAGCAACCCTGGGCTGCTACACAGCTGCAGGGAAGGTGGGGACCCAGGAGGCTGGGCCTGGCTCTGAAACAGACCACAACTTCCTGCGGGACCAGCTGGCCACGGAAGGCACGACCCTTGATGGAGTCTTTCTTTTTCTCTTTCTTTTTCTTTCTTCCTCCTTTCCTCCCTTTCTCCCTTCTTCCTTCCCTCCCTCCTTCCCTTTCACCTTTCTTTCTTTCTTTCCTTCCTCCCTTCCTCCCTGCCTCTTTCTTTCTCCCTTTCTTTCTTTCAATTAATTTTTATTGGCATATAGTTGCTTTACAATGTTGTGTTAGTTTCTACCGTACAGCAAAATGAATCAGCTATACGTTTACATATATCCCTTCTTTTTTGGATTTTCTTCCCATTTAGGTCACCACAGAGCACTGAGTAGAGCTCCCTGTGCTATACAGTAGGTTCTCATTAGTTATCTATTTTGTACATAGTATCAATAGTGTATATATGTCAATCACAATCTCCCAATTCCTCCCCCCCCTTCCCCCCTTGGTATCTGTACATTTGTTCTCTGTGTCTGTGTCTCTATTTCTGCTTTGCAAATAAGATCATCTATACCATTTTTCTAGATTTCACATATATGCGTTAACATACGATATACGATATTACGATGTACGATACTTGTTTTTCTCTCTCTGACTTCACTCTGCATGACAGTCTCTAGGTCCATCCACATCTCTATAAATGACCCAATTTTGTTCCTTTTTATGGCTGAGTAATATTCCATTGTATGTATATATATATATATATATATATATATATATATATATATATATATATACCACATCTTCTTTATCCATTCCTCTGTTGATGGACATTTAGGTTGCTTCCATGTCCTGGCTACTGTAAATAGTGGTGCAATGAAAATTGCGGTGCATGTGTCTTTTTGAATTATGGTTTTCTCTGTGTATATGCCCAGTAGTGGGATTGCTGGGTCATATGGTAGTTCTATTTTTAGTTTTTTAAGGAACCTCCACACTGTTCTCCATAGTGGCTGTATCAATTTACTTTCCCGCTAACAATGCATGAGGGTTCCCTTTTCTCCACACCCTCTCCAGCATTTGCTGTTTGTAGATTTTTTGATGATGGCCATTCTGACTGGCGTGAGGTGATACCTCATTGTAGATTTGATTTGCATTTCTCTAACAGTTAGTGATGTTGTTGAGCATCTTTTCATGTATTTGTTAGCCACCTGTATGTCTTCTTTGGAGAAATGTCTATTTAGGTCTTCTGCCCATTTTTTGATTGGGTTGTTTGTTTTTTTGATATTGAGCTGCATGAGCTGTTTGTATATTTTGGAGATGAATCCTCTGTCAGTTGCTTCGTTTGCAAATATTTTCTCCTATTCTGAGGGTTGTCTTTTCGTCTTGTTTATAGTTTCCTTTGCTGTGCAAAAGCTTTTAAGTTTAATTAGGTCCCATTTGTTTATTTTTGTTTTTATTCTCATTACTTTAGGAGGTGGGTGAAAAAAGATCTTGCTGCGATTTATGTCAAAGAGTGTTCTGCCTATGTTTTCCTCTAAGAGTTTTATAGTGTCTGGTCTTACATTTAGGTCTTTAATCCACCTTGAGTTTATTTTTGTGTATGGTGTTTGGAAGTGTTCTAATTTCATTCTTTTACATGTAGCTGTCCAGTTTTCCCAGCACCACTTATTGAAGAGGCTGTCTTTTAAAAATATGGAACAGGCTTCCCTGGTGGCACAGTGGTTAAGAATCCGCTTGCCAATGCAGGAGACACAGGTTCGAGCCCTGGTCCGGGAAGATCCCACCTACCGCGGAGCAACTAAACCCATACACCACAACTACTGAGCCTGTGCTCTAGAGCCCGCGAGCCACAACTACTGAGCCTGCATGCCACAACTACTGAAGCCTGCGCACCTAGAGCCCATGCTCTGCAACAAGAGAAGCCACTGCAACGAGAAGCCTGTGCACCGCAACGAAGAGTAGCCCCTGCTCGCCGCAACTAGAGAAAGCCTGCGCGCAGCAATGAAGACCCAATGCAGCCAAAAATAAATAAATTTTAAAAAAAATTAGTTCCTTTACAAAAATTTTTTTTAATATTGAACGCTTCACAAATTTGCATGTCATCCTTGCACAGGGACCATGCTAATCTTCTCCGTATCGTTCCAAATTTGGTATATGTGCTGCTGAAGTGAGCTTGCTTTTTCTTTCTTCCCTTCTTTCTTTCTTTCCTTCCTCCCTCCCTCCCTCCCTCCTTTCTTTCTTTCTTTCTCTCTCTCTCTTTCTTCTTTCTTTCTCCCTCTCTTTCCTCCCTTCCTTCCTTCCTCTTTCTTTCTCTCTTCCTTCCTTTCTTTCTTTTTCCCTTTCTTCCTTCCTTCCTTCCTTCCTTCCTCCCTCCCTCCCTCCCTCCTTCCCTCTCTCTCTCCCTTTCTTTCTTTCTTTCTTTCTTCCTCCTAAACTGCTCATAACCTGCTGATTGAAAACATGGACCCTGGAGCCATGGGTTCAAATCCTGGCTCCACCAGTTACCAGCTCTTGCCTTAGGCAAGTTGTTCAAACTCTCTGTGCCTCAGTTTCCTCATCTATAAAATGGGGATAATAATAGAACTGACCCTCACAGTCCTTGGCCTCGCAGAACCTACATCCTAGAAGGGGAGACCAGCATTAAATAAATAATCACACAATTAATTGATAATTATTCTTGCCAAAGGGCAGAGGAGTCAGGGGATGTTTCCCATGCAATTGTGGCTTGTCTATTCATCTATTATCTCTTCCACTAGCTTATAAACTCCAAGAAGGCTGGGGTCATGTACATTTTATTTGCTAATGTTTACCTGACATTGGGAGGCACTCATTAACTAGGTTTGGATCAATGGATGAATTAATAAAGTGATGTTCCACTGGAGACCAGAAGGATGAGTTGGAGTAAACCAAGTGAAGAGAGTAGATGGAAGAGCATCCTAGGCAGAGGGAACAGCATGTGCAAAGGCCCTGTGGCTGAAAGGAGGTAGGAGTGTTTGAGGAAATAAAACCAGGACAGTACGTCTGGAGCAAGCAGAGTGACAGGGAGAGTGGGGCAGGCTGCCCAGGGCCTTGAGAGCCCCCTAGTATATTTTCTCTATCAAGTGCCCAGCCAGGGCTGTAATGGGGACTGAGCTGGGGCATCAGAAAGACCTGGGTTTGGGACTTCCCTGGTGGCACAGTCGTTAAGAATCCGCCTGCCAATGCAGGGGACACAGGTTCTATCCCTGGTCTGGGAAGATCCCACATGCCGCAGAGCAACTAAGTCCGTGCGCCACAACTACTGAGCCTGTGCTCTAGAGCCCATGAGCCACAACTACTGAGCCCATGTGCCACAACTACTGAAGCCCGCACGCCTAGAGCCTGCGCTCCGCAACAAGAGAAGCCACCGCAATGAGAAGCCTGCGCACCGCATGGAAGAGTAGCCCCCACTTGCCGCAGCTAGAGAAAGCCCGCACAGCAATGAAGACCCAACACAGCCAAAAATAAATAAATAAATTTATTTTTTAAAAAAGAAAGAAAAAGAAAAGAAAGACCTGGGTTCAAATCCCAGCTTCTGCATTTTCTGACTGTGTGACAAGTCAACCTCCATGAGCCCTGGATCCTCGTTTGCAAAAGGGACATAATAATAGTAACCTATTGCCTGGGGTTTGGAAAGGATCATAGGCTGTAAAGCACTTAGCACAGTGCCTGGCACACAGGTAGTGCTCAAGTAATGTTGCTGTGGTCATAATAATAACATCTTTATGATTGACGCAGGTCTCCTGGTTCTCTTTCACTGTCCCTGAAGCTGAGTCTTCTCCTTAAGGAGGGTCCCCATCTCCATGCCCTCCCGGGGACATAAAGTTGTTCCTGCTTTCCCCATGCCCTGCTCCCTCAGACCCTCCTGGAGCTGTTCTCCTTGAAATTCCTGCAGCCAAGACTAAGGAAATGGTTCCCTTGGCTCAGGGCAGAATCTGCACCCATGTTGCTAAGCAACCAACCCCTATCCAGATGCCAGCTGCAGCCTGGGGAGAGGGATGAGCATCAGCACTCTGGGGAGGGCCTCCTGGGGCGCTGCCAGGACCACAGGCTGCAACCAAGACTGAGGCAGGAGAGAGCCAAGGCAGATGGCTCACTGAGAGTCAGCATACAGCAGTGGAAATCCTGTGGGGTCAAGGGCAAATCCAAATGCATTCAGACCCCAGCTCTACAATTTACCAGCTGTGCAGCCTCAGTCAAGTCAGTGAACTTCTCTGAGCCTCAGCTTACTCATCTGAACAATGGGATGCAGACCTAGCTACAAATTCATCATGAGGATTACAGGGGATGATGTACATGAAAATGCCCAGCACACAGCACATGCTCAAAGAATCTTGAAATATGGATGTATATACAGGGGTGAGTCCACTAATCTTGTCACCCATCAGTGTCAATAAAATTCAAACTCCTTAGCCTGCCCTTCATGGTCCCCTAAACTGATCCCGCCACTTTCTTCTGTCAACCTAGTTACCTAGTAGTTCAATGTCTCTCACCCTCGGCACTACTGACTTAAAAAAAAAAAAACAGATTTATTGGCATACAATTCCTGTATCTTACAATTCCCCCTTTTAAGGTGTACAATTCGGGGACTGGTGGTCCAGTGGTTAAGACTCCACGCTCCCAGTGCAGGGGGCCCAGGTTAAATGCCTGGTCAGGGAACTAGAACCCACATGCCGCAACCAAGAACCTGTATACCGCAACTAAAGATCCTGCATGCCACCTGCAGCAGCAAAGATCCTGTGTGCCGCGATTGAGACCCGGTGCAGCCAAATAAATAAATAAAATATTTTAAAAAATTGTACAATTCAATGCTTTTTAGTGTATTCACAGAGTTGTGCAACAATCATCACGATCAATTTTAGAATATTTACATCACCCAAAGAGAAACGCCACACCCATTAGCAGTCACTACCCAGCCCTGGCAACCACTCATCTGCTTTCTGTCTCTATGGATTTGCCTATTCTGGAGATGTCATATAAATGGAATCATATAGTATGTGGTTTTTGTATCTGGCTTCTTTCACTTAGCATAATGTATTCAAGGATCATTCATCTTGTGGTGTGTATCAGTTCTTCATTCCTCTTTACGGCTGAATAATATTCCTTTGTAGGAATAGACCACATTTTGTTTGTCCTTTCATCAGTTGATGGACATCGGGGTTGTTTCTACTTTTTGGCCATTATGAATAATGCTGCCGTGAACATTCATGTACAGGCTTTTGTGCGGACTATTGACACTTTCAGCTGGACAGTTCTTTGTTGTGGGTGCTGCCCTGTGTGTTGCAGGATGTTTAGAAGCATCCCTGCCTTCCATCCACCTGATGCCAGTAGTACCCAGGCCCCCAGGCTGTGACAACCAAAAATGTCTCCAGATGTTGCCCACTGTTCCCTGGGGGACCCCATAACCCTGGTCAAGAACCACTGCACCAACTGTCCCTTAGCAGTTCCCAAAGCTTGTTCCACGAGCGGAAATACCGGGAGATGCTCTGAGGAAAATAACCTTCTGTGGTCAACACAGTTTAGGAAAAGACATACAGTCCACCTCCCTGCTCCTGACCCTGGAAATTTGTGGGGCATATCAGTATTAGCATTTTCAAGGCTCCCAGGGGTCTGCGGCAGCGACAGCAGCACAAGCTGTGGGACGTTATGTAACTCGACCTTTCTCAAACTGGCTTGACCAAAGGACCCTTTTCTAATCTTCACAGAACACCCATGACAGTGACTCTAGGGAATGCTTCTCGGACACCTCCTGCCCTCTGACCGCACAGGTTTGCTCGCTGCTTTCTTGAACACACTTTGCACATTTCAGTCACAGCAACTCTGCTCATATCGTGTCCCCAGGGTTGCAGGAACTGTCCCCAACAGCCACTCCCCCAACTTGCTTGCTAGAGGAACCCCAAGTTTGTTTGGGCAGCAATGTGTCCAACCTCAGGGGACAAATCATGATTAGTCAAAGCCAAATATGTCAATCCTATTTCTCTTTGCCAACAATTGGCCTAGGTGTGGACATGTGGCCAGTCCTGGCCAATGATCTACAGGTGGAAACTTCTAGAAGATATTTTTCTACTTGATAAAGAGCTACTCAAAAAGAAGGCTCTTACTCACTGAGTTGCAACTTCATGCTTGGGATGCTGTCTTGCCTGGGGCACATGGCAGCCATCTTGGCAACTTGAGGGGACAAGGTTAGGGAAGAGGGCAACACGCGGACAATGACTGGCCAGACAGACGGAGAAAAAATCTGGGTCCTTGATAGCACCACGGAGCTGCTGAATCGGCACTGCCCAACCCACCCTGGACTTCTTGATCTGTGAAATAATGAATCCTATCAAAACTTGTAGTCAGTGCATACCCACTAATACCCCTGGAACCAGTTGGCTTTTGCTGAATAACAAAACACCCCAAAACTTAGCTGCTTTAATCAACAAACACTTAATATTTCTCATGATTCTACGAGTCGGCTGAGTAGTTCTGGCCTCGGCTGGCTCAGCTGGGACTGGAAGATCCAGCAGTCCTCTAGATTCACATGTCCAGCAGTCAGCTCAGTGACCACGCATCCCTCTTCATCCAGCAGCCTAGCCCAGCTCCTCCCCACAGTGCTGATTGCAGGTTCCCAGCAGCTAGAGGTAACAAATTCCAATGCACAAGTGCTTTTCAAGCCTTTGTTTGCATCATGTTTGCTAGCATCCAACAGGCCAAAGCCACTCACACGGCCAAGTCCAGCTTTGAGGGCTTGAGAAATGGATTCCACCTCTTGATAGAAGAGACAGCAATGCCACAATGACAGGGGCGAGTGTACAGGGATGGGAGGGACTTGGGGCCACGTTGCAATCTCCCATACCTCTGACCTGGAAGAGTCCAGCATTTAACACAGGCCTGACACATGGTGTGCTCTCAGTAAATAGCTGTGGAATAAATGCGTGAATTCCCTCAGCCCCCACTGCCCATGGTCTCAAATCCTCACCAGAGGCCTCTCTTCTGACTCAGATTCCACAGCAGACGGGCCACGCAGAGAAGGTTTATGGGGGTGACACGGGATTTGGCTCCCAATTCCCTCACACCAAGGTGGCATATGTCCTGCAGTGTTATACGATGCACTCCAACAATTACAACTAGATTGGTTAAGAGCCTCACAGATATAGGTTCGAATCCTAGCTCTGCCACTGTGTTTGATATTGAAGTTGGCTCAATAAATGAAAATAGTTTAAAGAAGAAAGAAGTTCATTTCCCTCTGCTGAAAAAGTCCAGACCAGGCCTGGTTATGGTGGTCAACAGTGTAAGGGACCAAGGGTCCTCCCAGTCAAATGTACCTTCAATCAGGGCCCTACATCATGGTCCAAGATGGTGGCGTTTGTGTTCCAGACAGCAGGTAAAAGAAGGACAAAGAAGCAACAGCAAAGCGAGCACATCTACATCTCTTAGGGAGAGTTCTCCGGTAACCCTCACACCCTTTAGCCATAATTCAGTCACATGTCCACACCTACCCACAAAGAAAGCTGTGAAATTACCTGCTAAAAATTGGATTACTTTTACTTTAGATGAGGGAAACTTTAGAATAGATGTTGGGGGACACTCAGCAGTCTTTGCCACAGCTCTCCAGACCTCAATTTCCTCTTCTGTGAGTTGGGGGTAACAATAGTTTTGCCTCATAAGGTCCTTGTGAGAATTAATTAAGTTAATGGGTATCAAGAGCTTAGTAAATTAGCGATAGGTGTTAGTGATCATTATGATGACCAGTAAAACATCCTGGTAGCCAATAATCAGGAAAAAAAAGTCAGTGTTTTCTGTTCCAAGTAGGGGCGTGCCCGGGTTCAATCAGGTTCACTGATTGGGTAGATGACAGGGAGCTGCCCAGAGAAAACTTCAGGACCTGCTTTACCACCCTGGGAGCAGTCAGAGGAGAATTCGTGCCTCCCTTGGCTTCCAGGAAGCAAGCCAAAGTCCCCAGGAACAATTTGTGCTCCTAAGAACCCAAAGGTGGCCTTTGACTTAACCCACACAATTCATTTGCTTCTCCAACATTTTTTCAGGAGCCTGGGTGACACGGGGCCTGGCCTCCTCTGAAACGGGGCAGGGCCCAAAGATGGTAAATAAGGGTGGGGGTGAGTGGACACTGCCAATGGAGGACACCCTGGGCAAGACTGGAATCCTGGGCCTTTTCAGGGGGAGTTTAGTGCTTGGGCTCTGAACTCCTTTTTTTTTGTTTGTTTTGTTTTTAACATTTTTATTGGTGATTGCTTTACATTGTTGTGTTAGTTGCTGCTGTATAACAAAGTGAATCAGCTATACATATACATATATCCTCATATCCCCTCCCTCTTGCGTCTCCCTCCCACCCTCCCTATCCCACCCCTCTAGGTGGTCACAAAGCACCGAGCTGATCTCCCTGTGCTATGCGGCTGCTTCCCACTAGCTATTTATTTTACATTTGGTAGTGTATATATGTCAGTGCCACTCTCTCACTTCATCTCAGCTTACCCTGCCCCCTCCCCGTGTCCTCAAGTCCATTCTCTACGTCTGTGTCTTTATTCCTGTCCTGCCCCTAGGTTCTTCAAAACCATTTTTTTTTTTTTAGATTCCATATATATGTGTTAGCATATGGTATTTGTTTTTCTCTTTCATATGTATTGAGGTGCTCCTATGTTGGGTGCGTAAATATTTACAATTGTTATATCTTCTTATTGGATTGATCCCTTGATCATTATGTAGTGTCCTTCTTCGTCTCTTATAATAGTCTTTTTTTTTTTTTTAATTTTATTTATTTATTTATTTATGGCTGTGTTGGGTCTTCGTTTCTGTGCGAGGGCTTCCTCTAGTTGCGGCAAGTGGGGGCCACTCTTCATCGCGGTGCGCGGGCCTCTCACTATCACGGCCTCTCTTGTTGAGGAGCACAGGCTCCAGACGCGCAGGCTCAGCAATTGTGGCTCACGGGCCTAGTCTCTCCGCGGCATGTGGGATCTTCCCAGACCAGGGCTCGAACCCGTGTCCCTTGCATTGGCAGGCAGATTCTCAACCACTGCGCCACCAGGGAAGCCCAGTCTTTATTTTAAAGTCTATTTTGTCTGATATGAGAACTGCTACTCCAGCTTTCTTTTGATTTCCATTTGCATGGAATATCTTTTTCCATCTCCTCACTTTCAGTCTGTATGTGTCCCTAGGTCTGAAGTGGGTCTCTTGTAGACAGCATATATACGGGTCCTGTTTTTGTATCCATTCAGCCAGTCTATGTCTTTTGGTTGGAGCATTTAATCCATTCACATTTAAGGTAATTATTGATATGTATGTTCCTATTACCATTTTCTTAATTGTTTTGGGTTTGTTATTGTAGGTCTTTTCCTTCTCTGGTGTTTCCTGCCTAGAGAAGTTCCTTTAGCATTTGTTGTAAAGCTGGTTTGGTGGTGTTGAATTCTCTTAGCTTTTACTTGTCTGTAAAGGTTTTAATTTCTCCATCAAATCTGAATGAGATCCTTGCTGGGTAGAGTAATCTTGGTTGTAGGTTTTTCCCTTTCATCACTTTAAATCTGTCCTGCCACTCCCTTTGGGCTTGCAGAGTTTCTGCTGAAAGATCAGCTGTTACCCTTATGGGGATTCCCTTGTATGTTATTCGTTGCTTTTCCCTTGCTGCTTTTAATATTTTTTCCTTGTATTTAATTTTTGATAGTTTGATTAATATGTGTCTTGGCATGTTTCTCCTTGGATTTATGCTGTATGGGACTCTCTGAGCTTCCTGAACTTGATTGACCATTTCCTTTCCCATATTAGGGAAGTTTTCAACTATAATCTCTTCAAATATTGTCTCAGTCCCTTTCTTTTTCTCTTCTTCTTCTGGGACCACTATAATTCAAATTTTGGTGCAGTTAATGTTGTCCCAGAGGTCTCTAGACTGTCCCCAATTCTTTTCATTCTTTTTTCTTTATTCTGCTCTGCAGTAGTTATTTCCACTATTTTATCTTCCAGGTCACTTATCTATTCTTCTGCCTCAGTTATTCTGTTATTTATTCCTTCTAGAGAATTTTTAATTTCATTTATTGTGTTTGTTATCATTGTTTGTTTGTTCTTTATTCTTCTAGGTCCTTGTTAAACATTTCTTGTGTTTTCTCCATTCTATTTCCAAGATTTTGGATCCTCTTTACTATCATTACTCTGAATTCTTTTTCAGGTAGACTGCCTATTTCCTCTTCATTTGTTTGGTCTGGTGGGTTTTTACCTTGCTCCTTCATCTGCTGCATATTTCTCTGTTGTCTCATTTTGCTTAGCTTACTGTGTTTGGGGTCTCCTTTTCACAGGCCATAGGTTTGTAGTTCCCGTTGTTTTTGGTGTCTGCCCCCAGTGGGTAAGGTTGTTTCAGTGGGATGTGTAGGCTTCTTGGTGTAGGGGACTGGTGCCTGTGTTCTCGTGGATGAGGCCGTATCTTGTCTTTCTGGTGGGCAGGACCGCATCCGGTGGTGTGTTTTGGGGTGTCTGTGAACTTAGTATGATTTTAGGCAGCCTCTCTGCTAATGGGTTGGGTTGTGTTCTTGTCTTGCTAGTTGTTTGGCATGGGGTGAGCTTGCTGGTCGTTGAGTGGAGCTGGGTCTTAGCATTGAGACAGAGATTTCTGGGAGAGCTCTCACCAATTAATATTACATGGGGCCAGGAGGTCTCTGGCGGTCCAATGTCCTGAACTCGGCTCTCCCACCTCAGAGGCTCAGGCCTGACGCCTAGCTGGAGCACCAAGACCCTGTCAGCCACATGGTGTGTGTCGGAGCAGAGATCCCAGTCATGGTGCTGCTGGTGATCCTGTCTGGCCAGGGAACACGGTTGTTTGGCAGTTTTGACTGATTTGGGTCTCCAGTCAAAGGGCCCTACCAGTTCATTTTACCGCTTCGCTTCAGCAGGAAAGCAAATACGCAGCCTCCATTCCTGCCCATCCAGGAGCCTGGACAGAGGGGCTCTGAACTCTTGACAGGTAATCACCTTCTCAGAAGCAGGGAAAGTTTTTCTTGGAAGGGGGAAGTTTTTATTTTCTGATTTCAAAATTAGCAAATTGTCTTGGATCCCAACAAACCAGCAAGTATCCAACAGGACCAGGAGTGCCCTGCAATTCCACTGGGGATTCGATTTATACAGGATTCATTACATGCTGGATTTACTGCAAGTGCTAAGTAGGAAAAGTCCCGGGAGTCAGTGGCAGTTTATAAGTGGGGGTCTGACCTAGTTATGGAAGACTTCCTGAAGGAAGGGACATCTGAGCTGAGATGAAGAATGGGTGTTACCGAGGCAGGAAGCATACTCCCAGCAGGTAGGAGTGGGGCCGCCTGGCTGAGCCCCACTATGGGAGAGGGTGTGACTGGAGCTGAGGCTGGAGGCAGAAGGGAGTGGGCAAGGCTGGTCAGACAGGCTGCAGGGAGGATTTTAGTCCTCATCCTTGCCACAGGGGGAAGCAAGTGGGTGATGTGATCATATCTGGAAAAATCACATTAGCCACAGTGTAGAGGATGGATTGCAGGGGGGGCAGAATTACTGACAGGAAACTCCTTAGAAATGATGGCAGTGTCAGCAATAAATTCCCAGGGATCTTACCTGGCCATCCCATGTATCCCAGAATATACCAGAGCATCCCAGGAAAAGGTACTTCCTTGAGCCTAAAATACTCATACACCACACCTCCTGCCCCCCTCCCAGTCACTCTCTAGCCCCCTTCTCTGCTTTGCCTTTTTTTTACTTTCATTGCCATTATTTTCTCTGCTGTTATATATTCATTTATTTGTTGTTTACTTGCCAGGTATCTGTCACGTGAGCTTCATGAGGACAGGGACCTTGTCTCCGATCTTCCTTGATATAGTATAGCGCCTGCACCCTGCACAGTGACTGGCACACAGCAGGTGTTCAGTAAAGGCACCGAGTGTGGGTGTGAGTGAATGAGAAGTTGGGGTGTTAGGACAGCTTATGGCGGTGAGCTGGACCCAGGCTGGCCCTCCAGTAGGTGGTGGCAATTAACAAGGCTCTCAGCTCAATCCTGAAATATAAAGACTTGGAATTCTCAGGGCCAGAGAGGGTTAACCCCCTTCTGAGTGGATCTGAAGGCCAGGGAGTTGGGGAAAGGTCTCCATTTGGTATATGAGGACAAAGAAGTAAAATGACTCAGGAGAGACCAGCTCAGAGCCAGGCAGCAGGGGTAAGAATGAATTCACCAAAGATGTCCAACTCAGCTCCACACACCCATGGGTTTGTAATAGATAATGAGATGATGATGATGATGATGAAGATGATGGTTAACATTAATGTAAAGCACAGTGGTATTTACCAGATATTGTTCTGAGCATTTTACTATATTAACTCATTTAATCCTTACAACAATCCTATGAGGTGGGTAATGTGGTTATCCCCGTTTTATAGCAGGGAAAGTCGAGGCACAGAGAGGTTAGGCAACTTGCCAAGGTGACAAGCCCCAGAAGTGGCTGAGCAGGGATTGGAGCAGGTGATCCTGGGCACTGTATCCAAGCAAAACGCCTCCCTAACATCCTGCCACCCAGCCAGACACAGTGCCCCAGATGCTTCTGGTCCCAAGACCAGAGTCGAGCTGACCCACTCCTGCCCTCCTGTTTCATGAATTCACGTTCAGACCACAAATTTCCCTTAGTGCATAGTTCCCTGGTGAGTGGGGTGCCCTAATGATTAAGCAAACATGGGCTATGGAATCAGATGGACTTAGGTTCAAATCCCAGCTCAGCCACTTCCTAACTAAGCAGGGAAGGATAAGTGATGTCACCTTTCTGAGCCTCATTTGCCCCATCTGCCAAATGGAGCTAACGATGTTTCACCCCCGGAATGGCTGTGGGGACTGAGCAAGCAAATCCGCCCAAGCGCCCGGCACCTTGCCTGCTCGTGGTGCACATGGAGGAGATAGCTTCTCTTTTACTACTTGCCTAGTCTTGACCCCTCTGTCTCCTTCTGCTTCCCGCCAGCCCACCTCCCACCCCAAACCAGCAGCCTGCTCGCCGACCTTGCCAGAACTCAAAGTTGGGAGAAATTAAAAGCCCAGTGGGATCCCTGCAGGCTCTGCCAGCCTAACAACACAGCCAATTAAAGAATCTCTTGGATTTGAGTTCTGAGCAAATCGGATCTTAAAAAAAAAAAGTCCCAAACTTTAAATCTTACTGAGGGGCTTCCCTGGTGGCGCAGTGGTTAAGAATCTGCCTGCCAATACAGGGGACGCGGGTTCCATCCCTGGTCTCGGAAGATCTCACATGCCGCGGAGCAACTAAGCCCGTGCACCACAAGTACTGAGCCTGCGCTCTAGAGCCCGTGCTCCGCAACAAGAGAAGCCACCGCAATGAGATGCCCGCGCACCGCAACGAAGAGTAGCTCCCGCTCACCGCAACCAGAGAAAGCGCTCGCGCAGCAACGAAGATTCAACGCCTCCAAAAATAAATTAATTTTTAAAAAACCCACTGAGGAGCGAAGTCTGGTACCCCACGAAGCTATTTTTTTAAAGTCCTTTGAGCATCGGCATTATTGAGAGGTAAGAGTTCTGAGTACCTGCATCTTAGGGCTGCCCAGTCCTCTCAAAGGGCTCAAAGTCAAAGGAGATGTTAAAAATACAGGTGCCACAGACAAATGCAAACTGAGGGACAGTCTCCGAACAACTGGTCTAGACGCTTCAAAATGTCAGGGTCATAAATGCCAAAAAAAAAAAAAAAAAAAAGCTGAGGAACTGTTTCAGATTAAAAGGGACAAAAAAGAAATGACAACTAAAAGCACTGCGTGATTCTGGATTATTTTTTTTAATGGGCGGGGGGAGGGACAGTTAGGGAAATTTGCCACAAACTGTGGATTAGATAATAGTATTGCCTCAATGCTAAATATCCTGAATTTGATAATTATGCTGCAGTTATGTAAGAGAATTTCCTTGTTCTTAGGAGATAAGCATCGGTAAAGAGGCATCACGTTTACCGCTTCTCAAATGATTCAGAAAAAAAAATATGCATATTTATATATGGAAAGAGAGAAATGACAGAGCAAATGGGACAAAGGATATACGTGAATCCTTTGCACTATCCTTGCAACTTTTCTGTGAGAGTGGAATTATTTCAAAGTGAAAAAAATTTTTTTAATGCAGATTCCTGTGTCACATTCCCCCCATCCTGGAGAGCCCAACTCATTGGATCTTTGGAAGGACCTAGGAATCTGCATTTCTAGCAAGCTCCCCAGGGGATTCTGGCACGCAGGAAGCCTGACTGTAAGTCCAGCTCTGCAGAAAGCTGTGGGCCTTCTTTCCCAGTCAGAGGGCAGAGGCACAGCCCCTCCAGTTTTTACCTTCCTTTCTCCACCTGTTCCAGGCAACAATCAAGGAGCCACTAATGGAGGGTTTTGCAAACCAACAGCATGGGAGGTTCCTCCAGACTTTTGTCAAGAGCAGAGCTTACTCCGAGCCTCTAGCCCACTTATAATTACATGACTTAAAATACAATTTGCTAAAGACAATCTGCTGAGGAAGGGAGATAGAAGAAATAAAATGAGAGTAAGGAAGAAGCCTACCAAGACAGGCTAAAGGGGCACCCTGGGGGACCAGACAGCTCCTGTGTGTTTGTTTCATCAGGGATCATGATGACATCACTTGGCTTTAATCCTCCTTAGTCATTTTCATTTGGGGACATTGGCAGCAGCTGCCATTTCTTTTTTTCTTTCAGGGTTTTCTTTTTTTTTTCTTTTTGGCTGCGTTGGGTCTTCGTTGCTACGTACAGTCTTTCTCTAGTTGCAGCGAGCGGGGGCTACTCTTCGTTGCGGTGAGTGGGCTTCTCATTGAGGTGGCTTCTCTTGTTGAGGAGCACGGGCTCTAGGCTCACAGGCTTCAGTAGTTGCGGCACGCAGGCTCAGTAGTGGTGGCTCGCGGGCTCTAGAGTGCAGGCTCAGTAGTTGTGGCACACGGGCTTCGTTGCTCTGAGGCATGTGGGATCTTCCCAGACCAGGGCTCGAACCCATGTCCCCTACATCAGCAGGTGGATTCTTAACCATTGCGCCACCAGGGAAGCCCAGCAGCTGCCATTTCTTAATGCATGGGCGGGACCAACAGCTCAGCTCAGCGTTGGTGTTCAAATATGCCAGGGCACTGTCTCACAAGACAGGGCTGCCTCTCACAAGCGGAGCCTCGGGAAAAGGGATGACACCCCAAAAGGCAATTAGGAGGAAAACAACTTGGGTGGAAGCACAACCCAGACTTTCCAGAGGCTTGCAAACTGCTTTGACCAGGACCCACAATAAGGAATGCATTTGCACCACAATCTGGTTCACTCTAACACACACACACACACACACGCTGACAGACATGAAACTCTCCATCCTCATCCCAGGAAGGCTTTACTGTCCCAGCTTCTGGGAGTGCTGTCTGCAGAGAGCCTCCAGCTGTCAGCCCCTTGGACTGAGTCCCTGCCTTATCTTCATGGAGCCTCCTTGCTCAAAGTCACACCTCTTTCCCGAGGTGGTTCATGTCCAGTGAGGGGAAGATAAAAGCCTGGCCATCTTAGCCCAACTCAGGACAATTTCTGAAGAGCGATTTTAACTCCCAGATTCCCCGTGGGGTTAGTCAAGATCATTGTTAGACCTCCATCCCAGCTTGACCTCTCCCCCGCCCACTCCTGCTTCTTTCCCCTCCTTTCCACAGGAGTTGATCTCAAGAACACTCCCTCAGAAACCTTCCAAACACTAAATTCTGTCTCAGGGTCTGCTTCCTTGGAGAACATAACCTGGGATCCACATAATTAAAACAAGAGTTCAACAAAACCAATATTTATCCTTTCTCTGTGTCATGCATTCTCATATAATCTATGTTATTTCATTTTTTAAAATGTTGGTCATGATCCAATAAATTGATTTCATGACTCAGCCATGGTTTGAAAATGCTAGTCTGGAATATGCCCATGAAGCATGGAGGATGGTCAGTGTATCTTTTGGGCTGTCCTTAGCTGCAAGTAAAAGAATGCCTGACTAGGGACTTCCCTGGTGGTCCAGTGGTTAAGACTCCGTGCTCCCAATGCAGAGGACTCAGGTTCGATCCCTGGTCAGGGAACTAGATCCCACATGCCTCAACTAAAGATCCTGCATGCTGCAACTAAGACCCGGTGCAGCCAAATAAATAAATAAAAGAATGCCTGACTAAACATGGATTAAATAATAGAGGTTTACTTTCTACACAAGAAAAGATTTGGCAATAGGTGGTTCCAGAGTTTGTTCATGACTCAACACCTTCATCAAAAACCCAGGTTCTTTCCATATTTCTTCTCCACCATCCTTGACATGTTGGCCATGTTTTCTCATAGTCACAAGATGGCTGCCATTTCTCCAGGCATCATGTCCTTATACAACCACCTCCAAAGGGGTGGGAAGCATCCCTTCACACATTTCTTTCAATTCAGGAAGAAAAAATTCTGCAGAAGCCCCAGGGGCAGACTTCCCCTTATGTCTCATTAGCCAGAACTGGGTCATTGTTCATGTCTAAATCAATCCCTGGCATCCAATACCTAAGGTTCCATTAGCAAAAACAAAAAGGCGAAGGAAGATTAGTAAACAACCAACAAGGACTGCCACAGTTCATGTCAGGTACCCCATTCAGCCCTTATTTCCTTCTAGGGTCCAATGTCAAAGACCCTGTGGTCGGGCAGAGTCATTGATCTCTGGCAGATTCACAGCAACCATACCACCATACCAGACATCACTAGTTGATCACAGCAATCTTTCCCACTGAGCAGGAATGTGATTTCACAATGTGTCCCAACAAAATACTCCATGCACCTATTAGAATTAAAACCTGAGATAAAATCTGGTTCCTGCCCTGGCCTCTAGAGCAGAGGATAACAATGGAAGCTGAGATGAGGGAGGATTAACCAGTTTTTGCTCAGTATTTTCAGAACACTCTCTGACTCACGCATCCTTCCTTCTCTCCTCACTTGGAATATTTCTTCCTTGCCTTGGCCTATCTAAATCCCACTTGTCCTTTAAAGAGGTCCAACTCAATTCCCAATTCCTCCAGGAAGTCTCCCTGGGTATCCCATTCTTGTCTAAAATTATTCACTGAACCCACTGATCAATCTTAACATGACTCAAAGGGGGATAACCAGACATTGTGTGCCTGCTGATGTGAGGCAGAGGAAGCATGCCTAAAAGTATCCTTGCCCAAATAACCAAATTGAATCAAATCCAGCCTCGAGATTAACTACCAGTTTATAAGAAATACAGGAACTAACATTAAATGATACATGGGATATAATGATCTAGAATGTAATGTAATATAATGACACATGGGATATAAAAATCTAGAATGACAGAAACTAAAGAACCAATGACCTAGTGTCTTTAGCAAGTAAATGACATTTTAAAAAGGAGCAGAAATTTTGTAGATTTGTATCAGTTAACTGCCACAATAATGTTATGTAATAAACCACACTGGAACATAGTGGCTTAAAATAACAATGTATTATTTCTCATGGTTCTGTGGTCAGCTGGGCAGTTCTTTTGGTCTGGCCCAGACTCAGCTGATCTGGACTGGGCTTGCTTATGCATCTATGGTCAGCTGACAGGTCAGCTGGGGACCAGCTGGTCCGGAATGGCCTCACCCAGGAAAGTCCTCCCCTACATGGTTACCCCACAGCAAGCTGCCTAAGTTTGCTCTCCTGGTTGAGATAAGAATCCAAGAGAATAAGTGGAATCGTGCACGACAACTCAAGGCCCAGACCCAGCAATCATCCAGCTGCATTCTATTGACCAAAGCAAGGCACATGATCAGATTCCCGGGTCGAGAAATAGACTCCACCTCTCAACAGGAGAAGCTGCCAAGTCAGATGGCTAAGGCAGTGAATATGGAGAGAGGCCATTTACTGCAATCAATCCACCTCAGGGTTAAAAAAGACATATCAACCAAATACAATGTGTGCCCTTGTTCAGATCCGGATTTACACAAACCAACTGCAAAACCTCATATTTGTGGTCATTAGGGAAAACTGAACATAGGCTGAGTATTAAATGATAATATGGAATTGTTAATTTTTAAGTACAAAAATGGTGTTGTGTGAATTTTTTAAATGTCTTTATTGTTAGAAGGACATACTGAAGGGACTTCCTTGGCAGTCCAGTGGTTAAGACTCCACGCTTCCACTGCAGGGGGCAAGGGCTCAATCCCTGGTCCGGAAACTAAGATCCCGCATGCCGTGCAGCGAGGCCAAAAAAAAAAAGTACATACTGAAGTATTTGTGGGTGAAATTATATAATGTCTGGGATTTATTTAAAAATATTCTATCAAAAAACGGAAGCAGGGGGAGGGGGAATAGATGTACAAGAATAACAAAAAGTTGATCGCTGTTGAAGCTGGGTAATGCACACAAGGGGTGTTATATTATTATTCTCATTAAATTTATGTACATGTGTTTGAAATTTTCCATAATGAGAAAAGTTTTAAAACTCTTCATCTTTCTTTGGCTCATGTAGTTTCATAGTGTGGTGATTATCACTGGTAGTTCAAGAACATTAAAAAGAAAGTCTCAGTTTGGTGCTAATCTGTCTTTAACACCTATCAAACACCCATTAATCTCTCTATAACAAAATAAAAGCAGGTCTCAGGCTCCAGAGCCCTTAGCAGGAACAGGATATAACAAGAATTTCATATCATGGTTTGATTTCCATTGCATTTATTTTTTACTATTACCTTCTCTCTACCATGAGTGAGGCTGCTTTTCTATTTATGAATAGTGACACAAAGTTCTCTTTTTAAATAAATTAAGGTTATAAAGAGTGAATTTTAAGTGATTAAATCAATAATGATACAGATGGTAAAAGGTTACGACTAAAACTGTGAAGGTGGTTGTTTTTGTTAAGGTCAGCTACCCCCTCTAGCAAACAATTCTATATCCCACTGGCTTTACATAATAAAGTTCTATATCTCAAGTCACAGCCCAATGCAGGGAAGTGGGGGTCTCTGCTTCAGGGAGTCATTCAGAGACCCAAGCTCCTTCCAGCTAATGGCTCTGAAACCCTCCGGCCTTTGAAGTCCACCATTGGACCTTCTGCACTCAGCTGGCACACTAGAGAAACGAGAATGCATCTGCAGTGTCACATGGAAGGATTTGGGGGCCAGGCCTGAACATACACACTTCACTTCAGCCCATGTTCTGTTGGCTAGAATTCGTCACATGGTCCCACCTAGCTGCGAGAGAGGCTGGAGATGTAGACATATGCTTGGGAAGAAGGGGATTTGGTGAACATTTAGTATTACCTCTGTCACAGTGGCCCTCAAATGACTGAAATTTGAGAAAAACCATTCTAAAAGATGAAGCCCAAACTCCTCAGGGTGGCACACAAAGGTCTTTATGATTCTGGATGTATCAGTCAGGGTTCAACCACAGAACCACTATGAACACTGTAGAAAAAAGAATTACAGGGACGAGACTGGACACAGTGGTGGGAGCTGGTGGAGGAATCTATTCAATGATCTTGCCTCTGCGTCACTTAGATCAGTTGTCAAGGAGGAGCCCTGGACATGAATGAGAGCAAGGACAAATTGGAACCTGGAAGGATGAACTTGGAGCCACAGGGACAACTGAGAGGACCAAGTGGCACAAGTGTCCACAGTGCCTGGGGCCCTGGGTTGACCTTCAGAGCATAAAAAACATGGCTTCAATTTCACATCCATCTTCCAAAACCCACACAAGTTTCTCTTACGGTCGATGTTAACCCAGAACCACACAGGGAAGGTAATTCTGGAAAAAGAGTTCTAACCCAGCTGGACCCAGTACAAGCCACTTCATGGATCTGTGGGACACTTAGCCTCACCCCCCACCACTCCCCAGCTCATACCTTCCACTCCAGCCATGCTGACTACAGTTGACCCTTGAACAAAACAGGTTTGAACTGTGAGGGTCCACTTATATGCGATTTTTTTCAATAAATACGTACTACAGTGCTACATGATCCAAGGTTGGTTGAATCTGCAGATGCAAAACCACAAATTCAGAGTGTTGACTGTAAAGTTATAGACAGATTTTCAACTGTGTGTTGTGGGGATGGGCACCTCTAACCCCCGCGTTGTTCAAGGGTCAACTGTACTTGCCTTTTCTCAACTATTCCAGACGTTGCCTCACTTTATCCATGCTGTTCCCTCTCCCTGGAACTCTTCAGGAGGAGGTGCCCACCTCTTCCTCAGCCTTCAAAATCTGGTCAAATGTCACCTCCTCTAGGAAGTCTTCCCTGCAGTCTCCGGGCAGAGGGGGAGAGGCGTGGAGCCACAAATACAGAAGGTTGTGCAAAAAGCCATGTGACCCTTCTCCATAAGCCTTGAAATCTTCCTCAAAGTTGCTAAATGCACTATGTGCTGGGTGTGACTGGATTTCTTTTCAAAAATAGCAATGAGGCTGGGTTTCTTATCTGAGTTTGACTCAGGGTGGAAGAAAGATAGCTCACATAGGCACAAGAGCCCTGAGACAGGGAGAAGCACAGGAAAGAGAGAAGCATGAGGAAATAAGACACCAGAATGGGCAGAAATTGTGGGGAGACTTGAGGCTGCCCCAGACTTGGAATTCGGGTCTATGACCTGTTTAACCAGATCTCTAAAGGGGCAGGAGCAACATGTTACGCAGTTGTGGTAGATTGGATTATCCTTCTCAGGTCTTCACTCCCTTCCCCCATATGACCTTGAAGGGCTTGGGAGTGAGACAAGTATATTTCCCTGCCCTGTGGATGTTGGACTTGCACTTGACCATATGATGTTTTTTTTCAGCCAATGGAATGTGGGCAGAAGTGATGTGCTAGTTCTGAGCCAAGGTGTTAGGAGACCTTACATGTGTCTGCTCACCCCCTTGCACTTCTGCTATTCACCACAAAAAGAATATAACTGAGGCATTGCTGAGCCAAAAAAGAGGGTGAAAGACATGTAGAAGAAGCATGTGGAATATACTTGAACTCTTCAGCAACCGGGAGCCAAGCCCCAGATGATTCCAGCAGAGCTATAGTTCACTCTAGACTAATGAACAAGAAAATAGATGTTTCTTGTTGGTTTTTTTTAGCTGAATTGAGAAATAATTCACATACCATAAAATTCACCCATTTAAATAGTACCATCCAATTTTTTTTTTGGCAGATTCACAGTTGTGCAGCCATCACTATAATCAATTTTAGAACATTTTCATCACCACAAAAGAAAAATCACCTATCCAATGTATTAACAGTCTTTTCCCATTTCCTTGTTTGTTGTTACACAGCGTCATTGTGGCGATAGCTGATATATACACAGGTATTAGAAATGCGTCCAGTGTTAGCAAGCTCATAATTTCACATTCTTCTTGCAGAAGTTCAGGATAAGAAAGGTTTGCATGCAAGCATCCACACAGACTCCCCTACACACATTCACACAATTGTACACACATGCTCAGACACACATCCACTGTCACACAATGTGTACAAATGTTATCACACAACCACACTCAGACATAGACTCACACTCATTTTCAAGGATACAAAGATTCATATACAGACTCGTGCACACGCTCACAATTACATGTTTGTAGACACACACACCCAGACAGCAATTTCCCAACCCCCAGTCATTCAAATGACCCATCACAACTTTTTCCATATCTGCATATCACATATGCTTTTATTTCCTTAATTTTTCCTTTGAATGACTCACATTTTTATTTAAATAAATTGGTTTTTAAAAGAAAGTGCTATAAATAGATGGTCCTCATCTTTCCCATTTGCTCTTGACCCTTCTTTCCACCACACCCAAATCTACCTATTATAAGTGGAAGAGGGGGACCGGGTGCCACCACCTCCAGGAAGCCCCCCAACCATGCAGTGGCACAGACCCTGCACTTAGAAAGGCCTCCTGCTTACTTTAGTGCTCTACTCTCAGCATCTGGGAATCCTTAATAATTCATTAACTATAATTATAATGCATTTTCATTTTGCACTGGAACCCATAAATTCTGTAGCCTCTTCTGCCCCTGACCACAGAGTATCCCAGCTTCGGTGACACTCAGGGCTTCCTGAGGTGGCAGCTCCTCCAGTGAACTGTGAACTGACCCAGGGCAGGTCACATATCACACAGCCCACACCTTGGAGTCCAGGCAGGTGAGAGTTTGAATCTCGGCTCCATTTACCAGCTGGGTAACTTTGGGCAGCCTGCCCTGACATACAGAACACCCAGAACAAGAGTACAAATGGAGGCCCACAGGCCATGTGTCTAAAAGTCTGCATGGTAAAAATCAAGCTTACATAGTGGGAAGCAGCAGCAGAGCACAGGAAGATCAGCTCGGTGCTTTGCGACGAGCTAGAGGGGTGGGATAGGGAGGGTGGGAGGGAGGCTCAAGAGGGAGGGGATATGGGGATATATGTATGCATATGGCTGATTCACTTTGCTGTACATCAGAAACTAACGCAGTATTGTGAAGCAATTATACTTCAATAAAGACCTATTAAAAAAAATCAAGCTTACAAATTGTCAAAAAACATATGGTCTAACCTCTTATTTTAACAAGTATACCTTCACTAAAACAAAGTCAAAATATATGTGTAAAGCTATGGTTTTTATATGTCTGAAAATTGGCGAAATATCAAAGATGATGGAATTAAATTATGTTGTATTGATGTGCCAGTGATGTCTAAATGAATAATTTAAAAAGACATGCATAATTAAGAAATTGCTATATATTCATTGCATAAAATTTGTTTTACTTGCCTTCATTTTAGCAAAATCACTCACCCTATTGTTATAATCAAGATTTTTACACAATTTCTGTGCTATTGGCAGTAATGATCTAAAGGAATAAAAAATAAATTGAAATTATATATCAAAGGACACAAAGCTTGAATATATTTTCAGGAGAAGTGTAAATTAAAATAAATATTAAAAAATCAGCAAATTAAAATTATTTTAGATGTTTTCTAAAGTAATTCTTCTAGAATATTTTATCAGTTTTTTCAGTTAAAATTAAATAATTTATTAAATTATCTTTTGAAATCAAAAGGCAAAATGCAAATGGCAAAATTAAAATAACATTTTAAAATAAGTTGTTTAAATAAAGCTACAGGGAGACAGCAGAAGCAAGAAGAACTACAATCCTGCAGCCTGTGGAACAAAAACCACATTCACAGAAAGATAGACAAGATGAAAAGGCAGAGGGCTATGTACCAGATGAAGGAACAAGATAAAACCCCAGAAAAACAACTAAATGAAGTGGAGATAGGCAACCTTCCAGAAAAAGAATTCAGAATAACGATAGTGAAGATGATCCAGGACCTCGGAAAAAGAATGGAGGCAAAGATCGAGAAGATGCAAGAAATGTTTAACAAAGACCTAGAAGAATTAAAGAACAAACAAACAGAGATGAACAATACAATGACTGAAATGAAAACTACACAAGAAGGAATCAATAGCAGAATAACTGAGGCAGAAGAACGGATAAGTGACCTGGAAGACAGAATGGTGGAATTCACTGCTGCGGAACAGAATAAAGAAAAAAGAATGAGAAGAAATGAAGACAGCCTAAGAGACCTCTGGGACAACATTAAACGCAACAACATTTGCATTATAGAGGTCCCAGAAGGAGAAGAGAGAGAGAAAGGACCCGAGAAAATATTTGAAGAGATTATAGTCAAAAACTTCCCTAACATGGGAAAGGAAATAGCCACCCAAGTCCAGGAAGCGCAGAGAGTCCCATACAGGATAAACCCAAGGAGAAACACGCCGAGACACATAGTAATCAAATTGGCAAAAATTAAAGACAAAGAAAAATTATTGAAAGCAGAAAGAGAAAAATGACAAATAACATACAAGGGAACTCCCATAAGGTTAACAGCTGATTTCTCACCAGAAACTCTACAAGCCAGAAGGGAGTGGCATGACATACTTAAAGTGATGAAAGGGAAGAACCTACAACCAAGATTACTCTACCCGGCAAGGATCTCATTCAGATTTGATGGAGAAATCAAAAGCTTTACAGACAAGCAAAAACTAAGAGAATTCAGCACCACCAAACCAGCTCTACAACAAATGCTAAAGGAACTTCTCTAAGTGGGAAACACAAGAGAAGAAAAGGACCTACAAAAACAAACCCCAAACAATTAAGAAAACGGTCATAGGAACATACATATCAATAATTATCTTAAACGTGAATGGATTAAATGCTCCAACCAAAAGACACAGGCTTGCTGAATGGATACAAAAACAAGACCTATATATATGCTGTCTACAAGAGACCCACTTCAGACCTAGGGACACATACAGACTGAAAGTGAGGGGATGGAAAAAGATATTCCATGCAAATGGAAATCAAAAGAAAGCTGGAGTAGCTGTACTCATATCAGATAAAATAGACTTTAAAATAAAGAATGTTACAAGAGACAAGGAAGGACACTACATAATGATCAAGGGATCAATCCAAGAAGAAGATATAACAATTATAAATATATACGCACCCAACATAGGAGCACCTCAATACATAAGGCAACTGCTAACAGCTATAAAAGAGGAAATCGACAGTAACACAATAATAGTGGGGGACTTTAACACCTCACTTACACCAATGGATAGATCATCCCAAATGAAAGTAAATAAGGAAACAGAAGCTTTAAATGACACAATAGACCAGATAGATTTAATTGATATTTATAGGACATTCCATCCAAAAACAGCAGATTACATGTTCTTCTCAAGTGCGCACGGAACATTCTCCAGGATAGATCACATCTTGGGTCACAAATCAAGCCTCAGTAAATTTAAGACAATTGAAATCATATCAAGCATCTTTTCTGACCACAACGCTATGAGATTAGAAATCAATTACAGGGAAAAAAACGTAAAAAACACAAACACATGGAGGCTAAACAATACGTTACTAAATAACCAAGAGATCACTGAAGAAATCAAAGAGAATATCAAAAAATACCTAGAGACAAATGACAATGAAAACACAACAATCCAAAACCTATGTGATGCAGCAAAAGCAGTTCTAAGAGGGAAGTTTATAGCTATACAAGCCTACCTCAAGAAACAAGAAAAATCTCAAATAAACAATCTAACCTTACACCTAAAGGAACTAAAGAAAGAAGAACAAACAAAACGCAAAGTTAGCAGAAGGAAAGAAATCATAAAGATCAGAGCAGAAATAAATGAAATAGAAACAAAGAAAACAATAGCAAAGATCAATAAAACTAAAAGCTGGTTCTTTGAGAAGATAAACAAAATTGATAAACCATTAGCCAGACTCATCAAGAAAAAGAGGGAGAGGACTCAAATCAATAAAATCAGAAATGAAAAAGGAGAAGTTACAACAGACACCACAGAAATACAAAGCATCCTAAGAGACTACTACAAGGAACTCTATGCCAATAAAATGGACAACCTGGAAGAAATGGACAAATTCTGAAAGGTATAACCTTCCAAGACTGAACCAGGAAGAAATAGAAAATATGAACAGACCAATCACAAGTAATGAAATTGAAACTGTGATTAAAAATCTTCCAACAAACAAAAGTCCAGGACCAGATGGCTTCACAGGTGAATTCTATCAAACATTTAGAGAAGAGCTAACATCCATCCTTCTCAAACTCTTCCAAAAAATTGCAGAGGAAGGAACACTCTCAAACTCATTCTATGAGGCCACCATCACCCTGATACCAAAACCAGACGAAGATACTACAAAAAAAGAAAATTACAGACCAATATCACTGATGAATATAGATGTAAAAATCCTCAACAAAATACTAGCAAACAGAATCCGACAACACATTAAAAGGATCATACACCATGATCAAGTGGGATTTATCCCAGGGATGCAAGGATTCTTCAATATACACAAATCAATCAATGTGATACACCATATTAACAAATGGAAGAATAAAAACCATATGATCATCTCAATAGATGCAGAAAAAGCTTTTGACAAAATTCAACACCCATTTATGATAAAAACTCTCAGAAAGTGGGCATAGAGGGAACCTACCTCAACATAATAAAGGCCATATACAACAAACCCACAGCAAACATCATTCTCAATGGTGAAAAACTGAAGCCATTTCCTCTAAGATCAGGAAGAAGACAAGGATGTCCACTCTCACCACTATTATTCAACATAGTTTTGGAAGTCCTAGCCACAGCAATCAGAGAAGAGAAAGAAATAAAAGGAATACAAATTGGAAAAGAACAAGTAAAACTGTCACTGTTTGCAGATGACATGATACTATACATAGAGAATTCTAAAGATGCCACCAGAAAACTACTAGAGCTAATCAATGAATCTGGTAAAGTTGCAGGATACAAAATTAATGCACAGAAATCTCTTGCATTCCTATACACTAATGATGAAAAATCTAAAAGAGAAATTAAGGAAACACTCCGATTTACCACTGCAACAAAAATAATAAAATACCTAGGAATAAACCTACCTAGGGAGACAAAAGACCTTTATGCAGAAAACTATAAGACACTGATGAAATAAATTAAAGATGATACCAGCAGATGGAGAGATATACCATGTTCTTGGATTGGAAGAATCAATACTGTGAAAATGACTATACTACCCAAAGCAATCTACCGATTCAATGCAATCCCTATCAAATTACCAATGGCATTTTTTATGGAACTAGAACAAATAATCTTAAAATTTGTATGGAGACACAAAAGACCCCGAATAGCCAAAGCAGTCTTGAGGGAAAAAAACAGAGCTGGAGGAATCAGACTCCCTGTCTTCAGACTATACTACAAAGCTACAGTAATCAGGACAATATTGTACTGGCACAAAAACAGAAACATAGATCAATGGAACAAGATAGAAATCCCAGAGATAAACCCACGCACCTATGGTCAACTAATCTACGACAAAGGAGGCAAGGATATACAATGGAGACAAGACAGTCTCTTCAATAAGTGGTGCTGGGAAAACTGGACAGCTACATGTAAAACAATGAAATTAGAACACTCCCTAACACCGTACACAAAAATAAACTCAAAATGGATTAGAGACCTAAATGTAAGACCGGACACTATAAAACTCTTAGAGGAAAACATAGGAAGAACACTCTTTGACATAAATCACAGCAAGATCTTTTTTGATCCACCTCCTAGAGTAATGGAAATAAAACCAAAAATAAACAAATGGGACCTAATGAAACTTCAAAGCTTTTGCACAGCAAAGGAAACCATAAACAAGACGAAAAGACAACCCTCAGAATGGGAGAAAATATTTGCAAATGAAGCAATGGACAAAGGATTAATCTCCAAAATATATAAACAGCTCATGCAGCTCAATATTAAAAAAACAAACAACCCAATCCAAAAATGGGCAGAAGACCTAAATAGACATTTCTCCAAAGAAGAGATACAGATTGCCAACAAACACATGAAAGGATGCTCAACATCACTAATCATTAGAGAAATGCAAATGAAAACTGCAATGAGGTATCACCTCACACCAGTTAGAATGGGCATCATCAGAAAATCTACAAACAACAAATGCTGGAGAGGGTGTGGAGAAAAGGGAACCCTCTTGCACTGTTGGTGGGAATGTAAATTGGTACAGCCACTATGGAGAACAGTATGGAGGTTCCTTAAAAAACTAAAAATAGAATTACCATACGATCCAGCAATCCCACTACTGGGCATATACCCAGAGAAAACCATAATTCAAAAAGACACATGCACCCCAATGTTCACTGCAGCACTATTTACAATAGCCAGGTCATGGAAGCAACCTAAATGCCCATCAACAGACGAATGGATAAAGAAGATGTGGTACATATATACAATGGAATATTACTCAGCCATAAAAAGGAACAAAATTGGGTCATTTGTTGAGACGTGGATGGATCTAGAGACTGTCGTACAGAGTGAAGTAAGTCAGAAAGAGAAAAACAAATATTGTATATTAACGCATATAAGTTGAACCTAGAAAAATGGTACAGATGAACCGGTTTTGCAGGGCAGAAATTGAGACACAGATGTAGAGAACAAACGTATGGACACCAAGGGGGGAAAGCGGCTGGGGTGGGGGGGGGTGATGAATTGGGTGATTGGGATTGACATGTATACACTGATGTGTATAAAATGGATGACTAATAAGAACCTGCTGTATAAAAAAATAAATAAAATTAAATTTAAAAATTAAAAAAAAAAAGAAAGAAAAATAAATAAATAAAAATAAAGCTACAGGGACTTCCCTGGTGGTCCAGTGGGTAAGACTCCATGCTCCCAATGCAGGGAGCCCGGGTTTGATCCCTGGTCTGGGAACCAGATCCCACATGCATGCTGCAACTGAGTCCACATGCCACAACTAAGAAGCCTGCATGCTGCAACTAACAATCCCTCGTGCCACAACTAAACATGCCGCAACTAAGACCCGGTGCAGCCAAAATAAATAAATAAATATTTTAACATAAATAAATAAATAAAGCTACAAATATGAATTTTTTAATTTAATTAAATCCCAGTAAATATTAAAAAATAAAAGTGCTAACAATCTTAGAGTTCAAATGTCTGGTAGTCAATATAAAGAAACGTATCACACTTCATGCATTTTACATCTAGATCTACATATATTCAAATTTAAGAGTTATATGAATCGTTAATATTTCAAAATGATCCTCTGCTGCTGTGTTAGTTATATATTGCTGTGCACCAAATTACCATAAATTTAGTAGTTTAAAACAAGACAGATTTATTATATCACAACCCAGATATACAGACTCAGCTTAGCTGAACCCTCTGCTTCAGAGTCTCTTATAAGACTGCAATCAAGATGTCAGTCAGGGGTGGGGGTCTCAGCTGAGACTCAGATGAAGAAGGACCTACTTCCAAACTCACGTGGTGGTTCAGGACTCGATTCTTTATGGGCTGCCAGAGTGAGAATCTCTGCTCCTTCCTAGCTGTTGGCTGGAGACAATCCTCAGTTTCTTGCCATGTGGGCCTCTCCATATGGTGGCTTACTTCATCAAAGCCAGCAAAGGAGAGTCAATAGGGAGAGTCTGCAAGCAAGACAGTAGTTACAGTTTATGCAGGGTAATCACAGATGTGAAATCCTATCAGCTTGGCTGCATTCTGTTGGTTAAAAGCAAGTCACAAATCCTGCCTACACTCAAGGGCAGAGGATGACACAGGAGCGTGAACGCCAGAAGGTGAGAATTGGGGTGGGGGGGGAAGTGGCATTTTAGAGTCTTGTCTCCCACAGTGGCCATGCACAGTGCTTGCAAAGATTACACTAATGTGTGAGTGCATCCAGAACCACAAATTGGAACACAAGGAGAAGCCTGAGAGTTCTTTATGCATTTATGCTATCAGAGAGGAAGGATTTTGCAAGTTAATACATTGTATTTGCTCTTATCTAAGTGCTTCCAATTCTCAAATTATCCCTGCACTAGAACCAGAACTAGAATGTTCATCTCCAGTGTTGGCAGCAGCACTACCCATGAACCTTCATTGCATTCAGACACAACTATTATTTTGAGGTCACAGTCTAAGAGATGTGGAGAAGCTTTTCCCAGGGGCCTGAATGATGGTATTCAGGAGCGTGCATGTTTAGGACTACAGGTTGCTCTGTGACAGCCCTGGGTGCCAGATTCCAAGTGACAGACATCTCCATGTGTTTTTAATAAATTCTTTCTTTCTTTGTGTATGCTTGTGATATTTGGGGCAGCTTGAGCATCCTAACATGGCAACTGGAGTCCCCCAGAAAGAATAATCCAAGAAAGACAGAGAGAGCAAGGTAGAAGCCACAATGTCTTTTATGACCTAGCCTTGGAATTCACACACCATCATTTTTGCAATATTCTTCTAGTTACACAGGTCATTCCTGTTCAGTGTGGGGGAGTTCTACACAAGGGTATTGTGGTAGGCAGAAATCTAAAATAGCCCCCAAGACTCCCACGCCTTGATGTGCATGCCCTGTAGAATCTTCTCCCCTTGAGTGTGAGTGGGACTTGTGAATATAATGGGATTTCACTCTCACGCTTATGTTACATTATTTGGCAGAAGAGATTTTGCAGGTGTAGTTAAGGTCCTTAATCAGTTGGCTTTCAGTTAATCAAAAGGGAAAATACCCTGGGTGGCCTGACCTAATCAGGTGAGCCCTTAAAAGAGATCAGAAAGATTCAAAGCAAAAAAGAAAAGAAAAAGAAAAGATTTCTCCTGCTGGCTTTGAAGAAGTAAATAACTATGTATGAACTACCCGTGGAGAAGGCCATTTAGCAAAGACCTGATAACAGCCTCTAGGAGCTGACAGTGTTGTCCTGTCAACAGCTAGCAAGAAAATGGGGACCTCCATCATACAACCAGAAGGCAATGAATTCTGCCAATGATCCATGAGCTCAGAAGAGGACTCTGAACCTCAGATAAGATCACAGCCCCCACTGACACCTCAATTTCAGCCTTGCGAAACCCTGAAAAGAGGACTTCTGACCTACAGAAACTGTGAGAATAAACAGGTGTTGTTTTAAGCTGCTAAATTTATGGTAATTTGTTACACAGCAGTAGAAAATGAATACCACTGTGAACATCAGAAGGCAAGAATTATTGGGGGCCATCTTGGAGACCGGCTACCAGAACTTGATATTGTCAGACTTTTAATTTTTGTTTTTTCTCGTTGGTGTCCACTTTTCTTCCCTCTCTTATGCATAAGCTTCTTTACACTGCACTCATTCACTCAGCTACTCCTCTCTTGATACCTTCATTGCACAAACAATTCCTGATCTACTCTATTCACATCCAGTGCTGGTCACTGGCAACAAAGAAGGGAGTCACATGTGTTCCCTGCCCTCCAGGAGCTCCAGACGGGAACAAGAAGCATTCCATGGTATCCCTTAGCCTTCTTAAATTTACTCCCAACATAACCCATATGTGGTTCAGACCCCAGGACCCTCCAGAAACCAGTTTCAGCACATTGTTCCATCACCAAACCACAAATTTAACCCCCCAAAGCACTGAAGTGCAGCAGATTTTGCTGAAGTTTCCAAGTAGAGACCAAGGATGGTATTATATCACATATTACAAGCCAAATGTTATCAAACTTTATATTAAACTTCTCTCTCCTCAAGCTCTGTGATCCAGAATGTCTTCTCCCAATCCTCCCCTGATAAACATCTTTATTACTCTGAGAAGTTCTTTTTTAGTTTTCATATTCCACTTGGCAAAACAAAAGCCTCGTCAGAAACAAAACCAATATGAATGTGGGTGAATGAGGGGTTTGCTTCCCTGGTTCTGCAGGCAGCTCCACCCTAGCCTTTGTGACCTTGAATGAGGTACTTGCTGTCCCAGTTTCCTGGCCTGCATTCTGGTTAAGTCCCCAAGGGAAGAATGGAGGCTCCTTGGGGACCCAGCCAGGCTTTTGAATTTCTTGGAGGAAGGTGTTAGGTAAACAGCAATTCCAGGTAATGCTATCTGAGGGCCTTCAGACTGAGGGCATTGGAGCAGGTCAAAGGCCCTGTGGACAGCATCTAAGATCCAGCTTCCAGAACACTACAGTGACCCCAGCCATGGGGTCCCTCTGGGTTTGAGACTGAGGGCCCCTCTGGGTTTGAGACTGAGTAGCTGGATATCCTGGTCATCATTCTGGAAGCCAGTCCCCCCTGCCCCTCGGTGACATGCATCCTCATCATCCTCCTCTCTCGATGAAGGGTCTGTCTTCACTCGCTCCCCACACACTCTCATCCAGGCTTGTGGCTTTAATACCCTCCTTATGATGACTCATCAGTCTCCTGCTCTGCCTTCTCCCCTGAGTCCCAGACTCATTATCCAGCTGCTAACTGATACATCCACTGGGATGTCTAATGGGCATAGCAACCTTCCTGTGTCCAAAATGGAACTCTACTTCATCCTCCTCTCTCCCCAGTGGCCCTCAGGAAAACCTACTTCTCCCCCATCTTGCCCATCTCAATAAATGGTTCCCTCATCATCCACCTAGTTGCTCAAGCCAGAAACCAAGGAATTATCCTTGATTCTTCTCTTTCTCCCACCACCCAACTGTAATTCATCAGCAAATTTTGTTGGCTTTCCTTACTAAATATATCCCCAGTATGTTTTCTTCTCTTTGTCTCCATGGCTCCCACCTTGGTCCATGTCACTGCCATCTCAGGCCAGGGACCACAGTTGCCTCCTCACCATGTTCCCTGCTTTTTCTCCTGCCACCTCACCGTCTATTCTCCACACAGTAACGTGAGAAAATATTACTCCCCTACCTAAGCCCTCCAAGTCACTATGTGGCTGGCAAGCCCCTGCATGATCTGGCCCCTGCCTAGATCTTGAACTTCACCCCTTCCTACTGTCCTTTGTATTCTGCTCTAGCCACACTAGCATTCTTTCTGTTTCCTGAACACATCAAGCTTGATGCAACCTCAGGGCCTTTGCACGTGCTGTTTCCTCTGCATGGAATCCTCTCCTCCCTACCACTTATTTGTATAGCTGGCCCCTTCTTGCCATTCAGATCTCAACCCAAAGGGCACCTCCATATACATCCTGTCCTGTCCCTATCTAAAGTAGGCCCACCCGTCTTCCACATCTTGTTATCTTTCCTCCACAGTTCCTATTACTACCTAATTACCTTACTTTTGCTTGTTTGATTGTCTTCCCCACTAGAATTTCACTCCAAGAAGTCTCTCTGGTTCACTGCCCCATCTCTAGTGCCTACACCAGTGCCTGACAAACAAGACCTCAGGAAATATCTCTCAAATTCACTCATTCATTCAGTCAGCACATATTTATTGAGTGCTTACTGCATAATGATTCAGGGAGCCTCAGGATATAAGGGGAACCAAGACGTCTGGTGTTGGTGGGTTCAAATTCAGGCTTCACCGTTACCCAGCTCTGACCTCCCCTACCTGAGCCTCTGTTTCCTCATCCATAAAATGGTATACATGGTAGAATTGTTATGAACTAACTTGTAAAAGCCTACCAGACAACCTGGCACACTATAGGTATTCATTAAACGAATACTTTCATCCCATGACCAAGGGTGACCCTGTCTGCTAGAAAATGTGGGCACAGGCCTGGGGGCTCTGAGACAGCTGGGGAACAGTTGGATGCCCTCGGGGGAGAGTGATCAAGAACAGATGTGGGCAGGAGGACCCTCAGGCCAACTGCTGATGCACTTGGGCTCAGGAACAAGGGGGACAGGACCATAAAGAAGCCAGAGCAGATTCTGAAATAACAGAGAGAGTGAGAACAGCCTTGAGGCCACAAGACATCTCCCAGGGGCCTCCCACGTTCAGCCTCTAAGACTCCCAGTCAGGTCAGGGAACATTTCCAGCTCTCAGAGCCCTGCCTCCTGGTCAACCTAGGTGTCCACCGGCCAGGGGCAGAGAGAAGTCTGGCAGGGACTAAAAGATGCCAGGCTTCTGGGCAAGGTTTGAAAACAGAACTTGTCCTTCTCTTCAATAGAAAACTGTGCAGTCACAAAAAATGAACGAGGATGCTCTTTATGCACTGATGTGAGTGGTCTCTAAGAGATGTTGTTGAGTACGAAAAGATGAATTTTTAAAGGATTTAAAAAAAATGTACACGTGTCTGCTCGTGTATCCAGCCACTGTCTCTGGAAGGATGCATAAGAAGTTAGTGATGATAGCTTTCTCTCCGGAGTAGAAATGAGTGCTTGAGGGATGGTTGAAAGGAAGACTTCACTAAAATGTCCTTTGCCTCTTTTGAATATTGAATCATTGAATGTAACACCTATTCAAAAATAACTGCTTAATATTTGAGAAGGAAAATGGTTTACCCCTCCTCTTCCACCAAAGGGAGTGAGGGATAGCATACTTCTTCCAGAATGATCTATCTAAAAAGTAAATCCTGTTCTATTGTTCCTCTTTATGACCCTCCTCTGTTTAAATCCCTTCAGTGACACACAGTTGAACATATCATACAACCTCAAAAAAGAGTATTTGTTGAATGAGTGAGTAAATGAATAAATGCACGAATAAACCAGATGTTTTCTCTCTTGATCTTTATGTACTGATACGGAAAAATGTCCATGTTAAGTGAAAAAAGAATATTGTGGAATATTATGTCAAGAATGATTCTATTTTTGATAATTATATATACATAAATTATACTTCAGATTATATTTATATATACATAAATTATTATATATGTATGTGCTATAAGTACATACATATTTATATATACATAAAATTATATTGCATATTAGCATATGCATTTATATATCCATATATATTAGTATTTACATGTGTATGTATATGGTTATTGGCCAATAAATGGAAAAAAAAACTAGAAAGACCCCAAATTTGCTGGTTCTATATCTTGATCTTAGTGATGATTACACAGGTATAAAGATGGGTAAAATCTCATCAATCTGTACTTAAGAATTGCACATGTTCCTGTATATAGTTATATCTCAATCTTTTAAAAGGAAAAAAGAGATATACCCCCAAATATTATTAGATATCGTCTCCTGGAACAGTTCGGATTATGGGGGCTTTGATTTCTAATATACATCTGAATATTTTACAACTAGCACACAAGTATGAATCCTTTAAAAATATGTATACTTTTTAATTCATATTTTATTTCCTACTCTTTAGCTTAGCATGCAAAGCCTTTCACTTCTTTAACTGCCTCCACCCTTTATTCCAACCACATCAAACTGCTTATGCTCCCCAGTGTGTCATGCTGTTTCTTACCTCCAGGCCTTTACCGTTGCTGCTCTTTCTTCCTGAGATGCCCTCTCCCACTCCCTCAACTCCTCCCACCTACCTAAGTTCTTCTAGTCATTTAAGTCTCAACTGAAATGTCACCTCCTCCAGGAAGGCTCCCTTGACTTCTCCAGGCTGGGTCAAATGCTCTAGAAACACTTCAGAGTTGCCTCTGTCAGTCTTGACTCACTTGTCCGTCTCACTCATCCAACCTTGAGGCAGAGACTGGAGTGATGTGGCCACAAGCACCAGGGTACCTTGGCACATAATTTGAAAATTGCTGCTCTAAACAATAAACTAAGAGACAGAGGCCAAACCTGGTCAAGTAGTGGTGGAATCAGGAAGGGGTTTGGTGTTTCCATGCTGAAGTCCACTGAAGCACAGTCAGAGCAAACCTATTTGCAGAGAGAAGAAAAAGAATCAAAATATAGAAAGGAAGCCAAGAGGCTCCACAAGGAGCAAAAAAGAAAGAGCAACCACCTGATGCAGTACTGCCTGCAGATGGACTCCATCATCTCGCCCCAGAATTCATGTCTGACATTAAACTCCTGATCTGTTGCCCTAAACCAGCCCCTCCCATAGTCTTTCCTGCACTCAGGGAATGGCAGCAGCTCCATCCTTCTAACTGCTCAGGCCAAAACTTTGCATCGTCCTTGACTCTCTTGTTCTTTCAAATCCCAAATCCAATTTGTTAGCAAATCCTGTCATCTCTTGCCTCCAAAAGATGTCCAGAATCTGAGCACTTCTCCCCATCTCCACGCTACTAGCCCAGCCACCACTGCCTCTCACTGGACAAGGCCACAGCTTCCTCACTGGTGCCCCCGCTTCTGCCTGGTCTGTTCTCAACCCAGCAGCCAGAGGGATCCTCTTAAAATATAAGTCCATTCTGGGCTCTGAACTCTGATGGCCCCCATCTCGCTCCGGGTTGAAGCCAAAGCCCTTAACATTGCCATGAGGCCCTATGGGAGGCGGCCTCAGGGACCTCTGACCACATCACCCGCTGCTCTGGCTCTTCACTTCATTCCAGTCACAACAGCCTCCTCATTGTTCCTCAGACATGCCAGGCACAGTCCTGTCTCTGAACCTTTGCACTGACTGTTTCCACTGCCTGGAACATCATCCCCCAGACATCCCGATGGCTGGCTCCCTCACTTCCCTCAGTCTTGGCTCAAATGTCACTTTGCCAGCCCCCATATAAAACAAAAACAGCAGCCGATCCTCCCAGCACTCGATGGCCCCTCACTTTTGGGAGGAATCACTGAGTTCTAGGACCTGAGACTCAGTGCACTCATGTACAAAGAAGTATCTTTAAAGAATTCATTCCTTTTTAACACAACATTGTAAAGCAATTATACTCCAATAAAGATGTTTAAAAAACAAAAAAAAGAATTCATTCTTTTTTATCACCAAATATTTACTGACCATGTATTATGTCCCAGAATTGAACTGGGCAGTGAGGGCATAGTGGCTGCTCCCGTTTAAAGCTGGCGTCCTCAAATGACCCAAAATTGGTGTCTTGGGCTATGTTCCCCAGATAACTATTCTCCCTCCCTATCCTTTACTAGGGAAGTGTAATTCTGGTGGTGCTTGTGACTGCCTGGAAATCCTGAGGCAGGTTACCTGGGAACTCCCATCACAGGTCAAGTCACCATCGGGCAATCCCTGGCCTGGACCCAGCGGTCACCCTGCCGTGTCCTGCATATCCAGCTGCCACTCTGGACTGCTGGTGGCAAGACTGGCTCAGAGAAGCATGCACCTCCTTTAGTCTGTGGGTTGCCAGGGAAATCCCATGGGGTTGGCTGCCAGAGCCATGAGCAAGAAGACAAGACCGGCTAGGATGCAACCTGATTTCTAAGGGTTTTTTTCCTTTTTTTTCCTTTTTCCTTTCTTTTTGGTAGGGAGGCTCCCTCTCACCCTCCCTCACCCGCAGCTCCCTCTCACCCTCCCTCACCCGGGGCTCCCTCTCACCCTCCCTCACCCGGGGCTCCCTCTCGCCCTCCATCACCCGCGGCTCCCTCACGCCCTCCCTCACCCGGGGCTCCCTCTCACCCTCCCTCACCCGCGGCTCCCTCACACCCTCCCTCACCCGGGGCTCCCTCTCGCCCTCCCTCACCCGCGGCTCCCTCTCGCCCTCCCTCACCCGGGGCTCCCTCTCGCCCTCCCTCACCCGGGGCTCCCTCTCACCCTCCCTCACCCGCGGCTCCCTCACACCCTCCCTCACCCGGGGCTCCCTCTCGCCCTCCCTCACCCGCGGCTCCCTCTCGCCCTCCCTCACCCGGGGCTCCCTCTCGCCCTCCCTCACCCGGGACTCCCTCTCGCCCTCCCTCACCCGGGGCTCCCTCACACCCTCCCTCACCCGGGGCTCCCTCACACCCTCCCTCACCCGCGGCTCCCTCACACCCTCCCTCACCCGGGGCTCCCTCTCGCCCTCCCTCACCCGCGGCTCCCTCTCGCCCTCCCTCACCCGGGGCTCCCTCTCACCCTCCCTCACCCGCGGCTCCCTCACACCCTCCCTCACCCGGGGCTCCCTCTCGCCCTCCCTCACCCGCGGCTCCCTCTCGCCCTCCCTCACCCGGGGCTCCCTCTCGCCCTCCCTCACCCGGGACTCCCTCTCGCCCTCCCTCACCCGGGGCTCCCTCACACCCTCCCTCACCCGCGGCTCCCTCACACCCTCCCTCACCCGGGGCTCCCTCTCGCCCTCCCTCACCCGCGGCTCGCTCTCGCCCTCCCTCACCCGGGGCTCCCTCTCGCCCTCCCTCACCCGGGGCTCCCTCACGCCCTCCCTCACCCGCGGCTCCCTCACACCCTCCCTCACCCGCGGCTCCCTCACACCCTCCCTCACCCGGGGCTCGCTCTCACCCTCCCTCACCCGCGGCTCGCTCTCACCCTCCCTCACCCGCGGCTCGCTCTCACCCTCCCTCACCCGCGGCTCCCTCTCGCCCTCCCTCACCCGGGGCTCCCTCTCGCCCTCCCTCACCCGGGGCTCCCTCACGCCCTCCCTCACCCGGGGCTCGCTCTCACCCTCCCTCACCCGGGGCTCCCTCTCGCCCTCCCTCACCCGGGGCTCGCTCTCACCCTCCCTCACCCGGGGCTCCCTCTCGCCCTCCCTCACCCGGGGCTCCCTCTCGCCCTCCCTCACCCGGGGCTCGCTCTCGCCCTCCCTCACCCGGGGCTCGCTCTCACCCTCCCTCACCCGGGGCTCCCTCTCGCCCTCCCTCACCCGGGGCTCCCTCTCGCCCTCCCTCACCCGCGGCTCCCTCACGCCCTCCCTCACCCGGGGCTCGCTCTCACCCTCCCTCACCCGGGGCTCCCTCTCACCCTCCCTCACCCGGGGCTCCCTCTCGCCCTCCATCACCCGCGGCTCCCTCACGCCCTCCCTCACCCGGGGCTCCCTCTCGCCCTCCCTCACCCGGGACTCCCTCACGCCCTCCCTCACCCGGGGCTCGCTCTCACCCTCCCTCACCCGGGGCTCCCTCTCACCCTCCCTCACCCGGGGCTCCCTCTCGCCCTCCATCACCCGCGGCTCCCTCTCGCCCTCCCTCACCCGGGACTCCCTCACGCCCTCCCTCACCCGGGACTCCCTCACGCCCTCCCTCACCCGGGGCTCGCTCTCACCCTCCCTCACCCGGGGCTCCCTCTCACCCTCCCTCACCCGGGGCTCCCTCTCGCCCTCCATCACCCGCGGCTCCCTCACGCCCTCCCTCACCCGGGGCTCCCTCTCGCCCTCCATCACCCGGGGCTCCCTCACACCCTCCCTCACCCGGGACTCCCTCTCGCCCTCCCTCACCCGGGGCTCCCTCTCGCCCTCCATCACCCGGGGCTCCCTCTCGCCCTCCATCACCCGGGGCTCTCTCATACCCTCCCTCGCCCGGGACTCCCTCACAACCTCCCTCGCCCGGGGCTCCCTCTCGCCCTCCATCACCCGGGGCTCCCTCTCGCCCTCCCTCACCCGGGGCTCCCTCACACCCTCCCTTGCCAGGGCTACCTCACACCATTCCTCACCCTTTTCTAATTTTTAATGTATTTAGACATATGGTATTTGGGCTTCCACTTGCACTCTTATCTCAGACTGTGCCAGTGTTTCAGGCAGGGACTAGATTCTGGTACAGGAATGGCAAATATATAGCTAACACCACCACGACCGCCCCCTCCCAGAGCGTGGCAGACATCAGTTACAGATCTCAGCATTCTTTCTCCCTGAGACCTGGCCTCAGAACTCCTTTTTACGCAGCACTCTGGGAAGCCACCATGTGAGAGGTACAAGGGGATTTCCTTCCCTGTTCTAGCACTTTCTACATGGCAGTCTGCTCTGCACCCCACAGCATTCATCAAGAAGTCTCATTCTTGTCTGGAAACTTTTTTTTCTCCTGTTAAAAAGAAACTGCTGATGCTAGATATTTGTGGAAAGTAGATCAACCCTCAAATGCTGTCTTTGGTGCTCCTCAGAATGTTCTGATGTTATAAAGAGAAAAGGAAAAATGAATAAAATAATTCCCCATTTGGGGAGCATTTACTTATATCAAAAACGTTTTTTAAAGCCCACTCTTTCCTCTGAAAAGATTAATGTTCTGCTTTAAGGCCTAACACAACTCACTCTGACTCCCAGGATTTTTTGGCAGAACAGAAAATCCTGATGGCTCTTTTTGTTTGAATGGTTTATTTTATTTCTCTGCGTGGATCTGTTTCTTTGCCTTTTTCTTTTTGTTTCTCTCGTTCTCTGTCTCTTTATATTCTCTGCTCCGTGTGTGTATTTGTCTCTCCCAGTCTCAATCTCTTTGTCTTTCTCTACCTCTGTCCCCCTCTTTCCCAGTGGCCTGGCAGCCCATCTCTTATGTGAATCTTTCTCTTTGAATATTTCTGTGTGTGTGTGTGTGTGTGTGTTTATGTCTTCCTTTCCATCTCTGTATGTGGATTTCTTGCTTTCAGTCTGTCAGTTTCTTCCTCTTACTCTGTATGTTTGTGTCAGTCTTTCTCTTCCTGAGTCTATCTCCTCCATTGTTCTACCTCTTCCTTTGTTTTTGTCTCTGTCTCTATATGAATTTCTCTTTCTCCATCACTCTCTCTGTGTTTATCTCTCTTCATCTCCTTATTTGAGTTTCCTCTTCCTTTTTCTCTCTCTTCCTCCCACTTCCTATCTATCTGTCCGTCTGTCTCTCTCCCTCTGTCTATCTTTCTGTCTTTGTATGTTTGTGTCTGTCTCTCTAAGTGAATCTCTCCCCCACCCCACTTTTTCCTATCACCCACCCCTTGCCTCCAATCCACCCTCAATCTCTGTCTCTGTCTCTGTCTCTCTGTCTTTGCCCTTCAATCTCTCTCTCTCTCTCTCTGTTTTTTCCTCTCCCCAACCCCCTGCCTCCAATCCACCCCGTTCCTCTTTTTCTCCTCCCCCTTTTCTTCCTCTAGAGCCCTGAGGTTGGGTCCAGACAGCAAGACAGTGAATATAAAATGAAAAGTCACCCAGAGGTTTCCAGGCCACCAGATGTGCAACATATTTAGACAGAACAGCTGGATAATTTAACAACTTCCTTGTTTTCCCCAGAACATCGGCCACCAGGGCGTCTCAGACAGCGTGTCTGTGTGAGGATGCACACGTGTATGCACCATGTGTTCCCTTGTGGGACCCTGTCCCACAACGCATATGTCACCATTCTCTCAAAGCCCCCACTCGTATACTTTAATGTAATCTGATTCAGATTTCTTTCCCTGCAACGTCCCTCTTTTTCCTCTTCTTGCGCTGTCTGGCTTAGACATCTCATCTTAAGCATCTCAGGGACCTTCCACCTGTGTCCTGTGATCTTCATCGTGATCTCTTGAGTGAAGTGTTTGGAAAGAGAAAAGAAAATGAGGTAGGAAGGTCTAGAGGAGGACTTAAGAAGAAAGCTGGAAAGAAACCCCTCAAAGGCAGAGCACTGTGTTATTCTTGGCCCCATTTTACAGATGAAAAAGCTGATAGGCAACTCTGGGGCCCAAAAATTCAAGAGAACTAGTTCTCTAACCCAGAACTGTTAACTCCCAGCAAGCAACTCAACTCCCAGCATCACAGACCAGCAAAGCTGGAGAAGACCTTATGTGAGGCAGTGTGGTGCAGTGGGCGTCACCTCGGGCTCTTGCATCAAGCAGACAGCATGAGTGCACATCCCTCCACTGGAAGGTAGAAGCTGTGGCCTTGGGCAAGCTACTGCAGCTCTTTAAGCCTCTGTTTCCTCAACTGTAGAAGGGAAATAATAGTAGTATCTTCCTCAGAGGGAAGTCTGATGAAATTAAACATGTAAAGTTCCTGGGTGATAGGAAGTACTCAAAAAATGTATATTGCTGTTGTTAGTATTAGTAATAGTATTAGTATTAGTATAAAACTGAGGCCCAAGTTCACACAAATTAGTTGATGGCAGATCCAGACTTAGCATCCAGATCTCCCAGCTCTCATGCCAGTGTATTTTCACCAAGAGAGTCTCCTGCTACCTTCTCCCCACCAGAAATCTCAAAAACATTTCTTGAGCACTTTCTATATGCCAGACATTATCACAACACCTTCCACACATTCACTCATTTAATCCTTAAAACAACCCAGAGATGGAGGTTCCATTATCATCCCCATTTTATAGATGAAGAAACTGAGGCCCAGAGAGCATAAGAAACTTATTCGAGGTCACCCAGATAGTAGATGGCAGGGCTGAGGTGCAAATGCAGGTAGCTGGCACCAAAGCCAACTTGGTAACCCCCACACACTCACCGTGTTTTCTGTTCAAACTCATGTGGATTTACCTCAAATCATGGTTACTTTTCTTTGCCTTTCTCTATCTCTCTCTCTGTATCTCTTCCTCTATTGACTTTTGCTTACATAAGTAACACACGAACACATTCTTGGTGGAAAAAATTAAGGGTATTACTGATAAAACTAAAGTCTGCTTTGATGTTACCCCTCATTTCCACTGTTGACAATTTGGTGAAAAGTCTTCCAGACTTTTTCCTACACATTTACATACGTACTTGACTACTACCTTTCAGACCCTTCCCACTGGGCCTCCAGAAAACAGTAGTTGAGGCAGCAAACCTGAGATTGAAGGAGGACAGTGGGGGCTGGAGATGGTCTTACTTTCCATTTTCTGAAGATCAGTTACCTATAAATACTCTGAAAGCTTCCGGCAGATAGACTTGGCCAAGGTCCCAGAGATTTGGATGCATAATAATGTTTCTTTGGCTCTACCCATAGACAAAACCAGAGAAGGATGGCTTATCGCTTATGGCATTCACATGGCAGCCATTCCTAACATGTGGTTCTGAGACTTTGATATTGCTGGTCCAAACTGAGATGTGCTGTCAGTGTAAAATACACACCGGATTTTGTAGCCTTAATGCACTAAAAAAGAGTACAAAATATTTCATGAATACTTTATTTGATTACATATTGAAATGATAATATTTTAGATATATTGAGTTAAATCAAATATATAATTAAAATTAATTTCACTTGCTCTTTTTATTTTTTTAATGTGGCTACTGGAAAAATTTTAAACTCCATATATGGCTAATATTTTACTTCCAGTGGATAGTACCCTTGTAAACAGTTTATCGAGGAGACACTCTATCTATTTTTAATTTTTATTTTATTTATTTATTTTAAATTAATTTATTTTATTTATTTATTTTGGCTGCATTGGGTCTTTGTTGCTGCACGTGGGCTTTCTCTAGTTGTGGCGAGTGGGGGCTACTCTTCATTTTGGCGCGTGGGCTTCTCATTGCAGTGGCTTCTCTTCTTGTGGAGTGTGGGCTCTAGGCACACAGGCTTCAGTAGCTGTGGCACACAGGCTCAGTAGTTGCGGCTCGCAGGCTCTAGAGCGCAGGCTCAGCAGTTGTGGCGCACGGGCTTCGTTGCTCCGCGGCATGTGGGATCTTCCTCGACCAGGGCTTGAACCCATGTCCCCTGCATTGGCAGGCGGATTCTTAACCACTGTGCCACCAGGGAAGTCCCGAGACACTCTATTTTAAAAATTTCACTGAGAATGGTAATAATAGTTCAATTATATCAGGTGCTCTTGGGCCAGACTGAACACTTCCCATCTGTGATCTCATCCCTCCTCTCACAATAGCTGTACAAGGAAAGCACTGTTCTTAACTCCGTTTCACAGAGGAGGAAATTGAAGTTCAGAGAGGTGAAGTCATTTGCCCAAGGTCACACAGCCAGGAAGCAGCAGAGCAGCAGTCTGAACACATCACTCATGGGGCTAACCCTGCGCAGTGACAGAACAAGAAAGCCATTCATGGGGACTCACCTCAGAGATGAGTGTAATCAGAAGGAAGCCTTTGAAAAGTTTGTTGGCATTGGGTAAAGGGCAGAAGCCCCAAGAGAAATGCAAGCCCATGTCATACTAGCGTTCTAAGGAGGGGCTTTATTTTGTTAATCTGGGGGCCAGAGGAGAAACCAACCAGACCACTCCCACACTTCTTTCTCTGCCCTTCCCCTTGCAAAGTCCAGCCCCTGCTGTAAACTGCTCTAATATGTAGCACACATTTGAAGAGTAGTGGTTTTATTTATTTACTAGTCTGGGGTGCCAATAGGCTTGGTGAGGCCCTCCCTAGAAACTTGTTCCACAATATCTGCTCCTTTTTTTGTTCAGTAGTAAGACCAGATATGGCCATCCAGAATAGAGACTACACTTCACCGTAGTTCCACTGCAGCAAGATATGACCATATGATTACCTTCCAGCCTATGGGATGTAAACAGAAGTGGTATGTGTAAGTTCTAAGAAGTGTCCTTAAAAGTAGGGGACATGCCCTTTTTTCCCCTTAACAAGCTCTCCATGGTTCAAATGCAGACATGATGGCAGGCAGCCACCTTGTATCATGAGCTGGCAGGCACATGTTGAGGATAGAAGAAAAACAAGATGGAAGGAATCTGGACATCTGATGATTCTAGGGATACCATATAGCCCCAGGTTCTGTATTTGTATCTTCATATGAAAGAGAATTGTTTCTATCTAATTTCAGTAACAACTAGTCGGTGTCTCTTTGTTAAAACAACTATACCTTTATTAAAATGAATGCAGGGACTTCCCTGGTGGTTCAGTGGGTAAGACTCTGCGCTCCCAATGCAGGGGGCCCAGGTTCAATCCCTGGTCGGGGAATTAGATCCCACATGCATGCTGCAACTAAAAGAGCCCACGTGCCTCAACGAAGATCCCATATGCCGCATCTAAGACCTGGCACAGCCAAAATAAACATATAAACAAATAAAAATCTTTTTTAAAAATAAATAAATAAAAATAAAATAAAATGAATGCAGAACCATTGCTCAGAGTGACAAGCTGTAGACTGAGTGGAGTGGGGAAGGAGAGGTCAGTGGGATTGTTGGGAGAGCATGATATTGGACTGCTTCAGATGGCACCTTCAGCATTAGAAGTGGGATGGTAGCTATAGAGATTAAAAGGTTAATATCTTGGGACTATAAACCATCATGTAGGGTAAGCAATGAGGAGTTATCTCAGTGGTTAAGCAAGTGATTCTGTGAATTGAGGTCAGGGACAACCTCTCCAAGCCTCAGCCTCCATATCTGTAAAACAGGTTGATAATGCTAATGAATGGAATAAAATAATAAAAAGGTGTTGGGAGATTAAAATGAGACATGGTTCTCAACATGATACCTGGCCCATCAGAAGTACACAATGTATATTAGCTGCTATTATTATTATTATTACTACTGTCTCTTGCTATGACTGGCCTAGCTGGTCTTCTCGCTCCCCTACAGGTTGCCGCCATGGGAGGCTGAATGAGCGACAACCTATTCTGTTCCTCCCAGATGGTACAAGGTGCTGCAGAAGAGGCTTTCAAAGGCAAAAATATCTTAGCAAATAAAGCAGAGACCGTCACAAGACCTAGATTCCAAGTCTTCTGTCATGACTAGATGTGACTTTTTGAGGTGTCTTCCTGGGATTGGGAGGGTGTATTTTAAGTGCAGATGAGAGAGAAGTAAATATTTGTGACCAAGAGGGCAAACATGGTAGATTGCATTCTTGTTCTCAATTTTTCACTCCTTCCTCCTTTGCCTGTAAAAGGATTATACATCTCTGTCCCCATAGAGTTGGCCAAATGACATGCTTTGGGTAATTGGATGTGAGTAGGAGTAATGGACTTCACATCCAAGCAAGCGGTTTCAGAGGCATTGCTAGAGTTTTCTCCTGCTTTCTTTCACTTCCCTTCCACCGCAAGAATGGGTATGTCCCATGGGGCTCAAAATGAGAAGACACATGGAGCAGAGCCCAACAGACCCACAGCTGTAGCCAGTGACATTAACAAGAGCAAAAAATGCATGTGTTTTGTAAATGACTGAAATTTTAGGGTTGTTTGTTATGCAGCAAAGCTGACTTACACATCCACCCCCAGCTTCTGGGAAGGGCTGAGAGCTTTGGAGGAAAACAGACTTTGGCTCAAATCCCAGCTCTGCCAAACGTCTAATGCTGGGTGACCTTGAGCAAGTCACTTCACTCCTTGGGGGCCCATTTTCCTCATCTGTGAAATGGGATAATAACAGTGCTTATGGGACTTCCTTGGCGGTCCAGTGGTTAAGACTCCATGCTTCCATTGCAGGGGGCATGGGTTCGATCCCTGGTTGGGGAACTAAGATCCCACATGCTGCAAGGTACGGCCAAAATATTAAAAAATAAAATAAAATAAAAATAACAGTGCTTACATTTCATGGGGTTATAGTAAGGATTAGACAAGACAACATACATAAAGGGCTTGGTGTTGGGAAAGGTCTCGATTAAAAGGAGAGAGCAAAGTCTAAGGCACAGTCTTTTCTCTGAAGTGGAAGGACCAGTTCAGCTGACATTTCAGATCCCAGGCCTGACCAAGGCTTGATCCTAGGCCTCAAACTGGGATTGTAACCTGAGTCAGGCTCTGACAAAATACCGCTAAATAACCTGGTAAAAATATATGTAAAATGTAGGTTGACAAGAACACCACAGCAGCCTCCAATTTAAGCTGCATCAGTTTCCTTCCTCCAAGCTTCTCTTCCCAGGCTCGGGCCTCTGAAAGAAGCCCTCTCCCACCAAAAACCCCAGAAGAACAGAATACCCACAGGTGGAGGTCCTCTGGCTTGAACTCTGAAAATTCACAACAAATGGCAAATTAGTTTGTGCTGATCTTATCTATAATAGATGCCCTTCCTGTCAAACTGTTTGGAAAGAGAAATTGGTTCACTCTTCAAAGTTTGCCTGCTCTTGGCTGGACTGGATGACCTTGAGCTTTAAGGTAAGAAGCCCATCTGAGAGGTCTGTGCACACACAACTTCACACCTATGCACACATACACACATGCATATACTGCAAGATATACACATGCACACAAAGATTGATTTAGCCAGTTCCCTGTTTAGGTGCCCTCCAGGTATTTTCTAAGTTGCTAGTTTTGTTTGCACTTACAAATAACCTTGATATATGTAGGCAATCTGTGTAGTGGTTGGAACTTGAAGCTCTACTTAGTTTGAGTTCCCCCCAAAGACACTCAGAGGCAAGGATTCTACTGCAAATTGTTTATTGGAGGGATGATTCCAGGAAATATCAGGAAGGGAGTAAGGAAGGGAGACAGGGAAGGAAATGAAGTTAATAAAATGGTACAAAGTACCACTGTGGGCAGCTGGGGCTCTGGAGGAACACTGGGAACTGTGTAGAACATGATCCCACCTGAGGGGAGGGAGCTGGGGTATTTATCCTTCGACTCCTGTCAGTCATTGGTTGAGGAATGCTCCCCAGGGGATGTTAACTCCCTGGCACTTCTGATGTGCCCCTACGCTTGCCCAGCCAGCCCTGGAGGACAGAGCCAAGTCCAGGTTCTGGCAGTTAGCAGGTCCAGGACTAGAGGGAGGTGAGTGAGGTGCCCAGGTTACAAAATTTAAGGCAGCACTCATTCTTAGGGTTGTTCAAGTGCAGGGTGGGAAGTGTGAACCATCAGATCGGCTTGCACAAAAAGGTGATTGCTGAAAGGATATGCGGGAGGCACGGACAGCATCTGCTACAGGCTTTGCAGTCAGGCTGCCTGTGTTTGAATCCTACCTCCGCCACTCAAGGACTACTTATTTAACTTCTCTGTGACTCAGCTTCCACATCTGTAAACTGGGATAATTATAGTACTTAGGATTGTGCATGAGGATTACATGGGATGATTCACATAAAATGCTTAGAACAAAGTTGGGCATACAATAAGCCTCCCATAAGCGTTAGCTCTGATGACTTTGCAATGAATATTATAGTACTGACCTTTTTTGAGAACCAAGGAAGCAAGTTCACCTAATAGTTAAGAAAAGATCCTTTGGAGTCAGGCACATGAGGGTTCAAGTCCCCGATCCCTGTGTGACCTTGGGCCAGTCACTTAAGCTCTCTGGGCCTCAGATCCCTGATGTTTAAAATCATTATTAAATAATAAGATACTTCACAACTAGAAAAAAAGATGTATGCAAGATGCTTCTCTAAGCAGCGTGCCTGACTTGAAAATGTGCGATAAATCTTAGCTGAGATTGCTGCATGTTCAATTTTCCATACCAGCAGGAAGTTGCTGCTGTGTTGGAGCAGCCAGGAAGATATAATTCACTTGGCAATATTTACTGCACACCCGCAAGTTGCAAGACCCTTAGATGGGAAGTGAGGGCTCTTAAAAAGAAGTGTTAACACTCTGTCTTGGCCCTTTTGGGGGACTGGAGTTCTTTCATTCCTCCCGTAATGGAATCACACATTCACGCCCTTGCTTTGTTCCTCCCTTGAGTGGGCAGAGTAAACTTTCCAGCAGCCTTGAGATCATAAGCCAATTCAAAAGAAAGCAGAGGGCAAAGTTAGAAAAACGGTCTTTGATGACTTTGTGGCAACACAAGCCCTGAGTTGCCCACCCATGAACTTGTTTTAAGTGAGAGAAAAACAAACTAATATGTACTGAGTTTCTGTTATATGCAGCCAAAGTTAATTCTATGGTGTACATCCTTCTTTGTATTCTATTATTTTTTATGCTCTGGGCATGGCATAGGAGGAGAACTGTGTTATCTGGTGGTTGCCCAGGAAAGTTCTCAAGTCCTGCAAAGAGGAAACAATTTCCAGGTTGACTCCTGCAGACTTTTGCTGCCCTGTTCCCACCCTGGAGTCCAGCCCTCCTCTTATCTCTGTCACCTTGTTACCTGTCAAAGGGATCCAACCAGGTGTCTCCTGCTTTCTCTAAAGACACAAGGGGAAACATCAGCAGCAGCATCAGATCATGCCTGAGGGGGTGGAGCTGCCCTGAAACCACATTAGCCTTCTTCCCCTCCCCCTTTGCCCCGACCTCACTGGGTGTTCGTTCTACTCACAGTACACCTGTCCTTCTTCCTGCCAGGCCCATTAATTAAGCAGCTAGGCCTTTATATCCTGACTGATACTTCTTTTTTGGCAGAACACACAAGAACTGCTGAAAAATTTTCAGAAATAATTTTCTGACTCAGCCAAGGATAGACAGGTTAGAACTTTGGAAAAAGGAAGCCAACTACTCCCTTCAAGTTTGGCTGCCATCTACTGACCACCTACTCTGTTTCTCTACCCACCCACCCCCGTCTTTTCACCCTCTTCAAGGAACAACACCTCAATTTTCCTCAGGACATCCCCTCCCCCAACCAGTGGTTCTTTTGGTCTAAGTGATAGCAACTCCACTTCCTATGACCAGGATGGTCACGTGACCCAGACCTGGCCAATCAGAGCCTCACATTCCTCTGGTTGCCATGATTGCCAACTCAGTTTGGACCACTGAGAGTCAGGCCAGGACTTTTGTTCTGTCTGTTAGGGAAAAGCTGACTCTCAGCTCTGCTGGTCTTGGTGTTATGAGAGTGGGAGCTGCTGGCAACCATCTTTCCACCCACAGGGCAGCATCTAATTGAGAGAGTGGAGTTAGCACAAAGGGAAACTGAATGGAGTGACGGGAGGAGAGAGACCAGCCCTGATATCATCATCTGAGCTCCTGGATCAAGCCACACCTGAATGTTTTTTAAGTTGTTCATGCATTTTTCATGCACATAAGCAATTAAATGTTCTGCTTAAGCCACTTGGAGTTTGGCTTTCTGGTTCTTGCAAATAAAAGTCCCAATTTTCTATCCCTTTTCCCTCATTATATAATCATATAACATTCTCTATAGTTTACTTGTTTATCTTGTCTATTGTATTCCCCTACCTCTTCCCAGTGCTTCTTTTTTGGGGGGAGCGGTGGTCTGTTTTGCTTACTGACATAGCGCTAGAACCTAGAATAGTTCTTGGCACATAGTAGATGCTCAATAAATTTTTTTTAATAGAAAAATAAAGAGGCCTGAATAGTCCTGAATAGAGGCTATCACACATATATATATATATATATATATATATATATATATATATATATATATATATATATATGTATATATAAAACCCCATTTGGACCTTGCCCCCATTTTACAGATAAGGAAAACTGAAGCTGAGAAGTTTAATGTGTCCAGAGTGACTGGCCTAATTAATGGACAATCTAACATTTATACTGAATCATCCTGGCTCAAAGTCCACTGCTCTTACATTATATTGCACTGAAGTTCCCTTATCATTCTGAGGACAGTATAGTCACCATGACAACTACCATTTACTGAATTCTTGCTGCTGCCAGGGAAACTCTCAGCCCTTTACATGAATTGCCTGACTGAATCTAACTCCCCAATCTCCCCCAAGTAGGTGCCATCATTATCGCAAGTTACAGAGAAAAAACTGAGGTTCGTAAATGGGATTAGTGCTCTTATAAAAGAGACCCTACAGAGCTCCCTTGCCCCTTCTGCCATGTGAGGACACAGTGAGAAGACAGCTGTCTATGGCTCAGGAAGCAGGCTCTCACCAGACACCCAATCTGCAGCACCTTAATCTTGGCCTTTCCAGCCTCCAGAACTGTGAGAAATACATGTTTGTTGTTTATAAGCCACCCAGTCTATGGTATGTTTGTCATAGCATCCCAAACAGACTGAGACATATGTATTATTACCTCATCAGAATATTAAATTAAAAGACAGAATTTAAAAGTGAAAAATAAAATTAAAAGTGCCAGGTATTCCAAAGGTCAGTGTTTTTCAAACTTCTTCACAATGTTTGCCATATCTTTATATCCTTTGTACCATTACATATTTAATATGTTTAATCAACATGCAATTTTTGTATTTAAAATCTTTTTTTTTTTTTTCTTGGCCGCGCCGCACTTTTTGTGGGATCCTATTTCCCCTACCAGGGATAGAACCCCAGCCCCCTACAGTGGAAACACGGAGTCCTAACCACTGGACCGCCAGGGAATTCCCGTAAAATCAATTTTTAAATGTATTTATCTATTTATTTGGCTGCACCGGGTCTTAGTTGCAGCATGTGGGATATTTAGTTGCAGCATGCGGGATCTAGTTCCCTGACCAGGGATCGAACCCAGGCCCCCTGCATTGGGAGCTCAGAATCTTAACTACTGGACCACCACGAAAGTCCCTAAAATCTATTTTAAAGAGAAAATGTTCGTAAATGGAAAACCAGTGTCACTTGCCATAAATAGAAGATAACTGTAAATATATATAGTATTTAAAATCTAACAGGATCTTTTCTCACCTAAAGGCTGGACCTGATGTCTAATCTTTCTTTGTTAGAAAGAGATTATCGGGACTTCCCTGGTGGCACAGTGGTTAAGAATCTGCCTGCCAATGCAGGGGACACGGGTTCGATCCCTGGTCCAGGAAGATCCCACATGCTGCCGAGCAACTAACCCCGTGTGCCACAACTACTGAGCCTGTGCCCTAGAGCCCAAGAGCCACAACTACTGAAGCCTGTGTGCCACAACTACTGAAGCCCACGCACCTAGAGCCCATGCTCCGCAACAACAGAAGCCACTGCAATGAGAAGCCCGTGCACTGCAATGAAGAGTAGCCCCCGCTCAATGCAACTAGATAAAGCTCATGCGCAGCAACGAACACCCAAAGCAGCCATAAATAAATAAATAAATTTATTTAAAAATATAAATAAATAAATATATAAATATATAAAAAGAGATTATCAAGGTTAGGACTTATTAGCAATAACTGAGACTTTCTCCTTAAGGTAATCATTGCTTCTAATTAAAATATTAAATTATATTCAAAAGTAAATAACTGCTCTAAACCAAGGGTTGTCAGACCAAACCATGGGCCTGTCACGTTTTTATTTTTTTAATTTAGTTTTTAATTTATACTATTTATTTTTGGCTGTGTTGGGTCTTCGTTGCTGCACGTGGGCTTTCTCTAGTTGCGGCGAGCGGGGGCTACTCTTCATTGTGGTGCGCGGGCTTCTCATTGCGGTGGCTTCTCTTGTTGCAGAGCACGGGCCCTTGGCGTGCAGGCTTCAGTAGTTGTGGCTCGCGGGCTCTAGAGCGCAGACTCGGTAGTTGTGGCAGACAGGCTTAGTTGCTCCGTGGCATGTGGGATCTTCCCGGACCAGGGCTCGAACCCGTGTCCCCTACGTTGGCAGGCGGATTCTTAATCACTGTGCCACCAGGGAAGTCCCCTGTCACATGTTTTTGTAAATAAAGTTTTATTGGTACATGGCCACACCCATTCATTTACATATTGTCTGGGATGCTTTCATATTACAGTGACAGAATTGAGTAACTGGGACAAAGGTCGTTTGGCCCATAGAGTCAAAAATATTTACTATCTAGTCCTTTACGGAAAAAGTTTGCTGACCCCTGCTCTAAATCATGTCACACTCAAATTCTTTGGTGTGGATTTTTATCACCTTTAAGGGAAGCATCTCCTTGTAATAAAAAGCCCACAGCAATCTGAAAAGGCCAAATGCCATCCAGTTTGTGTGAAGCAGGCTCTTTAGATGCAAAATTCTTCCCACCTTTCTGAAGGCAATAGCCAGGAACGCCTTCCCCAGAAGGAGAAGAGTGGTCAGAGCCCCTTGTTTCTCACTCTGAGCCAGAAGTGGCATCTTCCTGTGGGTTTTGCTGGGTGGTAGAATTATGTATGATTTTATCCTTTCCACGTTTCTTCATTTTCCAAATATTTGATATATTGTATTAGTTTGCTTGGGTTACCATAACAAAGTAGTGGTGATTTAAACAACAGAAATTTATTTCTCACAGCTCTGGAGGCCAGAAGTCCAAGATCAAGATGTCAGCAGCGTTGGTTTCTTTTAAGATCTCTCCCCTTGGCTTGTTGATGGCAGTCTTCTCACTGTGTATTCTCCTAGTCTTTCCTCTGCGTGTGTCTGTGTCCAAATTTCCTCTTCTTATAAGCACCCCGGTCATGTTAGATTAAGGCCCACCCTAATGACCTCATTTTACCTTAATTACCTCTAAGGACCCTATTTCCAAATACAGCCACATTGAGGGACTGGGGGTTAGGACTTCAATGTATGGATTTGGGGGAACACAGTTCAGCCCCTAGCACATGTATTAGATGCATTACTTAAAAATGAGTAGTAGAATGTTAAATATTTTAAAAGGTAGACTAACAATCGTGGCCAACATTTTAGCCTGAGACTTTTAGTATGAAAGTAATGTGTGTCCAATACCTTAAACATTCAAACAGTGCAGAGGGTGGCAAGGAGATGTAGACACCCACTCCCACTCAGTCTTACCCCCACTGTTGACAGTTTCTTGCATATCCTTCCAGAAATGTCCTCTACCTGCATGCTTTTTATTTTGCACAGCAGGATGATGTTTTATTTACTGCTCTGCAACTTGCTTTTTACACCGAACAATAGATAAATCATTGTCTGTTTTCAAAGTAGTACATACATCTTGCATCCTCAACCTCCATCTCAATGCCTGCTTCCGAAGAACCCAACTTGCAAACAAGTTACTTGGAAGCAAATCTCAGACATCATGTCATTTCACCCATATATATTTCAGTAACTATTACCAAACATCAGGACCTTGTTTTTATTTTTAAACATAACCACAAAACAAACAAACGAAAACCGGAGTAAGAATAGAGGTGGTGGTTTGGGGAAGGGAGATGATGATTCTTTTAATTTTTATTTCTCTTGATGATACTGCAATGCTGATTTGGAACTTTGGAAAATAAAATCAATAAAGAGCCATTTGTTCTTCACCTCCATTCCTACCATCAAAGTAAGCAAGGTTTTTCAAGCCCCAAGAATCCCTTTGGTGCTCTTCCATCCTTAGCCTATACAGCAGTGAGGCCAGAGAGAGTGTCCTCGGCCCTAGGGACTGCTTTCTTACCCTGCAATGATGGACACTCTAGCGCCTGGCAGAGGCCTGCTCTGCCACATGAAATGCACAGAGATGACCACTGTTCCTTACTGTCCCCAGACACTGTCCCCTGGGCCTCAGACAGCCTTGTGATGTGAGGTAAATAACAACCTTACAACACACTCCTACTTAGAGTGCTGTGTTAAGCATTTACCTGCATCATTTCATTGAATTCTGCCCCAACTATTATTATCCCCATTTTGCAGCTATATATATATATATTTTTTTTTAAAGGGACCAGTTTATTTTATCTATTTATTTATTTTGGCTGCACCGGGTCTTAGTTGCGGCATGTGGACTTCTCAGCTGCAGCATGCAGGCTTCCTAGCTTCGGCACGCATGTGGGTCCTAGCTCTCTGACCAGGGATAGAACCTGGGCCCCCTGCATTCGGAGCGCGGAGTCTTACCCACTGCCACCAGGAAGTCCCGCAGCTATATTATTAACAGTGTTACTAAATCCTAGCTTGCACTGCTCTCTGCAGGACAGGCCAGTACATCAAGAGATGAGTTGTTGGGGCAAAGAATAGCAACTTTATTCAGAAAGCCAGCAGAGGGAGAAGTTGGTGGATTAGTATCCCAAAGAACCATCTTGCCAGAGTTAGAATTCAGGCTTCTTTTATATTAAAAGGGGAGGGGGTGTGGCTAGTTTTTGCAAATTTATTGGTGCTGGAATTTTTTGTTCTTATAGCTGTCCACATAGGTCTGGTCACAATGTTCCTTATAAACCTCCAACTAGACAAATGTTATTCTTAGTTCTGCAACTTTTAATCTCTATATGCATGGGAAAGTGTTATAGCTTTAACGGTCAGAGCCTTGAGAACTGGGCTATCCTGTATATTTCAGTCTATAGGTAACATTCTTTTACAAAAGGTGCAGAGGCAGTGTGACTCAGCACAAGCAACAAAGCACAAAGGTTAGAGCTACAGGAATAGATTCAATATGGAGTCAGGTTTGTTCTTCTCTGTTTCAATAGCGTTGATGTATTTGTTTGTTTGACAAATTTTTACTGAGCATCTTGGATGTGCCAGGCGCCCAGAATATAGCAGTGAACCAAGCATACAAAATCCCTGCCCACGCCGAGACAGAAAATAGATGGACAAAGACATAATACAATGGCAGATAACTAGGAGTGACATGGAGAAAAATAGAACAAGGTGAGGGGAGAAAGGGTGACAGAAGGGTTGGGGAGAGAGGGTATGGTGGTCAGGGAAGGCCTTCTGACAAGGTGACAGCTGAACAGAGACTTGAATGGAGAGAGGTAGCAAATACCTAGGGTGAGGTATTTCTATCCAAGGAACAGCTTCAGGATGGGAACGTGCTTGGAATGTTTGAGGCATAGCAAGGAGGCCAGAGTGGTTGCCAGTGGCAAGGCAGAAGGTGGTAGATAGAGTCTGAGGCTGGAGTGTGACGCAGGGCCTGGCAGCTGTTGTGTGTCATAAGCTTGTTCATATGGACTCTAAGAGCTGGCAAATGCTATAAATCAGGGCTTTTTTTTTTTTTTTTTTGAGAGCAGATGTACCACTTAACCAGCACACCAGTGTTTTTGTAGGCAACAGTCAGGGTTTGGATTTTATTCCAGGTGTGACCGGAAGCCATTGGAGGCTTCAGAGCAGAGAAAGGCATGATCATACTTTTGTTTCTAAGAGCTGGTTCGCAGGCTGGGTGGAGAAGAGACAACAGGAAGGCAAAGTAGAAACAGTTTACTTTAAGTTCTCCAGGCCAGAGGTGATGGTGGCTTGAACTTGAAAGGGTTGGATTTGGGATGTGTCTGGATTTGCTGTAAACGGGGAACATGGAGTGTGAGCAAAAGACAGACGGCAATAATGACACAACGAGGTTTATTGTGGCCTTTCTGTGCTCTGGTTATCCATCGCAGCACAGCAAAACACCCTGAAACTTGGTGGCTTAGAACAATAGCGATCAGTTACTTAGCTCATCTTTGCCCGGAGTGGAGGGAAGGGACTGCTGTAAGGGAAGGGGCCTGGAAGGACTGCTTGATGATGGGATCTTCTGAAAACTCTTCACTTGCATGTCTGATGGTTGATGCTGGCTGTTAACTGGGACCTCACCTGGGGCTGCAGCCAGAGCACCTGGCTGGACCCTCGGCATGTGGCCTTAGCCTCCTCGCAGCACAGTGGCAGGGTTCCCAGATTGAGCTGGGGGAGTCATTCTACCTTTTCTCCCCGGCTTTATCCAGATGTTATCGACCTGTAACATATGCATGTTTAAGGTATACAATGTGATGATTAGATAGATACATGTGTATATTGTAAAATGATTACCACAATTAGGTTAACACTCTATTCCCTCACATAATTACCATTTTGTATGTGTGTGGTGATAGCATTTAAGCTCTACTCTCTTAACAACTTGTGAGCATGCAATACAGCCTCGTTAATTATAGTCACCATGCTGTGCATTAGACCTCCAGATCTTATTCATCTTATCGCTGGGAGTTTGTACCCTTTGACCAACATCTCCCCAACCCGTCCACAGCCCTCCACTCCCTGGCAAGCATTCTACTCTCTTTTTCTATGAGTTAGGCTTTTTTAGACTCAGCAAAAAAGTGAGAACATACAGGATTTGTCTTTTTCTGTCTGACTTATTTCAGGCCAGGAGAGAGTGCGATGGTGTACATTACCTTTTGAGACCCAGCCGGGTAAGCCACATAGCATCACTTCCACTGTACAGACTCCCACCCAGACTCCAGGGGGAGGGAACCTAGATTCCATCTCTTGATAGGGGAGTGGTAAGGTTATAGAAGAGCAAATGGGACCAGAAATATCATCATGGCCAATTTTAGAAAATACAGTACACCACCTTATGTTTCAGGTACCATGCTAAGCAGCCCATAGCATCACTTCCACTGTAGAGACTCCCACCCAGACTCAAGGGGGAGGGAACCTAGGTTCCATCTCTTGACAGGGGAGTGGTAAGGTTATAGAAGAGCAAATGGGACCGGAAATATCATCATGGCCAATTTTAGAAAATACAGTCCGCCACCTTATGTTTCAGGTACCATGCTAAGCAGCCCACATACATCATTTCATTCAATCCTGCACTATCCTCACTTCACAAAACTGAGGCTTAGCGATGTCACTTGCACAAAGCTACTCAGCTACTAAGGGGAAAGAGCTGGAGTTTGATTCCAGGTAACAGGCAAGCACCTGGTGGAACAGACATGGAGGTGGCAGAGAATGGCCTTTGGAGGTGAACCCAGAGAGGGGGCAGCCAGCAGCACAGAACTGGCTGTTCTGAGCCAACTCACAGCCCTCTGCCCTCCCCAGGGTTATCCTTTGTTTCCCAACTATGTCCAAGGCCACAGCTTTACTGTAATTTCAGGGCTGTGAAGAGGAGATGAGGTTTGAACACTCATGGGCAAAAAAGACAATTTGCTCTGAGTCAGGCCCTGGTAGCCTGATCTGGTTTGGCTCTGGAGGAGCTTCGCTGCTGGGCTGGGTAGGGGCCAGACTGTGGGCAGATGGAAGGGCTGGTGGAAAGCGCTTCCAGAAACCATCAGTGTGTGGCTCAGAGCCTCAGCAAGAGAGCTGGAGGGCTGGGCATTCCAGACCTCACAGATCCGAGATCCCCAGAAGGCTTCTAAGCCGAGCCAGCAGCCCCTTTACTGTGATCGATATTTCCTAGGAGAAAAGGCCAGCCCAGAGCAAAAACCAAGATGGGCTCTAGGGACCTCCGGTTTCTCTGCCCAGTGGCCCATCATTAACTTCCGCTGCAGGTGGCCTACAGTGGTTTTCCAGACTGCTGGCGAGGAAGCGTAGACTCGGGGATGTGACACCAGAAAAATTTCCAGAATAACATGGCGGGTGCGGGGAGGGGGTGTTGTAGATTATATTTATTATTTTTGTTTGTTTTTTGTGGTTCCCTTTTCTTTTTATTGTTTTGGAACTATCTCAAATTGTATATTTATTTTTTATTAAACCAACTTGGACATGAACATTATCAAAAAAATTTCCAAAAACTGGAAACCACCCAAATGACTGCCGACAGTTGAATAGATACACATATTGTTATCTATCCATACTATGAATATTACTCAGAAATAAAAAGGAATGGATCACTGACACACACAATATGTACCAATCTTAAAAACATTATGTTGAGTGAAAGAAACAAGGCACAAAAAGAGCCCACTCTGTATGATCCCATTTATCTAAAACTCTAGAAAAGATCACTATAGTCTATAATCGCAGACAGGAAATCAGTCATTGCCTGGGACTGGGGTTTGGGGGTGGAGAGAGGTTGACTACAAAAGGGCTTGGAGGAACTTTTGGGGGGTATTGGAAATGTTCTATATCTTATTGTGGAGCTGGTTACATGAGCATATTCATTGGTCAAAATTCATTAAACTGTACACTTAAAATGGTTGTCTTTATCGTATGCAAGGTGTATACGAAGTTGATTTTTAAAAAGTAATATAACAAACTCCCACATACCCACCTTCCAATACAGGAAACAAAACATTAGAAAGAAAATTGCACCCCTGTGTACCCCTCCCCAATCTCCTCCTTTCTCCTTTCCTCCTAAATATGATGTGTTTCATGAATGTGTCTTTATGTTTTCGCTACATGGAAACACTTTCCTGAATGTTGTATGTTTCTTTCTCATTTGTCTTTATACTTTTACTGCATGGGGTATATTCCTACACTGGTATTTTTCAAAATCAGGTTACACGGTCACAACCAGCATTTTAATAATAAGGATAGGATAGGATTAAAAAATAATCAGAGTGTATGATACATAGTAAGGTAAATATGTCTTGTGAAGTTTTTCTTCAAGTTTTACATCTGTATATATGTGTACTGGGTTGAGACATAAAATATCTTTTTTTTTAAATTAATTTATTTTTTATGCAGCAGGTTCTTATTAGTCATCAATTTTATACACATCAGTGTATACATGTCAATCCCAATCGCCCAATTCATCACACCACCACCACCACCCCCCACCGCTTTCCCCCCTTGGTGTCCATACGTTTGTTCTCTACATCTGTGTCTCAATTTCTGCCCTGCAAACCGGTTCATCTGTACCATTTTTCTAGGTTCCACATATATGCGTTAATATACGATATTTGTTTTTCTCTTTCTGACTTACTTCACTCTGTATGATAGTCTCTAGATCCATCCACGTCTCTACAAATGACCCAATTTCGTTCCTTTTTATGGCTGAGTAATATTCCATTGTATATATGTACCACATTTTCTTTATCCATTCATCTGTTGATGGGCATTTGGGTTGCTTCCATGACCTGGCTATTGTAAATAGTGCTGCAGTGAACATTGGGGTGCATGTGTCCTTTTGAATTATGGTTTTCTCTGGGTATAGGCCCAGTAGTGGGATTGCTGGGTCATATAGTAATTCTATTTTTAAAATATCTTTCTTACAGAGCACTGTGGCCCCAAAAAAGTTTAAACAACACTGTCCTAATATATAACATAATATATTTTGTCATTTTAACTTTTATGTAAATAGTATGGTACAGTCCTAATCCTTCCCCAGCTGGCTTTTGTTCACTTGACATTAGCTTCCAGATGTATCCATATTGAGACATGTAGCTTGGTTTCATTCATTCCCATCACTGCATAAACATGCCACAAGTTATTTTTCCATCCTCCCATTATAGGATTTTTTTCTTTTGCCAAATGGAACATTTCAAAAAATAGCTGTCACTATCACCACCATTTCACTTTAGGAAGGACATTTTAATATAAATAAAATTGGAAAGCCCTACTCTCAGAGTCAAAGATGGTCTTTTTAATGGAATAAATCTGGCTTTATAAAAATGCATTTGAGGGACTTCCCTGGGGGTCCAGTGGTTAGGATATGGTGCTTTCACTGCCGAGGACCTGCAAGCTATGCTGCACAGCCAAAAAAAAGAGCATTCCATTTACCCCCCGGGGGGTAAGGTTGTTGTTAGTTCCTTGTTGATTGTTAGTTTGTTCAGTATACTGGTAAGAACACAATCACCTACACAACATCTCAGGCAAGGTCCGCTGGGGAGGGGGGAGGAAGCGAGTAGAAGGGAGAAGGGGTTCAAAGGGAGTCTCAACTATAATTCTTTATTTCTTTTGTTACCTAAAAAAAGTCCAAGTCAAATATGGCCAAATGTTAGCATTTGTTAACTCTGCATTGTGAACAGGGTAATCCAAGCTTTGCTCTAAGCGTTCAGTAGTTCATTAGAAATGTTTTCATCATCAACCAGTGTTGTTAGGAAATTTCCAGTATAGATAAGACAGGTAAAAGACAGTTCGGTCTTCACAGTTTAAAATCCAGAGCCGCCAGCTTGTCAATTCCTCTGTGATGTTGGTGAAGTCATTTAACTTTGCTGGGTCTTGTGTCCCTCATCTGAAAAAAGGGCTGGGCCAACCCAAATGTCCATCAACGAATAAATGGATAAACAAAATGTGGTCACTGCATACAATGGAATATGATTCAGCCATAAAAGGGAAGTACTGACACAGGCTACAATGTCAATGAACGTCAAAAACATGATGCTAAGTAAAAGAAGCCAGGCAGGGCTTCCCTGGTGGTGCAGTGGTTAAGAATCCGCCTGCCAATGTAGGGGACACGGGTTCGAGCCCTGGTCCGGGAAGATCCTACATGCTGTGGAGCAAGTGCGCCACAACTACTGAGCCTGCGCTCTAGAGCCCGCGAGCCACAACTACTGAGCCCGCGTGCCACAACTACTGAAGCCCCCGCGCCTAGAGTCCGTGCTCCGCAACAGGAGAAGCCACCGCAATGAGAAGCCTGCGCACCGCAACCAAGAGTAGCCCCTGCTCGTCGCAACTTGAGAAAGCCCGCGTGCAGAAACAAAGACCAAAAGCAGCCATAAATAAATAAATAAATAAATTTATTTAAAAAAAAAAAAAAAAGAAGCCAGGCACAGAAGGTCATGTATTGTATGATTCTGCTTATATGAAATATCCAGGATAGGCAAAGACAGAGTTAGGAAACAGGTGGGTGGTGCCAGGAACTGGGAGGAAGGAGGACTGGGGAGTGGCTGCTAATAGGTACAGGGTTTCTTTTTGTGGTGATGAAAATGTTTCGGACCTAGATAGAGATGGTGTTTGCACAACATTGTGAATGTACTAAACACCACTGAATTGTACACTGTAAAATGGTTTTATGTTATGTGAATTTCATCTCAATTCAAAAAGGGGGTGGAGGGAGGGCTTGTGCCTCCTAGAATTATTGTGGATGAAATTTAAAAGAACACATATGCAAAGCTCCCAGCACTGTGCCTCCATGATACCATCATTGTTCAAAGTGCCATCTCGCCCATAGTGGGAGAAGGCGGGGCTGGGCTTATTAAGCTTGTTTCACCTAGTAAGTCAAGTAAGTGGCTTGCTCAAGGCCTCACAATGAGTCATGTGTGAACTCTGCACTAGAACTTGGCTTTTCCAACCTGAGAGTCCAGAACAAATTCTCTCCATGCTGCTTCTCCTACTTGATACCAGAATGGCACTTTACTGTTTATAAAATATTTTTCCCCACATGATTTTCTAACACCTCTGGCTTCAGAGGCTCAGAGTAGCAGAGTGGTTAAAGGGCATGGCCCCTGGAGTTGGATAAATCTGGGTTCAAATCCAGGCTCTGTCGCTTCTTAGCTGTGTGTCTTTTGGCAAGTCACCTCTCTGAACCTTGTTTTCTCCATCTATATATGGAGAATAATGACTTATGCATTAAGTGGGAATAAAGCTGGAAGATAGATAGATAGATAGATAGATAGATAGATAGATAGATAGATAGATAGACAGATATATAAAGCAAGAGTCGGGTCAATGCCTAGCACATAGTAAACTCTGAATAAATGATGGCTATTTTATCAGTATTAGTAGTTGAGGAGCTACTCTGGCAAAGCACTTACCACACAGGGTTAAGACTGACAGAAGAACAGAGCAACTTCAAAGCCGCTTTGCCACAGGTCCCAGATGCTGCAAAGTGGTGGTTCTCATCCAGGAGTGGGAGGGTGGTTTTTGGAGGCACCTGGAAACATTTTTGAATGTCACTATTGGGGAGATGGGGTGTGCTTCTGGCATCTGGTGGGTAGAGGTCAGGGATGCTGCTGAACATCCTAAATGCCCAGGACAGCCCCACAACAGAGAATGATCTGCCCCCAAAGGTCAGCTGTGCCCAGGTTGAGAGGCCCTGCACCAAAGTGAGCTTCCCTTTGCCAGACTTAGTTCCAAACAACAGTGTCATACACCCTCTAGATACCGGGACGACTTGCTACCTTCCCGACTTGGAGTGAGTCATTCTGTGAAGCTAAGGAACACTTAGCAAGGCGATAATCATCCTAATTTCTCCGTTAAGTAAGTCCAGATGGAAATATATTTGGGGCCTTCTTAAACAGAGAACATCAACATGTACTCTATGAGGGCCAAGGATGGTTTGAAAGACCCATCTTAATCCCCCTTCTCCAAGGCTTCTGGGAACATCCCAGAGAATCTGCTCTCCTGATTCTGCATGAAGGGCCTGAAGCACAAAAACTGGCACACAGTAAGCACCCAGTAAATGCTAGCTATTACTATTATTATCATCATCATTATCATCACTGTCCTCATTATTACTTTTATCTCCCCAGGTACAGGGTAAGGTACATTCTCACAACAACCTTCTGAGATGGGTGATATATCATTCCCATTTTGCAGATGAGGAAACTGAGGCTCAGAGCAGTGATGCCACATTTTTCATCAGCCCCCTCCCTGATCTCAGAGCTTCCACTCCTGCCCACCTACAGTCCATTCTCCTCACAGACACCAAAGGAATCTCTTAAAAATGAAGTCAGATCTTATTTAGGAGAAGATGTTCTCTGGGTAATGATGTTATGTGATATTTTATGACCCAACATTTCTTTATGATTTAAATATCTTGAAAAATTAAGAGCAATGCCATGGCTGTGTAAAATGTTAACATTAAGGGGAAACTGAGTGAAAGGTATATGGAAAATCTTTGTACTATCTTTGCAACTTCGCAGTAAATCTAGAATTATTTTAAAATAAAAAACTTATTTAAAAAATGAATCAGATCATATTACTCCTTGGCCTAAAACTGAGTGATTTCCCATTCGGCTTAGAATAAAATCCAAGTGCCTTCCTGTGACCTATAAGGCCCTGAGTGATCTGGCCTTTGCCCACTTCTTCAGCTTCCTCTCCTAACACTCTCCCTCTCACTCTGCACTCCAGCCACTCTGGTCTTCTTTCCACTGTTTCAACACTGGAAGACTGTTCCTGCCTCAGGGCCTTTGCACTTGCTGTTCCCTGTGTTGAGAATACTCTTTCCCCTATGGTGTTCTTCCCATAACTTTCTCCTTCTTATTCTTCAGATTTTGACTCAAATGTCAAATCCTCAGAATTCCTTTCGTGTGGTCACATGACCCTTTCTAATTCTCTCACAAAACTCATGACTCTCTGAAATTACCTTCTTCACTGGGTTCTCTGTTCCTCTCCGTCTCCTCCACTAGACTGGTACTTCCATGAGGACAGAGACTGCTATATCCCCAGCTTCTCACACAGAGTAAGGCCTCAATAAACATTTGCCAAAACCCCCCCCCCAGAAAAACCCAAAAAACAAAAAACAGTGTCTGCTGGTAATACCACAGGACATTGAAATAAAACGGTGAACTTTGTCAAAGGGCTTTCACCCATCTTTTTTCCTGTGGTTCCCTACTCTGTGCAGAACCTCCAGAATATCCAGGCAGGTCTAGATCTGCTGGCAAACCTCATCAACAACATTTCATTTAATCATTTAACAATAATCCCAATGCTTATTAAGTTGGGGGAAGGGAAGGGGAAGAGTTCACTCCCAACCTTCTAGAACAGAATTCCAAATTGTTGGCCTAGGGTCAAATGTAGCCCATGGATGTGCTTCGTCAGCCTTACACAGTGTTTTAGAAGAATTTGAGTTCATGACCAAACTTTAAAAACTGGAATATTTCACATTTCACATCAAACTTCAGATGCCCAAGTTCTCCTGAAAACTCAAGAGGATCTGGCCCCAGTGGGCCCCAGTTTCCCACAGGCTCCCAATGGACTAGGGCTGGGGTGTGTGCTCTTCAGTTTAACACAGTCCCTATCCAACTGGCTTAATTCTTTCATGTTATCAGCCTGGTCCCTTTAGTCACTAAGATTCCCCCTCAAAGGCTAAAGCATCCTTAGGAATACTACTGGTTTTCAAATATTTTCACTACAGCCCCTCTCTTCAAACCTTACATGGAAGCTCAATGTCTAAAACAGGTAATAGTGATAACAGTTCATGTTGATTGAGTGCTTACTGTGTGCCATGGTTCTGCTTTGGTTGACTCAAGGGTTTGGGGATCAGAACCGCATCAGGTCCCCATCATCTTCAGCAAGCCCTTAAGAAAACTCTGTGCATCCAAGGAAGACAGTTCAAAAAGTACATTTTTCTTTTTTTTTTTTTGGCCACGCCACACGGCATGCAGGATCTTAGTTCCCTGACCAGGGATCAAACCTGTGCCCCCTGCAGTGGAAGCGGGGAGTCTTAACCACTGGGCCACTAGGGAAGTCCCCCCAAAGTACATTTTAATCCATTCTCCTCACTATAGGCAAACTAGAGGAGGGAAGAGACACTCCACCTGTTGGAACAGTAGCCTTTCTGGCAAATGTTTGTCTGCTAGTCCTTAGTGTTGATAACAGCAGAAAAAAGTCAATAGGCGATATATTCTTTCCTCCCAGAGCTGTTTGCTATTTTCTGGGAGCCCTTCAGGCCTACCCTGTGAGCTCATGCCACTCTCAGGCTCAGAACCAGCTAATTTTCTTAGACATGTTTCAGCAAAACTGGACTCTGGAGGGGAGTTGCCTGGCAGAGAATGGCATGTGGACAGAGGCCCTCCCCGTGTCCCAGTGCAGTCTGAAGTTCTCCTCCAGCCCTGATGATGTCAGCAGATGTTAACACACCTGCTACTTTGCGCATGGAAATTTATGGTACTCTTATTGTCCATAGAGATGTGTTTAGACCATTCCCACATTTGTTATGTGCTTAGTGTGTGCCAGAGTTGTGCTAGGTACTGGGGATTTGCAGTGGGAATTTATTAAATATGAACAAGGGCTTTGGTTTCTGGCTGTCCTGACTTCCAGCTGTGGCTCTGAAACTTACTAGCTGTGTGACCTTCAGCGAACAACCTAGCCTCTGTGTGTCTCACTTCATCTGTAAAATGGGTGTGCTAGGAATAGTACATAATTCCTAGGATTATCTTGGGGATTCAGTGAGATAATTTTTGACACATACAAAGAAAACAAGTGCAGTGTTTGTTTTTCTCCACTAGTATTTATCAGAAGCTGCTATTTTTATTTGCGTCTTTGTTTTTTTGTCTGTCTGGCTTACTAGATGACTCTCCATGAGAGAAGGGCCTTGTATTTCTTGCTCACCCCTGCTTCTCTGCCTAGAACAATGCCTGGCACAGAGTAGGTGCTCCATAAATATTTGCTGAATGAATCGCTGTCTGATATTCCTGCTCTAATTGCCCTTGCCATAATGCGCCTTGGAGGAGCCCAAAGTCTCGTGGACTCCGGGGAGAGCCACCCTGACCTTGACAGCCAGCTGTTCACAGCGGCGCTGGGCATCAACTCTGATGTCACCAACTGGGCTCTGTGCCCTGGGCTGACAAATGACACTTGTGTGTCTTCTGGTGAACAGAGCTACAGCGCGGGAGAGTGAGTTGGTGACTGGGGAAAGTGGAGTGAGCAGCTGAGCCAAGCAAGGGGAGCTCTGAACACTAACGCCCCCAAGCTGGCAGCAGGGAGGCCATAGGTCCATGTGCAAGGAGCCTGGGCCCCACCACCGCTTGGGCCCCCGGGGGGGGGGGTGGTGGCGGGGGGAAGAACACCGATTTTGAGATTGGATGCCCGGGTGGTGCAATCACCTCGATGGCATTTCAGGATGGGAATTCGTGCATCCTGCGTGCCTTCAGAAACAAAATTAATTCCTCTAGGGGGAGGGAAAGGGCTTTGCAAACTGTGAAGTGCTGCAGGAAAAAGCAGTTATATGAAAAGGTCAGGATGCAAGAGAGCAGATGTGTTTGCTGAGTGTAGACTGCACTTTAAAACCAAGCTAGAAACGACATACAGCCCCCGGCGGTGGCACATTTTGGAGGGGTCTCCTAGAGAGAGATGCACTTGGGGAGACTGGGAAGCCAGAGGAAATGGGCCAAAGTTTCCCGGGGTGTCTGTAGAACCCGGGACCCGCCCGCAATGCCCGTGGGTGCACATTCGCTCTTCTCTTCCGGCCTCGAGCTCCGACGCGCGAAATCTGCAAATTCTCCCTTTATCTGCTGCACACGCTCGCTCGTCTTCGTTCTGGCTGGAATCAGGGTAACCGTTCCGATGATTATATAACTTCCCGAGTTCAAGAAAGACAATCCAAAGATAGGGATGATAAAATTTTGTTGAGGGTGGATTAAAAAAATTTTTCTCCAAATGTAAGTTACAGAGCACACAAAAAACGTACATACAAATACCCATATTTCCACCACTCAGAAAGAATAACTTAACATTTTTATTTACCTGGGAGAGGAGTTTCTTTATTAGTCATCAAATAAACCTTTCCCTTTACTCCAAATCCCAGCAAATCTGAAACCAAAGAAAGTCAACCTACCTCTCTTTATTATCCTCCCTGTTCACCTCCACCCCAGATTTATCTTAAGGGGAGATTCCAGGACTCCCGAATCCCCTCCGTGGGCTTTTCACATGGCCAGGTCTGCAAAACCTGGCTCCAGTGAACAGCGTCCCGCGGAGCCCGCAATCCTCGGGTACACAGCTGCATCTTCTCCTCCTACCTTAACTCCCGCGTACAACTTTGTAACTCACGCTCCCGCCAGGGGGCCTATTTGCTCGGCCCGTTTGGCGGAAGGATTCCGCGCGCTGTGGCAGTTACGCTCAACCATCTCCGCCCCCTTCCCGCGCTCTGGCCCCGCCCCCTCCCGGGTGCCCTATGGCCCATAAAGAAGTCCCGGCCGGGCCGCTGCACTCCCCGCGCGCATCCGTGCGCCGCCCGAGGCTGGCTAAGGAGTCGGCGGCCATTTTGTTCTTCTCGTGGTTCCAGTGGGGAGAGAAGGAGGAAGCAGGGAGCGAGGCGGTTGGGGGCGACCCGCCGCGGCTTTTGCCACCGCCGCCACCACCATCTCTGTGCTCGTGGCGTGGGAAAGGAGGTGTAAACCCCGGGCGCGAGCCGGCGGCGGCGCCACTGCGGGAGGGTCGGCGGTGGGAAGGCGATGGCGGATATAGATAAACTCAACATCGACAGCATCATCCAACGGCTGCTGGAAGGTGAAGGGGGCGGCGGGCGGCTCCGGGGACTCGCGGGGGGAGGGGGATTTGGGAGGCCTTTTGGACTTGCAGCGCCGAGAGGAGTGAGCCCCGCGAGTTCGCCCGCGGGCCGGGGGCTGCAGCGGGAGGGAGGCTGCCCGGGGTTCCGCACTTGGGCCAACCCGCGGACACTCCTGGCTCCACTCATTCATTGCACGAGGGTGCAGCCTTCCTACTGGCCTTGAAATTTGAAAACTCCGCTCCCCACCCCCACGTTTCCGGTACGTACCCCAGTGCGCCCCGCACACCCGACCAATCTTTGGATGAAGGTTGGGGGCCCCAGTCCAACTTACAGGACGGCGCGTTACGAACTTTGTGGTCCTCGTTCTCTTGGAAAGCAACATGATGGGGATATGGATTCCACCGGGCTTGGGGGCTTCTTTCCTATCCTGCTCATTTTTATTTTTTGTGAGGCTGGGGTCGAGGGGTCCATTACTTGTTATTTGGTGACGAACGTTCATATCTCAAGGGGATGTTGGAACTCATCTCCTCCTGCCCTTCCAAATACTCTTTTTAAGTTGTCCTTATCTTGAAGAGGTCTCCGCGCTCTTTTCTGAACGTGCCTCTGAACCGAGAAGCCAGCAGTGATGACAGTTTCGTTAGGATCTTTCCGATGTGCCAGGCTCTGTGTTAAGCGCTTTGCGCTCATCGGATAAATAAAGTCATGATATTACCAGCGCTTCTACAGCGCTTACTCTGTGTCAGGCATTTTTTGGAGCACTTTACACAGATTTCATGTAATACTCCCAACAACCTTACGAGGTAGGTGCTATTATTTTTTACTGTTTTTCAGAGGAAAATAAGACTCAAAGAAGTGAAGTCACTTGACCAAGGTCACACAGTAACAGTCAAGTTTCAAACCCAGGCAGCCAGGAGCTAGAAGTCATTCAAGTCACCCTATGTATGAAGGAAGAAGGTGTCCAGTGGTTGAGCACAGGTTAAAACACATCTTAAATATTGGCTGACCTAAGACTCGTGAGGTGTCTGGCGATTGATTTATATTGATGTGGGAGATGGATGAAGTTCGGATTTTAAGGAGGGACACCGAAATGAAATCACCCCTCACCACCCCCCAAATTCCAGAGCACATCTATTAATACTAACGTCTAATTCCAAACTTCGAAATAATTCAAATCCCTTTCTTAATTTGAATACTGGATAATGCAGATTTGGCTGAGTTTTAACTGCTTTTTGCCTTTGTACATTTCTACAATATTGTTGGACTATAAATGCTGTGAGAGATGGAGTCGAGAGCATAAACAGTTGGACAGTTCTGGTGTTAGAATTTGCAGATCTTTTGATTAAGTCATTAGAATGAAACTCCTAAAAATATCTCTACTTAATCTCTGTAAGGTTTTTTCATTTTATAGTTTCTTATAAGAAAAACCCATTAAATAGACCCCTGAAATGTTGCTGCCATTTGTGGGTGAAAACCTTATTTGTTCAGTACCTGGCATTTATTTAAGAACCACACTTTTTTTTTCTTTTTGCATTTCATGAATGTATTTATTTTCTTTTTTTATTATTATTATTTTTTTATACAGCAGGTTCTTACTAGTCATCAGTTTTATACACATCAGTGTATACATGTCAATCCCAATCGCCCAATTCAGCACACCACCATCCCCACCTCCCTGGGGTTTTCCCCCCTTGGTGTTGTCTGCACGCTTGTTCTCTACATCTGTGTCTCAACTTCTGCCCTGCAAACCGAAGAACCACACTTTTAATACTAGTTACTACAGTTCTTTGATTTATGTGAGGCAGCAGTGGGTCAGAAACAGATTAAAACAGTTTGCAATAAGAAAAGAACTTAAAAATTCTTTTTTTCATTCAAAAATTGTAAATTTTGCATATCTATGCAGGGACACGTGTGACGAGTTAAGAGTTGGCTTCATTTCATTGAGAAGTCAGGAAAAAATGGAATCTGGATTAGAAACATTAGAATTTTAAGATTAGTTAAGTCTTGTTAAGTTCAGGGTTGCCCATAACTCTTGTATTCATATAACATTTTGTTAATTTTAATCTTGTTTTTTAAATTGTGCTAAGAAATTTGCCTTGATAAACTTGGATCATTTATAATGAGATCAATCTTTGTTTATTAGTAATTTCTATACATGTTTTGTACTTGAAAACCAGATTTTTTTAACATTTCATTTTTTTCATTGAAATTAATAAAGCATTGTGTTTTAATTCCTAGGGAATAAGCTAGCTGCTCAACAGATGTAAATTTCCTTCTTTTCTAGTCAGTGTTAAATTGGCAGAGAAATGGTTGAAAATGATCCATTGAGTATATATATAATCCAAGGTAGAAAAGGTTGATAATAAGTTCTGTGATTCCTTTTTTTAATGCCCCACAAACTTTTTCCTCTAAAAATTTTAATTAAGATTTGAGTATATCTGAAAATGGAGGGAAATGTGAGTTTTGTGGCCTTGTTAGAATTGTTTACATGTTAGAGATTGTCTCCTTTTTTAAGGTGGAGGACTGTACAAGCTAAGTGAGAAGTAGCTCGGTAATAGTACTAAAAAGACCATTCAAAAGTGAAGTCTTATTTAAGAGAATACCATGTTGGTTTTAGATTTTAGTCACTACAGCTTTGCAGTTCTTTTCTACTCTAAACTTTTTAGTAGATTTTCCTTAAGGAGGCATCACTTCTGCAACCCACCTCAGAAGATCTCTGCCTTGTGGGTGATAAAACCTTTAAGGTTGTCACTCCTTCGTATCATTCATGTTCACTTATTTAAATAACTGCACAGGAAAACTTTGGATATAGAGAATAAGCCAGCTGCTGATTTGTCTCATAGTCCTACTGTGTTGGAGAAAAGTGAGGTTTGAGGCAGAGTAACTTTGTAAGTGATCTCGTTCAGGGAGCAGTGATGGCTAGCGATTTTCTTGCAAAGCAGGCAGTTGTAACTTATTTTCACATCCTGATTTGCCAGAAGCATCTTGGCTCTGAAGATGGCGGTTGTCAAACTGAAAGACTGTGCCAAGCTCTGCACAATTGCTTGACTTGCTTTAGTGATTTAAATATGACCTCTGCCCTGGCCCTCAGACAGCATTTACTAACTTAATCCTCTGACTTGTAAAAGTAACCCATGTGTTTAGATTTTCGGTGTGAAATGAAATATGTTTATATTGTAATGTTTAAAAGACAGTGGTCCTGAAGATAATAAAGGACAAACGTAATGACAAAAAGAAAAAAAAATCTGAAAATGCTGACCAAAGAAAACAAAAATAATCTTTCCTAATGAGACCTCTGCAATTATTTTTTCTTTACACATCAGATAATTTTACCCATTAGAGGCTTTTCTTGGAATCAATGATCATAGGGCATTTTGTTGATAAAGACAGTAATATTAAAGTAGTGTGTTACTAATACTCTTAAGTTACAAGAAGTCTGTGTTGTGAGCCCCCTGCTCTTCCCACCCCTCCCGCGTGTCAGTTGTATGCTGCGTCCTCTCCTATAAGGTAAGGCAAGAAAGCTCTTCTAGAGGCACGATCAGCAGCTTTCACCAATCCTAAACCACAGCATGGAAAGGATTACTCTCCTTGTGCCCACAGTGCCTCCTCGCCTGTCAGTAGCAGGAGGCAGCAGTGAAATCTAACGGGATGGTGTGTGTCATTCTGTTGTGCTTGAGGGAGGGAATGTTAGCCCCAGGAGCAGGAGGCCAGGCTTTCCTCCTCCAAGCTGGGGGAATGCATGCCATGCTGCGCCATGCATTGGTAGCCTGTCTGCGGTAGAGGTTGGTGAGATTGTTTTGTATCTGGGAAACTGCAGTCCTATAGTAACCTATTCTGCAAAAGCATGTGCCAGTGCCAGTCAGTCTGCTTGACTAGGGTGAGGATTACTGATCTTGAAGCAGGGAAATCATTTCACTTAATTTACAATCACGGCTGTTAGTAGACCTTAAAGATTGAATTGTGAAGGAGGTAATATTCTGATGTGAATTGCTTTGTAAATGAGAAAACTGGAAAATCTTATTCAAGAAGAAAAAGGAAGGTTTCAATCTCTTTGGAGTTTATAGAATTCTGGGACAAATTTTTACGTTTTAGGATCAGACCACTGTATCCAAAGCGTGTAAAAATAGATGATTTACTTAATGGTCTTGATGTTTTATCTGAAATCTCCAATTTCACCCCTACTCTGGGGTTTACTGGCATCCCTCATCTAGAGGAGAGTGTATGTCACTGATATTAAGGCTTATGAAAATGAAAACCACTCATTACAAATGTAGGTTTAGATGTGAAGTCTAATCAGTGGTAGTTTATCAGAATTGGTGGCTAGACTGTAGAGAGTTAAACATTTTTCAATAAATTGGCTTCACTCTAGGTGTAGAAAACTCAAGGTTCTTTATTGAGAGCAATAGACAGTGTTTTGCAGCTATATCCTGATTATCTGCCTTGAGAAAATTGGTGTCACCTTTAAATGCCCAAAGTATAACACCAGCAGTTAGGAAAGTCAAGATGGGGGAGGGGTGGTTTAGAAATTAAGATGGCCAGAAAGTGGATGTCTTCCTGCTGGTGACTTTGCAGAGAAACCAAGTGATTCTCCATTAACATTTTTGTGGCTTATATTTTTTGTAGAAAAGAACTCCATTGTTTGCAGGAAAGTTTTAATGTTACAAATATTCACTGTTTTTTGTTTGTTTTGGTTTGAGGTTTTATTTTCCTAAATCTGTCAAATATTGTGAGGTTATTGATTGTCACTGAAATGAATATGATGTGGCATATTGTTAAGATTGCCACCTACTTTAAGAGGATTATCTTATTAGCAAAATCTCTTGATTTATTTTTATACCGGTTGTGCCAGTTTTAGGTTTTAAAACTTGATTATAGTTCAGCTGAGGCTTTTTGGTGGGTATGCTATTCCTTTTCTATGATCTTCTTTTAACAGTTAAGGGGCAAGAAGAATACTTGCTTATTCCTCATAAATAATCCCAGAGTAGTCTTAAATTTCCCTCTATGGTTTTCATCTCTGCTTTGTTACCAGTCTGTCAGAAAAGTTAATGTTGTTATGTGAGAAAAAGCTGGCATTGCAAATAATCACCAATGACATTCTTTTATTATATCAGGTTTTTATCAGTTTGTTTTCAGTAAAATTGCATGGGAGTTTTTATCATGTGCTCATGTTAGTGATTTGCCAGATAAATAAATGATCAGATAAGTCAGAACAGAGCAGTCCTTGCTGGTAACAGCCATAGTGCATTTTTTTCTGAATCTACCATTTTAACCAGATAAAAGTTTTCACTCAAAAATCACACATTTGGGAATTCCCTGGCGGTCCAGTGGTTAGGACTTTGAGCTCTCACTGTCGAGGGCTCGGGTTCAATCCCTGGTCTGGGAACTAAGATCCCATAAGCTGTTCCCCCACAAGTTGCGTGGTGCAGCAAAAAAAAGAGAGAGAGAGAAGTCACACATTTAAGATCTAAGTTTAAGATCTAAGTTGACCGTTTTGATATATCAATCACTAACCTACATATGTTCACTGTGCCTGCTGATTTTATTTCCATGCAGTGCCTAGCACCTGGACTTACGAGAAACATTCCACCTGGAAAATGGAATTCTTATTTGTTGGAATATTTTGGATTCTGTTGGCAGTTGTTGAAATAATTTGATACATGCAATTTGAACTACTACTTAGGAAGGTATCATGAGGAGACAGCCCTTGAGTTTCCCACCTAGGGTCTCCTTTTTGTGTAGGTTTCTCCCATCATGCACAGAGCACAGTGAGGGTTTTAAACCACAAAGTAGTGACTGATTTTATTGAGCAGAGCTGTACTGTTTGCATTTTTTCTTTGTAGCGAATAGCGATAAAGTAGATATTCAAGCCTTTGTGTTTTTAATGGTATTGAAGATGTCCCTGAGATAAACTTTTAGTTTTATAGTTTTTATGGATGGCTAGTTTTAGCTACAGCATTTATAATAATCTGCGGTTACCTAGTTTGTCTTATTTTGTGCATCCTCCACTAGAATGTAAACCTCTCAAGAAAAAGGACAGAGTTGTCTGTCCTGCTGCCCAGGTATCCCCAGCATCCAACACAGGATCTGGCATGTAGTGGTGCCCAGCAACTATTTTGTTGAATATTTGAATGAAGCATGGTAAAAATGAATATTGAAAGTCTTAAACAGATTACATCATTTAGTTCTTATTTAATGCTTCCTATTTGTAAGGATGCCTTATGATTTTATATCCCATATCAAATTTTTCTTAGGGAGCAATGACTGTATGTTGGAGTTTCAGTAGTTTGTCCTATAAAAACTCCTTTGGTTTAGAAGTTTAATGAAGAACAAATTCCTTTTTTTTCACTTTTTCATCTTTATTATTGCTTATGAATTTGTAAAATGACAAAAACAGTTATGTGTTAGTTTACTTGCTTTCAATTGTTTTGTTTCTAAGTTAATGCCGTATATTTTAAACTTATTTTCAAGATGAAGAACAAATTCTTAATTGGGAGGGTGGTCTGGTGGAAGCACTGCTTCAGACCTAGAGTCATTCGGGGCCTGGTGTCCTCCTTACAAGCTCTGTGGTCTTGGACCAAGTCACTGAGCCTCTTCCAGCCTGTAACCCAAAGAAGTGACAGTGCCTAACATCATGGGATTGTTGTGTTGAATGGCAGTATAAAGCCTGGGAAGTGCTCGGTTCGTGTTAGCTATAACTAATGCATGATTCTATTTGATGGACAGTGAAAATAGTGAAAGTAGATTTTTATGCTGTTAGCTAATAGGCCATTTTTAAGAAATGTCTGCAGTGTTCACTCAGACTGCCAAAACCCATTTTGAAATCTTTATCTTCTGTTGCATAAATTATCTTCAACTTGAAATTTAAGAGTAATCCTAAATTTTCACAACTAGAAACTCTAGTAAAGCCTATGGGGAAATGACACTATTGCTTTGTAATTTTAAGGCACAGACACAATTTTTGTTCTTGTTTTTTGCTAATCAAAAGTATATAGCTTGGAATGCACGCTAATTGTAATGCCACAAATTAACAGAGATTTTTTCAGACTTCATTCATGCAACAAATTTTGTGCACCTACCATGTACTGACCATGGGCATGTACACTGCAGAGCAAGTGGTGTGGTCCTGGCATTTACATTCTACCAGGAGGTCCAGATGAATAGGTGGAAGCAGACTGGCAATTATAATACACAGTGTGTGCTGGGCAGTGACCAGGTGTTGTGAGAGCATTTCAGAAAGCATAAAGCAGGCTTGTTGAGGGGAGAGGAGATGGCTAAGAGAGGTTTTCCAGAGTGAAGTGATATCTAAGCAGTCACAAAAGATGAGCAGGTATTCGCCAGTTGGTAGATGGTTTTGGCAGTTTCTATTTTTATAATTTTATTTTTTGAGCTGATTGTAGGGAATTTAAGAAGCTTTGGGACTATGTTGTTTTTAATGAGTGCTGTTCATCAAATATAAAATAAATCTTGATTTGTTCTGGAAAAACTGCATTTAATCCTCACTCCAATGCATATATGTGGAATGTAGAAAAATGGTACAGATGAACCTGTTTGCAAGGCAGAAGAAGTAGAGACACAGGTAGAGAACAAACATATGGACACCAAGGGGCGGGGCGGGGGGTGGTGGATGAATTGGGAGATTGGGATTAACACATACACACTAACTAATAGGTATGAAACAGGTAACTAATGAGAACCTGCTGTATAGCACAGGGATCGCCACTTCGCTGTACAGTAGAAACTAACACGACATTGTAAAACAACAGTACCCCAATTAAAAAAAAATCCTCACTCCACATTAGGAATACTTTTTAAATTGTTAGTATTGTTCTTTACTAATCTCTGTACACTCCCACTTGAGGGACAAACAGAATAAGAGAACTAAAATTACCATGAACTATGTCTAACGGTGGTAGTGGGAAGCCTCCAAAACCAGTAAAATTTATATTAGCAGCATTGATTTAATCTGATGGCATTGGTGTAATATGATAGCATTCATATTAAAAGAATAGCCTGTGTGTTCCTTATAGGTGTAAGTCAGTTATTACATATTCTCCCAAAAGACTTAGAGTGGGCTATTCACTTACAGGTGTGGGGCTCTGCTGAAAAAGATTCCGGTTGAAACCAGAAGCATCTAGGAGTCCCCTAGCCAAAAATAAAGTTTCCTGTTGGGCAGTCTGCCCAAGCTTCTGGCTGACTTGTGGTAAAATCACTAATGATTGGGGTTTTCTGGCCAGTGAAGCAGGGATCCCACTATCTTTCCATTGGGAGTGTTTCTTGAGTTCTCTCCTTTGTGTGTCTAGAGAGAAAAAATTACTTTGGTTCTGAAAAAAAATCATTTTTTGTTGTACAAATAGCTCAGTTGCTATTGTAAATATTATATATGTGTCTGTTTTGCATAATTCCCTCAAAAGATTATCCTTACTATGCTTTCCCTTTAATTGCTTCTTGTTTCTTAATATTTGATCAGAATGAGACTGGCAGTCATTTAGTTTAGTTACATATTTTGGAGTCCAAAGAGGTGATTTGCCCCAGCTATAAAATCAAGACAGAAACTCGGGGCTTCTGGCTCCCAGTTCAGCGCACTCAACATTTTCTTTTTTTTGTGCCCTTCAAGAGTTTGATTCTTCTCACGTGTCATCCTTTCTTATTTATTGTCTTTCATTGAAAAAAAAATAACACCCTTCCATTTCTGCTCAAAACTTGTTTCTTCAGGGAATTCAGTTTCAGTGGCTCTTCAGGCTGAAGGATGGCTTCCCCTAAGACAATATTTCTCAAACTTGGACACAGCCCTTTTTAATGGAAAAAAATTCTCAACAGACATCAGAGTTTTTTACTTGTAGTTTTTATTACTCTGTAATGTTACTTAGATATTTACAGAACAAAGCTAGATACAAACCAGTTAAACCTGTTGCTCTTGTTCAGCTATTAGGCCAAATGATTTTGTGATTTTGAATACAAACAAAGCCTCCAAAACTGATAAAATTTAAATTAACAACATTGATTTAATCTGCTCATCACTTTATATTGGGTTTAATGGTGGAAAGATGTAGCCTTAGTTCTGTATTTAGTCTGGTCCGGTGTTTTTGCTTCAATTCTAATTTGGAGAATGCTTGCTTTCATAAATCTTTTGTACAAAACAAGTATTAAGGCTTTGATTGCGAGTTTTTGGCAAGCAGGCCAGTTCATAACTGTGAAATTAAGGTAAATTTAGCAATTCAGTGCTATTTATTATGTATTTAATAACTGTCTAGTCTGTTACAACTGGAATCAAAACAGAATTTTATTTCCTACTACTACTTACCTGCTGATAAATGAATTGTTATAAGGCCAGAGGATATCTTGTACTTCACTTTGATAGTACTTCACTTTGATAGTGAGTAGAACTCAGTGTGCTCTGATGCGGGCACTTGGGAGTTTAGGGCACTTGGTGCTGTGCCATGATTTCTTTTTGCCTTTTCTCAATTTTTATCTGTTCAAATTACTAGGAAACCTTTCTCACAGCACACACTGACATCCTTTGCCCTGTACAGGCATGATTGTATTCACAAATGCAGGCCCAGAAAGTTGCACAGCAAAATATGCACAGCAAGCGTACAGTGTGTTTTAATGAAATGAAAACAACACTTAAGTTTTTTCATAGATAAATCTGGGACCCTTGAGAGACCTGTGGACCTCTGAAAAACACTGATTGAGAGGGGAGATCTGAGCTTTTCCAATCTCACATTTTAAAACGAGGAATTCTTAGAACCAACTCAGTAACATGGCAATCTCTAAAATCTCCTGCTACACAAATACTAATTCATTTATAAGACTGGAGAAGAGAAGACAAGACGAGAGGCAAAAAGAGCTGGCCTGGTGGGCGGGTTATAGGTGAACCAGGCCAATTCTATGTCTTGGATGCAGAACTGAGGCCTTGAGCTGTGCCCAGGGGGAGTCTGATTTCACAAGCGATAAGACTTTTCTAACAGTATTCATACACAGAGAGGATGACCCCTTGATCAGGATACTGTAAAGAAGTCTTACCTTGGTGTAGAAAATGCAACTAAATCTCTGAAATCCTGTCGTAAGATTTTAAGATTCTAATTAAGCATTAAAATCATGTTCTTTATAAGTGTCCTGAAAATAAAGCCTAGCCAGAAAGTAGTTAAACTGTTTTTGCCTCCTCTTTATTTAAAACTTCTACCTTTTCCGATATTTTTAATTTTTACGTTAAATCTTATTTTGACTTCTCTTGACTGAATTGGGGTTTTTCTCCCCTACAGTGAGAGGGTCCAAGCCTGGTAAGAATGTCCAGCTACAGGAGAATGAAATCAGAGGACTGTGCTTAAAGTCCCGAGAGATCTTTCTCAGTCAGCCTATCCTACTAGAACTTGAAGCACCACTCAAAATATGTGGTAAGTTTTGGCACACTAACAGTTATCTTTGGTTACGTGATTGATTGACTGAGTCAAGGATATATAGATGACTTTGTGTTAGCCAACAAAATCATTTACTATTTATGAGTAACCTGGAACTACTTAAAATTAAATAATTGTAGCTTCAGAATAAATACCTCTAATGGACTTAATGTGCTTAGATGTGCTTCGCATTTTCTTAAAATTATTTCACTGAACGAATATAAACATTGCAGAAGAAAGGAAAGAAATGAAACAGAATGGAGAGCTAAGAAAAGGCCTGAATTATGAGTATATAGGGATTATATTTAAGCTTAAAGCAACACTGGTTATGCCTAAAAATATGCCGTTTTGTAGTTCTGTTTCTACATGATAGATGCAGATAACTGGTATAAAAACTAAACTCTATCTGAGAAATGCTTTATTTACTCTTCTAGCATATTTGACTGCATTGATGAAGCTTGTGGTGTTTTTGTTTTTAAGTAAAATGCTCTTTGGCATTATCTAGCAGGGAGACATTGAAAGCCAGATGCATTGGTGGGTGTAGTGTGTGTACACCTTTGTTCACACCGGGCCAGGGCTTGTTAAGAGTGCAGCACTTCTGCTGACACGATCCCCAGAGACTGAGCTGTGGGAGATCTGATATTGATCAGCCAACCTGAAAGGAAAACCGTGTTACTTGGCAAGAAGACCTGCCTAGGCATTAATAATCCTTTCCATAAAATAAATTCCCAATTAGTTGAGTTTTGTGTGAGAGTCTGGATACACACATACACTTAAAATTATCACTAAGCTCAGTTGAACTAAATATGATACAAGTTTGGAAATTAGTAATGTTAGTGGTTTGGACTATGTGTATGCAGACACTATGTAACAAAATTCTTGCTTCTAGGTGATATCCATGGACAATACTATGATTTGCTTCGACTTTTTGAGTACGGTGGTTTCCCGCCAGAAAGCAACTACCTGTTTCTTGGGGACTATGTGGACAGGGGAAAGCAGTCATTGGAGACCATCTGCCTCTTACTGGCTTACAAAATCAAATATCCCGAGAATTTTTTTCTTCTCAGAGGAAACCACGAATGTGCCAGCATCAATAGAATTTATGGATTTTATGATGAATGTAAGTACTTTCTACGTCTAAGGAAGATTTACTCAAATTGAGATTCTTGGTCATAAACTGAACATATTTCTGTTAGGATTTGCAAGTTGAGATGTAGTGTTGTAATTTCTCATGTTTACTATTTCATTAACTTGTTTTTATCCTGGTTTTTCTTTCTTGGGGTAAAAAATAGCACTCATTGCAGTATAATAATGCCCTGGATTCTTGTATGATGTGATGATTAGATTAGGAAGTAGCGATCACAGTGGTGATTTCTTTAAGATAATTGTTGTGATGAATAGTCACAGATAATTTAATTCTTAGTACAACTCTGAGAATCTGTCCAAATAGTTAGCTTCGTTTTTGACAACTTTGAGATAAAATTTCATTTTGTAAACTTCATCCATCTTAAGTGTACAATTCAGTGATTAAGTAAATTCATAGGTAGGCAGCCATCACCACAGCCCTATGCAAGCACTAATCTACTTTCTGTCTCTATAGGTTTGCCTTTTCTAGGCATTTCATATAAATGGAAACTTGCAATATACAAATAATTACTTTTTGTAATTTGTAATGTAGTTTTTTTCCTTCTGGCACATCTGCACCCCAGGAAAAATAGCAGTTACTATCTGAAATTGTGCTGAAAGGAGAAAACAAAATTGGGGGGGGGAAAAGCTAATTAAAAATATTTGTATAATTTATACATTTTATGACCCATTTTGGATTACTTAGTTGAAGGTGCACTTTGAGTTGATAATTGACAGAAACAAGTTTTTGTTTTTTTTAAATGAAGTAAGCCTTTTATTTTTTTTATTTGTTTATTTTTTTACAAGAGTCTTTTTTTTAATTTATTTTATTTATTTATTTTTTATTGTTTATTTTTGGCTGAGTTGGGTCTTCATTGTTGCTCACAGGCTTTCTCTAGTTGCCGAGAGCAGGGCTACTCTTCGTTGCAGTACACGGGCCTCTCATTGCAGTGGCTTCTCTTGTTGTGGAGCACGGGCTCTAGGCGCACAGGCTTCAGTAGTTGTGGCTCACGGGCTCTAGAACGCAGGCTGAGTAGTTGTGGCGCACAGGCTTAGTTGCTCTGTGGCATGTGGGATCTTCCCGGATCAGGGCTCGAACCCATGTCCCCTGCATTGGCAGGTGGATTCTTAACCACTGCGCCACCAGGAAAGTCCCAGAAACAAGTTTCTTAAAGCCTTGAAAATAATCAGTTTTGGTGGAGAGTTTTGTTGTTGGTGCTGCTGTTTTTAAGTAACTATAAAAAAAAAAAATTTTTTTTTTTTTTTAATTTTAAAAAATCCTTACCTCCATCTTCCTTTTGTAATCATCATTTCTGCCAGCGGGAGGGTTCAGGCTGGGAGGAAAAGGAATTTGAATTACTAGCACTTGCCATTATAATTATAACAAGACTGGTAAAGCATTGTCACTGTGACCCTCCCCTAGACTGTAATAATAACCTATAGTCTCTCAGGGTATGGTGTTTTTCCATCTCAGTTTCACATAGATGTGTTCAGCTAGCGTATTTGTTAGAAGTACATTGCTAGAAAGGTTATGTTTAAAAGACTTGGCCCTCGTACTCGCAACCTCTTACAAGACTATATATGTTTGTCTATGGCCCTGAGACCCAGCTCATAAGATGAGGCTGGAGGAAATTAATTATACTTCAGTAAAAAATTAAAAACAAAACAAAACAGGATGAGGCAGGAGGGGTTATCAAGAAGAAAAATCCTGTGGGTTCTGAACTGACTGGGACACCTGAGTTGGGCAGGAAAGATACTTGATATTGACAATGAGTCTATCAGAGAAGTACTAGTAGGGCAGTTAGTTACTACTCCTTAGGTAATGAAATGAGAGGCAGAGAATTTTATAACATTGTGTTTTAGGTATTTGTTACAGGTACTACTTTTTAGAACAGGTTCCTTTTTACACAGCTGTTAGCAAGTATTTTGATGTTTTCATTAATGAAGTTCAAATCCATAAGATCTCTTCGTTGTGACATATATCCTAGTCTGAGGGTATTGGCTACATCATTTTTGTTTCTGTTTAATGTGAGGCCCTATGATTTAGAAGGTCAGCACTGATTGGAATCAGTTTTGACTCTTGTTCGTCCTCAAGACTGATGTAATGACCTTGTACTCCAGCTTTCCCCTCTCCCATCAGGCAGGTATAATTTGCCACCCAGTCTATTTGTGGGCCTAAAAGTGTCCTTGACTTAGGTGGCTTTCAGTTGATGCTTTGCCGACTTTTTTTAAAAACCTTGATAATTTTGTTAAAATTTTATTGTACTGAAAAATTTTATTCAAATGGAAATGTCCATGGAACAATTTAAAAACCACTGTTTTATGTGGTAGACTTATTTCCTAAGTTTAACAAGCACTCTATGCTACAATTTCTCCCCCACCACCCAATTTTATGACTGTAGTCCTGGAAAAGCCGAGGTATCTGTTGTTGGATAAAATGTGAATGTGTGTTATCCTTTTCTGATACCAGAGCTGTCTGGTCTGTAGTAATAGGAAACTGCATTAGGGGTTCTGGCTCAGAATCTGAGGATTTGGAAGCTTGAAGAGACCTTGGCAATTATCCAGGAATCCTGGAGCCAGATGCTCCTAGTGGTCTGAAGTGGCCTTAGGGAGGAAATGTAGAGAGGAGAGGAAGCAGGAGCCCAGGACTTAGTTAAGATGCTCAGAGACAACAGGAGGAAGAATCTTAAATTTTTTTTTATTTTATTTATTTTTGACTGCATTGAGTCTTTGTTGCCGTGCGCGGGCTTTCTCTAGTTGCGGCGAGCGGGGGCTACTCTTCGTTGTGGTGCACGGGCTTCTCATTGCGGTGGCTTCTCGTTGCGGAGCACGGGCTCTAGGCGCGCGGGCTTCAGTAGTTGTGGCACATAGGCTCAGTAGTTGTGGCTTGTGGGCTCTAGAGCGCAGGCTCAGTAGTTGTGGGATATGGGCTTCGTTGCTCCGCGGCATGTGAGATCTTCCCCGACCAGGGCTGGAACCCGTGTCCCCTGCATTGGCAGGCGGATTCTTAACCACTGAGCCACCAGGGAAGCCCAAGGATCTTAATTTTTGATAGAGAAGCCAACAAAAATAGCAAAGGAATCCATAAGAGTAGCTGGAGTGCATTGTGAAACTAAAGAATCAAGGAGTGAAGCAGACTTCAAGAAGGAAGAGAATCTGTTGGCACTGGCAAATGCAGCATCTGAGCAAAGGAAAAATCCAGGGGAGCCATTGGAATGTTGTTCAGAGACAGGCTTCAGTAGAAAATGGAGACAGAACCAAATCACTTTTATACATAGGGGTTAGGACAGCCCAGCCCAGCCCTGTTCTTGTATTATTACCATTGTTGGAAATTGGAGGTGCACAGGTTCCCCTTCATGCTTTTGTAGAGAGGAATTCTGTTAAGCTTCCAGAAAACTCCAGTGAAGGAAGATATGGGACAAAGGGAATTAGTGGCCTCCAAAGAAATACAAAACAGGGTGAACCATGGTGAGGGTTATACCCAGTCATAGAGAAACATAAACTATTAGGAGAAAAAACAAAAATCCTCCTCTGCAAAGGGAGAAGTCAAATGTTTGTTGAATTTGCATTGCGTTTCAAACCTGTGCTAAACTTTCTCCCTGACTTGATTTGCAGTGGAGTGGAAGATGTGGTTCAGGAAGCCTGTTGCTTGGGCCCTTCTCGAACTCAAAAGAAAGGGTACATTGAAAGCTGTAAACCTTTCAGTGTCCACAGGATAAAAATGGAGAAGAGACTGAGGACAAACTCTTGGTTTAGGAGTAAGATTGTGCTTTGACCTTTGGTGTTTTTTAGTATGGAGTGTACAGGAGACGAAGGCACCCTGACAATTGGGTCTTCCTCATCCAATTCAGAAAGATTTGTATTTCCAGGGTTTATGAGTGGGTTTTTTACTCAGAACATAGTTTTCCTGTGGAAACAGTGCCTTAAAGGTATGCTTCTGTTCAAAGCACACAATGACTCCAGAATGCATGGAATATATGGGTTGGTGAGGTGGGAATATAACCACCCTGTAACATTTTTGGTGTGGGGGCATTCTCAGTGTTTGTGCAGCATGTTAGGGCTATCCTGGCATGCCTGCAATAAGCAATCTGTATTCCTTTATAGTCGTTGTGCTTCCTACTAGAATATTTAGGGGGGCTGGGAATTAAATGGTTCCAGTAGCTTATTGAGGGTGGTGGGAGATGAGATGGGTGTTAACTCTCAGAGGCTTCCTCAGAAGGAAGATTATAATGGCACATGTGTGAGTTGTTCTTAGTTGCCTTTAGAAATAGGAACCTACTTGCAGGTTGAGAGTGGACAAAACAGACTAGATTTCAAACAGAGTTGGTGTTATCAAATAATTGTTGAGATTTAATGGTTATCCTTAATCATTATATCTGGAATTCTGATTTCAGACTTCCATGGAATTTTAAAATACTTCATATGAAACTGTAAGTTGTTGCTTATAAATCAGACATCTCCAAGTATTATATATATCTGATTCTCTCTTTCTTAATAAAAGCATAGTTTTTGTTTACTTAAGGTAGTCAGAACCTTGCCTTGGAGGACTTGTCCTGAGGGAATGTACCTACAGAACACCAGTCTCTTTTTAACCATCCCCAAATTTTTACAGGTAAAAGAAGATATAACATTAAACTATGGAAAACTTTCACAGACTGCTTTAACTGTTTACCGATAGCAGCCATCGTGGATGAGAAAATATTCTGCTGTCATGGAGGTATGCGGGCTGATTTTAATTCCACATAGATTTTGATCTCTTCTAAGGAGTGTACACTTTGACATTTATCATCCCAATGAGTTATCATTGGGATGACTTCCTCTGTCAGGTAACTCCTATATTGCTGTGTTACATCTTGTGTGCACATCTACATGTGCCACTCTGGCACATCCAGGATCATTTGGATACAAGTCCAGAGTACCCAATTGATTTGTTACAGGGAATTAAGGGTTCTGTAATAGCTTTGAAAATAGAGCAAAAGGATTTTTGAATATAAAATAAACAATTAATATGCTGCACCATAGATCCTCTAGGATACTGAAAATGTGAATAGACTTCCCCTTGGTCTGTTTTTGATCCTTTCCTTTCAGAAATTTTTCTGACCTAGATGTTAAAAGTTATTTTGCTTGGTGGTTGTGCTGTATATGATGTAATTAAAATAATAATTACAAAGAGGATTGATTTCTTTTCTTCTGTGGTCAGAAATTAGACAACCATCAATGAGCCAACTCACTATACTTTAATAAATCCACTATCCCTGCCTTCCGTATATACTTAAACTGGTTTTGGTAGAGTTGGGCATGTGATTTTAAACTCATATGAGAGTCAGCTACATCTGAGCTGGTCTGATAGATTTTATGGTCCTTGGACAGCGCAGGTTTCCTAGAAAGCTACATCACCTGAGTGTCTGCATCCTCTATGCCCAGTCACTACAAATGGTCACCAGGGTGCTCTGTATGTTGAGGTAACTTTCCATATGCTATTTAAGCACACTGTGCCTTGCAAATTAGTGCATGTAATAAGTTCCAGTGCCCCTGCCTTTTTTTAAACCAAAGCTAAATAAGAAAACGTAGCCATAGATTTAATGTAAGCCTTTGTAAGCGTCACTGGGTGTCTCTATAGACAAATGGAGCTGTTAAAGTGGTAACATCCTTTTTATTTTTATTTATTTATTTATTTATTTTAAGTGGTAAGGAGCATTGCTACATGAGCCTTTACTTTTATTATTATTTTTAAAATTTTTTTGAATTTTATTTATTTTTTTATACAGCAGGTCTAACATCCTTTTTAAAGTTCTGTTTTCTTCAATTTTTTTTTTTTTTTCTTTTCATTTAATAGGTTTATCACCAGATCTTCAATCTATGGAGCAGATTCGGCGAATTATGCGACCAACTGATGTACCAGATCAAGGTCTTCTTTGTGATCTTTTGTGGTCTGACCCCGATAAAGATGTCTTAGGCTGGGGTGAAAATGACAGAGGAGTGTCCTTCACATTTGGTGCAGAAGTGGTTGCAAAATTTCTCCATAAGCATGATTTGGATCTTATATGTAGAGCCCATCAGGTATTGATTTTGAATTTTACATGTACACTTAAGAGCATGTGTGTGAGCACAGATTCTCCTTGTTGATTTTGGTGGGTAGGTATTGCTTATTTTTATACAAAACGTCTCTGGAAGTGTGACCTACAGGATATCAGGCTCAACGGGAAACTGAAGAGTGGTCTTACCCACCTAAAATTTGCACCTCCTTATACTGAAAATGTTTTCTCTCCAAGGTGGTTGAAGATGGATATGAATTTTTTGCAAAGAGGCAGTTGGTCACTCTGTTTTCTGCACCCAATTATTGTGGAGAGTTTGACAATGCAGGTGCCATGATGAGTGTGGACGAAACACTAATGTGTTCTTTTCAGGTAGAGGATGCTTTCAGCATTGTTTCCTTTTATTATGTCTGAATTTTACTGATTTTTTAAAAAGTGCTACTTTCTGCCTACTATTCATTTATGTTGAGTAGACTGAATTTTTATTTTCCCTTAACTGGTGTTTGTCCTAGTTCAGTAATGAGTGAATTCCTTTTAAAGGAGAAAAATTATCATAGAACCCTTCCTCCAGTGTTGAATTTAACTGTTTTTACATTATTTAAATACATAAAAACCACAATATATTAGCTTCATATGCTTATGGGTCCTTTACTATAAGTCTAAAACTACAGTGTCAGTGCAACGTTCAGCTAAAATTAAATCACCACTTGCACGTGAAAGTAATACTGACTGCCATGTGCCAGATGTGCTATGTAATTACTCACTTCTCCCACCATTTTTCTCTAGTCTAATTTCTATAAAACCTCTTATTGATTCACCATGACATCATTTGGCCTTCACTTGGCACAAAAGAATCATTTACACATAAAGTCTACCTCAATCTTTTTCTCATTCACTTGTTATGAATAAACTTGTATGACTTCAGGCTAGCCCAATCATAACAAAAATACAGCCACTGAACTCATGTGGCAGTCATCAGTTAACTGAATTAAAGCAGGTGTTTTTTGTGTTTAACCAAGTATCAGGGAGAGCTTGCAGCTCCCAGAGATTGTGACACGATTCCCTAGGGCAGGGGTCCCCAACCCCCGGGGCCAAGTTAGGAACCGGGCCGCACTGGGTGAGCGACTGAGGCTTCATTTGCCACTCCCCATCGCTCCTCATCCATTGCTCACATTACCGCCTGAACCATCGCCGCTAGCCCCGCCCTGTGGAAAAATTGTCTTCCACAAAACCGGTCCCTGGTGCCAAAAAGGTTGGGAACTGCTGCCCTAGGGGTTTGAGGGACACTATTCTAAAGAACTTCCCCCCCCTCCCCATCAGAAGGGATACCTAAAGGTGTGACTTCCAAAAATTGGCATTTTATCCAGAGGCAAAATAATTTGTTCAGCTCATATATCTTAGCTGTTCATCAGAGCATTTATTACCAAAATGTTTGTCAGCTTGGTTTGTATTAATATGCCAGTGGGGCCTTCCAAGTTGTTGGGTCAGTTTTAAACAAAAAACTTTCTGAACAGAAGATTTGAGTGAAATTTAAGATTTGAGGTTGAGTGTATTTCCTAAAATGCATGGTCTTTTGAATCTTTGCAGATTTTAAAACCTGCAGAAAAAAAGAAGCCGAATGCCACGAGGCCCGTAACACCTCCAAGGGGTATGATCACAAAGCAAGCAAAGAAATAGATGTCATTTTGACACTGTCTAGTTCGGACTTGTAACATATAGTGTATAACCTTCATTTTTACAACTGTAATGTGTATTGGTCAGCTTGCTCAAAAAGTGTTTGTGGGCCCCCCCCCTTCCATTTTTGACTTAATGAATAGTATTTGCTGGTTATAACAGCAAATGAAAGACTCTCCACTCCCAAGGAAAAATGTTTTGTTTTGTTTAGTTCTCTGTTCCTTTTTGCAAACAACTTTAATGATGGTGTTAAAGCTGTACACCCCAGGACATTTTATCCTTTCTGAGGGGTGAGCGTACAGCTGATCTTTTTTTAATTCCGTACAGCCCATGAATAATGTACATGCTCACTTTCTTTAGGACATAAAGAGAGCCCTAGGGTGCTCAGTCTGTACGTGTTATTGTCATAAGATGCATATTGTTGGATACAAACCACTGTGAACTCTTTTTTTGTTTTTTTTCAAAGGGATTGCTTTTTTTTCTCATTGTCTTATCATGTACAAGCTAGTTTTTATAGCTATCAACATTAGGAGTAACTTTCAACCTTGCCAGCATCACTGGTATGTATATTTAATTAAAGCACACTTTCCCCTGCGATATACTTAAAATGACGATTAAAGCCATTATTTTAAATGTTTGTGACTCTTTCCTGAAGCCAAAGTTTCTGTTGAAATATATATTGACACTCCCCTAAGTACAAGGTGGCATGGTTGTGTACATCTGCCGCCTTTTTGGGGATTCAAAAACAGGTTTTTGAGTTTGAATAGCAATTAGTAACATAGTGCTGTTTAAGCTATTAATGATTAAAGTTAATAACATTTTGTACGATTTCCATATAGCCTATTCATTAAGTAATCTTTTTACAGTTACATCAGGCCTGAACCCGTCCATTCAGAAAGCTTCAAATTATAGAAACAATACTGTTCTATACGAGTGACTGATTATGCTTTCTTTGGCCTACATTCTTTATTCTGCGCTGAAGTTGAGGCTTATAAGTCAAAACAAAGGAACTAACTTACTATCCAGCAGTTTATACAGAACTCACGGTATCTATGACTTTTTTAAACTAAGATCTGTTCAAAAGAAATCTGCTTCAACAGATGACCATGTACAATACCATGTGGTGAAAATAAATTCAGACTTATTAAATGATGAACTTGTTAAATTCTCTCAGTGTCAGTTTATCAGCACAATACACGCAGGAGAACTGTTGATGGCATATTGAGTAGCTTTTAATGAATAAATTGCTCTGGAAACCACACAGTTTCAATTTGGATTTGTCTTCCTTCAAATAGTCTGTTTTCTAAGATGGATTATAATATGGATGCTCATATTCTTCGAGTTCTTACCTGGATATAACTAAGTTTCTGAAGTAGAGCGATGAGATTGAACTATCTTCCCCTACTATTTAGGGAGGTGTGGGACTTCATGAGTTGTGACATCATCTATATCCATAGTTTTCTTTTTATCTGGGTTCATTTGAACTTGGCAGTAAAATTCAAGAGCTACTTTTTAAATTATTGTAAATCAACCACCAGTGTTTTTATACACAGACCTTTGCTCTCTTCTCCCTTCCCTAATTCATATGGAACACAGTGTTGTGTCCTTTTATATTTGTCACAAGTGTGTCGAATGCATATTAATCTCTCAAGTACATTAAAAGTGAGTGGAGAGAGTGTCATTTGAAAAGCACTTTCTTTTATCAAAAACTGGTGTCTCTTAGGGAGTTGGGAGAGGACCTCCTAGTGAGGGATTGTTTGAACCGACATTTGCTTGTAGAGAGAAGAGAGAAGAGCAAAGTCTGCACTACAAGCTCTGGCCCTGAGGCATAGGCTGTGTCCTTACCCCCAGTGTGCTCCTGACTTGAAGGAGGATGACCTCATGAGCTCTAGCTCCTTCCTGCTCCATGTTTGTGACAAATTCAGAGTTTGCATTATTTTACTTATGATATTCTCCCAGATCTCTTTGACTACAAGAAGAAGAAGATGAACAATAATTGGTGTCAGTTTCATAAATCTTTAATCTATGCCCTGGACATTATCAATTGTATCACTTGTAGGATTTCAAAATCCTATAAAGTTGTAAAATTGGGCCATTTATAACCCATTGGGCTTGGGTTATAAAGTGTGGAGTGTATTATCTAGCTTTAAATTCTTCCAGAAAGAACAGGCATAGCACTGGTAAAGTAGAGAACAAAATCAATCTTTGGTTTTAGGACATAAGATCTTAGGAGAGACTCAAGTAATTTGAAACTAGTATGTGATGACAGAACTCGGGGCTTTGCCTTGTAAATCCCAATGTGCACTAACCTTACTTTCTCATTTGTCCTTTATCTCCGTGTGCAGTTGAGGTCACATCTGCCTTTATAAGCTAGTGGTTGTACTCAGTCAAGGTCCTAGCTCCTCCCCTAGCTGTGTGATTTGAGTGTGTGACTTAAATGCTGAGCCGCAGTGTCCCTAGCTATAAAACAGGGACAGTATCTGCCTCATTGTGAATCACTGAATGAAGTAATGAGATACGTTCAGAAGAAAGCCTGACTCAGAATAGTATTCAGTAAATATTTGCTATTTGTTGCCTTCTAATTTATCCCAGTTGTTCCATGTGTATGAATATCTCAATTAGCTGAGTTCTAAGTAGCACCTGCCTTTTGTTTGTAGCCCTATTATGACCTGATACTGAGCCATAGCTAGCTACACATTTCTTTTTCCTTTTCTTTTTTTTTTTAAATTTCTTTGGTTGCGCCGGATCTTAGTTGCAGCTCGCCGGCTCCTTAATTGCGGCACGCATGTGGGATCCAGTTACCCGACTAGGGATCAAACCCGGGCCTCCTGCATTGGGAGCATGGAGTCTTAACCACTGCGCTATCAGGGATGTCCCTAGTTAAGCATTTCTGAGCACTGACTGCATACAGAATACCAATAGATATTTTCAGCAGATAACAAAAGAAATAACTAGGAAATGAATTTGTTGCAATTATTAGTGTAATTTTTTCAATTCTAGTTTTCTTTTAAGTGAGTATTTTATAAAGTATTTCAGTTCTCAAGTTGACAGCACCATTACAAAACCATTCAGAAAGACAGGTATTGACATCCTTATGTAGCTAAATAGTCAACATAATACGTTTAAACCCATTCACAGAAATTACTGATTTGTACCTACTGGATTAGGCTTGCCCACATCTATCTGCAGTAAACAGCAGATGCTAACATAGCATCTTGTTCTTCAGGCACCTTGATTTAAGACTAGAGGCATTTCAAGTAACATACACATAAGTGGAATATGAGACATGGGAGCTGGGAACAAATGACTGGGGATCCATGAAGAAGGCACAGGATTTAGACTGCTGGAAAGGAAGAGAACCTAAGTTTCCCAGTGTGGAGCCATGATGAAAGGTTGAAAGAAAACGCAGTTTGTGGGGAAGTGAAGATGTAAGATCAACCAGTACAGCTAAGACAAGGTGGGCATCTTGGTACTCAAGAAAGGCGAAAGCCATTGCAGGGAGGTGCTACATGGAAAATGTTAGGTTTATTTTGGCAGAAACACCCTCTAAGGTAAGGGTCTCATCCAAGTTATCATGAATGTAGTAGAAGAGAGGGCATAGAGCTGGTTATTGGCATGAGGGCAAAGAAGCAGTGTTTGTTCATGTCTGGTTACATAGAAATTAAAGAGCTCCTTCAAAAATAAGTTGAAGTGGAGACTTCCCTGGCGGTCCAGTGGTTAAGACTCCGCACTTCTAATGCAGGGGCACGGGTTCAGTCCCTAGTCGGGGAACTAGGATTACACGCAGCACAGCCCCCCCAAAAAAATAAAGAGGTTTCAAGTTCTGTATGCCATTTCCTACCTCTTAAGAAAAGACAGACCCAAAGCTCACTCAGCCTTGCAGACCAGTTAGTTTGAATCTGCAAGGATGGTTCTTCACTTTTTTTTGTTCTGCAAATCAGATGTACACGTCAGCCTACACCAGAAGAATGTGACATCTTCTGCTCCAGGCTTCGGTTTCCTCACCTGTAAAATGGTGGAATTGTGAAGATTAAACCCATAAAAAGTGCCTACAACTTGGCTTACACATAAGCATTCACTGTAGAGTTATAAGACACCAAAGAATATTTCCAAGATTTACATCGATGGCAGCACAAAAGTTACATTAGGAAAATTTGATACAAGTACAGGCAAAAGTTGATTTTCATTCATCTTTACTGGATTATGTATGTGAACTTCAGATGAAGAGTGAAAATGAAGGACTTCCCTCGTGGTGCAGTGGTTAAGAATCTGCCTGCCAATGCAGGAGACATGGGTTCGAGCCCTGGGCCAGGAAGATCCCACATGCTGCGGAGCAACTAAGCCCGTGCGCCACAAATACTGAGCCTGTGCTCTAGAGTCCGCAAGCCACAACTACTGAGCCCGCGTGCCACAACTACTGAAGCCTGCGTGCCTAAAGCCCGTGCTCCGCAACAAGAGAAGCCACCGCAATGAGAAGCCCGCGCACCGCAATGAAGAGTAGCCCCTGCTCGCCGCAACTAGAGAAAGCCTGCGCGCAGCAACGAAGACCCAAGGCAGTCAAAAATAAATAAATTAATTTAAAAAAAAAAATGAAAATGAAGATGTACTATCAGTGCCGTCAACCTCAGCCCAAGAAATAGAATGAATACTTAAAATCTGCATCCGTGAATTAGTACGTGGTTAACGATTGTGTGAACACGGAGGTGACTGCTATCCATCTGATCAGCACAATAGCTTCAGTCATTCAGTCATGACATTTGGATTTATTTCAAATATCTGAAAAATTTCAAGTACAGGTAAGCATTTTAGTTGTGAGAATTATGGGTATGTATATTCAGTTATTTGAAGTACATGTTATAGGATTAAGTAAAGCACTTCAGTTAATTACGAACACAGTTTTTTAACCAAGAAGTTAAAACTAAGAAAGTTAGAAATAAGTAGGGAAATAGACTGTTACCTAGATAAGTTAAGGATGCACTTTATATTCTTTGAGCTAACAGAAGTTTATAAGGCTGCAAAATATTGGAAATTAATCAGTGTGGCAGCAATCCTTTAAGTGCTTTTAAAGTCATTATCTTACTATTAGGACGCAACACTCAATTTGGTTGTAGGGCCAACCAAACGACAACTTCTTCCACCAGCTTCAGGTAACGGTGAGCATCTGCCTAGTATTACAGATGTGCAGATGCTGACCACACGGGGCAGTAAAGCAACTGATGGTGCTACGAATCGTTCCTGCCTAGTGTCTACTTTGGAAAATTCTGACAATTTTAATAATTTAAGACAGATTTTTTTGGATAAATTTCAGATTCATTCTTAAGTCCCAAACAACCAGTTCTCTAGCAGTGATATTTGGCTGTAACCAGCTACTGAATTTTAATAATCATTCAGCCAAGATGTATATTTGATGTAACTGTAGAAGAAATACTAAGGAACCACTTTAAAAATGTGTATTCTTTTTTTCTCCTAGCCAGCCAGTTAGCACAGTATCAAATACCATGTCTCCCAGAGATGACCAGTTGTTCAGGGCTGGTGAACAAGAGAATAGTAACCAGTCATTATGTTCTGGGGCAGACTGGCTGCTTGACCTTTCCAGCAAAACCCTGGCAAGTTAGGTAGGTGTGGCAGGAGAGCGGGTGGGATTAAGGATGTTCTTGCTGAGGTTGGCAGAAGTTCACATGCCATCTGCTGGAAATGTTCTCATTCACCAACTCCACGAGCCTTTAGTGGAGGCAAATTCTCTACCTTTTATTTACCAAACTAAAGTCACTTTCCAAATTTTGATGACCCACTGACAAACACCAGTATCTTCCTTCTCATATTTAGGTTTAATCTTTCTGATTAAACTTAAGTGTTGTTTCCCTGAATATGGTAAAATGGTTGTTATCCCAATATCTGAAATCTTTGGGAGTTTCTTTGTTGTTCCTGCTGGTTCTCATTTCTGTGTGTTTTGTGATATTTTACTTGGAGTTGCCCGTTTTACTTGTCCATTTATCTTTATCTGTGGGGAGTCTCTGCAGCCTGGATTGAAGTTAAGTTTCCCCAGAGAAGATAGGAGTTTGCCTTTCTGGGTAAACTGGGGCAGTAGCACCATAGAATCTTAAATTCCTCACTTGATGTTTTTCACATCATACAGGTATCATGAAATTAAGCTTCAAACGTTTAGGTCCTATTTATGAATTCGTAGGAAAGAGCTTTTTACTCCCCTCTACCCAGTGCCAGGGTCAAGATAGGCAAGCTTCTTTGCCATCTCCTGCACGGCAGGGTTATTTCTTCTGTTTTTAATGCCATATACCCAGCTGTAATTGGGGTCTACTATAATTAGGTTGAACTATGGGGGAATGCCTACATAATTCAGCAATGTCATAAAGTTTGGGGCCTTAAAAAAATGGCAGCTTTCTAATAGATTCCCTGCCTTGAGTAGGTTCTGGGCTTTATCCCCTTCCCCAGCACCGCTAGAGAGTTATAAAAACTGAAGTGGAAGGTCTCCAGGGTTTTGAAGAAGCCTTTAAGACAAAGCCATCTTGGTGCCCATGTGCTTCCCAAAGTTCAAGGTTCCTATTTCCACTTTGTTTAGGCATCAGTCTGCTAGTCTCTTTCCTGCCAGCCCTATAATTTATTTTTTAACATAGTTTTTACATTTCATTTAATATTTTAGTTATTTTAATTAAGAGAATCTTTCAGGGTCTTTCTCCATCCTTGGGTCTCTTCGAGTCTCTTTAGCTCATTTCTATTTCAGTAGTTGATCTAATTAAGTTGAATCCTTGGCATTGTTTTATGAATTCAAACATACCACCACTTAAACCCAGAGACTTTAGTATTCAGGTGTCTGTCAGATTTCTCTTTAATAGTTCCATTCTTTGATCCTGGATGCCACTTCAAGTGGGAATTATTTTTTACTTTATATTTAAATTGTTTGAAGTTACCACCTGCAAATCCTTTTAAGATCAGAGTTTGATGTAGGAAATAATTTACTGGGTGGGTGTATTTACTACTATTTTAAAGACCCACGTTGATTTGCTATGCAGTATACCTTTTATAAGAATTTATTATACACTTGGATTCCACACCAGGAAGTGAAGCAGCTGTGGTGGAAAGACTATCAGGATTTAGGTCAAAGGAATTGAGCAGCGAGACCAGGCAGCAGAGGTTCCTCACTCCATAATTCCACAGTTCAGCCTCTGGGGTTATTGATCCGGGTCTGTGAGCTCTGTGAAATTCTGTGCAGTATATTACCTGTGAATCTTTCTAAGGAAAGGATTTATAGCTTCATCAAGTTTGCATAGTTTAGAGGGGGTAAGTGCTGGTTTGAATGAGTGAGTGGGCCTGGGTCCTACCTCAGACTTCATTTGGTTTGAAGGTGGCCATTCTCATGATGACTACTTTAATTCTAGAGAGGGTTTCTAAAATACAAAGAAAATTCCCAGGCCTAGAATTTAATTCTCCCTTTTTTTTTTTCTTTAAATCTCGTGTTTTAAAATGGTATTTATGCACTCTTTTTAGTAATTATCTCACTCATGGCCAAGAGTAACAGAAATCCCGTTGGTAATAACTTTTGTATTTATGTTGAGCAGATCTGTGTTCATTTTGATGAAAAAACAGTAGAATCATACACCTTACAGCCATAAGGGAACTTTCTGAATTGTTAGTAGTTTCTTTACAATATAGATGGGTGAGATTCAATTTAAGCTTCCTATTCCTTTAGGAGTCATTTGTTACAAAGAAGTAGAAAAACTAACTCAAAATTATAGGGTTTTCTGCAAACTGCTGCTCAAGCTAGTTCTTACATACTCAGAGGTACCCATTTCTATAATGAATTTATGGATATGTGTGGCCTTGAGCTAGTTACACTAGCTCCCAAGTCTGCAGAAGCCCACATATGCAGCAACTCGCAGCTCTTCCCCTTCCTAAGGGCCGTACTGGGCAGTGGTTAGAGCATGGACTCTGCACCCTAGGGCCGAGGTGGGAATCCTCACTGCCACTGCTGATTGTGTGGCCTTGGGCAAGTCATTTAACCTCTTTGTGCCTCAGTGTTTCCCTTGGTTAAAAAAATAGGGATGGAAACATTGCATCAGTGATTGCTGTAAAGATTTTAAACATAAATACATGGAAAGAACTGAGACCCAGAGCCATAATAGCTGTGTGGTAAATATGAGACATTACTATTATTGCTTGACTGCATCCTGCCACCAAACCATGTAGCATTAAATGAAAGGTATAAATCAGTTAAAACAGAAAACTCTAATCCCAGCCTCCTTACCGTCTTATAGTTGATAACCAAAAATGGAATTACTTAGCAAAATGCACTGTTGTGAAATTCTGTTCTACAAAGATCCACAAGCTTTCTACAAGTCACACCAAGCCAACCAGGAAACTGAAGGAAACATATCAATAATTTCACACACAGTCTCAACAAATCAATTACAACTAATTAATTCTCTTTTTTTAAGGCATGTTTTAACCTTTTAAATTAATTCACTTTTTGAAAAGGTGTAATGCACGTAAGTCATTCTCCAAAACACTCTAAAATGTTAAAGTAAATCTTCCATTCTCCCTGGCCCCTCGGCCACCCTCCCCAGATGAAGCTGTTCCTGGTTTTTTTTGCACTTTTCATGGATATGGCTACTTACACCAGTGTGTATGAGTATATATCTTACTCCAGCTTTTTTTTTGTTTTTTTTAATGCCAGTGGTATTGGAACATTGTTTTTATTATGGTAGATTTTCCCGTATTAGTATATTATACAGCTACCTCATTCTTTGAACTCAACCCCTGGTTCTAGTTTTTCAAAAAGCTTATTAAAAGAACATTCTTCCTCCCTTTGTGGAAAATAGAGAAGTGTGAAGTCAGGAATAGTAAAATGTGGGGAGGAAAATCCTATCACAATCAGACACAGAAAGCTGTTTTATGCCAACAGAACTGACAGTATTTACCTGTAAACATTAGTTCTTTGTAACAAGCCACGTTCCCAGCCCTGGTTTCTCAAGTACAGGTTGAGGAGTGCCTTCTGAATCAGTTCCAAAAGAAGGAAATATGCTCAGCAGGCCCCAGTACAGCTCTGTGATTGTGCCAGAAGGAAGCAGCAGGGACCGCACCCCCAAAACCAAGCAAGGGCTGGGCACAAGACAATGAGGGGGCCTAGGGCACCTGCCAGGTGTGGCAGCTCACTCAAAACGATGGTTCATTAGCTGCTACCCCTGTGCCCATGTACCCTAGAGCATCTTGTTCAGATTTTCTCATTGGTTTTATGTAGTGGATAATGGCCATGCATGTGGTTAAAAAGGATTTTTTTTTCCTGAAGGTAAAAAAGGATAGACAGTGAAAGGTCTCCTAAGCTTCAGTTTTCCTCCTCAGAGACAGCGAATCTCCAATCCTGTGTATTTGTAAGTTGATCTTTTTTCCTTACACACTAATTTTTAACACACTTCTACATTTTGGTTTATGTAAGTATATTAACCTATACTCAGTAATCTTGGAGATCATCTTATATTATGTGTACATATTGCTGCCTTATTCTTTTTTAGAGCTATTTGTATATTTTTACCATAATTGATTTAACCAGCCCGCATTGGATGGACTTTTAGGTTGTTTGCCCTTGTTTGCTGCTATACTAATGCTGAATAAATATCCTTGTCCATAGTGAGGTGAACACATGTTCAACTCAAGTGCTACCTGTTGAATAGACTCCATGAAGTCAAATTGTTAATCAGAAGGGGAGGTCAGGTTTTTCAACTTCTCATTCTGAAAAAATTTCAAATATGTAAACAATTAGAAGAGTAGTGAACCCCCATGTGGGTGTCATTCAGGCTGCACAGTCAACTTGGAGCCGAGCTGTGTCATTTCTACTTAACTCCCCTAACATCATTTTGAAGTAAGTCCTAGATATCATATTTATAAATATTTCAGTTTGTAGCTCTGAAAGATGATTTTTTAAAAACATAACTATGATACCATTATCACACCTAATACCCAGTCAGCATTCAAATACACTGAAAGACATAATGATACTAAAACATTAGGGATTGGAAACTGTCCATACTCTGACATTCTTTCTTCATTTGTTACCAAGAATATGTCTCTACAGAGAAACTTTCCTTCCTCTGCTCTATGATTACCCTGAGTTATAATGTGCACAGGAAAGTCAGGATAAACGCTTGACTCTTTCCCTTTATTTACCAATTAAAAAAAAAAATTTTTGGCCACGCCACGTGGCATGTGGAATCTTAGTTCCCCAACTAGGGATGGAATCCACACCCCCTGCAGTGGAAGCACGGAGTCTTAACTAGTGGACTGCCAAGGAAGTCCCTTATTTACCAGTTTTCAAAATAAATGTGTCACCATCCTTTCAGAGGTGACCAGAGAGTCAGGATTTGTTTTGTTTTGCTCTGTTTTAGTATCATTATGAACTCGTGGGCTTCAATCCATTGCAATTCATCTTCTCAAAGTTTACCTTTTACCATCCTTAGCCAGTCAGAGCCTCTTTGAGTTTCCCTGCATCTTTTTTTTTTTTGGCTGTGTCCTTTTGACGTGACTCTACTGTGGATTTCCGGGCCTTCTGCTCTGACAAGGTGCTAGGTGCATTTTGAACTTTTCTCCATTTCTCCAGAGCCACAGTTCCCTTCAGTGGGAAATGGCTTTTGGTCATTTAGTGTTGGGGTTGGAGCTCGTTGCTACTGAGTTTGTTTCTAGGCCTTTTCAGTGAACAAAGCTAGGAAGTACTTTTTTTTTTTTTTTTATACGTTTCTTCTCTACATCTGTATCTCTATTTATGCCCTGCAAACTGGTTCATCTGTACCATTTTTTCTAGGTTCCACATATATTGTTAGCATACAGTATTAACACAAATACTTTTTTTTTTTTTTTAATTTATTCATTTCTTTTTGGCTGTGCTGGGTCTTCATCTCTGCGAGAGGGCCCTCTCCAGCCGCGGCGAGCGGGGGCCACTCCCTACCGCGATGCGCGGGCCCCCCACCATCGCGGCCCCCGTGCCGCGGAGCACAGGCTCCCGACGCGCAGGCTCAGCAGCCGTGGCTCACGGGCCCAGTCGCTCCGCGGCATGCGGGATCCTCCCAGACCAGGGCCCGAACCCGCGTCCCCCCGCATTAGCAGGCAGACTCCCAACCACTGCGCCACCAGGGAAGCCCCAAGTACGTATTTTTAATAGAAACTAGATCATTAATTCATGCTGATATTTCCAATCCAAATTTAGGATTACATAGTTTTTACTTCTTTGATTTTACATTTGTGTCTTATTCTCTTATAATGAAAATATTAGTTCCCAGCAATAGTAACAATTATTTATTTGCTTCATCCTATATTACATATAATAGTTTCAGAAAAATATGAATATTATTAATAATATGAGTACTGAATTTTTTAATAGTTCTTTTTGTCCTTAGAGTCCTTTTAAATCCTACTGGATGCACAAATTACCATGTTTTACAGTCACCTGAGACAATTCCTCTCAGTGGGATTATGCCAGAATAAAACAAAATTGTTCATTTGTTTCATCTTGCTTTTCCTTTTTTTTTTTTTTTTTTTTTGGCTGTACCACGCAGCTTGTGGGTGGGATCTTAGTTCCCTGACCAGGGATCAGGGATCAAGCCCAGGCCCTCGGCAGTGAAAGCACAGAGTCCTAACCACTGGACCTCCAGGGAGTTTTCTCATCTTGCTTCTTTAAATTTATTTTTATTTAAATTTTGCTTTTGTACCTAAGGATAAACTATTTACATGGTCCCAAAGTCAAATATACAAAGCAAGTTATATTCAGAGAAGTCTAACTTCTCTCCCTGTCCTTACCTCACCCTGTTTGTTAATCCTCCTGTGTGCATATGTGTGAGTTTAATATAAGTAAATACATCTGTATATTCCCAGACCCCCTCTTTCTTGGAGAATGGAAGTATTTCAGGCACACTTGCTCACACCTTACATTTTTCCTTAACAGTTTCTCTTAGAGGCCATTTCATAGCAGTATTTGAGTTCCTCTTGCACTTTTCCAGCTTAATTGTCCTCCAGGGTGGGGATGGAATGGTTTCTTCAACCAGTTCTCTATCAGTGATGCTGCGGCGGTTCCCAGCCCGTGCTCTCTCAGTAGCGCTGTGGTGAGTAACTTGCACATACATCTTTCCATGTCACTGGCCCGGTGCCTTTGCGATAAGTTCATAAGAAGAGTCAAGGGGTAAATGTATATGCATTTTTTTAATAATTTGATATATTAACTTCCCTTTCAAAGAGAGCACTGCCTGCCTTCCACCAACATCCTTTGAGAGTAGACTGGTTTGAAATGCTTGTTTGCATGGCAGTGACATCCAACTCAGTGTCCCTGTGTGTTACAGGTGTCCTTGCTTCACCCCTTGAGCCCTGATGAGTCACCATGTCACAGGAGGTAGACCCGGGGCCACATAGACCAGGCACAGACAAGGAAGGGTGGCTGGGCTGTGCTGTTTTAAAACCAAAAACCAGGGCCATTTAGATGCCAAATCTTCCATGGTCTTACATTGCCTTTGTGTTCTTCTAGATCATTTATTTTTATTTATGAGCACATGTGTACTTGTGAGTGGGTGCATGTCTGGATGTGTCAGACACAAGTTGCAATGATTTGTCAATAAGTGCCTTCTGATTACAGGTCAACACATCCTTAGTTCTTTCCTTTAAAAAATACATTAATTGAATGGCTGACATGTCCTCAGCATACATTAGAGGTCCCAGAACAGATTCTTCATCCTTCCTGGGGTTCAGGGTTATTTCTGTGAGGGTAAAATTGGACATGATTGGAAAACAACAGGGCCTTCCCCACAGGTGTTCTGGATGGGAATTTCAGGCTGAGGTAGTAGTGTTTGATGCATCCCTGGGCTCCAGTATCCCTTCTCAGGTTTACTTTGGGAAACTCTGTTGCTCACCCTTAAAAATTTCCCCAACTTTTGGACAGTACAGTTGCCTCCCAACTTGCACCTCCCCCTCTCCTGTATATAGAGCCATAAGTGGGACAGAATTAATCCCACTACTCATTGGCAGAAAAATTTGTCTAGTCATGGTCAGCCCAACCCAAGCCACCTAACACATGGTATTTCCCTGGCCATAGTGTGTTGTTCAGGAATAGAAAGACAATCCAGATTGGTCTAATCAGAACAGAAGGAAGCCCAGGACCATTCTGTGATGGGGGTGTGAAGCAAGAAGGCCTCTAAGTTGTAGTGTGCTAGTGTGAAGTCTAGAACTGCTACATTTTGCAACAAGGAGGGAAACTAGTCTGAGGACAAAAACCAACCCAAGGAGAATAGCAAGGCCAAGGAACAGCAGAGAAACAGAGCCAGAGCCTTGATCAGACCATACCTGAAGCCTGTCCTACCACTGGACTAGTTCAGTTAAGTGACACATTTCCTGTTTGAATTGAGTTTTCTGTTATTTGCAGCCAAAATGGGCTTCTGGATTTTCCATCAACTTATTTCGTGCAATGATAGGAAACAAAGCAGCTTCTAAACAGAATGGTTTTAAAATGCTACCAAATATCAACAGCTGTATCATTCAAATACTTATATATTTGGGTTTCCCAAAAGAAACCTTCATAAATTTTTGTGCTCCGACCCAGTCCATACTTTCCAGTGGCAGACTGGATGGAATTGTATGAGAAGATTGTTTTAATGTGCTTGTTTCTCCCCCTACTTCCTTCTCCAACAGCTAGAATTAACAACCAGTGGAGGAGTGAATTCCCCCACATTGATAGAAAGACAGCACCTTCCAGAGAAGTTGCTTTTGTAATCCTGCCAGATGAACAGCCAAGCCTAAAGTTAGGGAGTGCAGAGAAGAAGTAGTGTTGCCAGCACAACTGGTGCAGCTTAGGAAACTGGACATTCTATCCATGGCCCAGGAAAAGACCCAGCAAGTGCTGGGCGATGTCCATGTTTTGTCTGGTATAAAACCCAGAGCCTGTCCCGATATTGGCCCTCATAGCCCCCGCTACTGTGTGTGCCAGGCACCACGTTGAGCCCTGTCCCTGCATTAGCTCATTCTGTCTTTCCATGCCCAAGGTAGGTACTCAGATCCCCATATTATTAATAAATAAGGAAACTGAAGCACAGATTGTTATTAAGGCAAATGATGTGGGATTTCTTTTTTAATATTTATTTTATTTATTTATTTTCCTTATTTATTTTTTTTTTTGGCTGCGTCGGGTCTTAGTTGAGACATGCGGGATCTTTTCGTTACAGCGCGTGGTCTGCTTGGGTTTCTCTCTAGTTGTGGCGCGCGGGCTTCTCTCCAGTTGTGGCATGTGGGTTTTCTCTCTCTAGTTGTGGCACGCGAGCTCCAGGGCTCGTGGGCTCTAGTTGTGGCGTGTGAGCTCAGTAGTTGTGGCACGCAGGCTTAGTTTCCCCACAGCACGTGGGATCTTAGTTCCCTGACCAGGGATCGAACCCACGTACCCTGCATTGGAAGGCGGATTCTTTACCACTGGACCACCAGGGAAATCCCTGGCTTTTTTTTTTTTTTTTAATTTTTATTTATTTATTTATTTATTTTTGGCTGTGTTGGGTCTTCGTTTCTGTGCGAGGGCTTTCTCTAGTTGCGGCAAACGGGGGCCACTCTTCATCGCGGTGCGCGGGCCTCTCACTATCGCGGCCTCTCGTTGCAGAGCACAGGCTCCAGACGCGCAGGCTCAGTAGTTGTGGCACACAGGCCTAGTTGCTCCGCGGCATGTGGGATCTTCCCAGACCACGGCTCGAACCCGTGTCCCCTGCATTGGCAGGCAGATTCTCAACCACTGCGCCACCAGGGAAGCCCCCCTGGTTTTTTTTTTTTTTAATGAAATAAAGATCAGCCAAATACATAGTAGGCACTCAGTAAATGTTTGTCAGGTGAATACGTGTTACATATTTTACTGGGGTTGCAAAAGGCTGACGCTTCATTAGTACCTTTCTTCATCCAGGTACTATAGCAGTTACTCTGCAATAGGCCCTGGGAAGACAGGAGTCCTGCCCTCACGGAACTCAGTCTGGTACAAGAGACAGGCATTAAGCCGAGAACTAAATAGTATGGATCAGTGTGAGCGGGGGAATGACCAGGGACGGCCTGCTTTGGGGGGTTGAGGGTGCGTTCCTGAGGAAGTGCCATTGCAACAGACTTGAGCGTGAGAAGGCACTGCCGGCTGCACCCACGTGGAAGGCCGGCGTTTCTACAGGAGGAATAACAGGCATGCCAGCCCTGAGTGAGGAGCCTGGTGCAGGAGAGGAAATCAAGGCAGGGCAGCAGGAGCAGAGTAGGGGTGCGGACGAAGCTCAGTGGAGCAGGGCCCAGGCCAGGCAGGGAAGGCCTCCTTGGCCACAGGATTTTAATCCCAAGAACAAGGGAAAACCAGTGAAGGTTTCTGAGCTTTGTGACTCAAGAAAAATACTTTATTCCTTAACCTGGTGGTGAGGACATGGCTGTTTTTATAGTATTCTGTATAATTTTTGGATGTCTGCGATATTTTTTAAGAGAGATGATTTTGTGAAAGTCGCTCTCAGTACTGGGTGGGGAGCGCAGGTCTGAGGAAGACAAGAGTGAAAGTAGAAAGACTGCTGGAAGCAGCAGGTGGTGGTGACATGGCCCAGGATGGTTACAGTGAGGACAGAAAGAAGACAGACACCAGGGGGTGGGAAATGGGCTTCGGGGGAGTTATCAGGTTGGGGCGGGCGGGGGGTGGAGCAAGGAGGAATCAAGACTCCTTTTCTTACGTGAGTAAAAAGGCCACGTGCCCAGCATATAAAAAGTTCTTTTTTCATTCTAAAGACAGAGCAGGTAGTATTGGCAAGGTGCTTACTAGTGGGGATTTTGGGACAGACAGAAACTGGTTTTAAATTCACCAACAGAGTGACATTAGGCAAGTCAATAAGCCTCTCTGAGCCTCCATTCCTTTCCTTAAAATAAAGATTTTCAGTGGTTGTGAGGATTACATGGGGGGTGCACGCATAAAGCACTTCCACAGCACTGTGCTGGGCACCCGTGAAACAATGAGTCAAGGGAAGGGCTCTGTTTGGCTGTTACTGGAAATCTAAAGAGACTTGTTGTAATGTCCAAGTTGGTGGCAGGATCTTTGTTGGATCCCAGGTCACCTGTTTCAGCCATTGCTTCTCAGATTGGGTGACACGAGAACCTCCTGGAGTGCTTGACAAAATGCAGAGTCCTGGGCCTCACCTCCAGAGATTCTGATTTGGAAATTGGGACCCAGGAAAGTGCATTCATCAAGTTCAGTATCAGAGTGACGCAGATACTGCGGGTTCATGGACCACACTTGCAGAAACTCTGCTGTAAGCCCTACTACTTTCATAAAATACACAGATACTCCCCACCTCCTCCTAGGTGGTGATAAAAAGAGGGCTGCCATTTCTACCTCTGTTAGTTGGCAGTGACAGGAATACCAATCAGACTGGCTGTAGCAAAAAGGGAATTTGTTGGCTTGTGCGACTGACATGACCAGGGCTCTGAGCACAGCTGGATGCAGGGCCTCAAATGAGGTCAGCAGGATGCAGCCTCCATTTTTCCATCAGATGCCTCTGCTCTCCTCTGTGTTGGCCTAACTCCCAGGCAGGCCTTCTCCGCATGATGCCCCACAGGTCCAGGCTTACCCATCCTTGCAAATAGCAGTCCCAGCAGAGGACTTCTCAGGGAAGAGTTCCAGCCAGAGTCCTCTGTGGAACCCCACTGGCCTGGTTGGATCAGCCTCTCTCAAACCACCTGGATTGAAATTAGGGGATGGCTGACATTACCAGAAGGAGGGGGACGATGCCGAGCAGGGAAACGCTAAAGAGGGCCACCACGCTTTCTAAGGGAGAAGCCTGACTAGAAATACGCCCAAATACAACGAGCTGTCTCACAGGTAATGAGCTCCCCGTTGCTGGAGATAGTCCGGCTGTGACCAGGGTGCACTTTATAAGATGCTACCCCGAGAAATGATTTTCTTTCCTCTAGACCTCGGCTCTTAACAATGTCCTTCTTTCCCCTTTTCCCAACCGAGAAGACCCAGCTTAACTACCACTTCCCCCGAGAGGCCTCCTCCCCGCAGCTGCCCTGTGGCTCTGCTTTCCTCTGTGTGACTGTAACCACAGCTCCCGTGGACACTGAGGTCACGTCCTGCCTCGCCACTTCATGGCTGGGTGACCTTGGACAAGTGACTTCGCCTGTCTGAGCCTTGTTTTTCTCATCTGTAGAATTACTGGCCGTTTCCCAAAGATCTCTCTCCACTTCTTCAACAACCATAGACTTTTTAGCTGGGCACAAGGTGCCCTGAATAAAGACTGCAGTTCCCATGTTCCCTTGCAGCTGGGTGTCCTGGGACCAAGGGCTCCCCATGGGGTGGGAGCAGTGCTGTGAAGCCGCTCTGAAGAGATGGCTGGCATACACCCATCTAGTGTCCTTTTCTTGTTTATCCTCCGTCCTCCTGCCTGAAGCGCAGGTGCTGCCGTCTTTGACCGTGACGATGAAGGCCCTAGGAAGGTGGAGCAGCGAGCTGGAAGGTGCTTTGTGGAACGGAGGCACCTCCGGCCTTTGGCACAAGAAATAACTTCTGGCTTGTTTAAGCCACTGATACTTCGGACTTTCTCTGACAGCAGGACCTAATCCTAACTCACCAGAGTTCCTGCCTCACGGGGTTGTTGTAGAGATTAAACAAGGAGATGTGTTGAATGTGCCCGCACAGTGCCTGACATGCAGTAGGCATGCACTCAATGCAGGTGGCTGTTATTTTCTCCCAGTTACCATGCTCCCTGCCCTTGTTGTTCTGCCACACATTCCAGTGGGATGTTTACAGCTCCGCCTCCCACACTGAGGACATGTACCTTAACAGCAGGAACTTCCCCTATCTCTCTCTCCCTCAGCTCCTGGCCTGGGTTCCTTGGATGCAAATGAGAGAAACCAGCTCAGGCAGACAGAAACAAACAGGGAGTTTATTGGAAGGCAGTGAGACACCCACAAGATGGAAGGGAAGGCTGGAGACCCAGGCTTGGCACAGACAGACACCAGCAACCCCAGAGCTTCTCCACTGCAGACCCCGCCCTGATGTGAGCTGTCTGTCTCTCTCCCATTGGCTCCATTTGGGTCACGTGCCCACCCCTCAGCTAGAAGAAGGGGACCCCTTGAACAGTTCCATCAGACTGGACCCAACAGGTGAGTCAGTTCCCTTAACGGGAATGGATGCTAAGTAGCAGCCAAAACCCAACAAGTGTCCAAGTGTGGACAAGCGCTGGATGTTCTTGGCAATAAGTAACAGAAATCCTCACCCAAACAATAGTGAAATGTATCATCTCTCAAAAGCAGAATTAGGCAAGTGGCTGTGGGCTGAGTAGATCGGTGACTCGGCAGCATCATCAGGGGCCTGGGTGCTTTCCGCCCCTCGCTCTGCCCTCCTCAAGCGGGGAGCAGGAGTGCACTCCAGGCATTAGGTCCAGACCTGGACTAGAGGAAGGAGAAAGGCAGCAGGCTCCTGCGATGCTCCTGGAAAGAGCAAGCTTCCCCTCAGGTCTCACTGGCCAGAGCATTGGGTCATATGCCCTTTCCTGAAACAGATACTGGCAAGCAGGGATGGCATCACCCAGATTGGTCTAGACTGATCTCCTGGGTGGAGAGAAGATGGGGAGTCAGTCTACCTTTGGACTAATGTAGGACCCATCCATCTGGTTGGACCTTCTCCAGCTGGCCAGGAGGGCCAAACCACATGGGCGAGAGTAGTTTCCATGAGTAACCAGCAGGTGGGACAAAGCGATGCTGCTAAATCTTTTAGTTTGAGGTTCTGCTCACCACAGTGAGAGAAAATATTTATAGTGCCTTCTGTCCTCTTCTTCCCAGTGTAAAAGTCTCACCCACTTCGACAGGAAAGATTCCAGAGAACTGGAAAACCTGACCCCTGAACGCTGGCACCCACTGCTCCTGGCACAGATGGAAGAGGAGTCCACTGAGAATCCTATGTTTGGGGCACGGTTCGTGCCCCACCTCTGCCTCTTACCAGCTGTGTGGCCTTGTAACTCACCGTCTTCTCTGTGAAGATGCTTAGCACATCTTCGCCTGACATACAGTAAGAGCTGAATAAACGCAGCTTCCTACATTCCAGGTTCCGTGCTAGGCCAGGGGGACTACGGCCTTGGCCCTACCAGCCCTCCGACTTCTGCCCTGTTTCTCTGCTCCTTTTCGTGAGCGCTCATTCTTCCTTGAGTGGTTTCTGTGCCTTCCCTCCACTTCCCTCCCTCTCTGCACTCTTCAGCCCACTCCTATCAGCATCTGACACCATTCACTCCTCCATCCTCCACACATTCTCCTCTTGGTCCCCAGGATCCTACATGCTCTGGGTTTTTCCTTCCACCTCCCGGTTACTCTGTCTCCCTTGCAGCCTCTTCCTCACCTGATCCATCTCTAGCTCAGTCCTGGGCCACTTTGTCTACACTCGGGAGGGGGAAATCTCAGCCTGGTCCATGGTTTTCAACACCAGCTGTGTGCCCATGACCCCCTAAAAGGAAAACTCCATGTTTTTCTCTCTACTCAGTACTTTCATTTCAACAAATGTGTGGGGTTTGCACACCAAGCGATTCTGACACTAACTGCCTGGAGTTAGCACAGACCCCACAGGTTAAGGGCCCAGCCCCATACGCCTTCCCCTCTCTCGCCCTCCACCCTTCAGACAACAGTTGCAAGTCCAGGTTGTCACCTGTGCTTCTTACTGACCACCTATAAATCAGAGGTTCCTCTGATCCCCTCCTCAATCAATAATTTGCTAGAATGGCTCATAGGACTGTAGAAAATGGTTTACTCCAAATTAGGGTTTACCATAAATGGATACAACTCAGGAAGAGCCAGATGGAAGAGATGCATAGGGCAAGGTACTGGATGATGGAACACACAGCTTCCATGCCCTCTCCAGGCACACCACCCTCCCAGCACCTCCACAGGTTCACCAACCTGGAAGCTCTTCGAACCCCTTCAGTTAGGATTTTTAATGGAGGCTTCATTGTGTAGGATGTAATTGACTAAATCATTGGTATCCTTGCCAGTATCTAGACCAATCTGGGTGATGCCATCCTTCCTTGCCAGTGATTAACTCAGCCTCCAGCCCCTCTCCCCTCCCCAAGAGAGGTGGGGGACTAAAAGTTGCAACCATCTAACCCCTTAGCTGGTTCCCCTGGCAACCAGCCTCCCATCCTTGGGGGCTTTCCAAAGTCACTTCATTAATATAAACTCAGGTGTGGTTCAAAGGGGCTCGTTTTGAATAGCAAGAGATGGTCCTTTAAACTTAATTACTAGAGCATCTCAGGAGCTGGGGACAAAACCAAATATAAGAAAAGATGCTCCTGGGACTTCCCTGGTGGTCCAGTGGTTGACTCCGCGCTTCCACTGCAGGGGGCACGGGTTGGATCCCTGGTCGGGGAAGTTCCATGTGCCACGTGGTGTGGCCAAGAAGAAAAAAAAAAATTTTTTTTTTAAAGAAAGAAAAGATGCTCCTATTACTCTTATCACTTAGGAAATTACAAGTTTTAGGAGCTCTGGCCAGGATCCCAGGGACAAAACCCAAAATATATAGTTCTTCTATCACAAGATCACACCTTAAATCTCTGACTCAAATCCTACTGCCCTCATGACACTGCCACTTTAACAATTCAAACCAAACATTATCAAAACCAACTAGGACGTCCCTTTACCTGTTCCCCTCCCAGCCTTCTCCATCTCAGTGATGGCACCACTGTGCACTCAAGGGCCCCAGCCTCTTCCTCACCCTCCATGTCCAATCCCTCAGTTTCTCATCTGTTCAATATCCCAAATGGATCCCGAACCCATGCCCTTTTTCCTTCCCTCTTCTCAACATTCTAGTTCAAGCCATCATTATCTCTCACCTGTACTTCCTTTTTTTGCCTTTTCTATAATCCAGTCCCCACCCAGCAAGCAGAGTTACCTTTGTAAAGTCAAACTATGTCCGTGGATGAAAGGGTAAACAAATGTGGTCTGTCCATACAGTGGAATAGTCAGCCATAAAAGGAAGGAAGTATTGACACGTGCTACAACATGGATGAACCTCAAAAACATGCTGAGTGAAATAAGCCAGACACAAAAGATCACATATTATATGATTCCGTTTGTATGAAATGTCTGAAATAGGCAAATCCATAGAGACAGAAAGCAGATCAGTGGGTGCTTTAGGGCTGGAGGTAGGCAGGAATGGGGAGTAACTGCTTAATGGGTACAAGATTTCTTTTTTTTTAAAGTAAAGTGTCAATTTCTTTATTTATTTATATTTATTTTTGGCTGTGTTGGGTCTTCGTTTCTGTGCGAGGGCTTTCTCTAGTTGCGGCAAGCAGGGGTCACTCTTCATCGCGGTGCGCAGGCCTCTCACTGTCGCGGCCTCTCCTGTTGCGGAGCACAGGCTCCAGACGCGCAGGCTCAGTAGTTGTGGCTCACGGGCCTAGTTGCTCCGCGGCATGTGGGATCTTCCCAGACCAGGGCTCGAACCCGTGTCCCCTGCATTGGCAGGCAGATTCTCAACCGCTGCGCCACCAGGGAAGCCCAGGGTTTCTTTTTGAGATGATGAAAAAGTTCTTAAATTGAATAGTGGTGAAGCTTGCACAACATTATAAATATACTAAATGCCACTGATTGTACACTTTCTAATGGTTAAAATGTTACATATATTTAACTACAATAAAAATATATATATAGGGCTTCCCCGGTGGCGCAGTGGTTGAGAGTCTGCCTGCCAATGCACGGGACACGGGTTCGAGCCCTGGTCTGGGAAGATCCCACATGCCGCGGAGCAACTAAGCCCGTGAGTCACAACTACTGAGCCTGCGCATCTGGAGCCTGTGCTCCGCAACGGGAGAGGCCGCGACAGTGAGAGGCCCGCGCACTGCGATGAAGAGTGGCCCCCGCTCGCCGCAACTGGAGAGAGCCCTCGCACAGAAACGAAAACCCAACACAGCCATAAATAAATAAATAAATAAGTAAATAAGTAAATAAATAAGTAAGTAAATAAATAAATAAATAAATATATATATATATATATCAAACTGTGACTCTCCCCCTGCTTAGAACTGGCATCGCTTCTTGTACTTTGAACTCCAGCCTTCCCTTTGGCCTCTGCCTTCCTCTCTGACCTTACTTCTCACCACTGTCTTTCCCTCCTACCATTTTTCAGTAATTCTGGCCACCTTTGGTTTCTCATCAGGCCAAGCTCATGCTCACCTCAGGCCCTTTGCACATACTGTTCCCTCCACTTAGAAGGTTTTCCCCTCTCTTTATGGTCAGCTCTATATCAGCTTTCAGTATTAATTTAAACATCACAGAGAGGCCTTTCCCAACTGTCCTACCTTGGTGGGGCTTCACCTCTATCCCCACCACTATTATTCTTTGTGTCTTCCTCTAAAGAGTAAGTTCGATGAGAGGAGGTGGAACCTGTCTCATTCACCTCTGTATTCTGTGTCTAGCACATAGCTGACACTCAGAAATTATTTACTAAATTAATGAAAGATCACCCAGCTAGCAAGGGAAGGGATGGAGGCAGGATTTAAACCCAAGTCTCTTGGATGCCAACTCCTATGTTCTTACTACCCTTTCATGTGATTCTGAACTATGAAGCAGAAGTTTGAGCCAAGTATCAGAGAAGGGGGTCAGAGATAGCCATGACCTTTTAATGTAGCTACATTATCTTATGTAGGTACCCACACCTACACATAGGCATCCTTGTGTGGCTGTCACTGGTATAGATGAATCATACCTGCTGGAAAAGGAGTCTCTTGACCCAGTCGGTAGATGTAACTCTGGGAAATCCAAACAGAGCCCTTGCCCCTGGCCCTGGCTGAGATCGCATCGACTTCTCTTTCCTCCTTTCCATTTTCGTACATTCTCCTAGAGCCTGGCTTTTCCCCGAGGAAGGGAAGTGGTCAACTGCAACAGCTGAAACACTGTCCTGAAGGAACCAAAACCAGCAGAGATAGCCCTCTCTCTTCCTACTGGGTAAAACCAGAACTGGCACTGTCTTGGCTCTTCAGGGGCGCAAGCAGCCTAGACCCAAAGCTTAGAGCTTCCCAAAATGCTCCATGAACATCAAAAGGCAGGACACCCAGAAAGCTCCTGGGACAATGACTGACACATACTTGAGCAAGCTGGGCTTACTGCTTGATAAGAAATGTGAAGGATGGGCGGTGGGGCAGGGACTGCCTTGTGAAAGAGAACTGTGTCAGCATCGCCCAAACCAGAAAACATGGCCTTCATTTAAAGCAGGAGCTTCTAATCTCTTTTGTAACGTGGGTCCTCCTCTCAGGGTAATGTTTTTAAATGCATAAAAGAAAACGCATCATTTTACAAAGGACCCCAGTTATCTTGAAATGCAGTTATTTTTCTAATTGTGATAAAGCAATATATGAAATTCTTTGTTAACACATTAAACTATAAGAACTAAGAACTAGTTTAATAACTACTATAATTTTGAAGTAGTGGTGAGTATAAGTTATATTTTGAGATATCTACAAATACTATATTGTAACTTGGAAATATCTGTGATTTTGATTGACTACAAAATCATGGGTGCTGCTAATACAACTGTGGTTTGTTACCTACATTCATAACTGAAGGAAGTACTAAATTTAAGTTAGAGGTTAATGCAAATTAAGATGTAATTTTTTTCCCATCCAAGTTTATGGACCTCTTGGATTCTTTCTGTGGACCGCAGGTGACTCTGCCCTAAGGACTGTTGGCCTCACCTCCTCAACTACTTAAATAGGAGCTCTCTGAGAACAGGTGCTCCTTCATCTCATATTAAGTATCTAGAAAAGGCCTGCTACACAGTTGGTATCCAGTGCCAGTCTGTTGAGTCTCTTGGATTTTCTAGGTAGACAATCACATTGATTGCAAATATTAGCTTTTCTCTTTTCAATCTTTGTACCTCATGTTTCTTGTCCTATTGCATTAGCTGGGATCTTCAGTACAATGCTGAAGAGAAGCAGTGATGGTGGGCACCCTTACTGTATTATGCTTAGTACTCATTTGTCAATTTATGCTGTTGCATAATTACATAATGGAATGTAAAGCACCTGCTGTGCCAGACTCTCTGCTAAAGGTGTTAACACAACTGAGATGTTTTCCTGTCCACTGAGAAGACTAAGTAGTAGAGGGATTCCAGTGAAGATAGCAGTATTGAGAACATTACCAAATTCTCCAGACTTGCTGACCAGCTCCCTCAGGATCCTGATTCCTAAAAAAGTATGGAAATAGGTCCCTGCTGGTGGCCCCAGCCTCCAGAGCATAGGTAAGGTTGGCAGCTGCAGGCTTTCCCGGGAACACTGCAGTGTAGGTCAACGACAAAGCGCATGGGAAGAATAATGAGTGGTGCCTCCAGCAGGGGTCAGCCAGAAGGTCAGGCCAGGGGCAGTGTTTGAGCCTTTCCTTGGTAGGGCCTGTTGAGATCACCAGCTGTCTGTACTAAGCTTAAAACTACAGGCAGGACTAGTTGTTAAAACCAACAGAAAGAGGATTGCAGCTTTGAGGTGGGAGTTAGGTGAAGGAATACCTGAACCTGTTCCCTCACTCTCTTCCCTTCCCCAGCCCTCAGGGAGTGAATGCAGGGGAGGGCTGGGAAGAACAGTCCACACTCCTCTACTCTGTCTAGCTGGCCCTGGGGGCGGGAAGGGAGTTTCTAATAAAATATAAAGTGGAAGTTTAGAATGGACCAGACTACGCCTTAAGGACCAGAATGGGACTGTTGTAATAACAAAACGTGACTGAGGAGTCAGATCAGACATGTTTTAAGAAAGCCTCCTACCCAGCAGGAGGCGGGAGACAGGATTGGGAGGAGCAGACTCAATAGAAGCTAATGGAAACAGTATCTCTGTGATAGGCAGAATACTGGGCCCCCAGAGATATTCAAGTCTGAATCCTCAGAACCTATGAATATGCTACCTTACATGGCAAAAGGACATTGTACATGTGATTAGGTCAAGGATCTTGAGATGGGGAGAGTATCCTGGATTGTTCAGGTGGGCCCAATATAATCACAAGGGTCCTTTTAAAAGGGGGGGGGGGGAGGGACTTCCCTTGTGGCGCAGTGGTTAAGAATCCGCCTGCCAATGCAGGGAACGCGGGTTTGAGCCCTGGTTCAGGGAGATCCCACATGCTGCGGAACAACTAAGCCCGTGCGCCACAACTACTGAGCCTGCACTCTAGAGTCTGTGAGCTACAACTGCTGAGCCCGTGTGCCACAACTACTGAAGCCCACGCGCCTAGAGCCCGTGCTCCGCAACAAAAGAAGCCACTGTAATGAGAAGCCCGCGCACCGCAACGAAGAGTGACCCCCGCTCACCGCAACTAGAGAAAGCCCGCGCACCGCAACAAAGACCCAATGCAACCAAACATAAATAATAAATAAATTTTTTAAAAAGTCATATAAAAGAGGGAGGGAAAAGTGTCAGATCTAGAGAAGGAGACTAACGATGAAAGCAGAGGTCAGAATGATTAGCCAGGAGCCAAGGGATGCAAACAACCTCTCGAAGCTGGAAAAGGCAAGGAATGGATTCCCCCCTCGAGTCTCCAGAAGGGACACAGCCAAGCCAACACCTTGATTTTAGCCCTTTGAGACCCCCCTGGACTTCTGACCTCCAGTGCTTTGTTGTTTTAAGTGTTATTTTTGTGCTGTTAGGCGACTAGGTCTGTGGTAACTTGGTACAGCAGCCACAGAAAACTAGTACAGCTCCAAGGAGTTGAGACTCCCCCCCCCGGGCCCCCCCCCCGCCCCTGCCCGCCAACCTAACCAGAAGAAGCAGGGAGGTGTGTAGAAGATAGATGGCTTCTGCCCTTGGAAGTTTGGGACAAGTGGTCTTTTGGGGAAGATGGAAGCTAACGGAAGAACTGAGACCAGTGTGAACAGTGCCAGAAATAAGGTATGGACAGAGCGCTGGGGAAGCCTGGGTGAGGGAGGGCCTGCAGGGGAGGGGCGGTAAAGCTGGGGAAGGGGAGCGCTAGTCGGCCTGAGCAAGGGTGTGCTCTGCCTCGAGGCTGGAAGGCTCCTCCCTCGTGCCAATACCAGCCCAGCTGCAGGGCACCTCCTCTTCACCTCCAGCCTCACCTCCCCCCCCCACTCTAGGGGCATCCTGACAGTTTCGAGGTTGGCCACCCCCTTAGGGCATTCTGCCCACCCTCCACCCCCTGCCTGCAGATACTGTGCAGGGGACACTCAGGGCCCCCCTTAAGTAACCAGGAGTTGGCAGGGGGTAGGGGGAGCGAGCCGGAGCCAGCCCTGCTTCCCTGAGTGTGTGTGGTGGGGAGGCGGGTGAACCCGCTGCCAATACATCCCGTTGGAGGAAGGAAGTTGTTCCCTCCTCCCACTCCTTCCCTTAGGGTCGCCTGGGCCAGGATTCTCAAGATTCGTGATTGGCTCCCACGGGCGGGACCTTTGTCCATCTGCGGGATTGCAGGAGGCCCAGGTCAGGCTCGGGCCTGCGGAGCTGGAGGGGGCCGGGTGGGGGGAAGCCAGAGAGCAACAGGGAGACCGACAGACAGGCAAGAACGAGGGCAACGGAACGGACGCGGGTCAGAGCCCGAGACCGGCAGCTGACTGAGTTAGAGGGCGGGCGGCGGGAGGGGGCGGGAGGAGGGGGCGGGAGGAAGGAGCGGGTGGGCGGGGCGGCCGGGCAGGCGCCGAGCTCGCAGTTGCTGCGGTGGCCGCCGGCGGGCCGGGCGCAGGGTAAGTGCTCCAGGGCCCGGCCGGGGCGCGCTGCCCTTCTCCGAGCCCTCCCAGTCCGAGCCTGCCAGGGACCCCCGCGGGATCCCAGGAGCCCCTGGTTTGCCCTGGGTTCTAGCGTTTCCCAGCTTGGGGGAACGCGGGCAGGCAGTGATAACTCAGGGATCCCTGCCTGGCCCACGGATTCTAGAGTCCAGTGGAGAGGAGGACAGGAGACAGCACCCACATCTCCCCTTGAAAACGGAAGTGTTGATAAGAACTACCCTTTTGTATGGAGTGCTTACATGGGCCAGGTGCCTTCACTTCATCACATGCCACGTAGCAGCAGCAGCAACAGGTGAGGTAGGTACCATCCTTGTGTCCCTCTTCCAGGTGAAGACACCAAGACTCAAAGAGGCCAAGCCACTCGCCGGGGGTCACACAGCCAAAAGAGGCAGAGCCAGAACTCACCCAGGTCGGTGTGAACCCCTGAGTCCTCTTACTCATCATGCCTGCCCTGCCCTGTCCTGCACCCCTAGGGAGACGGCAGGGAGAAACCAGTACTGGGAATAGTGGAGGAGGCCGAGATGAGCCAGCCTGCTCATCCCTGCAGGAAGAACCTCCACGGCAACAAATCCTTTGCCTGGGTAGGGGGTGCCAAGGAACAAGAACAGTGGGTTGGCGCCAGGTTAAACTCCAGGACAGAGAGGAGAGAGCGGTGCAGCCCCTGTCCAGGAACTCCCAGGCCTGTACCAGCACTCCCACTGGGCACAGGGGGGCTCTTGCAGGCTTAGCCATGGGACTTCAGTTCTCCGTGCCTCAATTTCCTTGTCTGTTTCCTTTGCTTATCCTTAGCCTCGGGGTTAAGCGTGCTACGTGCCTCAGAGGATTGCCGAGAAGATTAAATGAGATGGTTGGTGTGAAGGCTTAGCCTAGTGCGTGACTCAAGCTGTGCCCCCCTCCACCATCCCCACCCATCTGAAAGCACTTCTCTGTCCTTCACCCTCAAGTCAGAGCTATCTGAGATCAGCGGTATTTCCTGCAGCCCTGCCAGCAGCTGGAAGCTTCTTGAGTAAGACCAAGGCTGGGGGCTGCAACTCCTCCCTCTCTGACTCCGAGGGCAAGGCTGGTAGGGGCAGGGTTTTGAAAATCTTTGGGGTGAGGCTTGCATAATTCCAGGACTGCCCTGTAGCCCCCAAGCCCTCCCCCACCACCAGTTTAGCAAGAAGGAGGAAGCCTAGCATATTCTTGCTCCAAAACCTGCTCCTCTCTTTGTCCCCCACATCTAAGCCAGCAGCAAGTGCGACCCCTCCACATATTCTGAATCTGGTCACTCCTCTGCATCCCCACCGCGACCCCCAGATCCTCAGCACTGTCTACTGAACTCTCTGCACAGTCAGGCCCTGATTGATTCCTGACTCTTCTCATGCCCCCATCCTCACTCCATTGCCTGCTCACTACAGCCATACTGGCCTCCTCCTTCTTTCTTGGACATACTAAATTCTCTCCTCTCTCAGGGTCTGTGCACATGCCCTTCCTTCTCCCAGGAATTCTCTTTCTTGCCATCTTCTTGTGATGCACCTCCTTGCAATTCAGAGACGACCACAAAAGTCACCTACTCAGAAGCCTTACCTCACCACCCCAAGCCGCAGGAGCCACTCTTGCCTGCCCTTTATTGCATTACTGTTTTTCTTTCCGGAGCTTAGCCCTGGGTGATGTTACCTTGCTTATGTGTTTCCTGGCTAAAATGTCAGCCTACCAGGGCCCAGACCTTTTTCTTGTCTCTTCACTTTGGATTCCCCAGAACCCAGTGCCATGCCTTGCAAAGAGTAAAAGTTCCGATAACTTTGTACAATTGCAGGCAGTGTGTGCAACCATCAGAGTTCTACTTCTCATTGCTTAATAGCCTTCTTTCTACATTTCTACATAGACCTCAGAATTGTCATTCCTCCCACTGCCTTCCTCAGCTTTTCCCTACAGTGGGGCTTATAGGCTGTTTCCAGGTTCTAACCCTAATATCCAACTTTGCTTTAAACACTGTGGTACAAATTGCACTTTTTTTTTTTTTTTTTTTTTTTTTGCTTTCAAATGATTTTTGAGTTACAGTTTCCAAACTGATGTGTTCAAGTCAAGGGTATGATCATCCTGAAGGCATATACCACTTATTACCAGGTGACTGTTTAGAAAAATTATCCCCAGCAATGTGTGCAAGTTTTCCTACAGCCCCACAAGCACTGGGTTTTTTCATTTTTGTTTTGTCTAGTTTAATGGGGAGGTTATGGCAGTTTTAAATTTTCCGTTGCTTGAATTAGTGAATTTGGGTGTTTTTCTATGCATGCGCTAGTTCTGTTTCCTGTCCTTTGGAGGAAGGAAATCTCCAGGGCACCTTAATTTTTCCCTTCACCTTCACTTTTGGTGGTCGTTCCACTTGAGCCCACCTCGTGAGAGCAGGGTGAGGGCCCCCAGGGGCTGGAACAGGAACACACCCAGGTGAACTCTGCTGGTTGCAGAAGCTGCTCTGCCAGTCAACCAGCAAGAAACTGAGTCCCTTGTGCCCTAAGCATGGTACTATGGGGAGAAGAAGAACTCTTTTTTTCTTTAGGTCTTTGTGATCTTTTTTCAAAATGGTAATATTTTTTAAATTACAAAAATAACACATGATATATAAGGAACTGGAACTTTGGGAAGCTAATGTTGGTCACTAATGGGAACTACACACACTTCCTCAGGGGAATCCTGTGTGGTCATCCAAAGAGTGCACTTGCTCTAGAGCACACGGCGTAGAACGATCTCTGGGACACTGTGTTAGTCTCCTGTGGCTGCTGTAACAAATGACCACACATCTGATGGCTTAAAACAACATAAATTTATTATCTTACAGTTCTAGGGGTCACACGCCCAAAATCAGTCTTGGTACGCCAAGATCAAGGTGTTGGCAGGGCTATATTGCTTCTGGAGGCTCTAGGAGAGAATCTGTTTCCTTGCCTTTACCAGCTTCTAGAGGCTGCCCTTATTTTTTGGATCATGACCCCATCCCTCCATCTTCAAGACAGCATAACATCTTCAAATCTCACTCTGACTCCAATCCCTGCTTCTGTAGTCGTATCTCCTATTCTTCTGATTCTCTTGCTCTACTTGTAAAGACCCTTCTGATTACACTGGGCCCACGTGGATAATCCCCCATCTTGGAGTCCTTAATTTCATCACACCTGCAAAGTCCCTTTTGCCGTGTAAATTGACCTATTCACAGGTTCTGGGGATTAGGACTGACGGGGCTATCTTTCAGCCTCCCACACCCTAAAGGGAAATAAGCAAGGTTCAGAGCAGTGTGAGGGCTCACATTTGTTTAAGGGGAAAAAAAAAGAATAAATATGGCTGTGCTTGGAAAGACATAGAATACCTCCAAAGGCTATGTGGGAAACTGGTAGGAGAGGCTTTCTGGGAAGAGCAGGAGTAGAAAGAAGACTTATTTGTCGTAGTATCCTTTTGTATTTAAATTTTTTACTACATACGTCACCTATGTTAAAAATAAGTTTTAAGAAGTAACACATAGTCATTGTAAAAGTTCAGACCTTCCAGAAGCCAAGAGAAAGAAAATACCCACCCCACCCTCAAATCACTCCCATTTTCTCCAGCAATAACCACTGTAAAGAGTCTGGCTGTATCCTTACAGACTTTTAAAAAATGCATATATCATTTTTTCACATAGATGGGATCATACTGTACACACTATGCTATAATGTGATGGGGGGCACCTGTTATATTACATCTTTCCTCATCCACATATGGAAATGTAACAGCACTGGAGTCTCCCACTCCCAGATGTACTGTAACTGACTCAACCAGACCCTCCCTCGTTGGTGGACATTTAGATTCTTTGCTGCTTTCCAGAGCAATCTCAACACTAACATATGTCTGTCTGGTTCTTAATTGGAGTGAAATTCACATAACATAAAATTAAATTTTTTTAAATTAACTTTTAAAGTGAGCAATTCATTGTCATATAATACATTCCCGATGTGGTGCAACTACCACCTCTTTCTAGTTCGAGAACACTTTCATCACCTCAAAAGGAAACTCTGTCCCCATTAGGCAGTCACTTCTCATTCCCCTCTCCCCGTAGTTCCTGGCCACCACCAGTCTGCTTTCTGTCTGTACAGATTTGCATATTCTGGATATTACACATCAGTGGAACCAAGTACTGTGTGACATTTTGTGTCTGGCTTCTTTCACTTAGCATAATGTTTTAGAGGTTCATTCATGTTGTAGCATGTGTCAGCACTTCATATCTCTTTTATTTTTTATTGAGGTATAATTGACCTACAATAGTTTCAGGTGTACAACATAGTGATTCGATATTTGTATATATTGCAAAAGTACTTCATTTCTTTTTATGGCTGGATAACATTCCATTGTATGGATATAACATCTTTTATTTATCCATTCATATGTTAATGGACATGGATTGTTTCCATCTTTGGCTATGAATATTCGTGTACATGTATTTGTTTGAGTGCCTGTTTTCAATTCTTTTGGGTATATACTCAGGATGTACATCCTTCTCCACATGCTTTGAGCTTTATTATTTACTATTTTCAGAGACTGTTAACCTAAGCAAGTTAAAAATAATTTGTAAGAAAGTGTTGGAAAACACATACTAAGGCGAATGACAGTAGGATGACAGATCTGGACAAATGTTTTCTTATTTTCCAGATCTGGAGACGACAGGAAAATGGCCACCTGGGATGAAAAGGTAAATTAATTCTGGAAGACTAGCAGCGTTAAAGGACCTCCGAGCCTTGAGAAGATAATTCTGTTTGGTGTTTCTAACAGGATAGAGGAAAAACACGTGTTCAGGGTGCTTCCGCCATACCAAAGTGTTAAAAGTCACCGAGGTGAAAGCTGTAGAAGGAACCTCAAGATAGCCTGATAATCAGAAACAGACCATTCAAAACCCAGCTCTGCATTTTAATAGCCCTGTATCATTTGGTCACGCCCTTCACCTCCCCGAGCCTCAGTTTCCTTATCTGGAAAATGGGGAGAAGTTACTTAACCACCCCTGTTCCTGAAGGCTCACGGGGAGGAGTTGAGGAGGCAATGGTCTCAGAATGCTAGGCCAATACTGAGCCCATAAGGACTTCTCCCAACTGCTTATTTTACAGATAGAGACATTTGGGCACAGAGAAGTAAAGCTACTTGCTCAAGATCACACAGGTAGGAAGTGGCAGAAATGAGATTTCAACCTAGCCTGACTCCAAAGTGAATGCTCTGCCTCCTGTACTGTGCGGCCATCCTGAGTAGGACTAATAAATTCTGTCCTTGATATCTGGGGTGCAGGCTTGTTGGATCTGGGGAGACATTAGTTGTGAAGGGTGGGGTAAGGTGAAGAGGAAGTGTTGGCTTCCATTTCAGCTGTTCACTTGGAGCTTCTGGGGGCCTGGCCAGGTAGAGCTGTCAGGGCAGTGCCAGAAGCTCAGGGTAGCAGCAGAGTGATGGGGCAGAGTTGGAGAAGCAAGTGTGAGGGTCAGAGGACCATGGGATGATGATGATGATGATGATGATGATGATGATGATGATGATGATGATGATGATGGTGATCTTGCATTTCGTCAAATTGATGGCCTCTTTAATTGTAAGAGTATTTCTGATTTAAAGCTGTTTACAATGTGGGAGGAGGAAATGACCAATGGCACTTACAACATGCCACCAATTCTGATTTCAGAAATGTGGAAACGTGGGAAAATGTTCATCTTTGCATCAATGAAATATGGTGGCATTTCCAGCAGAGGGATGACAATCACCCTCTGTAGAGTTGTGTCAATTCCTGATAAGATATGGGAAGCTTAGTGTCTGCCACCCAGTAACAGGAGTTCCGTGAGTTCCAGTTATCATTAATACTCACAGAAAGGCAAATGGAACAGTTTCCTTCATTTATAGCTCCCTACTAGGCAAACCAAAAAAACAAGCGGAAACGCTCAATGTTGGTTATGCTGTGGTGTAACCGGCTCACTCCTACATCTCACGAGGGGCTGGATCAACCCACACGACTGCTGGAAAAAAACTTGACAGGGTGTATCAAGAGTCATGAAAATAGTCATAATCAAACCTGGTCATCTTACTTGCGGGAAAGGAAACAACCGATAAAAAGGAAAAAGTATAATTTACAGCACAATTTAGAAACACAAATTTATGTGTTTCTTAGCACGTAAGATGCCATTGATTGTAGATGCACCATTATTTTATGTGCTACGAAGTAGAAAAAGTGCCGCCATTTACTGTGATCTAATGTGACACAACACTGACACTGGTCAATTGTAAGACAGACTTCAGAAATGTTAATATGTAGAAAATGTGGCCTTAGAATTGGTGATAAAGGTGCTAAAAATGAACAGAAAATGCAATAATAAGCACTGACTCCTTGGTAAATTTCTTGGCCGTTAAAAAGGCATAAGTCTGATGCATATAGGTAGTGGGGAAAAAATAAGATACAAAGTTGTCTGCAGTCTTCGATTATAATTGTAAAAGACATAGAGAGTGAGATGGGTAGATAAGTAGATGATAAGTTTGGTGTGTTGGGATTATTAATTTCTTTTTGCTCATGTTTTCACAATAGTAATACTGAAAGAAATAGATCTGGAGTAAAGGTCTGCTCATTGGGGTGAATGACAGCAGGTAAAGCTGGGGATTCCGGGTACCTCAGGGGGTCTGGCTGCAGGGACAAGTCGCAAGGGTGGGGGTGAGGGCACAGAAACATCAGGGCAAGCAGAGTGTTGGAATGCAGAGCCAAGGACACACCTCGGGGGACTCCTGGGGGCGGGAGCCTGTCTGTCATCGCACAGAGGCCAAAAGAAGGGGTGGCCCCAGCAGCATTGCTGGGGAGCTGGGGAAATTGGACCAGGGCCACGTGTAGCAAATAAGCCTCTTACTGATTCAAAGAACAAGTTCCTTTTAATAATTTACCTTGTGAAGTTAGTTATGTTTTTAAAAAATTGTTTTAATAGGATTGCTTTTAGGAGCTTTTTAATTGTCCAGCTCCTCTAATTTTGGGGAGGAAAACAGCTCTGTCATAGAAAAAACTGGTGGGGTTTTTAGCCATGGCTCAGACCTGATTTGCTGTAGCCAGCTCTGCCCAGAGGGACCCCCAGCAGGCTGTGGACATCTGCCCTACTGAGAAGCCCTCCCTGCCCCTTCCCACCTCTCTGAGCCTCCGTTTTCCTCTTCTGTAAAGTGAGAACAGTGAGGATTAAACAAGATAGTGCCTGGAAAGCACTTAGCAGGGTGCTGGGCTATAACAAACGCTTGAAACACAGGATCTATTGACGCCATCATGAGGATGAAGTAGGTTTTCAGCCCATCAGCTGACCTAGTCCCCAGCTCAGATGATTGCATGTCACCAGCCACATCTGGGGAACCTGGTTGCCAGGTGTGCTTAGAAATCCTTGTGGCCATTTGGCACATTTCTCACAAGGTGTTTGGAGGCACCAGGTTCATTTACGATGCTGGTTCTTGACCTTGGCTGTACACTGGAGATCCCAACACCCAGGCCACCCCCAGACCAACTGAATCACAATCTTGGGGCCTGGGACCCAGGCACTGGGTTTTTTTTTTAAAGCATCCAGGTGGTTCCAATGTGCAGCCAGAGCTGAGAGCCATTGGTTAAACTGCAGCTGCCCTGGCCTCCTTCCAAGGACTGAGCCACAGTGGGGCAGGAAAGAGGGGAGCCCTGAATTCTTGTTTATCCCATCTTTTCCACGGCTGAAGCATCACTAAGATGTTGGGGGATGGGGTGGCCCAGATGACTCAGTTGTACTGGTGATAGGTCCTAATTTCTAGCTGGGTAACTATATATTTTTCTTTCTATGCTTTCATTTCTTTCTATGCTTTTGTTAACACAAATAGCAGCCTGACTTATGCTTCGCAGTTAACATGGCTGATTCACAGACTTTGGGCAGGACTGCCACCTCTCTGACAATCATCCTCTCCCTCCCCCAGGGAAATGGACAGAGTACATCCCACCATACCCATGTTTTTCAAACTCAACCCATTAGCGATTCCTGAAATCCATTAATGGGCTGCCATCAGCCTTTTAAGAAATAGAATAAAGTGGAAAACATAAGTCTCTCACATGTTAACTTTAGTGTTGGTTATAGAACGTATATATGTCAATGTGTACTAAGTGGCAGGATATAAAATGTGTTTCTTATTGAGTAACACTGGGCTGAACTCCCCGCCCAGCATTGGCCTTCACCAGCTGTGAGCTGGGTCCAGGGCAGCATTCAGAGAGGTCGTGCAGGAGGGAGAGGGCTCTGGGCCAGGCAGCCTGGGTCGGAGTCTGAGTTCTGCTTCTCACTGGCTGTGTGACCTGGAGCAAGTTGCTTGGCCTCTCTGTTCTCAGTTTCCTCACCTGTAAATGAAGAGGATTCAGTCCCCACCTTGTCGAGTTGTTGCTGTATGTTACAAAGGGCTTTTGCACAGAGCTCAGAAAATGGCAGGTGCTCTGGGGATAGTTACAATCACTGCAGTTTCCACTACCTTAAATATTATTTCCCACATCGTCTCCACCCAGCCTCATGATCAACTTGCCAGGTCAACAGACTCTTCCATCAAGTCAGGAGGGTTTCTGACCCTACAGGAAATGGAGAGAAAAGTTGGAGAATACGTTTCCGGGGCACCTGGGCCACCAGTCAGGCTTCTCAGTCTACCAGCAGCACCATCCCCGCCCAAACTAGTCAGCCGTCACGGTGGTTATTTTCATGAAACCTCAAACTTCCTCCCCACCCTAGAGAAGGAAAAGCTGCTACGCTTATTTAAAGACTTCCCTGATTTTAAAAATAGGCATTCCTCAGAACATAAATCCCTGGGGACAGGGTAGGGGGAGGTGGCGGTAGAGTACGTGAGCCTCTGGGGTACGTGAGTCCCCCAAGAGGAGATATTTGCTCGAGGGATTCATTCCACCCTCCAGGTATGTTTAGTGGGAGGGAACCTGTGGTCTTCCAGGCATGAAGAATACGGAGGATATGGCATGAGCAGAAACCCACCTACCCAGTCCCCTAATGGGGAGTGGGGGAGGAAACAGACTGTTACACAAACAGGTGGATCCATCTCCACTGGGGAGGCATGTGGGCCACGCATGAATGCAACAGGGGAGGTACACGGTCAGCCTCCTGGAGCTGGGATGCTTGAGGGAGACCTCCTGAAGGAGGAAAAGAAAAATGACAAGGTGGAAGAGGAGTGGGCGTTCTAGGCAGAGGAAATCACGTGTGCAAAGGCCTTGTGGTCGAAGGAACCTATTGAGTACAAAGGGCTGAATGGAGACCATGTGGCCAGAGCAGAGACTGGTGACAGGTGAGGTCGGATAGGCAGGCAGACGCCACAGCGTGCAGAATGGCTATAGGTCTCTGGAAGGCACTTGGGTCTTTTTTGTTTTTTCCCAGCCGCACCACACTGCTTGTGGGATCTTAGTTCCCTGACCAGGGATCGAGCCCAGGCCCTTGGCAGTGAAAGCGTGGAGTCCTAACCGCTAGACCACCAGGGAATTCCCTGGGTCTTTATTTTTAAGATCAGTGGGAAGCCAAAGAAGAGTTTCAAATAAGGGAGTGCATTAGGGTCCCCAGGATCAGCCCAGGTTCAGTGATTCGCTAGGAAGGCTCATAGGACTCAGCATACAGTTCCACTCATGGCTAAGATTTTTACAAAGAAGAATCAGCAAAGGGAAAAGATACATGAGGTGAAATCCAGGGGAAACCAGGCACAAGCTTCCAGATTCCTCTCCCAGTGAAGTCACATGGGACTTGCCTAATTCCTCCAGCAGCAAATTGTGACAACACATGCTAGGAGAGCTTGTTAGAGACTCAGCACCCAAGGTTTTTATTTGGGGGCTGGTCACATGGGTACCTTCCAAACTCCAAAAATTCCAGACTACCCAGAGGAAAGCAGGTGTTCTACATAAACCACTTGTCTTTACAAACAGTCCGGTCACAGTGAGCTGTCCTTACCAGGTGGGAACCCTCCCAAAATCCAAGTTCCCAGATGTCAGCCAAGGGCCAAGCAGGCCTTTCTAAGGGCAGCAGCCCCAGGCCTTTTCTGCACAGGGAGTGACATGATTATGTTTCAAGAAGTGCTCTCAGGCTGCTGACGAGAATCTAAGAGTGATGGGGAGAACAGTGAGGAGCTGGTACATCCTCCAAGTAAAAGGTGGAGGCTGGGGCAGGGAGGTGGCAGAAGATGGGAGAAGTAGATGATGAATTCAAGGGTCATTTAGATGCTAAAATGCACAGGGCTTAGTGATAGGTGGGCTTTGGGGGAGGGAGATGGAAGGCAAGGGTTGGGGACAACTTCTCTGACCCTGGCTGGGTGTGTCTGAAGATCCCTGGACCCAGAAGACGAGGTGCAGGCGCAAGTCCATGGACTGTCCACTGGGTGGTGGCAATTGCCATGTTGCAAGTCTCAGTTTCCCCTGCTAAGGGAGGGAGGATTGCATCTCAGAACCTTGATTCAGCCTCTTTCAATATCATCGTTCTTGTTGCTTTAAAAAAATCAGCTTTTCTGGCATGTTTTCCCCCTCATTGACAGAGCATCTCAGAAAGAACAAAGCTAGTAGACCTGAGTTCATATGCCAGCTTTACCACTTATGTTTCTTTGTTTTTAAAAACTGTACACAAACAAGTTCTCAGTGTAAGAAATTAAAACAACGAACAGTATATATTAGGTTGAACCACATGAAATTGTCAGTTTCTACCAATTTTGACCTACAAAAATGGTCATTTAAAAAAAATTTTTTTTTAATATTTATTTATTTATTTATTTGGGCTGCACCTGGTCTTAGTTACGGCATGCGGACTTCTCAGTTGCTTCACATGGGCTTCTTAGTTGCGGCACGCATGCGGGATCTAGTTGCCTGACCAGGGATCGAACCCAGGCCCCTGCATTGGGAGTGTGGAGTCGTACTCACTGGACCACCAGGGAAGTCCCCCAAAATGGTCATTTTTTAAAAAGTCTTATTTCAGGAAAGTTTTCTTGAATTATATCTTGAACCACTCTGTTTCATTGTTTTGGTTTTCTTATTCAGGGATTCCAGTTATGTATACATTAGATATATGTGTGTGTGTCTGTATGTGTGTGTATATATATATATTTTTTTTTCATTCTCCCTCCCTCCCGACTCCCCCCAAATACTTCATTCTCTGCAGGTTAGATCTCATTACATAAATGACTATTTCTTATGGTTAAACCTAATAGGAAAAAAAAAAGAAGGTTTCTCTTCACCCTCCAACCCAATCCCAATCCCTATCCCTTCATAGAGGTAACCACTTGGTTTGGGTTGTTGATTTTGTTTTTAACAAAAATGGCATTATACATTTTGATCTGTAATATGCTGGTTTTTACTTGATCATAGATGAAAGACACCTTTCTATGTCAGTACCTACAGCCACGCTGGCGTACTGCATTCTTAACTGCTGTGTGGTATTCCATAGTGTGGTCTACCACAGTGTATTTAACCATGGACCTTGAGGTTGTAGCAGGTCTGCAGTGAGCATTATGCGTGAGTGTCTTTTTGCTCATGTGTGAGTCCCTTGTCAGGTCAAACAATGACATTTAAAATATTGATAAAAACTGGTTTAAGTCTGATCCTCCTTTGCTCCCATGCGTGGCACATTGGAGAGACTCAAATATTTTTTCAAAAGATGAAACTGCCTCATTGCCCTCCTAAGAAGGATGTACCCATTTCCTTGCTCACCAGGTAGTGTAGGGGAGTGCCTTCCTCCCCCCATCTCTGTCACCCTGCCACACCAGGTGACTTTGGGCAGTAGGTCTCCCCTCCCCAAACTTCAGTTTCCCCTTCTGTAGAATGGGGAGACCACACCTCCCTGTCCTACCTACTTCTCAGGATTTTTGTCAGCATCAAGTGAGAGCAAGAGGTGGTGGCCTATAAGCTGCAAGCAAAAAGAAACAAGTGGTTTTGTGACCTCCAAAGGAGCCTGCTTTCTCCCAGGAATGCAGGATGGATGTGTGGCCCACGAAGATGAGAGGGAGAGAGAGAGAGAGAGAGGGAGCACATGGTCTGTAGTAGTACCCTTGGGCTGACTCAGACACACACCCTCTGTATTAGCTTCGTGGGGTTGCCATAACAAATGACCACAAACCAGATGGCTTAAAACAACAGAAATTTATTCTCTCAGTTCTGAAGTCCAGAGTTCTAAAATCAGGGTATTGGCTGGGTTAGAGGGAGGCTCAGAGGGAGGATCTGTTCCATCCCTTTCTCCTAGCTTCTAGTGGTTGCTGGCAATCCTTGGCAATCCTTGGCATTCCTTGGCTTGTTGATGCATCACTCCAATCTCTGCCTCCATCTTCTCGTGGCCTTCTCCTCTGTGTGTCCTCTCCTTTTCTTATAAGGATACCAGTCACTGGATTTAGGGTCCACCCTAAATTCAGAATGGTTTTATTGCAAGATCTTTTTTTTGGCCTCACTGTGTGGCTTGCGGGATATTAGTTCCCTGACCAGGGATTGAACCCAGGCCCTCGGCAGCGAAAGCACGGAGTCCTAATCTCTGGACCACATGGGAATTCCCAGCAAGATCTTTAACTAATTACATCTGCAAAGGCCTGTATTCCAAGCAAGGTCATATTCTGAGGTTTCAGATGGACATGAATTTGGGGGCAGCCACAATTCATCCCACCGCACCCTCCTAACAGGCAGATCTCCGGTCACAGGCTGCCTGGCTTTTTCTCGGCCATGTCTTCTAACACAGGGGCTCCAGGTCATACAGCTCAAGGGCATATCCTGGCTCTGCCATTTTCTGAGTGTATGACTTTGGACAAGGCACCTTTTTCACCCAGACTCAAAATGATGGCTTCGACCTCAGAGGGGTGTTAGGAATTAAAATGAAATGGTGCATTTAAGGAATTTACCGGTGTGCTGATACAACAAATAATAAACAATCAGCAATAATAGATGTTGCTGCTGTTGTGTCTTGTTTGGGGTACGAGTATTGATTAATAAGCAAATCAGGTCCCTAAAAGTAGGCTGTGGGAGGGAATGGGGAAATGGGGACTTGGGGGATATTAGGCCCTGGGAATCAAGAGTCAGCTGACTTTCTTTAAAAGTACCTTTTTCAGTGATTGTTGGATGACCATGAAATAGGGACTTCCCCCTCCTACAGATGGCAGCTTCAGAGTCTGTAAGACTAGACATTCACAAGAACGTTTTCTTCTCCATCAATCGTGGGTCTGTTTTTCTTGTTTTCCCCCTCTTTCCCAGGTAGTAATTTTTCAGATGTAATACCTGTCATGTGTAAACTAGAAGTAGGCGATTACCTTTGATGGGTAGCTCCTGCGGTTTTGTTGTTAATGCATTTATTAAATACTTACTGAGCCCCTCCCTGTGACTGGAGGAGGAAGAGCATCTGCCCTCCCAGAGTTCACAGACCAGTGCCGGAGACAGACAACCTTGAGATGTCACAGTGTTTGTTAGTGAGTGGCTTGATGGGGAAGTAGAGGAAGGACCCTCACCCAGCGGGCAGAGGTTAAGGAAGACCTCCCAGGGGAGGTAAAATCGACGTCTGTAAGACTTGAAAGAGAACTAGGGTGAGACAGGCGAGGGAGGGTATTCTAGGCAGGGGGCAGGCCGTGTGAAGTCCTGGAAGCAAGAGAGAGCATGGTTTATTCTAGAACCACAATGCAGTTGGTGTAACTGGAGTGTGACGGAGGCTGGGGAGGAGACCAAGAGAGCTTTGACCTTGTCCTGAAGGCAGCGGTTGGCAGTGGGTGAGGGTGGAGGGACTGAAGGTAATGGGAAGAGGGGGAGGATAGGCGAGGGCAGGGACACAGCCAGACCAGCATTGGGGAAAGGTGACCCTGGCCACCACTGGGTGGTGAAAGGGTCAGAGGCAGGAGGCTGAGTGAGGAGGCTGGTACTGGCATCCCGGCAAGAGGTGAGAGCGGTAGGAGAGAGTTAGACGGAGAAGAGAAGGTGCAGCATGAGTGGTGTTTAGGAGGTTAGATTGACGGAGAGAGAGGAGCCAAGAATGATCTTTAGTTCTTGGCTTGATCAGCAGGGTGGATGTGACACCATGACCTAGGGGAACATGTAAGGAAGAGTGGATTTGGGGGGAAAGATAAGAAATTAGTTCAGTTTGGGTCATAGCAACTAATGACCTGGCAGGATATCAGACAGCAGGCTGGAGACTGATTTGCACCTGAGCAGCATTGAAAACACAGGTGTGTAGAGACCACCAAAGGAAGAGAGTCGCCCTGTGCCAGGACAAGCTCAGGGTTGGGGACTTGAGGACTTCCGGTGGCATGGGGGCAGGGACATGGTACAGGAAGGGAGGCCGGAGATGGGAGAAAAATCAAGAGGCGAGGTTGTCAAACAGAATCAAGTCCACAGTGTGAGAGGATACAGTCCAGTCCAGCTGGAACCATAGTTGTGGGCTTTGATACGGAAAGGTGACCCCAGAGAGAGCAATGCCAGGATATATTGGGACAGCAAGGGTTAATGCAGAGGAGATGGAGATGGGGGTGTCCAGTGCCAGGGCCTCCACTGATCTAGATTCTCCAGGTCGCACGTGAAAGAAACAACTCAATCTATATAGCTTCAGCCAGAAAAGGAATCTTTCAGTTCATGTAACTAAATAGTCTGGGGGTTGCAGAGCAGGCAGCGGGGCTAGTAACCAGAGAAACGAGATATCCACGGGTGATGATGAAGTTGGGGGAGTGGAGGTGAGAGTTTTTGTTGTTGAGGAATAATAATACCAGCCGGTGCTTACAGAGGGGCTGCTCCAGGCTAGGCACTGAGGCCAGTGGTCCCCCTAACTCACTGAGTCAGTCCTTCCGTCCCACCCAGGCAAGGTGGGGGGATCCCGAGAGCTGAGAGTCCAGAGTGGGTGGTGAAGTTGCTGAGGCCCACAACGTTTTCATGATCTTTGCCCTTTTCTGGAACTTTTCTGCTTCCGGAATGACAGATTTTTGACTTAAAACCAGAGTTGTTTTGTGCTCTGCTGGGTGCCATAAATATTTTCATCCCAAATTACTGAAAGGTGCTTCTTTACTGGGTGCAAAGTTTCCAAAAAAATTTCCTTTCCGTATGAAATATAAAATGTGGTTTTTGCAAAGCACCCTGAGGTTCCCACCATGCTGAGAACTAGTACAAGCGGTTTCCATCTGCTAGGTGAGGTGTTTTGAGGGGGGCGGATTATGGCCAGTAGCCACCCAGAGAGATTTAGGACATCTGTGGGCTTGGCCCTTGGCCAGCCCTGGGAACCCAGCAATTGGAGGGCTGGCGTGGGAGACAGGGCACCAGTGCCCTCAGCCAACAGGCACTTGATGGGCTTCTGCTCTAGGTCAGGTGTCACATGATACTCTGGGGACATGGACTCTTGTATCTACGTGTTTATATTTTTCCATCAAATTTGGAAATTTTCTTCAGCCATTATTCCTCCAAATATTTTTCCTCTCATCTCCTTTTGGTACTCCAGGTACATGTATATTAGGCCACTTAATATTGTCCCTGAGGCTCTATTCTTCCCCCCACCCCCAGTCTTTTTTCTCTCCATGCTTCCACTGGATATTTTCAATTTTTTATCTTTTAGTTCACTGAACTTTTCTTCTGCAGCATCTAATCAGCTATTAAGCCCATCCAATGATTTTTCATTTCATATATGTATTTTTCTGTTCTAGAGTATCCATTTGGATCTTTTTTATAGTTTCCATTTCTCTTTAGAGATTCTCCATTTGTTCCCTCATTAAGTTCATGTTTTCCTTGAAATCCTTGAACATATTTAGAATAGCTATTTTCAAGTCTCCATTGGCCAATTCCATTATCTCTGTCCCTTTTGAGCTATTAAGCTAATTTTTCTATTGGTTATGGTCACATTTTTTCTGCTTATTTATCTGCCTAGTAATTTTTTATTATATGTTGGACATTATGAATGTTATGTTGTTGAGGGTGTTTCGCTGTCTTCCTCAAAAGAGCACTTTTGAGTTTTGTTCCAACTGGCAGTTAATTTACTCAGGGATAAGTTTGATCTTTTTAAAAAGACTTATTTTTAAGCTTAGTTGGGAGAGGTCTAAGGTAGCCCTGACTGGAGGGCTAGATTAGGTCTACTTATAAGGCATGGCTTTTTTGGAATTTCTACTGAATGCTCAGAGTGTTCAACAAGATCTCTCTACTCTAGCTGTTTGGAACTCAGATCTCCTAACCCAGCCCTGTGTAATTGGTCGTTGTTCAGCTCACAGTTCCCCAAGAGTTTTTTTTTTTTCCCCTGAAAGTTATATTTTGCCCTGCCTCATGGAGTCTTGCTCTGCACATGTGAATTTTAGGACTCAGCCAAAGTCCAATTTTTTGAGTTTCTTCTCTGCGCTGCTTCCTTTTCTCTGGTACCTTGACACACAAATTCCTGAGGAAAGAAAGTTCAATAGCCCTGAACTATAATCTTTGTCTCCACAGTCCAGAAAGTACTTCCAGGCAGGTGATTGTGGGGCTCATCTCATTTGTTTCTCTTCTCTCAGGGATCACAGTAAATTTCATATATTTTATCCAGTTTTATAGTTTATCTAGTCTTATGGCAGTTGCTTTAACTGGTATAGTTAATTTTATGGCAGTTGCTCTGACTGGTATAGTTGTTTATACCAGTTACTGTATCATGGTCAGAATCAGAAATCCCATTCTTTTGTATGTTTATGCTCACATTTTACACATTCCGAAAACAATATATAGTAATATTTTGTGGCCACTGATGTAGGAAGAAAACTAGGAGAGTGTGGAATCCCAGATGCCAATGAAGGAAGTTTTTGAAGAAAGGGAGTGATCTACTGTGTTCAGTACTGCTGAGGGGGTACACGTGGATGTCATCAGTGATACAGAGACGTAGTTCATTCATTTTAACTGTGTATAAAATTCCATCATATGAATAGAGAAAATTCACTTCTCTATCTCCTACCATTTAGGTGAACATTTGCTGTGAACATTCTTGAACATGTTACTGATTTGAGTACATATGGGTGAGTTTCTCTTTGAAGCCCATCTAGGGGTGGGATTACTAGATCATTAACTAGTACAGCTTCATCTTGACAAAACAATGCCAGATTGCTTCCAAAAATAGTGGTGCCAGTGTCTGTTCCTGTCTTCAGGGTTCAGGAGACCCCCATTGCTTCACACATTCACCAACATTTGCTATTGTAGACTTAAATTCTTGCCAGTGTGAGGAACAAAAAGCTATGTGATTGTTACGTCAATTCACATTTTCCTGAATATTAGTGAAGTTGAGTGTCTTGGCCATCTGGGTTTCCTCTCATGTGACCTGCCTGTTAATATCCAGTACCTAATTTTACATGGAGTTGTATTTTTTTGGTAAGATTTCTTTATATATTCTGGACACTAAAATCTTTGTCTATCAAATACATTGGAAATATTTACTACCAGTCTGTGGTGTATCTGACTTTGTACAGATGTGTGTGTGAGAGAGAGCGAGAGATACAAGTTTTTAGCTTTGATGAGTTAGGTCTATCCATTTCTTTTGTGTTTTGTGTCTTATTTAAGCAATCCTTCCCAGACCTGAGGTCATAAAGATACTTGTCTGTATTTTGTTCTAAGACTTTTAAAGTTTTTTAAAATACATTTATATAGGTTAATACAACTGAAATTTATTCTGTGTGTGGTGTGAGGTAGGGATTTTTTTTTTTCCCCTGTTGGGAAAGCCAGATATCCTAACCTCTCCAGTGTTTTCTCACTGATCTGGACTGCCATTGCCATCACATCCAGGTTCCCACAGGGACCTGGGTCTGTTTTGGGCTCTTTTTTCCTGTTATGCTGATCATATTGCCTATTCTTATAAACATACCTGAAAGTTTTCATTATTGAACTTTATAAAAAATTTGATGTCTGGTAGGGTAAGTTGGGCAAAGGAATGGGGAGATATTTGCTTTTTTGCTTTGAAGTCATCCGTCTTTCAACAACTGTCCATAATGTATTTAAAACAGCACTGGCTGAACTTAGGAAAAGCCCGCTTGCTGCTCAGACCTTTCCAGGACTGATCTGTGGCATGGAAGGCGGGGAGGGTGGCTTCACTTTTGTGTGAAACTTTGGGTACTTTTACTTTTGCCTTTGCCCTCTCCCCGCCCTGCCAACTCTCACCTCTGGGGTTTTAGGTTGTGATGTCTCTGAACCATGGGCTGCTCTTCCAGTATTTACGTGAGGGCCCACAGTGGGTGTTTTGCGACTGGGTGGCAGTACCTCTCCTGTTGGTTACTGCCAACCAGACCACAGTGGCAGGCCTGACGGAATCTGGGGTTTCCTGTTGCCTCACCGGCCCTGAGACCCTGGATTCCAAAAATAAATGCACGAGAAACCACTGTGACCTCATGGTCTGTGCTTGCACGGTGCTCTGAGCACGGGGACTGTCTTCACCCCGTGGCCCGGCCCAGCGGGGGCCCTGCTCCCCCACAGTGACAGATGGGCCACCTGAGCGCTTCCTCTCTGTCCCCTCCCTTCAGGCAGTCACCCGCAGGGCCAAGGTGGCTCCCGCCGAGAGGATGAGCAAGTTCTTGAAGCACTTCACCGTCGTTGGGGATGACTACCACGCGTGGAACATCAACTACAAGAAGTGGGAGAATGAAGAGGAGGAGGAGGAGGAGCAGCCACCGCCCACACCGGCCTCGGGCGAGGAGGGCAGAGCTGCTGATCCTACCACAGCGCCTGCCCCCGTGCCCAGGCCCCGCCTCGACTTCAGGACCACTTTGAGGAAGCTCTTCAGCGCCCACAGGTTTCAGGTAGGTGGGCAGAGGCCCGAGATGCCTGGGGTGGGGCAGAGCCGTCAGCAGAGAGTCACGAGGGCAGGGTGGGGGCCCATCTCTGCCACCAGCCTCTTCACTCCACACACATCTACCGAGCACTGACCATGTGCTGGGCAGGTCCCATGTGGTCTGGGGCCAAATAAGTCCTAATCCAAAAGTCAATTAAAGTTCATCACCTGATGAATGGATAAACAAAATGTGATCTCTCTGTCCTCAGCCATAAAAAGGACTGAAGCACTGACACATGCTACAATTTGGATGAACCTTGTCAACGTGATCCTAAGTGGAAGAAGCCAGACACAAAAGGCCACATGTCTTATAATTCCATTTACATGAAAAGTCAGAACACGTAAATCCACAGAGACAGCAGATTGGAGGGAATGGAAGGGGGGGAGTGACTGCTTAATGGATACAGAGTTTCCGTTTGCAGGAATGAAAACGTTCCGGAACTAGATAAACACAACCCTGTGAGTGTGCTTAATGCCTCTGAACTTTATGCCAACTTTAAAATAGTTAAAATGGTAAATTTTATGTTATGCAAAATTTACCGCACACACACACAAAGGAGACCGGGGAGGGAGGGCAGTCTCTTCTTTTGTGAAGTGATGCCAAAAATATCTGCCTTGCTTAACCCACCGCCAGCCTCCAGGTGTGGTTATGGGGAGACCCTGAGAGGGAGACGCAGACTTCAAAGAATAGCAAAGGGAATGGGACTTCTACAGGGTTCAATGTCTGTCCCAACATCTGCCGATTATGAAGGACAAACGCGGGTGGAGTCTGGCCAGCCCTGTCTGAACCCCACCCCACGTCCCCGATGTGGGCAGGCAGGTGTCTGGAACATGTTCTGAGTCCCAGGAGAAAGCAGGAGGCTCCTTGTCAGCCCAGTCCCTGAACGGAGCCATTTTGGGGTCCCTGCTGCAGGGATAACTACGAGAATCCAGCCCCTCCCTAGAGCTGATGTCCCCCCTGGAAGCAGAGAGAAGCAGCCCTTGCCTCTCCCGTCACTGACTTTGTTCCATGGTAAAATAGAAAGAAGGAATTATTTTAGTCTTTTTTTTTCCACTCTCGTGTGACTTAGAGAAACAAAGCAGGCAACACAGCACTCCTGACAGCTCAGTGCTTTCCTCTGTGGCTCTGACAGAAGAGAAGACTTCTGGTGTTAAGTTGTTGGTGTTGAACTCCCAAACCCTCAATTTCAGGAGAGAAGGAAGGAGCCAGCTTCCTTCCAGCTGCAAGGGGAGCCCTTGGGAAGTCCCACCTCTCCTGACCAGGCCCCCCAGGGGCACGTGGCTCTGGGGGAAAGCAGAGTAGAGATGTTTATTCATTCACTCAGCAGTCGCTTCTTAGCTTCTACTATGTGCCAGGGGTACAGCAGTGAGCGTGGTGGGCATGTCCCTGCCCTCACTCTTGGGGGATTAATGGTCCGTGAAGAGGCGGGCATTCCAGTAATCAGATGCTGGAATCAAGTGGAGAGAAGTCCTCTGTAGGGAAACTGAAGGGGGCTCTGAGAGATCTTGGGGGTGGGGGAGACCCGACCTAGGATGTGAGGTGGAGGGCGTGTGGCAGAGGAGGTGACATTTCACCTGACACCTCAAGGTTGGGCAGGAGTGAGCTCTGTGGATGGGAGGGGAGGAGCTTCCCAGGCAGAGGGGGCCATGTTTGCAAAGGGCCGGGGGGAGGAAAGGGTCTTCAGTATTCGAGGATTTGAGAAGGGTCCACATGGCTTATATGTATCCAGTAGAGGGAGAGGAGGCACTGGAAGGCCATCCGTGGGCAGTGGACAGCCATCGAAGGTTCTGAGTTTGCGGGTGGGGAGGGGTTGACATGAGCAGTTTGTAGAGGCGCCCAGAGTAGAAGCAGGGAGGCCACCTTGGAGTAGGGGTAAGGGTTTAAGGGTTTGATCTCTGCAGATAGAATCAGCATACAAGAAGATTCTGGAATCCCTTTCTTGGGTGCAGTCTCCACCTATTCCCATGGTTTGAGGTGACCGAGGTGACATGATATATAGTTAACTGTTGTCACTTCTCCCACAGAATGGCACAACCCACCAAGGGAGAGAATTTGGGGTGAGTCAGGCCCCTGTGGAAACCACGGACGGACAGGGTAGCTGGGCTAGGGGAGGATGGCCAGGAAGGCCAGGAGCCTCACTTTTATTACCTGCTCACCGTGGCCGGGCCCTCTGCTGAGCACTCCTCACACATTATCTCACACGATGCTCCCCTTGTCACTCAGGGTAGAAAATGTGGCCAATCCCATTATCCCCTGAAGGAAGCTGAAGCTGAGAGTTAGCGTTGAGGCTCAGCGGAGTTGAGAGCTGTGCCCAAGGTCCAGGCTAACGGGGGAGCCGGCCCAGGACCGGCTGCCCCACCGTCCGCGCTCTGCGCTGCTGCGTGCTGAGGCTAGGCACGGCCATTTTCCAGTGACGATTTGGAATTAACCAGCTTCCCTGAATTCTCAGCATTTTTCTTTGTGATGTGGCTCCCTTCAGAGCTAGTACTGCCTTGTGAACTGGCAAATTCAGGGCCTTAGGGATTAGTTCATAGAGGCTGCGGTTGGGACCTGGGCATTATAGTTTGTGACCTTGGCTCTCTCTCTCACTTCTTAAAATTGAGGTGAGATTCACATAAAGTTAATCATTTTGAAGTGAATAATTCAGTGGCATTTATTTAGTACATTCACAATGTTGTCCAACCGTCAGCCACTATCTAGTTCCAGAACATTTCCAGCACCCCAAAAAGAGATCTAGTACCCATTAAACAATAACCCCCAATCCCCGATAAACACTAATCTACTTTCTGTCTCTATTGATTTGCCTATTCCAGACATTTCATGTAAATGGAATCATAAAATATATGTGGTCTTTTGTGTTGGGCTTCTTTCACTTAGCATAATATTTTCTAGGTTCATCCACATTGTAGCATGTGTCAGTGCTTTCATTCTTTTTTTATGGCTGAATATTCAGTCTGGTTTTTAATAACTCTGTGCCTTGGTTTTAGACCAGATGAGCTCTTAGATCCCTTTAGGTCTAAAACCCAAAGAGGGAGGGAGGAAAGAAGGAAGGAAAGAAAGACCTCACCTGAGGCTTGAGTCTTTTTTTGGCTGCGTTGGGTCTTCGTTGCTGCGCGCGGGCTTTCTCTAGTTGTGGCGAGCGGGGGCCACTCTTTGTTGCAGTGCACGGGCTTCTCATTGCGGTGACTTCTCTTATTGCGGAGCACGGGGTCTAGGCGTGCAGGCTTCAGTAGTTGTGGCACACGGGCTTAGCAGTTGTGGCTCGCAGGCTCAGTAGTTGTGGTGCACAGGCTTAGTTGCTCTGTGGCATGTGGGATCTTCCCGGACCAGGGATCAAACCCATGTCCCCTGCATTGGCAGGCGGATTCTTAACCACTGAGCCACCAGGGAAGTCCCTTGAACCTTTACTAAGCTACTGAATTTGGATTTGTCTGAAAACTTCATTACAAAGCACTTTGCCATACAGTTTTCACAATAAACCATGTCATCAAATACTTTAATTACTGAAATAATTACTACAGGTTGAAATGGTCAAAAGGTTTAATAGTCCACTCTTTATAGGCCTGAACTTGTTTAATTTCATCCTGAAACCGTAGAAACTGCCAAGATAACGGCAGATTAATTTTCAGAGGTCAAAATCTATCTACCTGAGAGTGTAAGAGGCAAGGCCCTAGGGGAATAAGTGATGGTTCAGTATTTCCAAGGGAAGAGAAGGGTCCCACAGTGTCCTTTGGGGTTCCTCCCGTTGCTGCCATTTCCACCACCACCATGTCATCCCCAGGGCCTCCCCAAATGCCATCACCTCCACCCCACCTCTAATGTCCTCACCATCATCACCACCTCCGTCACCATGACTACCCCCACTGCCATCGATAAGACCACCCACTCACTTCACCCTGGTCCTCACCTTCCTCCCCGCTCCAGCAGGTCACAAAACCCACCGGATTGTCTTTCCTACAGCAGCTCTTCTCTGTTCTCCAGGAGACGCAGGACTCCCTCCCCCTTCACTCCCAGCGAGCACATGGGAGTTGGGGTGGGTACCTCATGGCTCCAGCCAGAAGCTGTTTCATGGGCACAGTGGACGTCACTCTAACCCAGCTGCCTGGAGGAGGCCATATCTCTGAGGCTGGATGTTTTCAATTTTAAATTGCTTATTGAGCATCTGTTCTGGGCGTACCCTGGCAAGAGCAATCCCCAGAACTAGAAAAATAAACGCTTTTAGAAACTTTAGTATTTTTTGCCATCTAGGAATTAGCAGTTTGGTTTGAGAGATGCTGAGAAGCAGTGAATTTACGAGTAAGAGAAAGACCAGTGGTGACCGAGGGTCACTCAGTGAGCCACACGGAGGCTTTAGGAGGACAGGCACTGCCCAGGGCTGGAAGAAGGGGCTCCTGTTGAGAGGAGCTGGCCCCCAGCAGGCTCCCTGCAGGACGCTCGGGCTGTGGGCAGTGGCCTACCATCCTTGGCATCTTTCCCCAGTGGTTTCACTCAGGTGTTTCCAGCCCTTAAAGATGAAAGGAGGGTCCCCATTTAGATCTCATGGTTTCTTGCTTCTTCCCTTGGTCCACAGGTTATCATCATCTGCCTGGTCGTTCTGGATGCCCTCCTGGTGCTCGCCGAGCTCGTTCTGGACCTGAAGATCATCCAGCCTGACAAGAACAACTATGCCGCCAGGGTAGTGTGTCCGCAGCCCTTTAATGTGGTTCACTCTGCGGGTGGGCAGAGTAACCAGGCCTTATTTGAGAGTAGTTTGATTGGGTGCTTTCCGTCAAAGAGCAGAGAAAATGTCTTCCTTTCCCAATTATAGATACGAATTTACTACAAGCAGGAAACCTCCTCAGGTCACTTGATGGCTTGAACCTTGAGCTATCCTAGACCACTGAGCTGGAGTTTGTCACTGATTCTCAAACCAGGAGCATGATTCCTTCCCATCCCCCAGAGGAAGATGAGCTGTTTTTCCTCCTGTCAACAATCTGACGTGGTCCCTGTGCTGGAGCCATCTGGGGAGATGTGCCCACCATTTATTCCCTGATTCACAGTTCCTGCCTGAGCCCATTCCAGACATTCACCCAAAGGGCAGTGGACACACTGAAAAAGCACTGTGCGGCCCATCACCGGTAGCAGGGGAGAAGGCCGGGGGCTTAAAAGCATCTCCCCACACCCTTTGAAAAAAATTCAGTGGACAGTGCAAAAATGTCTTTTCAAATGGTAAAAGAGCAGGCAGAAAATATTAAACCTCCTTCCTACTCGTGGCCCCTTTCACCACGGCAGCCGTTAACGTTTTCGTCTGTGCCAACCCAAGTCCTCCCATAGATAGATGATTATCTTTCCTCTCCCTCTGTTGTTTAGTGGAATCAGTAATATACCTCCTATACTGTCTTGTGCCTTTACTTTTTATTATGAAAAGTGGCAAATATACATTTTGCTGTATTTGCTTTCTTTATATATATATACATATCCACAAACACACCCCACACCCCTCTATTTTTGTCTGACCATTCGAAAGTAAGTTAGACATCACGGCACTTCACCCCTAAATACTAAATATCCAAACTGTCCCAAATTTGGTCACTGTGAGCCTCTTCGAGCTGACTGCTCTGTCCTCTTGACATGACTCCATCATAGCCTTTGAGCGTTTCCTTGCTTTCTGGCCCCGGATGATGTCCCAGCTCATTCGTACTTTCCCTGCCCCAGAGTGGAAAAGGTTACTTTAGTGAAGGCTAGTATTTATAAATCAAGATCTGGGAACTATCTTCACTCACCATCTTACCATCATTTCTAGTAGATACATACGGATCAGCCTTGGTCTTTTGAACAATTGCGTAATGCTCCACGTGGAGGTACCATAATGCATTTAACAAGTGCCCTAGTCTAGTGGGCATTTCTGTTGTTCTCCAAACAATGTAGAAAATCTTCTGTTCTGCAAATGATGTTGCAGTAAATATCCTTACTGTCTTTGTGCACGCGTGAGCTTTGCAGGGCCAAAGGGCGTGGTGGATGTTTTCAACTGCCATTGCCCCACTGCCCTTCGGAGAGCAACGTGTGTGCTGTTCCCAGCCACAGTCCGGCCCGACAGCAGCGCCCGGTGCTGGCAGGAATTTGGGATTGGTCAAATGAATGGATTCTCTTGGTGGCCGGGCAGGTGCATTCAAGGCCAGCTCGTCCGTGTGACCTGCCCCAGCCCATGACAGCCTGAGTCTACTCTCACTGTGACTCCTTGTCCCCTTCAGGTGTTCCACTACATGAGCATTGCCATCTTGACCTTTTTTATGATGGAGATTTTCTTTAAAATATTTGTCTTCCGCTTGGAGTTCTTTCACCACAAGTTTGAAATCCTGGACGCCATCGTCGTGGTGGTTTCCTTCGTCCTCGACGTTGTCCTCCTTTTCCGGGAGCATGAGTTTGAGGCTCTAGGGCTGCTGATTCTGCTCCGCCTGTGGCGGGTGGCCCGGATCATCAATGGTATGTCCCCTGCGCTCCTGGGCTGGGGGGGGGACGGGGGACGGGGGACAGTGGGTGGAGCCTGGAAGGGGCGCAGAGGCCCTGGTCCTCCTCCTGGCAACCAAGAGAAACATGAAGTGGTCTGATTTGGTGTCCCACTGCCACCTTTGTGGCTACAAATTGACACCAGGACATGTGCTCTGAGAGGAAGTGCCTTTCTCCTTCAGACTCTCATTTCTATGATTACTGAAAGATGTTTATGGAAAGGGTTAGACTAATCCCTGATCAATCCCTGCCGGCTTGGTTCCCAAAGCACCTTTGTTTTTCATTTGGTGTTTCCTGGGAGTCTTCTACCAAACCCCATCCCACTTTGGGAGGGGCACCATCCAGAAGGGGAGCAAGGAAGCTGAGAAATGCTGTACACTAGACTCTGCCCCCTTTGAGAAAGTCACAACACAAGTTAGCACGATGAAGGCTCTGAGAACTGTAATTGTTTTCCAAGTTGACCAGTTCAACACTTTGGGAGGAAATAACACCTATGAGCGTGCTGTAGACTCTGGCTCTGGAGGACACACTTGGGGAAATACCACTTTACTGTATTTCAGGTACAGATCCTCTTCCTCACACGCTCTCTGTTGGTGCAGGGAGCCTCTGTTTCAGAGAAGCCGTTTGTGCTGTGATTTTATGTGGACCTAGTGACTGGTTAGCGGCTCAGCCATCAGCGAACTAGTCAGAGTTGATCAAATGCCTGTCCTCGGACTTGCCGCATCAGAATCACCCTCAACACTTTAAGTGGAGAGTCTGGTGCGGAGCCCAGAGGGAGGTGTCTGTCTGTGAAGCACCCCCAGGTGATTGGGTGTCCAGCAGGGTTGGGAATCCCTAGACTAGTGCCCAACACGACGGGCTGTGGGTCGTTGTCAGGAGACTGAGTGAGCGACAGTGCAGCCTGTTGGAAGCAGGCCTATCCCTTGCTGGGCACAGTGAGCCCCATCACGCCTCCTGGGCTCTGCGGCCGCCTGCTGTGGTGCCACCCGGCCGGGGAAGGAGCTGTGCCAGTGACTCTGTCGGGCATGTGGGCGGCCAGTTCAGATCTAGTGATTAAAGTACAGCCTATTAAGAACCTTTATTTGGGTTCTGTCAAAGGAAATAATGGAGGCTTTTCAGATAATATTTTAGATGCTTATGTCGATTTTTTCATCTAATCTAACAGAAAAATACTCTGTGCAAAGGTTATGTGAGGTAGACAGACCATGACTGATTATAAATCACTCATGAAGCAGTTACTACCCAGTACTCTCACATCACACTGTTGTGAGATTTGTTCATTTTCTTTGTCTAAATGGCAGCGAGGCATAGGACTGGCTATTGCCCGTTATTACATTGCCATCAAATTTAGTAGCGTGACTGAAGCAACACAAGGCTAAACCGGATTCAGTGAGACAACCAGGAACACTGTGGACCAGGGACGGCTACTCCCAGGCCTCGTGGGCGCCACACATGTCGGGGAAGGTCTGGACTCAGTCACTCACACTTGGAAAGGGGCGGAGCGGCCCCACTGCAGCCCAGTCTTTGAGGCCGTGTCCACAGTGTGGTGTGGGCATTTGGGAGCCCCCCCCAGCCCCGAAGCCAAGATGCAGGTCATTGCCTGACAACTAAACTGGCCACAGCTCTGGAGGCAGAAAGTTGGCAAAGTGACAGTCCCAACCCCAAGCTTGAGCATTTCCAGGCTGCACTTAGTGCCTTTTGAACAACTGCTGCTAAGTAGCAAGACTGTTGTGAACTGCCCCCTGCTAAGGAGCTTAACCTTCATCTGGTCAGTGATTATTTTTAAGGATTTCTCACACCGGACAAGCCAAAGAAGTATTTCACAGCTGGGTACTGAGTAGCTCAGAAATGAAAAATCTGACCCTCCTAGTTCTGATGCCTTTAAGCCATGTTGACGTTTTACTTGTCACCACTCTTCCCAGCTATACATTTGTAAGGAATACAGGTTTTTCCCAAGGGGCTAAATTAGAGATCAGTATCATGGAGACCCTCGCAATTATTTTTCAGGGATAATTATCTCGGTTAAGACACGTTCTGAACGGCAACTACTAAGGTTAAAACAGATAAATATACAACTGGCCACCAAGATCCAGCACCTTGAATTCAGCTGCTCTGAGAAGGTAAGAAGGTGTTTGGGAAAACGCCCTCTGTCTATACAGATCGTTCCCTCCCTCCAGCCCTGAGCTTCTCCAGGCCAGGCCTCTGCTCACTCAGTGCCCTTAGCCCGGAGCCCACTTCCCTCGGTCAGGCCTTCCTTGTCCTTTCGGATTCAGTTTAGGCGTTGCCTCCTTCCCTGCAGCTTCGCCAGGTCTCTCTCCTCACTGCCATCGCCGCTGGGCCCCGGCTGACTGACTGCATGAGGAGTATGGCTTTCATTCAGCTCTGCGTCCCTGTGCGTGTCTGGGGCTCACTGTGTGACTGCCACATCCCTGGTGAGGCTCAGAAGGTAAATTCAGTTACTTGTCTGCTTTTTGTAATAACAGGAACAAGAAATTGAAAGACTTAACAAGCTACTGAGACAGCATGGACTTCTTGGTGAGGGGAACTAGAGGCATACCTGCCCCACCCCAGAGGGAAGACCTACCTCACGGGCTTGTGACGAGGAAGACAGCCGCCCCTCCTGGGGCCATGTTGGGGAGAGGTTTGCTTTGATGGCTTTGCCTCACTGCCGCCAGCTCGGATTCTGGGGGACACAGTCTTTCAGAGGCTCTATTTCTTCCTTGGTGTGACTGAGAACGTCCCATCCCATTCCCACCCCACACTGTGTAACAAATGTATCATAAACTATATTTTTCTCATGCTGAACACTTTACTCTTGCTTGAAAATGAACAAGCTGGACAATTACTAGCTGTATATAAAACTTAATCTCATCAAATGTACAGTTTTCACATTTCACATGTATATTAAGGAACCAGTGCATCCTTTCATATGACCACTCTGAAAGACAAAAGAGAAAAAAGAGAGCTACCTTAGCTATCAGCACATTCTAGAAAAGTCTTTTCTGTTTCCAAGCTGTTCTAAACAGCTAATCACAATTTCCCCCAAGGAGCTTGTTCTCAAGTACCGGCCCCGCCCTCTGCATCCTCCAGCGTGTAGCCGGCTCCACCTAGTTCTGCCCCCTGACAACATTTTTCTCAGTTACTGTACAATTAATGTATAAAATAAACTCTCTCCTTCCCGCGGGCCCTCCTACTGTATTCTTTCTAGGTTCAACTGCTGGGAATCACTCTGTGACATCCTATACCGGCCCACTAGCTGGAGAGCAAGCTAGCTCCAGTGCCTGGTACAAAAGTAGCAGTTAGACCCAAGACTCCACTGTAATTAACATGACATTTGGGGGAAGATCCCCTCCTGAGACCTTGTACTCTACTTGCATGATTTTATACAACTTGCTATTTTTGTACTCATTTTAACGGGACCTGAAAAGAAAGCCTGAACTAAAAATAATATTTTAAAAAATAACTCACATTAAAGCAGGGGATGAATAAACTGGATAAACCCTCAACACCTGCACTACTTCAAGGTCTGTTCTCTTTACGTTCTTCCCAAAGGTGCAACTTGGCTTCCGCATATGACCTATGTGTTGAAAGTACTGGAAATGGCCAAGCCAGACCCCTTCTAAAGGCAGAGCAAGTAGAATGAAATTCCCAAAGGGAGAAAAGAGAGGAGGGAAGTGAGTGGAGAGGGAAGTGTGTTGGCTTGGGGGCAACCTCAAGGGTTATACGTATAATAAAGTGGGATGTCTCCGAGGGACCCTGGGCCCCACACGCGCTTGATTAGACAGGTGTGGTGTAGTTTCCCTATTTAATGACTTACGTCAAACAAATGGGAAGAAGAAGTTAAAGGGCAGCCTAGCATTGATGGTTGGCCGAGCTCTGAAGCCTGCCTCCGCAGGTGCAGACACATCCACAAAAGTAACCGCAGTGGAAATAAGAATTGTCCTTTTATTTCCTGAGTTGGTCTGTAATAAAAAAAAATCAGAGTGATGCAAGCCCTGCCCTCCAGTGTGTTCACCAGGATAACAAAGATGGGACAGCTTTCATTTCCTTCCTCACCCGACCACTGTTGGTTCATGAATCTGGTAGGTACGTGGAGGGCTAATCAGCCATTAACTCAGAGGAGAGATACAATTTTCACTCAGGTTGTCCTAACACATCGATGCCATTCACAACTCAAGACAAGAGTTTTAAAGATTAAATCTAAACAAGAATGTTAATGTGAATAAAACCACTGTGTTCAGGGGAGTTTTTTTCCTCTGAGTAAAAGATAATGACTGCTAAATTGTTTTAAGAATCCAGATTATTTAAATTTTAATTATCTTTTTTACAAAATAAATTTCACCTATCACAGTTGAGTTTTGTCTGGACTCGTGTCTTAACCTATACCTTTAAAATTAGGCCTACCTCAGGAAACGAGGATGAAATCAGATTTGCAGTTACATTGACGATTTTAGCCTGTGGGTTCAATAAGGATCCATATTTAGTCCACTTCACTTCTATAGCCAAAGCCACTGGGAGCTGGCAAGAATCCTGCAAAACAAAATGCCATTAATCAATCTGAGTATTAAACAACCTCAAGTCAAACTTAATCTGCAGTTCAGAGTTTTAATTATAAAATGTTTCACATATTACAAAATGTTCTGAACAAGAGGATGAATAGACTCTATAAGTTCAGATAAAAACAGCTTAGAAAAAGCACATATTTTAAAGTACTCAATGCTCCAAAAATATTTTAACACCTAAAGCATAATTTTTCCATCCCTTCCCATCTCTAAACAGGCCAGCATTACCTGGCAGCTGTGGTAACCCCAATACCCAACTGTGGAACCTCCAGGGCCTTAACAGCTCTAACTGCACCTGCCTGTTTACGTCTACCTCAGAGATACTTCAGGAGAGAAGTTGGCACAGGGGGAGTGGGGAGAGGGAGAACGGTATTATTAACAGACAGAAATTAAACCTGACTGCATATCATGTTAAAATGCACTTAGAGGAAATTTAAGTGCTTCCTTTTCACTTATCTGATATCATCAGTTGGCAATTAAGATGCTACATCGGGGTATACAGGCGGCGTCTAGAGCTGTCAAAGACGTTAACTCTCCCTCTGCACCGAGAGCACTGGTGCCACAATGAAGCTGCCCGAGTTCAGGCTAGACACTGGGACCTGGGCCTGAGGACTCTGCCCTGGACCCCTGTTTGCTTAGCCCCAAGGGGAAAATGGGCGAGGGGGCCTTCCAGACCTCTTTCCTGCCTTTACAGTCTCGTCAGTTGGCAAATGTAATAATGTTGAAGCTGCCCAATGGGGAGATGGAGTTCCACTGGAGTATTCTACTTTTGTGTATGTATGAAATTTTTCCACAATAAAAAGTTTTTAAAAATACATCTCTTTAGGGCATGAAAAGCTAGCAGGCCTGCTAAATTTGGCGCCTGCCAAAAAGGCACGGGTGGAATTCCTTGGCTTAGAACTGCCTTTTAAGAAATTTGCAAGCTGAAAAATCCTTGAGAATATCCTGTTATTAGGAGAAGATGCAACACGCAGCTGGTATCAACTGAGCTTAGCAGATGCTCTCGTGCCGGCTCTGCCTAGAAGGCTGGTACAAAACCCGTTCCAGGCCCTCTGAGCTCCCCGACCAGCACAGACCCCAGCAGTGCTAGTGTCTGCACTGCTGCCCCTCTCCCCTCAACCTATGTCTTGCCTTCTGAGGGATAAGTAATAACTGGATGTCTTAACCATCTCTGAGAAACTAGAAGCAATTTGCCTGGTTCACTGAGGCAGCAGAGCTGAGCCAAGACTTAGCTGAGGGCTTCCCTGGTGGCGCAGTGGTTAAGAATCCGCCTGCCAATGCAGGGGACACGGGTTCGAGCCTTGGTCCGGGAAGATCCCACATGCCGCAGAGCAACTAAGCCCGTGAGCCACAACTACTGAGCCTGCGCTCTAGAGCCCGCGAGCCACAACTACTGAGCCCGCGAGCCACAACTACTGAGCCCACACGCCACAACTACTGAAGCCCGTGCCCCTAGAGCCTGTGCTCTGCAACAAGAGAAGCCACCGCAATGAGAAGCCCGTGCACCGCAACAAAGAGTAGTCCCCACTCGCCGCAACTAGAGAAAGCCCACGTGCAGCGATGAAGACCCAATGCAGCCAAAAATAAATAAAATAAAATAAAATAAATTTATTTAAAAAAAAAAAAAGAAGACTTAGCTGAACAGCAGGGACTGAGTAACCACGGGTCCCTGCAGGGGAACTCGGTGGGGAGGGCGGGATCGGAGCTAGTCCTCACCCCCATTATCCCCATGCTATAAATGTGCTAAGCAGGTAATGAGAGGCCTGAAGAAACTGTGACAAGAAAAAGCCAGGCAATTGAAGGATAAGATGGGGAGCACGCCTGCGGTGACGGGGGCTGGCCCACACTCTGACTGCTGAGACAAAAGAAAAAGGTGGGCAGAAGAACCACACGTGATCCAGAACCTATTTGGAGGACGTCAACTTCCATTAAACTCTTCTGGGAACTTTAGAATTGAAAGCTCTGACATGTGGACTGCTTTTATAGACCAGGGAACAATGGATGGGACAGCTGTGCGGACGGAAGTCTTGTTGAAACAGTCCTGACATTTACCTATCATATCATGATGCCTAGAGAAGGCCTTACATAACACCAACAAGGAATAGGATGGTGACTGGCAGTGGTTTCCATTTATGGAGTGACCACTAGGCACCATGAATGTTACCTCATTTAACTCTCAACAAGCCCATGAGGTCAGTAATATAGCTATCAGATGAGGAAACAGAGGCTCAAACCTGTAAAACCACTGGCCAAAGGCGACAATGCTAACTAGGGGCAAAATCAGTGTTCAAGATCCAGGCTCATCTAATGACAAAGCCCAAGCTCCTACCCAGAGCCCCCCACCACCAGCTCCCCCACTGCCTCTACCTCCCCACAGTGAGGGGCAGGTGCAGGTTGGAGAGACCACTAGCATGTGGCCTTCAACTTCTCCCCCTTTACCTTCATGTGGGACGTCTGGGTGATGAAGTGGACGGGTACCCAGTCCAGCACATCCTGGGCCTGGGAATTTCCAAAAGGGGCCACATAATCTGGGAAGCCCTGGCCCTTCAGCAGGCTCTCCACCTTCTGCGCTACCAGCCGACACGTGATAGCTTTGGTCAGTCTTTTGGGAAAGAAAACAAGGTCAACTGAATGAGGTGATTGTTTAGACCTGCAGTTTTTTGGTTTTTTTTTAAAATCAGTGTCAGGGTCATATTTTATTTTGACATTTCTCTGGTACACAAAAAGTACTAAAAATGAGAGACAAGGTATTAGCCTTTATGTTACATCTGCGAAATGCATCACCTTAACACAGTGTTAGTACCCGTAACATCTCTGATTATAGGATATCGTACCTGCAGTTATTACAGCCCTCAACAACACGCATATTCTCTCTAGTTTCTTTTCTCACTCTCTAAAAGGGGATTTTTTGAAGTTAAAGTGTCTCTCACTTTGTGAAATCTTGGTTGGCCAGGGAGATGAATCCAAAACAATGTTTCCCAAACTGTATTCCATGGAGAGGCTCTGTACAAGAAGGGTTCCATGGCCAAAAATTTGGGAACTATTGCATACCCATGTCCCCCCTGAAGTACACTGGTGTACTGAAGACTCTGAGAAGTGCTTACTTAGTAAGAAATCATGTTTTTAACTTTAATTTGGTGTTTCCCAAACATACTGGACCACAGACTTACTCCTGCTGACATGTTATGGAAATGTATCCCATGGAACCCTCTTTGAGAAATGCTAGTCTAAAGCAATCAGAATAATGTAAATGGTGAATATTGGTCTAACCAAAATAATGATGTAGATACCCTGGGGAGACATAAGGATGGGAAGTGAGCGGGTGGTGGGGTAGGGGATCAAAGGAGAAAGAGCCAAATCTTCATCTTCCACAGTGGGAACTCAATAAATAATAAAAGTCATAATAAAATAGATAAGCAACAAGGACCTATTGTATAGCAAAGGGAACTATGTTCAATTGTTGTAATAACCTATAATGGAAAAGAATCTGAATCTGAAAAGAATATAACTGAATCACTTTGCTGTACACCTGAAATTATAAATCAACTATACTTGAATAAAAAAATTAAAAATAAATAAATAAATAAGTCATAAAACCAAAAAAATCAAGAAGTAGCATTACGTGTGGGTTATTTAAAGATTTGGGGGTAAATTTCCAAAAAATCAGCTGTAAGAGTTGCAAGTGATTGTCTCTGGGATGGGGGAAATGAAGGTAAGAACTGCTGTCTTTAGAACAAGCCATGAAGAGCTGTTTGACATTTTACATTATGTTTGATAATAAAAAGATAAATTAAAAACAGATCACATTCAGGCTGCCTCTCATTGGGTTTGTTTTGCTGAGTATATTAAAATTCAGAAATACAGGAAGGACTTTCAGAGAACATATTTTTGCTGTGAACTCAAGAGCTATGCCACCTTAGAAACAAAACATACGAAGCCTTGAGATTTTTACTCTGCCGTATTTGATAAGCAAAAGGATTGTAACACTTTCCTTTGAATCATGATAAATGGTTTATGGTTATGAGAATTAAAATTAGAAAACCAAAACTACATCATTGTAAGTTATTGTTACTGTTGCTACTACCCACTAATAATAATGCTAATGAGCTTGTCAGCTGATGCAGAGGTTTGATTAAAATGGGAAGGGTAAGAATGCTTTGTTTTCTGATCAACACAAATAGGCTCCAACAGAAGCAAGTAACTCTCCTACCTGAGTTTACAGCCAGATTGCATGTTGTAACCAAATAATACTGGGGTCCGGATCCCCGCTATTGCTAAGCAGTCTTGCTCAGCTGTGCTACGAAGAAGAGTAAGTTGTCCGTATCTGTTCGTGGTCTGCATAATCCCAGACATTCACAGAAGGTTAAGGGAGTTGCCCAGTACTAAAGCAGCTGATTCTTAGGAGATGGTGTCACATGAGTCACATGAGAGAGACCCAAATATCCCTTTCTCTAGGTCTCGGGAATTTTGACAGTTATTTCCCAGAAGAAGGCAAAAAATAGTTATAACTATTTTCCTTGATTAGGACATCCTCAGGAGAAAACTTCTCAGAAACTGGCCCTTCAAAATTAACTCCAAATTTTCAAAATCACTCAATTTGTTTTAAGAGTCTCTGTTTAAGTATAAAATTAAATACCTCTAAATGTCTGTCAACTGTTCTGTCTTAAGATTTTCACTGTAAGACACTGACAGTCTCCTGGGCCGTACTGCTCCACGCTATCAGGCTCCGCACAGCCCTACTTGCTGTGCAGGCAGAGCCACCCACAGGAAGCTCTGGCCGAGACTGGTCTCGCGAGTCCAGCCCTCAGGACTCTCAGCAATAAGAAGTGCGGCCCACACACGTGGACAGGGAAATCAAGCTTCTCTATGGTGCCAAAAAGGATATCCCTTCTGAGGCTGAAATCCAGCAGCTAACGGGAGTCCCACAACATAACCAGGGTTTCCACTGAGAGGAACTGGCTTTGTATTTTTCTGAAAGACAATGCAGAAATGCCCCAAGTAATTCTCGTTTTAATAAGGAAATGGCAGAGAGAAAATGAAATGGTTTTCATAATAAAATCTGGGATTACCAACCAATAAAAGAATCTCTCTCCCTACTCAGAACTATAAATATATCTGCTGAGTGTAGGAGTACATCATGCTGTAAAAGAACAAGCTCACATGGAAGAGAATCTTATTCCCAAATGGAAAAGATACAAGGACTCTGGCTTGATTTCATTACAAACTCCACAGGCTACATGCAAGCCCTTTGTTCCATACAAATGGTTAGATGTGGTAATACTTCTAATTTGAGATTTTTTTTTCCCACTAAGTCATGATTTCTTTATACTTGGCAATTACATACTTATACAAAATTGATCAAACTTACCTGAATAAAATAAATTTCAAACTTTTGCTGGAATGGAACCATTGCACTGCTAACCGCTCCCAGAAGAACAAAGACATCAGCTTTTATTATCTCACCTGCATCTGTATACGTGAGGCTATACTTCACCTAAAAAACAAAATGATACTTCAAATACACCTGTTTCCAATAAATTTCTGTAGCTGTATTAATAACTCAAATAAAAAAACATGTATCTAGGAGGCAAATCCTTTCCCACTTCTCCACGTGTTAAAGCTTTTCTCTCCTGTCCAATCGGATTATGGGAGGTGTTACCTCAGCATCAGCCCCAGCTGACAGACAGGGGCATCTAAGCCTTTCTGTGACCAATTACATAAGTTCCAAATCAGCTGGTCTGAGCAGAATGTAATCAGCCTATCTGTGCAGATAAATGTGCTAAAACAACAGCAGCGGGACTTCCCTGGTGGTCTAGTGATTAAGACTCTGCACTCCCAATGCAGGGGGCCCAGGTTTGATCCCTGGTCAGGGAACTACATCCCGCATGCCGCAACTAAAGGAGCCCACATGCTGCAACTAAAAGATCCCGCATGCCACAATGAAGATCCTGTGTGCCGCAACTAAGACCCAGCGCCGCCAAATAAATAAATATTAAAAAAAAAAAAACACAACAACAGCAGCAACAACAAATCTTGATGTAGTCTTATAAGTTACTAGGTTTGTGGAGAAAAATCACACAATTATTTCAGAGACAAAGACGCGACCTCTGATGAGACAGGATAAAGGGAAGTAGGAGGCCAAGACAAGAAAAGTGATACCATCGGATGGCCAGAGCCCCCTTTGGAGGGCGTCCAGTTACCCCTCAGGACCACGCAGCTTGAGTCGCCCACAAACAGAGCAAACTTTCAAAGCCAAATTGGGCGCCTACCTCAAGAATGACGTTAGTGCAGATTTTATCATGCCCAGCCTCGACAAGAACCAGCGGCCTCAATACATCAGTGTCTTCCAGTCGGGTTAGCGTTTTATTTAGAGACTGAATGATGATGGACTGAACAGTGATAGGGACCTGCAAAGTAAAGTCCTGGATTACTAAAGACACACCACAACAGAGGTGAATGGATTAAAATAACGAAAAACTTGAAACACACCTCCACAGATACACCGCCAAGAAGGGAAAAGCGTGCTATAGAACAATATGCATACTAGAAATCCACATTTGCAAAAACACAGATATTTATATGTAAACACATGCATACATTCACAAAGAAAATATCTGAGAAGGATATAACCAAAATGTTAAGTGATTACCTCTGGAAACATGTTCACACAAAAACGTGTACACAAATGTTCACAGCTGCATTCTTAATAGCCCAAAACTAAAAATAACCCAGTTGTCATTCATCAACTGATGAATGGGTAAATTAAATGTGGTCTATCCATACAAAAGAATACCATAAATAAAAAGAATCATCCATAAAAAGGAATGAAGCACTAACACATGCTACAACATAGACGAATCCTGAAAACACTGTGCCAAATGAAAGACACCAGACACAAAGGACCACATACTACATGATCCCATCTATAGGAAATGTCCAGAATAGGCAAATCCATAGAGACAGAAAGTAGATTAGCGGTTGCCAGGGGCTGGGGGAGAAGGTTGGGTAGAATGAAGGGTGACTGCTAATGAGCACAGGGTTTCTTTTTGGGGTGGTGAGAATGTTCTGGAATTAGATATTGGTGATGATTGCATAACCTTGTGAATATACCAAAAACCACTGAATTGTACACTTTAAAATGGTAAGTTTTATAGTACGTGAATTATATCCCAAACACACACACACATACACACAAACTCCCATCACACCATCAAATGCACACATACACTCTCACCTCCAAACCACAGCTCCTACGGATAAAAGCACTCACTGTATACACGCACGTGCACATTCTTCACACAATCCCAGGGTCCATCCTCCTAAAGCCCCACAACCTCTCTGAATATATGCTTGACCCAGTTTATACACAACTTCTACACACACCCTTACACACGCACACAATGGGTGGTGGGATCATAGGTAAGAAAAAGAGACAAATTTTTAAAGCAAAATCAGGAAGCCCTGGTTAGACCAATGCTATTAAAGGACATTTTTCACTTATGGCCATTGCCAGCAGAGTGACAAAGCACCAAGCAATCCTTTAAATGGCTCAAACCTCTAGATATTTTGGCCTCTTCGTACCATGAGACAAGTCTGATGTTTGCTCTAAATGCCTGCTCTTAGAAACCACTGTTTAGGAAGGAACCTAACTTGTATCTAGTTGTTCATATTGCTCTGAACTTTGCCCTCAACCATGTACTATGTTGTTTATAATTCAAAATTATTAAGTATTTAAGCTGTAATTTTATAGATAAACAAGGAGTTCTTATGTACTGCTCCCATGACCAAGAAGACCGGCAACTATCTTTGTAAGTCAAACCTCTAATATAAGAACGTGACGTGGTTCGGAAGCAAAGATGAGCTGTCACGTGATGGAGTCGCAGGAGGGCAACACCAGTCACCACAACGTCCTCTGCATAACAAGTCACACCACTGGGTTTAAGAGTTACGCAGGGAGTCCCATGCTACCGGTTAATTAGCTCTTAAGCAAGTCATCAAAAGATAACCCTGGATTCCTTTATCTGAAAATGCCCTGATTCAGCAATGATACTGTGTTCTAAGAATGTGTACACCATTCCATATCAGCCTCTGATGGAGCCATTCCCATGGTGTGTGGGTGTGGCTGGCAGACACCGAAGGGTTCAGTTGGCTTTGTAAAGACTGATGGATGAGTGTAAGTGGCAAGAACTGCACTAGTATATCACCATCCACTGGACCAGACACAAGAATGAAAATGGTACGGCTCTTCTGGTTTCCTGAATGTTCTATTCAATCATATCCCATTCCCAAACTACCCACTGGCAAAGAACTAAAGCATACTTAACAATGAAACTACAGGGCCATGACAATCTTTCATTGATGGTTCAATAGATATCGACAATAATTCCAAGCAATCACAATGGGCTTCTATTAATGGGGAGACTGGATCTGATTTTTATATTCCTCATCCTCTAACAGACCTTGGAAGCTGCATTTTAAAAGAATTTAAACACATCCCTGATATTAGTTGATATCCTTCGGAGCACAAGCTTTGGTGTCACACAGATCTGAGTTGGAAGTCGCAGTCTGCCACTTCCTGACTGTGTGGCCATAGGACACAAAGAGAGAACGTGTGTGAAACTTCCAAACTCAGGGCTTGGCACACAGTAGAACGAGTCCAATGTCATGGTTAAGAATAAGGTCTCTGGAGCCAGACAGCTTGGTTTCTTGTCCCAGCTCTGCCCCTTCCCTGCTGTGTAGCCTTGGGCAAGCTAAGTCATCTCTTTGTGACTCACATGCCAGAGTGCCAACAACAGGACCTACCTCCTAGAATCACTGGGACAACTAAAGGACTGCAGACACACATACGCTTGGAACAGTGCCTGGCACATAGTACGTGCCTTTGAGTAACGTCCTATTATCCCTCACAATAGGTCTTCCCTTCTTGATTGAATCAATCCTTAGTCATTCATTCAATTAACACATAACCAACTGAGTGCCCAGTACCTACTAGGCACCATCTTAGTACCAACACTATATGGCGTACAGGGTGGCTATCCCCACAGACAGTTCAAGCTTTGAATGCTATAATAAAAGCACTTTTTAGTGGTTGGAAGTATTTGAGAGCTAGTCTATTATATGACTTTCAAACTGGGTCCCTGGGAGCTGTAGGGTTCCTCACAGGGACCAAAAAGGAGAAAGATGGGGAGGTCAGGCAGGTAAAGGGCTTCTGAGCCCACCCCTGCTCCAACTAGGGGTTTTGTTTTTTGGGTTTTTTTAAAAATTAATTAATTTATTTTTATTTATTTGTTTTTGGCTGCACTGGGTCTTCGTTGCTGTGCGCGGGCTTTCTCTAGCTGCGGCGAGCGGGGGCTACTCTTCGTTGCGATGCGCGGGCTTCTCATTGCGGTGGCTTCTCTTGTTGCGGAGCACGGGCTCTAGGCACGTGGTCTTCCGTAGTTGCAGCACACAGGCTCAGTAGTTGTGGCTCACGGGCTCTAGAGCGCAGGCTCAGTAGCTGTGGCGCACGGGCTTACGTTGCTCCGCAGCATGTGGGATCTTCCCGGACCAGGGCTCGAACCCGTGCCCCCTGCATTGGCAGGAGGATTCTTAACCACTGCACCACCAGGGAAGCCCCAACTAGGGGCTTTGGATTCAATCCATGTTACACACTAGGGAAGGCTCTCCCTTCTTTCACTTGAAGAAGCACTATAACTGAAATAAGTTTGAAAGCACCTTCACAGATGAGGAAATCCAGGCCCACCACACACAGTAGTGTGAAGTCCAAAGTCACACAACCATTCCTTTCCAAATGTCTACCTCAAACATGTTTGTGTCCAGAGACATAATGAAATCAATCACAGTGGGTACTGCTGTCCGCAGTGCTTCCTGCGTGCCAGTTGCTGCACCAAGCACCGAGTCTTACATCATGTGCATTCTCTCCCTCGAGCCTTACATCAAGCCTCTGGGGCAGAGACCTACCATCCACTTGCAACTGGGGAGACTGAGGCATATGTCACACAAGAAAACAACAGCAAAGCTGACTTTTGAACCAAGGGCAACCAATTTCACAGGCTCTGGGAGACTATGACAAGGCCACTGCCTTGGCCTCCTTGGGGACTGTATTCACAGGCAGGCACAGGGTGCAGCCCCAAGAGTAAGAGGTAAATCCACCATCCTTCTCTCTGACATATCTGCAAAGAGACTGTGGCCTCCTGACCACAGCTCTATAGGGCCCCTGAGCTGGGGCCATAAGGCTTTGAATAGAACCTACCTGCAACTCAATACTGGAAGCTACCCTGAGAGTGCTCACCTCCTACACAGGTGTGTACGTTCACTGGGCAAAAGGTTTCTTTCTATCTTCTACACTGGACAGACAGCATCCTGGGAGCTAGCCAGCTCTCCTGACAAGAGGCCAAGAAGATATCAAGGGATGCCCTGAAAGCACAGAAGCCAATCACACCCATTGTCAGTCAAGACAGCTGCGTCATTTAAACATGAACAAGTGTGGACTACAAAAACTAAGGAATTTGAAAATCTGACCCTTTTGTGATAGCAAAAGGATGGTCTACTAAGGAGTTTCCCTATTTCATTTCTGCTTGCTTCTTGGCAAATGTTTTCGTTATTGGCAGTAAGGTACCCTTCTGACCATAAGTGTATTCATTTCAAACGCTCCGAAGTAAGACAATAATTCCATTAAGAAGTACTCTTACCTTTGTTCCTGAACCAGGCACCTAGATAAAAAGAACAACAAATTTTGTTAAGTACAACAAAAAGAAGCATTTTTATTGCTTTTTCAGACCGTGGGTTAAAGGGCACATTCATCTTATTAAAGACTTCTCAAAGTGGAAAACAGAATTTCCTTAATCAAGACTTGCCACCTATATATTTTTGTATCTGTGTCATAATAACTTTACATTTCCCTTCTATATTCATTTCCTTCAGATTGGGAGCTCAGGAGACCAGCCCAACAGAGCTAGTCTCAGGAAGCCTCCATGCTTCAGTGTAATTATGCGGTATTTTCCATATGGTCATCAGTGACCTAACACTGTAGGGAAGACATGGCTCCCATCCTCCTGGTCACTTGCGCTGCACCTGTCCTCATCAGAAGTACACCACTGCCTGCCCAGGCAGTGTCCAGTCTCCTAAGTGGCCTTCCTGCCTGTAGCCCAAGCCCCCTCAAGGCCAGGCTCCTGCCTCCCCAGCACAGCCGGAGCTCTTTTCCTCAAGGGCTCCACCTCCCTTCATTCCTGTCCCCACACCGCCAATCCCACTTCTCTAACCCCAAGATGCCCTATTAGGCCAATGGGAGCTATGGGGAGCGGGATGAGTGGACATGTGGGGGGGGCCTAAGCTGAAAAAGAACTGTGCCTACACGCCTGAGGGACTGCTTCCAGGACAACTGTGAGAAGTCACATGAATTGGAAGAATTCACAGGCATAGATTGCTGACTTTGAGGAGAGAGGGAGAGGGAAAGGGCAGAGAGAGGAAAGATTAAACTTGATTCTGAAAACTGAAGCCCAGATGAATACAGGTGCCATGGACGCCCCCGTCACCACACTCCGGAAATCAGAAGGGGAAGGGGGCTTTCACAATAATCATATGGTTTTTAATCACAGAAAAATGTCTTCTCCCCTGGCAACCCTTCACATCACCCACCAAGCAGGCCAGTGGCCTCTCATCTATACAGTTCAGGCTTCAGTCACCGTAACCAGGAAGAAGGGGCCTCTTCACACGGGGGCCTCTTCTTCTCCAGCAAACCTATTTCCTGTCCTTTCCTGGACGCTTATTTCATCTGCCAACCAGAAAGATAACTTTTTGGTGCTAACATGATCATTTCCGTGACAGACATTAAGATGTTTTTATAATTCTAAAGGTTTTGGTTATTAAAAAAGGTCTTTTTAATTCAGGAGACAGAGTATCAAAATGAATGAAAGCAAAAAAAAAAAAAAAAGAAGAAAGCAAAATATGAGCTAACTAGATAAAAATAAAAATTATTTTAAGTGATTATTTCAATATCTTTGGTATCAGTATACCAAAGAACTGGAGAAGAAAAATTTTGAGTGTCAATCATGTATTGAAATGATGCTCTACTTATCATATTGTAAAAGGGTACAAAGAACAGAAAATAAACCCAATGAATCAAGTTTCACTTCAAAATAATTCTTACCCTCAAAATTTTAGGGCTGCTGTAATAAGCCAGGCTCAGGGTTTCAATTTCTTTACACTGTTCCAAATTTATCCTTCTGGTGCACTTAACAGCTTGGTTAACCAGAAATGCTGGAAATCGTAGCATTCCCAAGGGAAAGGGAAAAAAAATTTTAAAAACAAGAAAAATTTTAACTGTCCAACAGTAACTAAAAAATTGTAATCTAAGTAAAACTGCAAAGTTATGACATATAATATGCTTAATATAGGGTTTAAAAAATTATTTTTCAAATACATAATACATTCACATGATTCAAAATGCAAAAGGCACAAAAAGATATTGAGAGAAGTCTCCCCCCAACCCTTGTCCCCCAGCAACCACCAGCTCCCTTCCCCAGAGACAGTCAGCATGAAGTTTCTTGTGTATCTTTCTCGAAATATCTTATGCAAATAAAAGCATGTGTGTATATATATATGTATGTATGTATGTATGTATGTGTGTGTGTGTGTATATATATATAAATTTTTTTCTTTTTTAGTATTTCTTTCCCTTTTTGGAAACAAATTCACAATATATATTCTGCCCTTTGTTTTTTTCACTGAACAATGTATCTTGGAGTTCAGTCTATCTCAGTACATGAAGAGCTTCCTCCTACTCTTTTTAGGGAGAATTAGTATTCTATTACAGACATGCCATAATTTATTCAACCAGTTCCCCACTAATGGAAGCTGTCTCAAGCTTTGCTATAATAATGCTGCAATCTATTGTTTTGCATGTGGGCCAGAGTTTCTGTAGGACCAACTCCTAGAAGTAGAAAAGCTAGGTCAAAGGGCATATTCATTTGCAATATTGATACATAATGCCAAAGTGCTCTTCACAGAGGCCGTACCAATTTTTAGTCCCACCAGCAATATAGACAAGTGCCTACTTATCCACAGCCTTAAATTTCTTTACGCTTTGCCAATCCATTAGGTGGAAACGGTATCTCAGTTTTGTTTTTTTTTTTCTCATTAATATTTTTGGCTGCATTGGGTCTTCGTTGCTGCCCGCGGGCTTTCTCTAGTTGCAGCAAGCGGGGGCTACTCTTCGTTGCGGTGCGCGGGCTTCTCATTGTGGTGGCTTCTCTTGTTGCAGAGCACAGGCTCTAGGCATACGGGCCTCAGTAGTTGTGGCACACGGGCTCAGTAGTTGTGGCTCATGGGCTCTAGAGCGCAGGCTCAGTAGTTGTGGTGCACGGGCTTAGTTGCTCCGCGGCATGTGGGATCTTCCCGGACCAGGGCTCACACCCGTGTTCCCTGCATTGGCAGGCAGATTCTTAAACACTGCGCCACCAGGGAAGTCCCTCAGTTTCGTTTTAATTTACACTGTTCCTTTGTGTGAGCAAGGTTAAGCATCTATTCAATAGAACACATTTTCCTTTGTGTAGCAAGTGTTGCTTCATTAGGCCACATGCTATCATCCACGGCTTAGCAGGTTTCTGCATAGTGAGGCTGGCTAAGGACTGGAGAGCCAGGCCTATTCCCTTCCACTGCCAAGAGGGTTACTCCATGGAGTCTATGATGCTCCTGAAGGAGAAGCAGGACCCATGGGAGGCAGCTGCATGGGTTGTATCCCTGCTCCACCACCGCCTGAGTAAGAAACTGAACGTTTCTCAGTTTCCTCATCTAAAGAATGAAAACAACCCTCCCTTAGAGGATCATTGTAAGGATCACATGGAAAAAACACATGCAAGCGCTTAACACAATACCCAGCATACAGTTAATCAGTGTTAGCTACTGACAAACTTTAGCTCCAGTGAGGAAAGAACTTTCCAACAGGGACTTCCCTGGTGGTCCTGTGGTTAAGACTTCACGTTCCCAATGCAGGGGGGCCCGGGTTCCATCCCCGGTCAGGGAACTAGATCCCACGTGCCGCAACTAAAAGATCCTGCATGCCGCAACTAAGACCTGCTGCAGCCAAATAAATAAATAAATATTTTTTTAAAAAAAGAACTTTCCAACAACTGGAAGAGTTAAACAACTTAATGAGCTGGTTACAGGTAGTGAGTTCCCCATCACTACAAGTGCTCAAACAGTGACTGCATGTTGTAGAAAAGATTCCGGCACTGGGTGGGAAACTGAACTATACAACCTTTGAGGCCTCTTTCAACTCTAAGACTCTCTGTTTCTAGTTACGAAGTCTGTTTAATTATGACTACTATAAATATAAACTAAGAACAAACTCTGTTTGCAGAGAGGAAGAAAAGTGCCCACTCTCTTACCTGCAGGGTTATCATCGGTGCACAGAGATGATGTAAGGGGAGAAGGAAATCTCAGAAATGAATGTGAAGTCTGCAGATGAACCCCATACTGCAAACAGAACAACCAACAGCTGTCATGGTGCTACTAAGGCACTCCTTCAACACTTACTGCACACCTACTATGTGACAGGCAGCACTGCAGGCATCGGGAACACAGGGGTGATTAAAAAACAGATGTGGTCCTTGTCCGCAGGGAGCTTACCCCTAGCTGTCCCACCCTTTTCCTTTTAAGGATGTGTGTTTCTGTGTATGCATGTTACTGCATTTGCAGGCTTTTTTATTCTAGGCAATTTTATTTCTATTCCACTGGAAGGGTATGTAAGAAGCTGACACAGGTGCCAGCAAGGGGGAAACAAGCCCTGTCCTTCACTAGAGCTGGGAGTATAAATTCCTGCAATCTTTCTGGAGAGCAATCTGGTATCGGTATTTTAAATTCCCATTCATTTTGACCAAGTTAACCCGTTTATAGGAACATATCCTAAGGATTTAATCAGACAAAAATATATGTATCTAGAGACTTCCCTGGTGGAGCGGTGGTTAAGAATCCCCCTGCCAAAGCAGGGGACACGGGTTTGAGCCCTGGTCCAGGAAGATCCCACATGCCACGGAGCAACTAAGCCTGTGTGCTACAACTACTGAGCCTGCACTCTAGAGCCCAAGAGCCACAACTACTGAGCCCATGTGCCCCATCTACTGAAGCCCACACGCTCCAGGGCCGTGAGCCCCAACTACTGAGCCTGCGTGCCACAACTACTGAAGCCCACACGCCTAGAGCCCATGCTCTGCAACAAGAAAAGCCACCGCAATGAGAAGCCCGCGCACCGCAATGAAGAGTAGCCCCCGCTCGCTGCAACTAGAGAAAGCCCGTGCACAGCAACGGACCCAACACAGCCAAAAAAAAAAAAAAAAAAAAAATATATATATATATATATATATATATGTACCTATAAGAATGTTTATTGTGGATTATTTATAATAGCAAAAACTAGAAACGAATGTCTGTTAAATAGTGGAATGACTCAATAATAAATAACGACACATCCATGGAAAGAATACTTTGTACCAGTAAAATATAGCTCCAACACTAGCTCCTTCCTATACCTATGTTTTCCTCATCACTTAAATGGAGACAATGACATATCCTTCCCAGGGTTGTATGCAGTGATGTCTGAAAAGCTCTGCACAGTGCCTGGCACATGGGAAATTCTCAAGAAATGGTAACTTTTATAGTGACATGGGAAGATGCATAAAATTTGCATCTTTACAAATTTTTGCAAATTTTTTTTTTTTTGCAAAGAAAAAAGCACTTTGCTGCATCTTTTGAGGTGGAAAGGAAGAAAAAATTCTGCAGAGACAAATGCAAGCTTACCACAGAATAAATGCCTCAAAACCCTATGTTAGAATTCAACTACTCAAGTTTAATTTTCATGATCTTTGATCTATAGGCACGCACGTTAAGTTTTTTAGTTTATAACATGAATTCTATGTCTCAGGAAAGCCGGTTTACTGGGAACATACTGAAAAGTTAACTTACAAAGACAAGACATCTGTGACGGGATGAGTGGACTTAAGTTCCTGGCTCACCTCGTATTTTGCAGTATTTGGAGCATCCGGTTTGGTTGTCAAGGAAACATCTGATTCTGCATTCGATGAAAAACCATCAGATGTTTTCATCAATTTATCAAAATTGCTTTCATCAGGCACTTCTGGATTAATAAAGGATAATGCAGGTTTATCTGTTTTTAGAAAAAACATTTTAGATCAGTATAAAATATAACATGTATAGTATATATAACATATGTAGTATTTTGGAAACAACTTTCAGTAGCATTAAGGCTGATGTGAAGACATTAAAGTGTCTCTTTTTATATTCACTTTCCCCAAGATTTCTTTAATCTTATTAAATAAATAGGATCTTTCTCTATGGTGGAAGCAATAGTTTCTAAAGCCTACAGGTAAAGAGCACAACAGAAACCAATAATAATCAATCTCTTTCTCTGGCCCATGGACTGAGGCATCTGCTGCATAAACCTCTAAGGGGCAACTCTCCCCAGATGGCTATGGGAATGAAAGACCCTGTTTCTACCCTCACACAGCCACCTCCAAAGCCCAGGAGGATAATGTGCCCTGTACATGAGAGGTGGGAGGAGGAGGGAACAGGCTGGTATGTTCACTGGCCCTGTTATGTCAGAGAACATGACAATGACTGACCAGTCATTACCTCAGATTACAAATCACAGAGCAATCGCCTAAATTTTCAAGTGCAAAGGAACAAAACCAAAATATACAGACACTCTGAAAAGACAATAAAGTTTGATAAAACCATAAATGTGTCTCTGATCTTTGATATCTTGATAACATTTTAGACTCACATGTACTTTGGAACTAGACACCTAACTGAGCTAAATGCTCAGATAAAAATAAAGATCCTGTTTTCATGCAAATATTCTTAGTAAAAATAAAAGAGAAAAAGGGAACTTGAAATCAAAGCTGAACCTGATTCCTAACTATTAAATCAGGAGGAAATAAAGCAAAACACACACACACACACACACACACACACACACACACACACACACACACCCACCCCTAAATAAATCTAGATTCCTATCCATGTCTACATATTATAAACACCTTTGAAATAAAGTATGAGATTTCAAAAGATAACTACACAAGCACAATTAAAGAAAACGTGCATGGCCACAGGTTTATAAAGTTACTTGCAGTTGTCTGTGGAATGGGCTCAAGACAAACTCTAGCCAAACCACAGAATAACTGCTTGAAATCTAACAATGGGACATTTTTCCATAAAAGAACTTCTAAAAGAAAAAAATTTTCAGAGTTTCACAAAGTATATCACCATCAAATACTTACAGTTTGTAATGTGAATGCAGAAAATAGATGGATTGATTTGGTCAACAAGTTTAAATACTCTCTGAGGTGGGTCTGCTGTAAAATTCAATGAATAGGTGGCTGCTTTTTGACTACAAAACTGACTATCACCCCTGAAAATTAAAAAAATAATAAGACAAAGTTTTAAGGCGAATGCACACAATCTTAGCGAGATTATTTTAAAACTGTCAGATGCTTGCACTGTACTATGTTAACAACTACATGGAGGATATTTACAAAAGCGCGATGTTAGTATTGAACCCACTTTTACTTAGTTTATTCAGTGTTAAATTGTTCGGCATTTTAAACTTCTTCCTCTAACAGTGAAAATATGAAGACAACTAGAATCACCTTTAAGAAAATCTTGTCAAGTATGGAATATAGATCAGAGTATAATTTTGACGTAAATGAACCTTGCAAACTCTGACAGAATCAATTACATAAAATTTTGCAGAACTTCAGATTGTTTATAAGTACCCAGAATGGATCCAAAATTCCTAGTCTTTAGAATAAAGCTGTCTTCACAAAGGATTGTGAGAATGAGAAAATGTAACGTCATCTGGAAGTTTCGGGGCTTAGAAGTTACGGTATAGATAAGTCTTCAACCAATCCCAGACTTAACAAACCCTAATCTATTTGATACTGATACAGATATGGCATAGAGATATAACAAAAATGAGATCATATTACATACTGCTTTAAGGCTTTTTTCACTTAATATATAGTGCCCAATATTTCCCATATCATCAAATATGTTTTTGTATTATTATACTAAATAGCTTCATTGTATACCAATTTATTAAGATACTCCCAATTTTTTTAACCAATCCTCTACTGTTGATCTAGGCTGTTTCTAATTTTCCCCAATTATATATAATGCTATAATGACATCCTTGTACATACATTTTTATTAATATCACCATTTATTTCCTTAGGTCGTATCTTCTCAAGTGGAATTGCTGGGTCAAAAGGTAGGTACACATAATTTAAGGCTTCTGAGACATACTGCCAGATCGCCTTCCAGAAAGGCAAGATGCATCCTCACCAACACCGTAGTAATAAGAGCGCGTATTTCCTGTACTCTTGCCAAGATTGGATATTATCATTCAGTTTTTACCCTCTGCCAATTTCATGGGCAAAAGCTTGTTATCTCATTGTTTAAGTTTGAATTTTCTCTTTTACTAGTGAGGTTAAATATTTTTCCATACAGTTACTGCTCACTGGTATTTATTCTTCAGTAAGTTGACCATTTTTTATTAGAACATTTATCTTCTCATTGACTTAAAAGACCCCATATATATATACATATATGTATATATGTATATATATATATATATTTTTTTTTTTTTTTTTTTTTTGGCTGCGTTGGGTCTTCCTTGCTGCATGTGGGCTTTCTCTACTTGTGGCGAGCGGGGGCTACCCTTCGTTGCGGTGCACGGGCTTCTCATTGCAGTGGCTTCTCTTGGTGCCGAGCACAGGCTCTAGGTGCATGGGCTTCAGTAGTTGAAGCACGCGGGCCCTAGAGCGAGCAGGCTTCAGTAGTTGCGGCACGTGGGCTCAGTAGTTGTGGCTCGTGGGCTCTAGAGTGCAGGCTCAGTAGTTGTGGTGCACGGGCTTAGTTGTTCTGCGGCATGTGGGATCTTCCTGGGCCAGGGATCAAACCTGTGTCCCCAGCGTTGGCAGGCAGATTCTTAGCCACTGTGCCACCAGTGAAGTACCTGATTTTTTTAAACTAATGAAGTTGTCAATCTTTCTTTTATAGTTTGCCTTTGGGTTTATGCTTAAAAGACATTCCCTAACCCAAGATTAATAAATGTTCACCTATATTTTTCATTTGCTCATTAATTTTTTTCTAACGTTTCAATCTCTTGGTAATTTACTTCGATGTAATGCTATGAAGCAGGAACCTAATGTTTTTTGTTTTTAAATAATCATCCTACATCATTTACTGAACGATCCAAACTTTACTCCACAGAGATGAAATACCATATTTACATTAAATACGTAAGTAGAAAAAAAATAATACTTTTTTTTTTTATTTTTATTTATTTATTTATTTATTTATTTATTTATGGCTGTGTTGGGTCTTCGTTTCTGTGCGAGGGCTTTCTCTAGTTGTGGCAAGTGGGGGCCACTCTTCACCATGGTGCGCGGGCCTCTCACTATCGCGGCCTCTCTCGTTGTGGAGCACAGGCTCCAGACACGCAGGCTCAGCAACTGTGGCTCACAGGCCTAGTCGCTCCGCGGCATGTGGGATCTTCCCAGACCAGGGCTCGAACCCGTGTCCCCTGCATTGGCAGGCAGATTCTCAACCACTGCGCCACCAGGGAAGCCCCAGAAAAAAACATAATACTTTTTTAAAAAATTAGCTGGTGTAAAATCAGTACACACAACTGATTTTTGGCCTTTCTATTCTCTTCCAATGACCTACTAATCTGTCTTGAATTAATACACATTATTTTCATTATTATAGTGTTACAACTGTTTTAAACCTAGTAGTTTGCTCTTCTTATTCAATAACGTCTTGGCTGTTCTGTTTATTCTTCCAGATGAATTTTAGAATCATTTTGACACATTATCCCTCTCCCATCTGACTAGAATTACATTATAATAAATTGAAATGTATAAGTAATGATTCTTCCCATCCCACTACGCAGACTGTATCTCTCCAGTTATTCAAATGTTTTATGTCTCACTATATTTTGAAGTTTTTTTTCACAAAAATTCTGAATAGTTAAGTTTAATTCTAACTATATTAAATTTCTACTGGTGTTATGAATAGAATCCATTTCCATTATATTTTTTGACTGTTTATTGCTGGGGTATTGATTTATTTTGTAACTGGCCTCTTTTCCAAATGCTCTGTATAGTTCTAATGGTATATCAGTTGTTATTGTAGGCATAAAGAATATTTTTGAAAAACCGTGAGCAGTATTAATAAGAAAAGATCCAGCACTGAAAAATCTACGAGTCCTACTGGGCCTTAAAGGATGAGTAGGAATTAGACAGAAAGGGAGTGGGACACTAATCCAAGTACAAGAATGGCATTGGCCAAGGATGGGTAATGTACTGATGGTATTTGGAAAACAGAGTACCAAAGGTGGGCTGGATGGTAGATACCAGATGGGGTTAGTAGGAAATAAGATCTGAAAGAGGCTGGGATGGATATGAATCCAGGTTATGGATTCTGTAGGTAATGAGAGTTTTTGAAGGTTCTTTAGGAAGTGAGTGATAAGTTGAGGCGTGAGCTTATGAAGAGGAAGGAAGTAGGAATGGATAAATATGAGGGCAATCGTAAAAGACAACTCAGCAGAATGGGACTCTTCACCCCTCCCCTTCGAGTCAGGCACCTCTCGAATCCTGTGCAGTGAATCAGTATCACATCCGTACATTTCTCTTTAGTCCCACTGTCATAACCTTCTGGGGTAAAAGAGAGGGCACCTATTAATCCTCATCTGCAATAGCTTCCTACTTGGTTCCCTGTTACCAGGCCTGGCCCCTGTGATCTATTGTCCATGCTGCTGCTGAATTTATTAAGTTGGGAATCTGATCACCTCACTTCCCGGCCCCCTGAAGAATTCAGGAAAAATCCAAACCCCTCAGCATACACACAAGGCCCCTCAGAATTTGACCCCTGCCATTCCCCACACTCTTCTGGCTCCACCCTTCCCTAGCCATGCTGAGTTACCTGCAGTTAAGGCAACAGGCTGTACTCCTTCACCCCCATGCAGCTCCCTCGGCCTGGAATGCCCTTCCTGATTCCGCGCTGGCCAACTTCTACTTGTCTTCAGAACCCAGCTCAGTTATTTTCTAGAAAGACCTCGCTACTCCCACTGTCTGGGTTAGATGCCACTCCTCTGAGTTCTCCTAGTGTCTGGGGCAGAAACTGCCATCCACTCATCTGTCTCCCTTACTCATGAGCTCTTTGAAGGCAGGACCATGTCTAACTTGTCTTTAAATCCCTGGTACTGGCACACAGGAGGGCTCAAGAAAGGCATGGTGAGATGTGAAAGACGGCTTAGATGTGAGAAGGCAAGGAAGAGACAGGAGTCAGGGTAGCCTCCAGGTTTCTGGCCTGGGTTTCTGACTGGGTAGAGAAAGTCAAAAGGGGATACTTGAGGGTCAGTTAGGGGTGGAGGGGAGAAATTCATTCATCCATTTAACTCATTTTTAATGAGGGCCAACTATGTGGCAGGAGCTGTGCTAGGCACTAGTGGTAAATGGTATATAAAAGATAATTCTTACTCTCAAGAAGCTTACATCTAATGAGGAAAACAGACATTAATCCAATAATCTTAACAATAAATTTACAAGTTATTGGATGATAGGACTAGCTGATGACAGTTCAGCAAATGTAAATAAACTTTTTATGAGTTGGAATCTACATAACAGGAACACACAACTAATTAGGACTATTAGTTTTGATTTCAGTATTTCTACACTTCATATTCAGGAGAAAGTCACAAGCAAAACTAACTCAAAAAATTCTGAGGTCCTCTCCTGAGGGCACTACGAATTCAGCTCTAACTTCTAAACCATGAGGTCCACAAACCACACCTAATTTTGTAAATAAGTTTTACTGAAACGTAGTCATGCCCATTCATTTACATATTGTTGATACTGCTTTTGCTCAACAATGGCAGAGTTGAGAAGTTGCAACAGAGACCATTATGGCCTGCAAAGCTTAAAATATTTATTATGTGGCCTTTTACAGAAAAAAGCTGGTTGACCCTCATTCTAAATAGTCTATATCTAAAATTACAGTACTGGCTAATTTTTTTTAAACAATTACATTCTAAATAATGATCTCAAATCGGAGCAGATACCTCACTCTCAGGCTCCTGGTACTTACTAAGACAGGAAAACAGAATGATTTTCAACAAAGACTGAACCACAATGTAGTCCAGCTAGCCAGAAAAATAATCTGACTACAACACCCCATGCTCCAAGCATTTTTACAATATCAGAAGTAGATTCAATTTCCCATTGGTCAATAAAATAGTTTCCCATGAGAAAAACACATCACACTTCCAAAAAGCATTCAACCTATCAAGTTTCAATCGCTAAAACTTGATACAAGACTAAATGTAAATTAGCTATCTCTGAATAATAAATTGGTCCCATCCTGAATAAATTAACCTCTAACCTCTCCTAAGTGCTGCTATTTTATCTGAATTATGAGAAGCAGATAAATCAGAAGAGATTATTTCTTTACCTTATAATCGATTGGGAATGTCATTTTCCATTATTCTCCTAGACAATGTGAACTGTGAGAATTCCTGGTAGATTTGTCCATCAGGAAAGTATAAACAAAGCTTTCCTATCTATTTAATTTTTTGTTACAAGTATTATGTCTACAACAAAAGCTGTAAAATTAAACTGTACTTTTCACCCTAGGCTATACAGGAGACTAATTCACAGATACAAAAATGTGACACCTTATCTGTTTACAAATCACAGTGAAACGTAATTCAATATCTGAACACAGAGATTTCATTATACCCTTTGTAAAAAGTACACTCTCTCTTCTCTTTTGCCTGAGCTATCATCTGGCTGGATGCAAATAAAGGATAGACACTCTTCTACATATTGGTTTGGACAGCATGACTTCTGAATGATGCAAAATTCAGAAAATCAGGTTTGGGTTTTTCAGCCTGGGAGAGTTTTCACTTTCTGTCCCCAAATTTTATAATCTTGGTCCAATTTTGTCAAACCTGCATGTGTCACAAACTTACATGACAACTGGGATTGAGCAGGCAGAAAAGACACTGAAATCCACGGAGCTGCAATCAGGATCACAACAGCAGTTGACATCACACAGTGCTGGAGACAAGTCACAGACACACAGAGCAGCAACTACAGAAACAAGAGAGGTGGGGTGCAGAGCGTCACAATCAGCAGGTAGTGACTGCCCCCCTGCCACTGCAAGGTACCAAAAATCCATCTCATACAGAAGGTCCATTTTATTTTTCCTACTGCACTTTGGGGGAAATTTGTGAAGTGAAAATAAGTCAGTTTGAGCACCCCTCCATCCAAGGTTTCCCCAAAGTGGCTAATCATCTGACTCACCTGGAAAGTTCTGTTTGTGTTCTACCTAGAAAGACTCTGATTTGGTAAGCTAACTATGAAACCAGACACCTGTTTTTCAAAAACTTTCCAGGTGATGCTGATAATTAAAACAGGTTTAAGAACCAGCACAGTAAATCACTTGCCTGATCAAAAGAACCACCAGTTTAACACTGCAGACTCCTGAGCCCCTCCTCTGGAGATTCCAATTCAGAAGAAGGGCCCACTTAAGCCTGCCAAGAATCAGGGTTCTCTATCTTGTTCCTCTCCTCAGACGTCAACTGCAGCTTTGAAGCTGAGCCCACATTCACAGGCTATTGGCCAAGAATCAAACTGGCTCCAGTTCTTTGTACTTGGGATCCTAGAAATATCTTTCGTAATTCAGACAGTAAAAGCATGGGAAAAGGAAGGAAGCCCCACTTAGCAAATTTTAATTTTTAATAATGATGACTACCTGGATTTTTAATTCCCTATTTTAGTCTGTCAAACAGGGGGGCAAAAAACTTTTAAAGAGCTAGAGCATGAGAATGATAAATACTGAACTCATGGTAGTTTAATTACTGCTGGAAGGGAGGGAATAAGATCAGTGCTTCAATCTTACCTGTAATGTTTTGTTTCTTTTTTTGAAAAAGGATTTCATGCACAAACAAATTTAAAAAAGGGATCTCAAGCAAATGCTGGTAGACAATACATACAACATTCATATTTGCATTTATGAATTATTTTACAATGTTTCCCTCTAGCGAAGGACTCCTTTGTGTGCTTAGAAGTGTTGAGGCACCCTGCCTTATGTGTTCAAAATTAACGTTGATTTGTTTTACAAAACTCAAAGCCTTTGTAGGTAGGTAGCTATAAGACTACTAGGGACAAAGCAATAGTGTTTAATAACTCTACTTAGGAAAAAAAAAAAAAGGTCTCTATCCACGTGAGTACACTTAATCAGCCAACAAGTATGTGTTGAGCACTCCCAGGGTCTAAGTAGCACTCAGCTGCTCTTCCAAGCCTCTTCACGTCTACAGGGTACTAATGAACAGAGCTCACATTCAAGATGAAAGTTATCATCCTTCTCTTCCACCTGTAACCCATTCTGCAAACGGCTGCCCAGTTCTCCACTCCGAGTCCGTCTCCTGCTACAACATGTACCCAGGGTGTGACCTAAAATCAGGCAAGTAATTCACTAACATGAAAAAATGGGAATAACCCAACATCCTAAGGTTGTTATAAGGATTAAATGAGATACATCACAGATGAAATGCTTAGCACAGGGGCTGCTACACAGTAAGCAGTTAATAAATGCCAGCTGGCATTTATTATCATTACTTGCACAGGTCTAAACAGAGGCCCTTTAAAAAGACGAAGTGTAAATTCATCCTCCCATTTTGGAAAAACAGCCCTGAACACCTATTAATGATGGTTCAAGAACAGCTTCATTTTGGGGAGAAAGTGCATTAACAGACGAAACATTTACATGGATAAAAGACAACTCAGTCCAAAAAATCTTAGAGAATTTCAGATATTGAATACTCTGCTGTATTCTGTCCCAATTTATCACTTAACTTCCCTACTAATTCATCAAATAAATAGTTTTGATATAAAACAAAGCTTTTTTATATATTGAAATAGCAAATATATTTCTCTGTACTTTTTCTTAGGACTACTCATAATTTATAAAGGAGAAATAATGGTTCAGTAACTGAAGTTAAGTCCTAGAGTTCAGGATGTCAGCCAATGACGACTTTTCCATTTACTAATACTGAACCTTACTCAATTTAAGAAAAGATCTTTTTCTCTTAAGAAGGGATAAAAAATACTGCATACCTATTGGAGTTACAGTCAGAGGACTTAAAAGGGATTTTTTTGAGATCACAAACCCCTTTGACAAACTACTCACTTCTATGAACTCTCACCCCAGAAAAATGCATATTCACAAAAGTTTGCACTCTATCTTGGAGTCACAGCTATCCCCTGAAGTCATCCGTGTCGAATCAGATTACAAAATAGTCACCAAATGTGTGACTCAAGGATTAGATCACTTTCTGAGAAATATGTTAATTATCCCTAAAGATGAATCTTAAGAAGTGGATATAACCCCTCACCCCATAACTTCCCACCTCCAACTCAACACAGGAGGAATCTTGGGTTCTTATAATTGAAGTCAACAGACAGGGGCCTGGACCTAGTCACTATCAGTAAACTAGACTTTTCGCGTCTCTTTTTGATAAGTGAAAAGTTCAACGTATCCTATGCACTTAATTCCCACAACTGTCTACAAACTTTCGATTTAACTTCGTGTTCAGCTGCAAAGCTGCAAGCAAGTATTCATTCATTATCACCTTTAGCGTTAATGTTGTCCAAGACCACTGCAAGTACTTTCAAAGCTTTTTATATTTCCCACTTGGGCTCTCTGAGCCTCGGTTTTCTCATCTGTATGACAGTGAATAATATCTACCTCTAACGGTTGCTGAGAGAATTAATGCCTATGAAACACTTAGCAATGCCTGCACACAATAAGTGGTCAATAAACGTTAACTATCATTATTATTACATCCTCACCCGGGCTACCACCCCCCGCAGTCTGGATCACTGTAGATCCCCAGGAATTGGCACTTGGTACCCACCGTCCGTGACCGGGGTGGGCCTGGGGCCGGAGGAGGGCCTGGGAGCCCTGGGGGTTTCATGGGGCCTAGGAGATACAGCAGGTCGGAAAGTCGTCGGGGCTGGCTTCATGGAGTACAGGCCCTCCGTCGTCACCACCGGGGTGGCCCCGGCCTGGGCGCTCACGGAGGCCCAGAAGTCCAGGAGCACGAGCAGGAGCGGCGGGAGATCCCGCAGCCCCATCACCCAGCGGAAACCCGCGCGGCTAGCAGCCAAGGACCGCGCGCTACCTGGCAACCGCGGCGGCTGGGTGCGGGGCATCACGGGAAGGGTCGCGAGAGGCCGCGAGAGACTGGCGGCGGGGGGCGGGGCCTGGGCGAGGTGGGCGGGGAGGGGAGGGGCCTGGGCGGGGCCGGCCACAAGAGGCGGGGATGGGGGCGGGGAGAGGGGCGGGACTGTGGGACGCGGACGTGGGGGAGTGTGAAGCCAGTGGACACCTGGGGCTTGTGAATCCCGCATGTAGTTTCCAAGCGGACTGCGGTACTTGTTTAAAAAATGCGGATTTTCAGGTTCCGCCTCAGGGGATTCTGAATCAATAAGCCTAGGGCAGGGTCCAGGGATCAATATTTTTAACAAATGTCCTAACGCAACCAGTGCGGGGGGACAGAAATTTTGGGACCCACTCTCCTAAAGCTACTAAATAGGGCTTTTTGAAGGAGCAGAGATCACATCACTATCCTTGAATTTTCTCTGTCTCACACCTGTTGACACTTTCTTTGCCGTTTTTGTTTTAGCCCACTTAGGCTCTCTGAGCCTCGGTTTTCTCATCTGTATGACAGGGATAGTATCTACCTCTAGGGCTTGTATCCCAGGAAGTCGCCAGATAACTTCTGTTCACTGTGTTGTGATTAGGGGGACAGATGAAAACTTAATAACTTTTTCTACAGACAAAAAAAATTGACAAAAATTAAGTAGAATGATTTATAGGTGTTAAAAGGAAAAAACAAAGCAAATCTACTGTAACTCTACAAAATGAATTGAAGACCACAAGACTCAGGGAAGCCCCTCAGTTCTAAGCTGCCATATTTATAGAAGTATTCCAGCCCAGGTATGTTGGCTATATCTTTGATACTTAATCTCCTTACAATTCAGACGTGAATGTGAAAATACTTAAACATATCATGGTAATTATTCAAGAAACACATTTTTCCAATTCAGAAGAATGCCAAGGGAATTCCCTGTCGGTCCAGTGGTTAGGACTCGGCACTTTCACTGCTGGGGGCCTGGGTTCCATCCCTGGTTGGGGAACTAAGATCCCACAAGCCATGGCGCAGCCAAAACTAAATAAATAAATTAATTAAAATTAAAATTTAAAAAAAGAAGAATGCCAAAACAGTATATATACCTAGTTTATTAAATTTATACAGCAAAGCTAAATCATCAAAATGACATCTTTAGCACCTTTCTATGGCATTCCAGAGAAAGTATATAAAATATAATTTGATCAAATGTGTAATACAGATATTTCCAATTCTTTTCTACAAAGGATTGTTTTAACATCCACCTGAAATTCTGGACCACTTTTAATAACGCTTGTATGTAATGCTTTCCTTTAAAAAAACAAAACTATTATTTTCCAAACCTTCATCTCATAACTTCTAAATCCAGGATGACTTGTTTTTCAATCTTCTCTTTACTTCCAGGCCTCTACTTTCTTTTCTATACCTTAATATCTGTCAATCATGTTGTCCTATTTTCTGTTTTGAAATTTTAGGCTGTTGGATTAAATTTTGATAAAGTGACCGTCAGTTCTAACATTTTTGAGTTTATGGTTTGGGAAATAATCTCACCACCCCTTTTGGTTCAATCTCAAACACTCCGTAGGTGGCCTAAAAGTAATTTTATGACATTTTACACAGTCAAGATGACGGCTGCATCAGCTCAGATCCATTTTGCAAACCTTGGGAACATTGAAACTTTTCATTTCACAGCTGACTCCTTTCTGCCAGGTTTTTTTCCATCTTTCAACCCAAAGGATCCTTTCTCCCTTCCTTGTCCCCTGGCCTTGGCAGGTTCCCTCATTAAGATGGAAGGACACAAAGAAGGGCCAAGATCTATTTCCATATTTTGTCCAAAACTGCAGCATTTGCGTTGTGCGTAAATGTTTGTGATCTAAAATGTCCATCTGTTTCTCTAGGATTATTGGCATTCTCAATTCCTTATAGCCTGTGCCAATGTTGGGAGGAATCAAGACAATTTCAGCTTTTTGGAATTCTGCACTTGGAAGCTGCCGCATGTGAGGAGCCTGAAAAACCAAAGACAGGAGTAGCTGGGTGGAAACATAGCTGAGTCTGACTTCATATGGCAGTGATAACCCCTCTGTCTTGGTCTTTGGTGTGGTTTGGGGTGAGTTGACTATTATTGTTGTTATTATTATTGCTAAAGTCGTGGCTTCTAATCTGTCTAAAATTAAGTATGCAGTTTTGCCTATGATTAAGTATATACACCCATCTTTATTCATCCGAGCCAAATATTTTACAAATAGGGAGGCAGATTCATTAGGCTTTATAAAGGGATTTCTTCGAACGACAGGAGATCAAGCCTGCGTGAGGACAGAGGACTGACTCTATTGTTTTGACTGAAGTGAACCGTCCAATAATTCATTTCTAAATCAACACCCAGAAGAAAATAATCCCCAGCTTCTCTCCTCCTTGCATTTCCCACATGCCTAGTCAACCACCAGATACTACTCTTGTTCTTCAAATGTTTTCTGAAACATTATGCGGGCAGAAGGGCTATTTGAGCAGACTTCACATTCTTGAAAGGTCTCAAATTTACAAGTTTGACCTTTTCTGAAAATGAAGTAATAAATACAGTCACAGACATACATTGACAGGAATGAAACAATTCTTTGTTTACCAGACAACTTTAAATTTGCATCCTATTATTGGACCATACTGAAGTTTGAATAAACTAATCGGCTTTTTTTTAATTAATTAATTTATGTATTTATTTACTTTTATTTTTGGCTGCGTTAGGGTCTTCGTTGCTGCATGCGGGCTTTCTCTAGTTGTGGTGAGCGGGGGCTACTCTTCATTGCGGTGGTGCGTGGGCTTCTCATTGCGGTGGCTTCCCTTGTTGTGGAGCACTGGCTCTAAGCGTGTGGGCTTCAGTAGTTGTGGCACGCGGGCTCTGTAGTTGTGGCACACGGGCTCTGTAGTTGTGGCTCGCGGGCTCTAGAGCACAGGCTCAGTAGTTGCGGTGCATGGGTTTGGTTGCTCCGCGGCATGTGGGATCTTCCTGGACCAGGGCTCAAACCAATGTCCCCTGCATTGGCAGGCGGATTCTTAACCACTGTGCCACCAGGGAAGTCCCAACTAATTGGCTTCTTAAGAATAACTTTAAAGGGCTTCCCTGGTGGCACAGTGGTTGAGAATCCGCCTGCCAATGCAGGGGACACGGGTTCGATCCCTGGTCCAGGAAGATCCCACATGCCGCGGAGCAACCAAACCCATGCACCACAACTACTGAGCCTGTGCTCTAGAGCCCGTGAGCCACAACTACAGAGCCCGCGTGCCACAACTACTGAAGCCCGCGCACCTAGAGCCCATGCTCAGCAACAAGAGAAGCCACTGCAATGAGAAGCCCGTGCACTGCAATGAAGAGTAGCCCCCGCTTGCCGCAACTAGAGAAAACCTGCATGCAGCACAAAGGCCCAACGCAGACAAAAATAATATAAATTTTTAAAAAAATACTTAAAAAAAGAATAACTTCAAAAATTATTTTCAGATTGAAACATTTCAATCACAATAAAAGGTACAAAAAAGACCACTGTACACTGCACTGAGATCATTCAAATTTAACATTTTTCCACATTTACTCCACATTTCTTTTTAGTCAGTTTTATTGAGGGATAATTTATATACAGTATAAATTTTTGTGTACAGTTTTTTATATACAGGTTTTCTCATGCACCAATGTACAGTTTTTTTGGTATACAGTTTTATGATTTTAACTAACACATACAGTCATGTAACCACAACCATAATCAAGATACAGAACAATTTTACCACCCAGAAAAGTTCCTTCATGCTCCTTTATAGTCAGCCCCTCCTACTGTCCCAGCCCTGTAAGACATTGACCTACTTATTTTCTGTCCCTGTGGTTTTCCCTTTTCCAGAATGTCACATGGATGGAATCATACAGTATGTAGCCTTTTGAGCCTGGCTTCTTTCACTTAACCTAATGCCTTTGAGATTTATCCACACTGCATGTATCAACAGTCTGTTTCTTTTATTATTATTATTTATTTTTAAGAGCTCAGCTTTTTATTGACCGTGTTACTAAAGATGTTTAGTCAAAAAGACCAAAGCCCATGTCATCATTGGACTCTTCAGATTCTTCTTTCTTTGCTTCTACTTTCTTCTCCTCAGCTGCGGCAGCAGTGGTGGAGGGGGCAGGACCTCCTGCTGGGGCAGGTCCACCAGCCCCCAGGTTGCAGATGAGGCTCCCAATGTTGACATTGGCCAAAGACTTTGCAAACAAGCCTGGCCTGAAAGGTTCAACATTTACACCAGTGCTTTAATGAGGGCATTGATCTTATCCTGGGTGACCATCACCTCATTGTCGTGCAGGATGAGGGCCGAGTAGATGCAGGTGAGCCCTGAGACAGAGGCCATATTACGGGCCAGTGCTACGCGGGGGCTCGTCACCGGATGAAGTGAGGGCCTCACCCCAACGCGGCCTTAGCTTCCTCGGAAGGACCGAGCACCTTAGCGGCAGCTGAGGAAAGGGGTGTTTCTTTTATTACTTTTATTATTATTATTATTGTAAAAAAAACCACATACCATTAAACACCATCTTAATCATTTTTAAGTGTACAGTTCAGCAGTGTTAAGTGTTTTCACATTGTTGTGCAACAGATCTCTAGAACATACATCCAGAGGAGTGTGGGGTGATGTTTCATTGTGGTTTTGATTTGCATTTTTCTAATAATTAGTAATATCAAGCATCTTTTCCTGTGCCTATTGGAGATTTGTATATCTTCGTTGGAGAAATGTCTAGTCAGGTTTTTTGCCCAATTTTTAATTGGGTTTTTGTTATTGTTTTTGAGATGTAGAAGTTCCTTATATATTCTAGATATTAACCCCTCATCAGATATGTGATTTGCAATTATTTTTCTCCCATTCCATAGGTTGCCTTTTCACTCTGTTGATTGTTTGACACACAGAAGTTTTTAAGTTTGATGTAGTCCCACTGTTGCCTGTGCTTTTGGTGTTATATCGAAGAAATCATTGCCAAATCCAATCCAATGTCCTGAAACTTTTCTCCTATGTTTTCTGCTAGGAATTTAATAGTTTCAATCTATTTTGAGTTAATATTTGTATTTGACATAAGGTAAGGGTCTAATTTCATTCTTTTGCATGTGGATATCCAGTTTTCCCAACACCATTTGTTGAAGAGACTGTCCTTTCCCCCTTATATAGTCCTAGCACCGCTGTTAGAAAATAATTTGGCCATATATGCAAGAGTTTCTTTCAATCCACTCCTTTCTATTGCTGACAAGTATTCCATAATGGATATACCACAATTTCTTCATTCATTCACAAGTTGAAGAAATTTAAGTTTTTCCAGTTTTTGGCAATTACAAATAAAGCCACTATAAACATTCACATACAGATTTTGTGTGATTTTCATTTCTCTTGGGTGCACACCTAGGAATGAGATTTCTGGGTTGTATAGTGAGTAGATGTTTAATTTTATAAGAAGCTTCCCAAGCTTTTCCCAAAGTGACGTACCTTCTGCACGCCCACCAACAATGTATGAGACTTCAGTTCTCCTCATGCTCGTGAAAACTTGGTATGGTCAGTTTTGTTTTCAATTTCATTTTTAGCTATTCTAATAATTGTGTGGTGGTATCTCACTGCAGTTTTATTAGTTGGCTTTTAATAAATCCAATCATCTTGTAATGGCACATTTACATGGCATTTTAACCTTGGGGTTAAAATGAATTTGTTAAAAGAATTTGTTAAATATTAAATGAAGAACTTAATTCTTCATTTTTCTGTAAACAAAGAGCCTCAAAAAATGGAAGTGAGCTGACCTCTTGGTACCACTGAGGGGCACTGCTCTCTCCTCCCCCACTTCAATTTCTGTTTCCGTGTTGTAAACATGTTTTCATCGTTTTGTTCTCAGGATCTGCAGGTAGCTCCGTTTTCATCCACCCCTTACTGGCAGCCTGTGAGTGAGTTCTTCTTGAGGCCTGAACCTGCTTCATTTTGCCTGGTCATGGGGTCAGGCATTTCTGCTACAGCTTGTTTAAAGCTTTTACCTTTTGTAAACCCAAATTTGTTGGAAAGAACGTGGAGACCAAAGAAAAGCAAATACAAGACTGCGTAAGCCTATGTCAAAAGCACCAACCTCACACTGTTAAAGCGTGTTCTCCATGCCCCAAATCAGAATCCATGGTCTGACAAGCATGCATGTAGTTAGGAAGACAATTTAAAAATTAGAATGTCCTGGAAACATCAGAATTATTATAGTCATACTTATGAAAAATCTGGATGGAATTAACCCTAAATCCAAACCCCCAGAATCCCCATCTCTACATTATTGTCCATTTATTAGGGGAAAAAAAAAAGATGGCCTGATAAGAAAAGATGAAGTTTAACTAGGTCTGTTTGGACAAAGACTTAAATTGGTACCTCTTTTTAATAGGGATCATTTGTGCATTCCTTAAGACAAATAATGAAAGTCCGTCCAATCTAAATCTAGCTGTAGTTTCTCCCTCAGAGGGCAACTGCTTACTACAGTGGGATAATAAAAGATCCATTTAACTTAACTTCTGTCGCCTTCTAACATGAATCAGCCTAAAAGTTTCCTCTTAAAATGTTCTCTGCGAGACATAAGAAGCTGGTAGTTGTAACAGTTTCTGGGGAGGAGGAAGGAAGGAGAATCGATCTTCAATCTATTTTGCATGTGTTACTTTTCACTTAATAACTAATTTTTTGTTTTGGCCATGCCTCCTTGCTTGCAGGATCTTAGGTCCCCGACCAGGGATTGAACCCAGGGCCACAGCAGTGAAAGCGCCGAGTCCTAAACACGGGACCGCCAGGGAACTCCCAATAACTAATTTTTAAATTAAATAACCACAACAATAAAACAAATTAAAAAGCATATGTTCCCTCTCTTAATCACATCATCCCTATGTTCCATTAGGGGGAGCATTTGGAAAATAGGGCACAGATCCTTTCCTCCTGCCAGCCTTGCCCAACATCTACTGCCAAACTAGACATGAAAGCAAATTTTAAATCTTGTGAACATTTTTCAAGTCTAAAAAAAAATTAGACTCAAACAAATTGTGTAGTCTTCTATGGCTATACTGTAAGAAGTGTTTACTTTGAGGACTTAGTGAAAATACATCTCACCGTTCTTGAAATTTTTTAAAGGGATGGCACAGGGGGAGACCCAGGTAACTTCTATTGGTCATCTGGTCACCATGACTTGGAGGCTGGCCTTGGGTTTTGACATTTCAGAAACAAACTCTTTCCAGGTCAGCCCAGGATTCCTGGGTCATGGTAAGCACATCTTCTATAGATCGAGAGAAGTCCATTATTGATCCTACTTATCCTTCAAATTTCACCTCCTCCAGGAGGCCCTCACAAATTTTGGAGCAAGACCAGGCTGAGTTACTCTTGTTCCATCCCTTATTAGCTGGGCGACCTTGAGCAAGTTATTTAACCTCTCTGACAAAGTCCATCATACTGATGTTTCCAATTAAAATTAAGACTAGAGGGGTTTTACTTAACCATATTGACCATACATATGTATTTCCTTTCTTCCACACCATAAAGCTTGGTTCTCAAAAACTCCAACATAGTTTATTATTTGCTTTGTCCCAAAATACACTTAGCATAGTGCTAAGTCTCAGAATAGCGATACCAATACTACCACCAAACACATGATTATTAAAAAAAAAGTTCCGATTTTTTTTTAGCTGCACGCTTTCATTTAACCCCTCTGTCTTTAGCATGTTGCCTCACCTCCATACTTTTCTCTGACTGCGATCTCTGAACCTAGAGCTGTCATGTTTCAAGTTCTCCAAAGAATAATCTTTGCAGGGATTGGGGTAAGGAGTCACAGGAGGGAATCTGGGGTTAACAGCTCCTAGTATATATGTACAATTAATGATCTGTTTTCAGGGGAATTCCCTGGCTGTCCAGTGGTTAGGACGCTGTGCTTTCACTGCCAAGGGCCCAGGCTTACTCCTCACTGGCATCCCCTTCCTAGGGTTTCTCCACTCAGCTAAATCATCCATCTACTTCCTATCTTCCGAAAAGGATTTGACATCTCTCATGAGCAGTCATCTTCTCTCCTGTTCTCTGTGGGTTTAGACCTTTTGGATCCCTTTTCTATCATTTTAGTAGTGTTCAGGACAGAGCAGAGATATCTGCATGGGTTCCATTTGCCATGTTTCTATGTTTCCTATAAACATTTTCCATATCAGGCATAGTGATGTAGTACAGTGAAATGATTAAACGCACACATTCTGAAGCCACGATGTTTGGGTTCAAACTCCTAGTTTTGCCACCTTCTAGCTAGTGTAACTCGGTCATGCTTTCTCTGCTCAGATTCCTCATTTATAAAATGGAGATGACTAGTGGTACCTACCGCAAAATTGTGTGTGCGTGGGATGGTGCTGGGCACTTATTAAGCACTCCAAAGGCTTTAAATGTTATTAAAGAAAGGGAGCAGGTTTCCTTAATTGGAAAGGACAAAATGATGTTGATTAATTCTGTCTTAAGCTAAAGGAGAAAAAACTGATTCTCTGGTAATCTTGCCTTGCAGTTGACTGTTTTCCTCAGGGCCTAGCAGTTCTGAATTTTGCAGTTTCACTTTTCTTCCTGAAGGTGGCAGCCTTTGTCACCAAAACTTTGTTCCTCACACAGGGCTGCCGTGAGGGGAAAACAAACCCTCTGTCTTTAGTCTTTCATTGGATCTATCATTCAATCAACAAATATTTTACTGAGCACCTACTATGTGCCAGGAACCAGGGAAGCAGGCAGTGGTCAAGCACACACTATTGCTGCCTTCTCAAAACTTGCAGTTTGCAACAGCTGTAGAACTTAATTCAAAGAAGCTGAGAGAACATCCCAAGAAACCCTTCCATCTGAATGTACTATTACTATGAGGCACAAGCCCTAACTGGAGTCCTAATTCCAAGACAGAATGCCCTGTTGAGCAAACTGACGTTGTAAAGGATATTACTTAACACCAATTATTCTTCAGGCCTCCTTGCCCTTAAAAGGAGGTGCATTGAGACAGTTACATGCACAAAGCGGGTGTTGGGGTGTTGAAGTGGGTGGACGGGAGGATTTATGAATTATAGGCCAGAGATGACAACTCTCCAAATGTCCCTCAACTTTTAAGCCAAACGTCTTCTTTTTAAGAAAAATTAGCCAAAATTTGCAAATAAGACCAAGAGAGGGCAGTGTAGCTCTTGCCATGTCATCTAGGACGTTGATCAACAAGCCCACCCAAGGATTAATTCTCTAGCAGGGGTTGGCAAACTTTTTCTGTAAAGATCCAAGATAGTATATATTTTAGGCTTTTGGGCTATCTGCTCTCTGTCAACTACTCAACTCTGTCATCATAGTACTCTGTTGTTTAGCGCAAAAGCAGCCTTACACAATATGTAAACAAATGGATGTGTCTGTGGTCCAATAAAACTTTATTATAAATGCAAGCAGCCGAGCCAGATTTGGCCCACTGGCCATATATGTAGGCCAAGGAACGTATCTTTGTTTGCTTAGCTATTTACTATTTATTAAAGGCTCCGATTTTTGTCTGGTTTGAGTTCCAAAGTATTCCTTTCCAGTATAAAAAAGAATCCCAAAGCTTATCATTCTTTATTACCCTGCAGAGATTAACCAGTTTAGTATCTAAGACCCCCTCCTCAAATATCTACTTCCTCAAAATGCTCTCTGAACCAGCTTCACCATCTTACTGTTTCCTCTTTAACAAGGTGAAGAAATTTTTGACATGTGATTATTCTCTATTTGAATGAGTCATGTTTAGATGTTGTTGTTTGTTATACTTTTGTTGTTCCCTGGTAATTAGCAGTAAAACCTATTAACTAAGAGCCCTGTGTTACCATGGAGGGTAGCAAAGAAAGAAGGAACTTAGGAACTGCATCTCATTCTGTTGTCAAACTCAGAGGACAGAGGAGGGAAACCCCCTGTGAAGGGGAACAGAGTTTTTGTGCCTTTGGCAAGGAATTAAAAGCCAATATAACTTCCCCACAAATTCCCCTCCCCTCAGCCTGCATAAACTTTACTTCTTTATACTTCCAAAAATGGACTGTGGGAGGAGTCATTTTATCTTATCCAGTCTCGGAGTTGATCTGTAGGTTTTCACTTCCACATTCAGTACTGAAGTCCTTGCCTCCTCAAATTGACCTTTTTTTTTTTTTTTAGCCACGAGGCTTGTGGGATCTTAGTTCACCGACCAGGGATCAAACCTGTGCCCGCTGCAATGGAAGCACGCAGTCCTAACCACTGGACCACCAGGGAATTCCCTCAAATTGACTTTTTAAAGCAAGCCCCACACTGAGGTGTTATGGACTGAATGTTTGTGTCCCTCAAAATTCATATGTTGAAGCCCTAACCCCCAGTGTGACTGAAATTAGTGATAAGGCTTTGGGGAAGTAACTGAAGTTAAATGAAGTCATAAGGATGGGGCTCTAATCCAATAGGACTGTGGCCTTATAAGAAGAGGAAGCCACGTGAAGACACTATGAGAACGTGGCCATCTGCAAGCCAGGAAGAGAGCTCTCATCAGAACCCAAGTATGCTGGCACCCTGTTCTCAGACTTCCAGCTTCCAGAACTGTGAGAAAATAATTTCTGTTCTTTAAGCTATCAAGTCTGTGGTATTTTGTTATGGCAGCCTGGGCTGACGGAGACATCGCCAAACTTATTCCAGCCCAGGACATTTGCATTTGCTCTTCCCTCTGCCTGGAATGCCCTTCCTCCAGAACTTTATTTTTTAATTTATTTTATTTATTTGGCCACACCAGGTCTTAGTTGCAGCACACGGCATCTTTGTTGCCGCGTGCAGGATCTTCCTTGCAGCATGCGGGATTCTTTAGTTGCGGCATGCAGGCTCTTAGTTGCGGCATGTGGGATGTAGTTCCCCCACCAGGCATCAAACCCGGGCCCCCTGCATTGTGAGTTCAGAGTCTTCACCGCTGGACCGCCAGGGAAGTCCCCCTCCAGAACTCTGTACGGCTGGCTGTTTTGCTCAAATTTTCACTTAGATCTCAGTTCAAATGACACCTATTCAGAGAGGCTTTCTCTGCCCACCGTAATTTAGCCTCCCCACTCCAGTCATTTCCCTGATTACTAATGAAATTGGGTCTCTCTTCATATGTCTATTGGGTTTTCTCTTCTGAAATGCCTCTTGTTAAAAGATAAACTGAGGCAAATCAAAAATTTTAATAAAACTAACACAATATTGTAAATTAACTATACTTCAATTTTTAAAAAGAAAAAAATTTTAAGAGTTTATTTGAGCAAAAATCAATTTGAATCGGGCAATGCCAAACCAGAAGTGGTTGGGAGTGCTTCTCTGACAGGAGCTAGGGGCAAGACTTTTACTGAGAAGATGCAGAAACAAAGAAAGGAAATTATTTGATTGGCTGTAGCTTAAGCGGTTGCCTTATTTGGGAAAGACTAGTTGGCTGTTTGTGATTGGTTGTCTTTAGGTTTTGATTTCTTAACCTTGAGGCATTTACTTTTTGGCTGGCTTATGCAGGCTGCTAAGGCATTAGAACCACCTCAATCTAATGGCCTCCTTGTTTAATTAATTTAACATACTGTTGGGCATTTTTTATATTTTTCTACTTTTCTATTGAGTTATTTCTTTTTCTTTACTAATGTGAAGGAGTTCTTGATGTACTCTGGATACTAATCCTTTCTTGGTTTTATGCATCACAAATACCTTCTCTCAGGCTGTGGCTTATCGTTTTTATTTAAGTATTTTTTTAATGGTGACTTTTGTTATGCAGAAGCTCTAACCTTTTAAAAAATGTTAACTATGGTAAAACATGCATGACATAAAATTTAAGACAGCATTTTTTTTTAACATCTTTATTGGAGTATAATTGCTTTACAATGGTGTGTTAGTTTCTGCTTTATAACAAAGTGAATCAGCTATACATATACATATATCCCCATATCTCCTCCCTCTTGCGTCTCCCTCCCACCCTCCCTATCCCACCCCTCTAGATGGTCACAAAGCACCGAGGAGCTGATCTCCCTGTGCTATGAGGCTGCTTCCCACTAGCTATCTATTTTACATTTGGTAGTGTATGTATGTCCATGCCATTCTCTCACTTCGTCCCAGCTTACCCTTCCCCCACTCCCCATGTCCTCAAGTCCATTCTCTACGTCTGCATCTTTATTCCTGTCCAGCCCCTAGGTTCTTCAAAACCATTTTTTTTTTTAGATTCCATATTATGTGTTAGCATACGGTATTTTTCTCTTTCTGACTTACTTCACTCTGTATGACAGACTCTAGGTCCACCCACCTCACTACAAATAACTCAATTTCGTTTCTTTTTATGGCTGAGTAATATTCCATTGTATATATGTGCCACATCTTCTTTATCCATTCATCTGTCGATGGACACTTAGGTTGCTTCCATGTCCTGGCTATTGTAAATAGAGCTGCAATGAACATTGGGGTACATGACTCTTTTTGAATTATGGTTTTCTCAGGGTATATGCCCAGTAGTGGGATTGCTGGGTCACATGGCAGTTCTATTGTTAGTTTTTTAAGGAACTTCCATACTGTTCTCCACAGTGGCTGTATCAATTTACATTCCCACCAACAGTGCAAGAGGGTTCCCTTTTCTCCACACCCTCTCCAGCATTTATTGTTTGTAGATTTTTTGATGATGGCCATTCTGACCGGTGTGAGGTGATACCTCATTGTAGTTTTGATTTGCATTTCTCTAATGATTAGTGATGTTGAGCATCCTTTCATGTGTTTGTTGGCAATCTGTATATCTTCTCTGGAGAAATAAGACAGCATTTTAAAATGTATGGTTCAGTGGCATTAAGTATATTCACATTGTTCTGCAATCATCACAACCATCCATCTCCAGAACTGTTTTCATCTTGCAAAACTGAAACTCTGTACACATTAAACAATAACTCCCTATTCTCTCTGCCCTCCAGCTCCTGGCAATCACCATTCTACTTTCTGTCTCTATGAATTTGATTCCTCTAGCTACCTCATAAAAGCAGAATCATATAGTGTTTGTCTTTTTTGTGTCTGGCTAATTTCACTTACCATGATGCCCTCAAAATTCATCCATGTTGTAACATGTATCAGGATTTCCTTCCTTCTTAAGAAAGAATAATATTCCATCATATGTATATATCACATTTTGTTTATCAGTTCACCCATCGATGGACACTTGGGTTGCTTCCACCTTTTGACTATTATGAATTATGCTGTTAGGAACATGGGTATACAAATATCTGCTTGAGGGACTTCCCTGGTGGTGCAGTGGTTAAGAATCTGCCTGCCAATGCAGGGGACACAAGTTCGAGCCCTGGCCCGGGAAGATCCCACATGCTGTGGGGCAACTAAGCCCATGCGCCACAACTACTGAGCCTGCGCTCTAGAGCTCACGAGCCACAACTATTGAAGCCCGCGCACCTAGAGCCTGTGCTCCGCAACAAGAGAAGCCACCGCAATGAGAAGCCCGTGCACCGCAATGAAGAGTAGCCCCCGCTCACCGCAACTAGAGAAAGCCAGGGTGCAGCAACAAAGACGCAACGCAGCCAAAAAAAAAAAAAAAAAAAATCTGCTTGAGTCCCAGCTTTCAATTCTTTCAGGTATATACCCAAAAGTGGAATTGCTGTATCATATGTTAATTCTGTTTCATTTCTGAGGAACAGAGTCTGCACCATTTTACATTCCCACCAACAGTACACAAGAGCTCCACCAACAGTGCACAAGAGCTCCATTTTTCCTACAACCTTGATAACATTTCGTTATTATCTGGGTTTTGTGTTTTTTAAATAGTAACCATCTTAATGTGTGTGAGGGGGTATCTCTTTGTGATTTTGATTTGCATTTCCCTGACAATTAGTGATGTTAAACATCTTTTCCTATGCTTATTGGCCATTTGTTTACCTTCTTTGGAGAAATGTCTATTCAAGTCCTTTCTTTTTTTTTTTTTGGCTGCGTTGGGTCTTCGTTGCTGCATGCGGGCTTTCTCTACTTGCAGCGAGCGCGGGCTACTCTTCATTGTGGTGGTGCGCGGGCTTCTCATTGCGGTGGCTTCTCTTGTTGCGGAGCACGGGTTCTAGGCACGCGGGCTTCAGTAGTTGTGGCTCACGTGCTCTAGAACGCAGGATCAGCAGTTGTGGCGCACAGGCTTAGTTGCCCCGCAGCATGTGGGATCTTCCCGGACCAGGGCTTGAACCCATGTCCCCTGCATTGGCAGGCAGGTTCTTAACCACTGAGCCACCAGGGAAGCCCCTGCTTTTGCTTTTGACCTCTGGAATTTACTCTTGTATATGTTGTGAGTTAGGGATCCAATTTAATTTCTTTTTCCCCCAGAGGGATTACCAATGTCCTCCCACCATTTTTAAAATAATTTCTTCCCACAAATCTGTAATTTTACCGCCATTTCCTCTCAAGTTTCCACATAGGCATGAGTCTATTCGCCCTCTTAATATCTACTAGCTGAGCCTTCAAAAACTCATTTCCCGGGAATTCCCTGGCAGTCCAGTGGTTAGGACTCCACGCTTCCACTTCTGGGGCCGGGTTTGATCCCTGGTCGGGGAACTAAGATCCCGCAAGCCTCGGGGCGTGGCCAAAGGGAAAGAAAAAATTTTTTTAAAGTATAATTTAAAAAAAACCAAACTCATTTCCCTTTCATATCTGTCTGGTCTGTCTACTAAGATCACAGTTTTAGCTTTAAAAAATCTCTGCCCTTCTGAGGAGAGTAATCATTGTGAAGATGGGAGCAAGCTGGAAGCAAAGACTTTTGAGACCACAGAGGAAAAGCATCCCACAGGGCACAGAAAACCTGGGTGAAGTCAATTATACCAGCATTGAAAGAAAATTCCAAGCAAAAACGAGCAGTTTAAGGAGTGCAAACATCCCCCCAGTCTCCTCCCGGAACCAAGGATTCATGCCCCACAGGGGGCAACAGATGGGAGAAGACAGAAATCTGCTGTTACCTCTGCCAGTCTCACTTCCAGATCTATGTGTCTGTTTCTCTTTAGCATGATTAAAAATACTGTAAATTTAAAAAAAAAAAAAAAATCCCTGCCTTCCTCCAGTTTAGTCAGTCGGTCTTCTTTTATTTGCCTTTCACTCTTCCACTGGTTCTGTTCTGGTAGCATGACAGAAGCTTTTTTTAAAAATTGCTATATTTGAGGTATATTTGACATATAACATTATACCAGTTTAAAAATAATTTGATATTTGTATATATTGCAAAATGATTGCTACAGTAAGTCTAGTTAACATCCATCACCATACATGGTTACAAAAAAAAATGTTTTTTCTTGTGATGAAGACTTTTTAGATCCACTCTCAGCAACTTTCAAATATGCATGACAGAATCATATTTTTAAAAACAACCTAGTTCTTCCTTGATTGCCTGAGCAAACCTGTTTCCCAGAGACAAAGTCTTCTAGGCATAAGCTTCATTAACTGCCTTCTTAGCTTTTGGATTTTCATTAGCTTTCTCTACCTCAACCCCAGAAGAAGTATATCTCCTATATAAGGGTCCTGTTCTATTCATTTGTTTTCACTAACAAAATATGCCCCCATTCTGCAGGTAAACTCAGGGTCTTGGCTCCCCAGATCCAAAGTCATGATCAAGGCTTATGCAATTAACAAATCAGAGCAAACCTCGATCCCAGTAGTGGGGTGAACCTTACCAGCATGTGACAAGCCAAATGGAGTCAAGAGATCAGCCCCTTCACAGGTTCTGCTCATGACCCTGAATGAAGCTCAGAACGACCTACAGAAGAACAGATTTGCAGCATCCACCTACTCCCTGTGTTCATGCTGTAAAAAGGCTACAATCTCACAGACAAGATCTCTGTTGACTCGAGAATTTAGTTGTCTTTGCTGTTTAAAATCCAGCCTGAAGCTTTGCTGAAATACGTAATACAAGAAGCAAAAATCTTCTACCTATCAGAGCCTAAATGTTTGTAAGCTAAAGCTTTGCCCTCTCGGGCTTCCCTGGTGGCGCAGTGGTTGAGGGTCTGCCTGCCAGTGCAGGGGACACGGGTTCGGGCCCTGGTCTGGGAGGATCCCGCGTGCCGCGGAGCGGCTGGGCCCGTGAGCCACAATTACTGAGCCTGCGCGTCTGGAGCCTGTGCTCCGCAACAAGAGAGGCCGTGATAGTGAGAGGCCCGCGCACCGCAATGAAGAGTGGCCCCCGCTTGCCACAACTGGAGGGGGCCCTCGCACAGAAACGAAGACCCAACACAAGCCATGGATAAATAAACAAATAAATAAAAATTTGAAAAAAAAAAAAAAAAAGCCTTGCCCTCTTTAAGGTAACCCTTCCCTGGGACAGAAAGGCTTTTTTCACAATAACGTAATCCCTGTCCCAGCTGCCTGCTGAGGTCAAAGCTGTACTCTCACGGGTTAGGTCAAGGCCTGCCCCAGAGGCCCTCGTACTCAGGCCCCTGCCAGTTAAAATCTTACCGAACAACTGTAGCTGTCACAAACTGCTCAGGTCAAGAATCCACTTGACCCACAATTACCTTTCAGCCTAGAGCCCTGACTACACCAGAAACCTGATCCCATGTGTTATTTTAGCCCTCAAATGTCAGCCTTCGTGCCCATCTCTGAGGTTTTCTGAAGAGAAAATTAACATGTTTGGGGTTCATGGAGTGATAATTAATTACCCCCTTCTTGACCCTTCCAAATTCTAAACCCACTGAGATGTAGATGCATGAATCAGGCAGCTGGGGCTCCAAGTATCAGCTTTACTGATGAGCCTGATTGGAGAACATGGCTTTGTTGTGCACACAATCCCCATCTGGATTACACTGAGTTACCTGGTCACAGACTGCAGGCCTCCTCCAGAGGGACAGGCTCCCCATAGCAGAGGAGGAAACGAGTATCCAAAGGACAGACCACGGCAAGAAAGAATAAAGAGAAAGGACTGGGCAACATGCATTGAAACCCAGTCCCCCTAAAACTGAGTTCCCCTGCCACCTTTATGATTAACCTCTCTATCCAACACTTTATTCCCTTTCTTGTCCCACCCCTGTTCCGCTCGGGATTGAGCAGTATCAAAGAAAAGGTGGGACTGAAACTGAGCAGGACCCTGCAGGGCCTTCCCAGGTACAAGCCCCTCCGTGTACCCCACTTCCTGTTTGGCCTTCCCCGAGTTTCAAAGAGCAGACTAAAGCAGTTAATGACTAGAACAGTAGAGTCACAGGATTCCTAGTTCCTCCCAAAGGGATATAGACAACAATCTGACACATATCTCTGAACTGTTCTGCAGAAATTAAGACCCTCCCCCCCAGGTGGAGGATGGTGACAACATGCCGACCACAAACACGAAGACCCCAGACTGGTTGGAACCAGAAGGCTGATGAAGATTCCCGAAACATCACCCTGTTACCTCACAACCAACCAATCAGAAAAATGTTCACGAGCTGATCATGCACCCCGCAACCCTCGCTCCCAATGTTGCCTTTAAAAACCCTTGCCTGGGGGCTTCCCTGGTGGTGCAGTGGTTAAGAATCCGCCTGCCAATGCAGGGGACATGGGTTTGAGCCCTGGTCCAGGAAGATCCCACATGCTGCAGAGCAACTAAGCCTGTGCACCACAACTACTGAGCCTGTGCTCTAGAGCCTGCAAGCCACAACTACTGAGCCTGCGTGCTATTACTTAAGCCCGCATGCCTACAGCCCATGCTCCCCAACAAGAGAAGCCACTGCAATGAGAAGCCTGTGCACCACAATGAAGAGTAGCCCCCGCTTGCCACAAATAGAGAAAGCCTGCATGCAGCAACGAAGACCCAATGCAGCCAAAAAAAAAAAAAAATCTTTGGTTCATCAAAGGACACAATGTTAAGAGGTGAAAAAAATAAGCCACAAATAGGGAGAAAAAACAAAAAACAGAAAACCCTTGCCTGAAAGCCATTGGGGAGTTTGGGTCTTTTGAGCACTAGCTGCCTGTTCTCCTTGCTTGGTGCCCTGCAAATAAATGCTGTACTTTTCTTTACCACAACCTGGCTTCAGTAGATTGGCTTTGCTGAGCATCAGGCAAGTGGACCCGTGTTCAGTTCAGTAACATCGGCATCTTTTTCTGAATCCACCAATCAGACCCTATCCTCATCTCATGGAGGTAGTAAAGAAAGAGATCAGAAGTTTTGCTTCAGCAGTTTTTCTACTGAGAAGTGGCAGTTCCCTCTCCTCTATGTAAACTGGCGGAGGATAAGTTTCCTTCTAAAAGTTGCCTTTGGTTTGGTGACTTATTCTTTTTTTTTTTTAATTAATTAATTTATTATTTATTTTTGGTTGCATTGGGTCTTTGTTGCTGTGCATGGGCTTTCTCTAGTTGCGGTGAGTGGGGGCTGCTCTTCGTTGTGGTGCGCAGGCTTCTCATTGTGGTGGCTTCTCGTTGCAGAGCATGGGCTCTAGGCACGTGGGCTTCAGTAGTTGTAGCATGTGGGCTCAGTAGCTGTGGCTCATGGGCTCTAGAGCACAGGCTCAGTAGTTGTGGCGCACAGGCTTAGTTGCTCCATGGCATGTGGGATCTTCCTGGACCAGGGCTCGAACCCGTGTCCCCTGCACTGGCAGGCGGGTTCTTAACCACTGTGCCACCAGGGGAGCCCCTGGTGACTTATTCTTGATTCAATAATTGTAGTCATGCTATGAGGATCATATGATGTGTTTGTCAGGATTCACTTCCTTGCAAGCCAAACTCAAAGTGGCTTAAGCAAATCAGGGAATTAATATGAGTAGAGGGACTGATCTTTCTTCAGGCAAAGCTGGATTCAGGGGTTTAATCGTTATCACGAAGCCTCTGTTTCTTACCATCTCTAGGCTCTGCTTCTCTCTGAATTCCCTTCATTCTCAGGCTAGCTATTCCCAAGCAGTGGCAAAAATAGCCATCAGCAGCTCCAAGCTTTCATTCTACCAGCTTAGAAACCCTGTGAGAATTTCTCCTTAATGCTTTCAGCAAAATCCCATAATAGAGTTTCACTCACCTAGCTTGGGTCATGTGCCTTCCTACTGGACCAATCGTGACCAAGAGAATGCAGTGCACTGATTGGTCAGACCTGGGTCATGTGTCTCCCTGCCATCTAGTTCCACCCAAACCACATGAACCAACATGGATTATTCCTCCAAGGAATCAAAATACTATTTTCAGAGAATGGGGGGAATGGATACTAGGTGGGAGAAACATGACCATCACACACAATGCAAAGCAAGGTAAATTCAATGGAAAGAACAGCTTGTGGCTAATGCCTTCAAAGGGGCTTTGCAGGGCAGGTACCAAGAGTCCCCTGGATACCTCTCCAGTCGGCCCAGCTCCACCCATTAAATTCCTATGGGAGGAACATGTTATTTGCCCCCCTTTCCTCAGCTGTAAAACAAGTTGCTTGTTCTATGTGACCTCTAAGGTTCTCTTAATCAACAGCATTCACTTCTTACGTATTTATTCAGTACCTATTGTATGCTAGGCAGTGTTCTGGACCCTTGAGATAAAGTAGTGAATAAAATACACAAAATCCCCTGCTCCTATGGAACGTACATTTTAGTCAGGGAGGAAACAAACAATAAACAAAATAAGTCCTGTGTGAAATGCAGACGGGACTGTTGGGTGTTTTCATGTTTAAATAGGTGGTCAGTGCAGACCATGCAGGTAATGCACATAGGAAGTGCTCAATCCATGGTATCTATTGCTCTCACTTTCATTACTATTCTTGTTTTATTATTTTATTATAATATTATTTATTATTTTATTATTATTACTGGCATATTAAAAGCATTTGGTGACTCCTTGGTGTCTCCAGCATTAAGTACCTTCAGCTTAACATATAAGGCCCTCTGCAGTAGGTCCTATTTTTTTTAATTGAGGTATTCACATATCATAACATTCACTCTTTTAAAGTGTACAGTTCATTGTTTTTTAGTATATATATAAGATTATGCAACCGTTACTACTAATTCCAGAACATTTTCATTACCCCAAAGAGGAACCCCAAACCCATTAGCAATCATTTCCCATTCTCCCTCCTCCCAGCCTCTGGCAATTACTAATCTGCTTTCTGTCTCTATGGGTTTGCCTATTCTGGACATTTCATATAAATAGCATCATACAATGTGTGGTCTTTGGGGACTGGTTTCTTTAACTTAGTATAATGTTGTAGGAACTTCCCTGGTGGTCCAGTAGCTAAGACTCCGTGCTCCTAATGCAGGGGGCCGGGGTTCAATCCCTGGTCAGGGAACTAGATCCCACATGCCGCAACTAAGAGTTCACATGCTGCAACTAAAAGATCCCGTGTGCCACAACTAAGACCCGACACAGCCAAATAAATAAGTAAATAAATATTAAAAAAAAAAAAAAGTATAATGTTTTCAAGGTTCCTCTATGTTGAGGCATGTATCAGCACTTCATTCCTTTCTATGGCTAAATAGTTCCTACACTATTTTCCTAGCTCCATTTCTCATTATTCCTCATTCAAACCCTAAGGTTGAGCTGCACTAGACTACCTGTCGTTCTCCAATCATTCTGCATTCGCTGAGTTTCCATTTCTTTCACTTGGAATGGTTATACGCCCTCCTCAGGCCTCTGTCCATGTAGGCCTCTCACAAATGTCACCCACTGTGAAGTGCCCTGAGTGTTCTCCCACCCCAATGGGTCCTCTTTCTCCTCCTCACACTCCTTTATTTCAACCAGTGGTGTTTATTTTCTCTCTAAATTTACTTAATTTTAACCCTCTGTGTCAATACTGTGACTGCCATGAAGGCACCAACGTTTTTTATCCTTAGCCCAGAGTCTCAGACTTAACAAGTGCTCCCCAAATATTTTTCACTTGCAAGGCATCGGTATAACCCAGTGGTTCTAAACTGGGGGTGATTTTGCCCGCCCCCCGTCCAGGGGCATTTGGCAATATCTGGAGACTCTGGAGACATTTTTGGTTGTCCCAACTAGGGGGTGAGGTGTGCTATTGGCATCTAGTAGGTACAAGTCAGGGATGCTGCTAAACCCCCTTCAATGTGTAGGACAGCCCCCTACAATAAAGAATTATCTGGCCCCAAATGTCAATAGTACCAAGGATGAGAAGCTAATTACTTCTCATTTTGAATAGGTTAGCAGAAAGAAATCAGACGAGATCAGTGTACCAGTGTGGCAGAAAATCTCATTAGGGAATTCATGCCTTTTTTTTTTCTTTTTTTAGGTGCTGGGGGTGAGTCCAGTGCAAAGCTCTTTCCTAATGCCATAGAGGTGCCCTGGGAACACAGATGGTATTTTCACCACTTGCTCGCTTCTGAGAGTGACAAGTGACCTCCCAGGAATCCTTGAAGTGCTAGGAATGTAACTCTGTTAAGGAAGAAAACTCTTAGGGCTTTTTAAGTCTAGCAAAATGTCACAAGTGAATTGTGCTCCTGGGGGAGGGCAGGGGAAGATAGGTTTTTTTTTCTTTTCAGAGTACCCTCTCCTGGCTTCCCCACAATAGTGAAACTTTTTAGAACTGGCTCTGGAATAAATGATTCAAGGGAACCTGAGGCCCTGTCTCCTCTCCTTTCCGAAAAGGTGCAAAGGATCTTTGAGAAAGGATTCTGTTCGCATTGTGCTCCGAAGAGCAACTCATTTGCAGAAAACTCATTTGCAGGAAACTCAAGGCACTCGTATCATTTAACTGTGAAAACAGTCACCCCAACAGAGCAGAGGTTACCAGCGTCAGAGTCATATCTTATGTTGCTGCTCATCTCATCCAACCGGTTCTTGTGAGTGACATGGAAATCAGGTAATATATGCCCTGAAAATGAAAGGTAGGAGCAGTCTAATTGAGGCAAGGAACAGGGGTTGACGTGCTATTTTAAAAAGTTTGTCCTTGGGGTAGAATTACCTGACATCCTGGCTGGGATTTGGTAGTGGTGTGTGCTTAAAAGAACAACCTTTAGCACAGCTGGCACAGACGTAAATGCCAAGCACAGGCTCGGCAAAGCTCCACCCCCTCATTCTGGGCGCTCTCCAATTCTTGTGGGCCATAAAAAATAGCAAGGTGTAACTGCATTCCTAGGATCGCTGTATCTTTTAACCAGTAAATGAACTTTTTTTTGTCTACACCTTTGACAAAATGCCACTCATTATGTGAAGTGGTTTGTTCAGTCCAATTTTGATGAAAACCCTTAAGGACAGAAACATATAGAGTACTTAGCACACTGTGAATCACAAAAGTGTTTAACGATGACAGTAACTGGGATAACGGAATGTGCTCTGAGTGGATGGTTTACAGGTCTTTAGATGTATTTTAAAAGGTATAAAAGAGATTCATTTATAGAATGAGATGGGAATCCCCAGAGGAACTACAGTTCTGTCAAAAGTGAACTAGAAAAGGACCAGTGCTTCTCGGTGATATACATTTATGTTTCAATAAAACCAAAAAGTATTCCAAATTAGATCACTTGCCTCAAATCTCAGTTTTCTTTTATTCCTGAATCCATTCAGTCATTCCTTTGTTCAACAAATGCTATTTTTATATTATTTATGCTTCCTATTCAATTATCCCTTCTTTTATTCAACACTTACAAACTGCCCGTTAGTTGTAATAATACAATGGCAAATGATCCTTGCCTTTGGGGTGCTTAGGATCTAGTGAAATATTCATTCATTCTTTCATTTATTTACTAAAGTGTTTACTGTGTGCCCATATGTTCTGGGGATACAGTAAGAAAGAGCACAGGACCCTCAGGTAATGGAATTACATTCTGGTGGGTGGAAGGAAGAGCAAAAGCAAAGGCCCTGAGGCAGCTGTGAGCATGGCTAGAGCCCAGTTAGTGAAGGGGGCACAGGACCAAATGCGGTGGAGAGGTATGCAGGGGCTAGATTATGTACAGTCCCACCAGCATGGTATGTAATTTGAATGTACATTCATATACACATACAAACATATTACACACATTTGGTGAGCTAATCTTCACATTACATTACAAACTCCCCATTAAATTTAGTTATTTTTCAACCTAAATATTTTCAGAAGAAGGTTGGTTAGTCAAAATCTGGAGAAGGCTACTGTGATGTCTTTGTTAAGGGTGGGCTGAGAGCTTAAAAAAAAAAAGGAAGGGGAGCTGCCTTTCTTGCTAAGAGTTGTCCTTCTGATGAGAAGAGGTGGCAGCTGTGGGAGGAGAGAGGCAGGGCCCTCATCTTTGCAAGTCTTTGGCACTGCATGACCTCTCTGAGCACCCAAATCAGAGGTGGGGAAAAGACCTGCTTAGCTAGGTGGACCTTCAAGAAAATTAAGATTTGAGGCAAAGAAATCTGGGGCCTAGAATTTTTTATTCCCCACTTGGCAGAACCGTCTGAAAGTCTGAAACACTTCTGTATGACATGGCTGCAGTAGCCGTGCCTGAATCTCCATCACTAACCCTCCACCCTCACCCCACCGTCTAATAGGAACATATAGTATTTTCTCGAATTTTCCTAAACACTATGCAAAACGGCTCTTCTTTCCAAACAGATTGCCTCCCCTAAACCCTTCCAATATATAAGTTCTGGAGGTGTCACTAGATTAGTGTACTTCAGTTTCTTAATATATATACTACAGAATAATGATATATGACCCGATACTTTCTTCCAGGTTTTTCTTTAAAGGAATAGTGGCGTTATTTAAAACAATAGCTTTTAAAAGATATGGTTAAAGCAGGGGAGAAAACAGCCCACCTGTAATTCTCGGTATTTTAACTTAGGTCCCGCGTCTGGAGAATCCTCCTAAGTCCTTGAAGCTAGGCAGTGAAGTAAAAAAGCGACTACAACTCCCAAGAGAAATTGTGTCCACATCCTCTGCGCACGCTCGACCTCTGTGGCTGCGTAGGGCACCGAGCCGAGGAGGCGGGGCTTGGGCCTAAGCAGGGGGCCGTGGGCGGGGCTGAAGGCGTGGCCACAAAGGGGGCGGTGCTGCCGGCGAGGCCCGGAACACGCTAGCGGAGTGGAAGATGGCGGCGGCAGCGGTGGCTGCAGCCGGGACCCGAGTCGGGCTGAGGCGGAGGAGCCGCCGGTTCTGACCTCGCTCTGGCTTCAGTGCGCGCGGCGGAGCGTGTGCGAGGGCCCGCGCGTCGGACAGGGGCGGCGGCGACTGCGCGCCGCCTTGAGGAGCGTCCCGGCGGCGGCGCGGCTGCGGCTGAGGAGAGAGCCGGCTCCGGGCCTCCGCGTCCTTCTGCTCCCCGGGCCCCCCGCCTCCTCGGGGGGGCGGCGGCGGCGATGTTCTCGGTCCTCTCGTACGGGCGACTGGTGGCCCGCGCCGTGCTCGGCGGCCTCTCGCAGACCGACCCCAGGGCCGGCGGCGGCGGCGGCGGCGACTACGGGCTCGTGACGGCCGGCTGCGGCTTCGGCAAGGACTTCCGTAAGGGCCTCCTTAAGAAGGGCGCGTGCTACGGGGACGATGCGTGCTTCGTAGCCCGGCACCGCTCGGCAGACGTGCTCGGTGAGTGCCCGGCCAGGTCCCCCCTTCCCAGCCCGGGATCCGCCTCCTGGGGACTCCCCTGCTCGGGGCTTTCCTCGCTCCTCTGGGCGGTAAGAGGAGCCCGAGAGCCAGTAGTAGCTCATTTGTACGGAGCGCTTACTATGTGCCAGGCGCCTTGCCAAGCGATCCAAGGTGCGTTTTCCGCTTGAACAACCCCCATTTTAGAGATGAGGAAATTGAGGCGCAGAGCGGACGAGCCACACGCTCAAGGTCACACAGCCTGAGAATGTGACCAGTTTGAGTCCGGAACCGCACTGTTAGTCACTTGGTAGTGCCAGCCCCGGACGATCTCGTCCCCTCCCCCGGCGACACCTGCAGGCTCCGAACCTCGCTCTGGCTCCCTCCCTCCCTCCTCTCTCCTCTCTCCTCCCTCTGCGTGGCCCGGGGATCCCTGCTTCTTCACGCTCCTGACGCCACAGCCCGGCCGCGGGCAGCGGGATCCCGAGCCGACTAGCTGTCGTGAGCCCCACACAGCCTAGCCGCATTCTTTCGTCGTCTCGATCGAGACCAGATCTACATCCTTTTGGAAGTCTCGCAGCGCAGGCCGCTGGCCTGGTGAAAAATCACTCGCAGTGCATTCTTCCAAACTGATCTTGCCCACTTGAGGTCACTTGGGGTGGAAGAGAGTCTCCTTGACCCAAAATAGAATGGTCAAACCCTCTTCTAGACTGCGGCCAAGAAAGCCTTGAGAATTGGTTAAAGCCTTTAAAGGCCACAGGTGCTTCCAACGGCCCATTCCAGTTACACCTTAGGGGTTGGGAGTCTAGAGTTAGAGCTTGCAGAAATGGCTAAATATAATTCACAAGCGATCAGAAACTTTACCATATTGTATGTCTTTGGAGGCAGTGCGTATGCCATAGAATCCTATGCCGTTAAATTTCTTTTAATAAATAAAGCACTTCCTTTGTAATTGAAGGACATGTTGTCATTGAACTTAGGTTCAAATGTCGCTTTGGTTTCACTTCTCAGGTTAGATTATTTTGATCACGTTAAATTTCATATTCTGGGGCTTCCCTGGTGGCGCAGTGGTTGAGAATCTGCCTGCTAATGCAGGGAACACGGGTTCGAGCCCTGGTCTGGGAAGATCCCACATGCCGCGGAGCAGCTGGGCCCGTGAGCCACAACTACTGAGCCTGCGCGTCTGGAGCCTGTGCTCCGCAACGAGAGAGGCCGCGATCGTGAGAGGCCCGCGCACCGCGATGAAGAGTGGCCCCCGCTCGCCGCAACTAGGGAGGGCCCTCGCACAGAAACGAAGACCCAACACAGCCAAAAATAAATAATAAAAATTAAATTTCATATTCTGAGGCAAAGTTAGGTATTGGAACAAATGGTCCTGTAACTTTATGACCATAATTATTTTTTTATTTTTAACATTGTTTTGAGTACTTTTTTTTTTTTTTTTTTTTTTTTGTTTATGACTGTGTTGGGTCTTCGTTTCTGTGCGAGGGCTTTCTCTAGCTGTGGCAAGCGGGGGCCGCTCTTCATCGCGGTGCGCGGGCCTCTCACTATCGCGGCCTCTCTCGTTGCAGAGCACAGGCTCCAGACGCGCAGGCTCAGTAATTGTGGCTCACGGGCCCAGTTGCTCCGCGGCATGTGGGATCCTCCCAGACCAGGGCTCGAACCCGTGTCCCCTGCATTAGCAGGCAGATTCTCAACCACTGCGCCACCAGGGAAGCCCCATAATTATTTTTTAATTTGGTCTTAGAATAACTGCCTATTATCTTTGCTTCTACTCATGTACTGTTTGTGAACATAGAACTAGAAAAGTGGTTATCAGTTTAATTCATGAAAGTCTCCATTACCTGGGTTGAAAAAAATCAGTTAGTGTTTAGGCAACACTTAAGACTCCTCAGAAGGGAACTTGCAATTTTTTAAAAAAATTTTTATTGGAGTATAGTTGATTGACAGTGTTGCGTTAGTGTCTGCTCTGCAGCAAAGTGAATCAGTTATACATATACCCATTCTTTTTTAGATTCTTTTCCCATATAGGTCATTACAGAGTATTGAGTAAAGTTCCCTGTGGGAACTTGCAAATTGAAGTCCTACAAATCCACTCTAAAGTCAGCTTGACCCTGACTCGGTATCTTTTTTAAAGGTCTGTCAGTGGCTGTCTTTTTCCATTACAGTTGAGGCACTTCACAATTAGAAGCTTGTGGCCTGTGCTGCTTTTTCAAGTTGCACTTATAGTGCAGCAGGATAGGGGATATTGAGCCACTAAGGTTCCCCCTTACAAATCTGCTATGTGCTGGCTTATGTGAAAGATTTGTGATTTGATTTATGATTTGGGGGATATTTTGATGTGTCAAATTCCTAGGCTGAAGCTTGATTTAAAATTTTTTGAAGGCTACCTGCTTAATGGAGTGGGGTATTCATAAGGAAAATTTTGGTCAAACCCATTCTGAAAAAAGTATAAACATACCATCCTGGCAGAAACCTGGCCTGGTTTGGTGCTCAGCTTTGCCACTCTGTGATCTGTGGTTTTGGATAAGAGTCTCTCAGCTCATTTTCTTCATCTAGACTAGAGGATGAAGGGAGTGGACTACCTGACCCTCAAGAACTTCCAACCATCATATCATATTTTCTTTTTGTTTTGAAAAGACAGCACCCTTTGTTATTTTGCATCTCAAATAATGGGCATTACTTCCTGTCTTATTTACATGGGCACCGTCAGTAGATTTGTTCTGTTTTACATCTGTCGCTAACCACCAGTGGTTCTTAACTTTCCTTGGTTCACAGCCTCTTGGTTTACTGCCCAAGGGCTCGCTTGCCCCAAAAATGTGCAGAGATACAAAAGTTTGCATAGGCCCTTGGGGACTTCACTGACCCCGTGAAGTCCATCCATGTGCCACCTAGAGGTCCATGGATGGGTACCAGATTAAAAACCACAGCTCTGTACCCCTCTTGAAAGGAATGTTGCTAGGCATAACCAGACAGATGATTGCTTATGTGGTCTGTGGCCATATTTGACAAAGAGCCGTTTTAAGAGAGAGAGTTGCATGCAAATCAGGGAACACAGGTTCTCTAGCTAGGACTGTCCTGTTTTGGAGGAGTCCTTGCAGAAAGCCTTCTTGGGAGCCACCTGATACAACTTCTGAGTTGGCCTCATTTGATCTTTGGTTTCCACAGTCCAGTCCGTATGATGGTGACTTCTATTTTATTGACACCATCCCATCACAGGCAGGTCTGATTATCTCTTGCTGTGAAAGAGGTGATGAGTCTCAGTGAGTTTTTAATACTGCTTTTTACTCTGGAAGTTGGAGTTGTAAACTGAATTTCATTAAAGGGCTATGTTGAGGGAGTTCCCTGGTGGTCTAGTGGTTAGGATTTGGTGCTGTCACTGCCGTGACCTGGGTTCGATCCCTGGTCGGGGAACTGCGATCCCACAGGCTGCGCGGAGGGGCCCAAAAAAAAAAAAAAAAAAAGGCTATGTCGAATAATAATGTTATGTTGAACCTCAGTGCTTTGAACCTTCTAGTTCTGTAGATAATTCATTTTCATTGGGTTGACACTGTGTTTATTGCTAAGTTATCTGTGCAACTCACTGTGGTCGTCTAGGACTCTTTGTTTGGAATGAAAACTGTTTATTTCTTTTGTATTAGAAAGAGAAAGCTGTTTTATTTCTTAAATTTAGAATTGATCTGTTGTATTAGTCATGCAGTGACTAAAAGTACTTGGTGCTTTACAACATTTTTGTAGAGTCCCACTGGATTTCTTTTAGGAAAAACCAACTATGGTGGGTGTGGTGAGACATAAGAACTACTCCTATCCCCTGGAAAATTGGCAAAGGTGCTTTCTCTTTATTAGGTCCAACAGGAGTATACCAGTACCAGCAGGAGCTATGTGCACTTTTCTTTTTCCTTCTTCCCTGTGACTAATACTGAGTTCTCTTATTACTCTATATGGCATGGTTGCCTAAGTACGTAAAAATATGAGAACTGCCTAGCGTGTAACTGCTGGGCCTCCCACAGCCCTAAGCCACTTAACAATAGAATCAAAGACTATTGAGAGTTGTAAGACTTAGAAACCTTGCAATCCAATTCTTTCATTTTACTGAAGACAAAACAGAGGGTCAAATGACTCTGCTAAGGTTACTCCACTAGTTAAGGGCAGAATTAGGACTAGCACCAAGATTCCCCGTTTCAGTCCTCTTTCCGTTACACCACTGGTTTAAGTTTTCTTGACAAGATAGGTGAATTCAAAACCCATCTGTCTTTTGGTACTGTTAAAGCGTTCTGGTAATGCTTTTCTTGCTTAAGGGTATGGGGATGTGTGTGTGTGTACAACTTCTTTATTCACTCTATGACTCATTAAAGTGCAAAAAAACTCCTCTGCATACTAAACCACAGTTTATTGGAAAAAAGACAGCATGGTGTATGCCATGTAAGTTCTGACTTCTGAATACTGACCTGTAAAGTAATTCTTTTAAAACTGCACAATGTTTATTTAAGCTTGATTAACTTGAAACCTTAAAAATAAATGAAAAATTCTAGCCTTTAGATATAATTTTGATTGTGGCCAGGAATTTGAAGTGTTCTTGTGAGTAATACAGTCTTAAAAGTAGTTGTCTTGGGAATTCCCTGGCGGTCTAGTGTTTAAGACTCCGCGCTTCCACTGCTGGGGGCACAGGCTCAATCCCTGGTCGGGGAACTAAGATCCTGCAAGCCACAAGGCACGGCCAAAAGAAAAAGTAGTTGTCTTAAGGTATGAGGATTACACAAACAATATAAAGATCAAAATTTTATTTAGGAAGTGAATTGATTAGGTAGAATTTGATGTTTTCCAATAGTCATGGTAATTTTAATGTATTTGGTAGAACCTCTATATCTGAAAGTGAGTTGTCCTTTTAATAAAGTGCTAGTCACCTTGGGAGAGTGTGTGTACGCGCTAATTTCAACCTTTCAAGAAGCCCTCTTTCGAATTTTCCTCATCTAGATTTCAAGCTGTGTCAGGAAACTAGTCTCATTATTATATAGTCATAATTTTCTGAAAGTCAGAATTCAGTCTGATCCACCTGTTGACAGCAGACATAACCCTGACTGAATTTTTTTCACCTGCCGTAACATTTACCTTTTAAAGTGAAGAATTCAGTAGCACAACATTCACAAGGTTGTGCAGCCACCACCACTAACTAGTTCCAGAACGTATTCATCACCCCAAAAGAAAACCCCTACCTGTTAGCAGTCACTTCCCAGTTCCCCTCCCTCAATCCCTGGCAACAGAAAGTAGATTCTGACTATACAGATTGCCTATTCTGGACATTTCATATAAATGGAATCATATAATATGCGGTCTTTTGTGTCTGGCTTTTTTCACTTAGCATAAGATTTTCAAGATTTACCCACATTGTAGCATGTATCAGTACTTCATTCCTTTTTATGGCTGAATAATATTCCATTGTATGGATATACCACGTTAAAAAAAATTCATCTATTAATGGACATTGGGTTGTTTCCACTTTTTTGGCTGTTGTGAATAGTGCTGCTGTGACACATTTATGTATAGGCTTTTTTGTGAACATATATATTCTCTTGGGTATATACCTAGAAATGGAATCGTTGGGTCATATTGTAACTTTGCAACTTTATGAGCAATATAGTTGTTTTTTATATATTTTATATCATTAATATATAATGATTATATATCATTAATATAATTATTTAATAGAGGGGGAAATCTTTTTTAAATGTCAGCAATCAGGTATGTAAGTTCTGAGATCAATCAGTACTTTAAATATGCTGGATTTCATAATCATCTGTGTGCTTTCAAGAGAAAATTGTGGAATGTTAAGGAAGTGTGAGAGTTGTGGCTTCAGTAAAAGAGCCTTCTAGGACTCAGAAACATCAGGGTTTAAGAAGCTACTGACAAAAACATAGCCACTGACTAGTTGTCCTCTGACTTTTCTGAGTATTCTGTCATTCTGTAATAAATAGATTACAGGGTTGATGGATAGAGGAATTTTGCTGTTTGTTTCTTAAACTCCTGCTCCCCAATATTTTTCTCATTTTGCTATATATTGTACTTTTCATAAGGTTCTTATAAGGCACATTATTTTTAAAGTCATTTCCTCATTTGTTATACTGTTAGAACTACTTTTCCTTTGTTCAGTCTTTAATCTAGAAATTCTTGAGCTTAGTTTTAAATTTTCCTAACTTCCAGCTTCTCTCAATTTGTTAATAATCTCCTTAAAGGAATATGGATAAATCTTGTTTTTATAGAGCAAGTAGTTGCATTTTAAAAGCATGACTGTTTATACTTTTTTAGAAAATATACTTTTGTTAAAAGATTTTAAATTGTAGCAGAAGGTAAGATGTAGATGTTAACTGGTTGTGCTGTGGGGTTTTTTTGGGGGGGGCAGGGTGTTGAGGGAGTTGGGGGAACCTGGATTGGAGGAGGCTGTTCCTGAACTTTAGCACTGCTTTCTGAAACTGGGCAATACATAACCTGAATGGTTGCAACAGTATCCAAATGGAGTTTGTACTTGTGTGTGACTCAAGAAGTACTACACCAGGTCAGAGTATTTGACCTACAACCATGTCCTTTGAATAAACGCCTATGTCGGTTTGAATAAACGCCTATGTCGGTTTGAATAAACGCTTATGTCAAGTTCAAACTAAATGTCAAATTCATTTTATATAGGTCCCCGTGCCTTTTAGAGAGGCCTTACCTGGGGCTTTAGGTTCAGAATTTTCAGGGAAATGCTTTGGAAAGGTAAGTTGACAGTTTCTTTCTAAAGAAATTTTACTTTTCTGGTCAGTTGAAAAATGGTGTGCCTTGTGGGTTTGCCTTTCAAAATTAGTGTTAACTTTTGGTCTCATTTTAAGAACTGGTTACCTAGATTCTAATTTTTGTCATTAGTAATAAAGTTCAGTGATCTGTCTTGTTTGAGAGTTGTCAAATATTTTAAAAATCTCATAGTTTTCTATCTCTCTGAGGTCTAAAATCATTTGTTTCCTGTTATTAAACAATTCACACAGTTTACAGAATTGCATCATAAATCAAAAGTTTTTTGCAAAAGCTGACCAACTGCAGGAGGCATTGGGCTGATAACACACACTTACTCATTTAAACTTGAGTTGACAAGTGGCACGGATCTTTCAGTTTAAAATTTTAAAGAAAAGATGCTAAATACTTTTGAATGGGATCCCAAACAGGATTTTGGGTGGATGGGGTGGGGGTGAGGGAGCAGAACCTTTTCTTTAAAGAGTGGAAAATACTTCACTCTGTTTTCTGCTAAACATTTATTCAATATCTGACACAAAATATGGTTCAACTTACCAGTGTTTTATACATATACAGTGCTTTAGGTTTTACTCTTTTTTTTTTGGCTGCGTTGGGTCTTTGTTGCTGTGCGCGGGCTTTTCTCTAGTTGCAGCGAGCGGCGGCTACTCTTCGTTGCGGTGTGCGGGCTTCTCATTGCGGTGCCTTCTCTTGTTGTGGAGCATGGGCTCTAGGCATGCGAGCTTATAGTAGTTGTGGCTCTTGGGCTTAGTTGCTCCGCGGCATGTGGAATCTTCCGGGATCAGGGCTCGAACCTGTGTCCCCTGCATTGGCAGGCGGATTCTTAACCACTGCGCCACCAGGGAAGTCCCTAGATTTTACAGTGTATTTTTATGTTTTACGTTATTTAATCTTTTAACTGTGAAATAGTTGCTCTTATTTCTGCTTAACCTGCATCTGTTTCCTCATCTATAAGGCTGACTCATCAGTAAGGTTAGTATCAAAGCTGGGACTTGAACCTAAGTTTTCTCTTGCGCATCTAGTGCTTTTAAATAAATGGTTTTGTTTTGTGCTTATAAAAGTAATACATGTTCACAAAAGCACGGTATAAAATACCTGTAACTCATAACTCAATTATAGTCAGTATGGTTTCCTCTAGCCTTTGTGTATATACAATTGTATGTATACATATTAGTAAATAAGGTTGGGTTAGTGTGTATTCTGCTCTGTAATGTTATTGTTATGTAATGTAGCTTGAGCATACTTCCATAATAAGCATAGCTATCATATTTTACTGCGTATATAGTCCATAAAGTCCTCTATTTTTAGTTATTTAGATTATTTCCAATTTTCTGTTACAAGTAACACTAGAGTGAATATCTCTACATGTAAGTATTTCCTTAGGATAAACTCCTTGAAGAGGAGTTCCTGAGTCAAAGGCTGTGAACTTTTGAAAGGTTTCTGATTTAAATATTAGTGTAGCTCCCTCCAGAAAGGTTATACTAATTTATACCTTTCCATTTGCTATGAAATTACTCTCATCAGTAAGCTTATTGTTGATCTTGAGTCTGTCACATTTAACAATTTATAAGTTTACTAGGTTCTTAAACAGTTGTTTTTGAGGTGAGTAAGTTTGTAGCTGGTGAATAGTTCTAGAACGGATTGAATTGTTGGTATGAATCCCAAGGGCTACAAAATGACTGCAAAAATTTTGCCAGAGACTGCAAAAGTGACTTACTACAAAGAGTGCTTTCTGTTGAGGGACCGAGTACTATTTTGACTCAAGCCAGTTCCAACACATTTTTGCACTGATTTTTCTTTTACTCATTTCTTTTTACTCATTCCCTCATGAAGAGGGAACTTCTTTCTTTTTGTACTACTGTGACTGTACATTTTGATCTTTCAAGGATGCCATCTCCAGTAGGTTTTTTGACTTATCAAAATTTGTGCTGTCATTTGAGGTAGATGCAAAAGGTTAGCTGTGCTGAATGAAGCCAACAAAACGTGCTTCTGTTTTCACATCAATGTTTGGATAGCAGTTTTGAATAAGAAAATAGATTTGAGCTATTTACATTAGAGCTGGAAAACTGTTCCTGGCCTCTAGTTTGAATACTAATTGGTAATATGGTCATCAGTGTTTCTATGAAATGAGAAAGTCTAAACAGAGGTGTCATTTATGCATGTATTGTTTTTAAAAATTCACTTCTCTTGGTTCTTGAGCTGCAACGTTGATCTTATTTTCTTGTTCATGTACCCTGAATTCACTGAACAATCAATGGTCTTTGGTGTGTTTTGTGAATACATTCTATACATACATATTAAATAATTTACAGATCGTCTGAATTCAGTGAAGCCAATTAATCTATAACTATCTTTTATTCTTTCATCAGAATTTCAAATTGAAAAATGGTTGGCCTACCTTTTTGTCAGTGTCCTAAAGGAGAAAAAAACTTTTCCAATATTCTAGTCTGGTGGTTAAAACTGAAGTAAAAGGACATGGGGCAGTGTTTTTACCCTCTGGATCATTATCAAAACTTCTCTGAAAACATACATGAGGTGGTGTACTAAGGGGAAAGGATAAATTGAGAAGCCTGAAATGGAGCCTTTGTTTCAAAACTAGTTCATGCAGTAAATGTAATATTGTATATGAAAAGTAAAATATAGCTGTATCTGTTAGCTTTTATTTTATAAAGAGTTTCTAAAACAGGCTCCCTTTTCTTGCAATGTGACTTAGAATCCCAGAATCTTAGAGCTTAGAAAAAGGAACTCTCGAGAGAATTTGTCCTCCTGCCCTTTCTTTCACAGATGAGAAAACTAAAGTTTAGAGAAGTTATTTGGCCAGTGTCCTACAGCCAGTTAGTGGCAAAGAAAGCTGGGAGCTGTGTCATCTCCAAGACTCCTTTTCAAGGCTCTTTCCATCCAGCCTTATTTTAACAGTCTGTGAGAAGAGGGCACAACACCTTGTGCAACTCTAGGATGAGATAATGGTTCATTCTCTCTCTCTCTCTTTCTTTTTTTAATTTTTATTGGGGTATAGTTGATTTACAATGTTATGTTAGTTTCAGGTATACAGCAAAGTGAATCAGTTATACCTATATCCACTATTTGTTTAGATTCCTTTCCCCTATAGGCCATTACAGAGTATTGAGTAGAGTTCCCTGTGCTATGCAGTAGGTTCTTACTAGTTATCTATTTTATGTATAGTAGTGTATATATGTCAATCCCAATCTCCCAATTTATCCCACCCCCCCCCCCGCCTTTATCCCCGGTGGGTTCATTCTCTTTTTGTAGTTCTCAGATGAAAGTTGGTTTATCAGAATGTTGGTATTCTAACTTATCAGTACAGTCAACTGAATTCATTGTTTACTGGTTGTTTCCTGTTAGTCCTTGACAGGTGCTGGGGAAAAGACCACGAACAAAATAGACTTTAGCCTTGAAGTTTCACAGTCTGGGGGAGAAGGTACACATATGCACAGGAACAGAAACGTTAGATGTTGTGGAAGCATGGAGTCAGGCCCCGAGAGATGGGTTTTTCAATAAACTGAGGCAAGTGAGGAGAAGATTGGCAAGGCTCTCCAGATTGAGGGATCAGCAAATGCACAGAAGAAGACTTCCCAAACTACAGCTATTTTGTAGCTAGAGAGTAGTTTGGGCTGGCAGGGTGGGGATGGGAGGATGGTTGAGAATTGATGTTAGAAAACAGGTTAAGACCAAATTGTCAAAGGTCACAGTTGCCATATTGGGTGTTGTTTCATTTTTTGTTTTTGGTAGAAGCTATAGGAGATGTTTTCGCTTTTGTTGTTTTGGGTTTAGTTTGGTTTTTTCTGAAGAAGCACATTTAGATGGTACAAAATTGAAAAGGTATTCAAAATTCAAAAGGGTGCATAAAGTCTCCCTCTCACCCATGTCTCCTAGCTGCAAAAGTTCCTCTCCCAAAAGAAACCAATGTTATCAGTTTCTTGTATATTCTTCTAGAGAATGTTCTTAGAAATACAAGTAAATAAGTGTATATACATGGAAGGTATTTGACTAGAAGTGTAATATGGACATAGCAATCTTGTTTAAAAAAAAAGATAAAAACGGTGTAATGGGAGAACAGGAGGCAAAAGATCAATTAGGAGGCTACTGAAATAGTCTGAGCTAGAATGGTCTTTAAGGGTACTGGAAAGTAATTGGGCTTCAGGCACATTGCAGACAAAGAATCAACAGGACTTAGTGATAACTGGACGAAGAGGGTGAAGGAGAAAGAGAAATTGGAGTTGATTTTGAGGTTTTGCTTCTGGAAAGTTCTTTAAGGTTTCTAGCCTGGAAGTGTGGGGTGGTTTGGGCTGCCATTAATCAGGTTAGGAAATGCAAGAGAAGAATCAAAACTTTGGGAATTGAAAACAGGGGATTGCTTGGTAGCAGAGGCATTTCAGAGGTAGAATCATCTGGTTCGTGGCATGCTTGGATCCAGCTGGTCTTTGTTGAGTCCTTAGTGCTCTCACAGTGAGTCTCGTTAGAATCACCTGTATAGCTTGGATTTTTATGCTTTGTTACAAGGCCCAGGCCTACCCTGGGCATACTGGCTCGGGAAGTAGGGCTTGGGTTCCACAGGTAATCTCAATGTGCAGCAAGAATTGAGAACTGTTGTGCCAGGAACCGGGCTAGCACTCCAGAATGAAAGACGTTACCAGTATGAAAAAGACTCAGGCCTGAAGGGGGTCACATTACGGAGTGGGAGAAAGGAGACAGGAAAGTCATGATACAGGTGCTGCTGTTATTGTAGTGACCTAGGGAGAGGGTTAGGCCCACTAACATTTATGTGTTCATTGTCGTTATAAGATTTCCCATTTAAAATGAGAAATTTCTAAGTCTGAACCCTGGCACATAGTAGGCAGCAGGCACTTAAGAGGTATTTGTTAAATAAGGTTACTTCAGAGTCACTTCTGGAAAACGAAAACTTATTTTTTCAAGGTGCAGATGAATCTTTTTTTCTTCATGTATTTTTTTGGAGACAAATACAGATTTGTTCCTTAGTGCTTGAAAATGTTGCTGTTTAAATGTTTAATGGAATATTGAATGGTGGTGGATGTGTGACCAGAAAAGCTGAATGGGCCACTCATATTTTAAACATTATATATGAGTGGGAATTGTCTTTTGATTGTGACCATAGACCAGTGTTTGAAGAGCTTGCAGCCGACACTGATCAAAGACTTTTTTTCTGATTGCTACAGGGCAGACCGGTCTATATACTGTTATTTGGCCTTTTTTTTTTTAAATTTATCTTTGGCTGCGTTGGGTCTTCGTTGCTGCCTGCGGGCTTTCTCTAGTTGCGGCGAGCAGAGGCTACTCTTCATTGCGGTGCAGGGGCTTATTGTGGTGGCTTCTCTTGTTGCGGAGCATGGACTCTAGGCACACAGGCTTCAGTAGTTGTGGCACGTGGGCTCAATAGTTGTGGCACACAGGCTTAGTTGCTCCACGGCATGTGGGATCTTCCCGGACCAGGGCTCTAACCTGTGTCCCCTGCATTGGCAGGTGGATTCTTAACCACTGTGCCACCAGGGAAGCCCTGGCCTTAAGAGAGACATAACTCTCATTTATTGCATGTTGGCCGTGAGCTGAGCACTGTGACGAGGCACTCTTTAACACCATTATCCGTGTTCCTCACACCAGCACTGTGATGTTCATGATTTTATTCCCACTTACAGGTGAACATAATGAGGCTCAGAGAGCTACCCAAGACACCCTTAGTACACCTCATCCTAATCCTGGAGCTGGAATTTGAACCCAGATCTGACTCCAAAGCCTTGCCCAGTGTGTGTACATTGCCTTTTAAGTCAGAAATGATCATTTAAAACTTACTTTTACTGGGTCTTTGCTGGGTCTGAGTACTATTTAGTTATAACTATTCCTAGGCTAATAATTGAGCAAAGCCCCTTAATTAAAGCAAATAAAGGCCTTAGCGAGCCTGTTGAACTAGTCAGTAGGCCACAGGAACTTTGGTGGCCTCAGGCCAGCCCTTTGCTTCTGGGGGACCTCCTAAATACCTTAACTCCTACAGTGCATTGTTTCGCTAATTGCTGGTGAGAGGTTTGTGGCAGGGGTGTGATAGGCATTTACCTAGAGGTGAGGTTTCTCTGCTCTTAGAGCTGTAACTTCCGCCTTTATTACTTATACTTTATCCATATTAGTCAAAATCACAGGGAACTGCCCAAAATGCCTCTCTCCTCAGCCTCCTCCTCCCCCACAACTCAGTATTTTCATCCTTCCAGGCTCAAATCAGACACTTCTCCATGAATGCTTTTCTAATTCCTTTAGCTAGATGTAATCTGATCTTCCTTGCTTTTGGCTTTAGTGGTACATGTTTATTTTGTTTTATTATAGCCATTTATCTTAAGCTGCTCCAATTCCCCGCCTCCCCCATCACTACCACTTGATTTTAAGTTCCTCTGGGTGGGAAATCTTTTATTATATGTAAATCCCTTTGGCTCCCTTTCACCACAATGTCTTGCATATAGGAGATGTTCAATAAAATGTGTTGACTAACTTTAATATTGAATGTAAGTGTAAAATGCAATTCTTAACTGAATTCATATAGTTTATCATCTCTCCCATAAAGGCAACATGTACTCATTACTGGAAAAATGGGGAAGTGTGGAAAATAAAAAGAAGAAAAGGACTTCCCTGGTGGCGCAGTGGTTAAGAATACGCCTGCCAACGCAGGGGACCCGGGTTCGAGACCTGGTCCGGGAAGATCCCACATGCCGCGGAGCAACTAAGCCCGTGGGCCGCAACTACTGAGCCTGCGTGCCACAACTACTGAAGCCGGCGCGCCTAGAGCCCATGCTCCGCAACAAGAGAAGCCACCGCAATGAGAAGCCCGCGCACCACAACGAAGAGTAGCTCCCGCTTGCCGCATCTAGAGAAAGCCGGCGCACAGCAACAAAGACCCAACGCAGCCAAATAAATAAATAAATCTTAAAAAAAAAAAAAAGAAAAAAATTACTTGTTCTACCCCCTCAAAGGTCATTACTTAGTTGAACAATATATAGGGAAAATATAATTAATTTTCAGAAATTAAGGGCCAGTTCTTGGCAAGCTTTTTTATTTTTTAAATTTATTTATTTTTGGCTGTGTTGGGTCTTCGTTATGCTGCACGCAGGCTTTCTCTAGTTGCGGTGAGCAGGGGCTACTCTTCGTTGCGGTGCGCCGGCTTCTCATTGCGGTGGCTTCTCATTGTGGAGCACAGGCTCTAGGCACGCAGGCTCAGTAGCTGTGGCTCACAGGCTCTAGAGCACAGGCTCAGTAGTTGTGGCGCGCAGGCTTAGTTGCTCCACGGCATGTGGGATCTTCCCGGACCAGGGATCGAACCCATGTCCCCTGCATTGGCAGGCGGATTCTCAACCACTGCGCCACCAGGGAAGACCTTAACTTGGCAGGCTTATTCAAAAGAATTATGTTCTCACTTTTTTTAAAAAAGCATTTGTGGCAGGGTTGCATGTGACTCGACCTCTCCCAGAGGGTGGTATTTTAGTAAAAAGCAGCTCTTATATTTATAGAGGGGTGGAGAAAGCAGGGGGTAAAATAGTATCCTCTTTGGGGTTAGGTCAGGGTATATGGCTTAATTGTTATAAATATTAGGTTAACCTTTAAGACCGGAATTCTAGATCTAATCTTATAAATAGAAGGAAAAATTTTCTCTTAGCCTACAGGGCCAGTACAAGTAGACACACATCAGATAGCTGGACTTTAATTGCTGTTACTTTCTTACTTAAATGTTAAATTATTAGGCACTGTGTAACATTTTCTAATATCTAGAAACTAACAGAAGCATCAGCTTTAATAGAAGGCCTTAATTCTGTAACACACTAAGGTCCCTGTCTCTATTGTTCATATCTTAAAATAAGTGTGAGCCCCCCAGATGATTTGTCTGTTGCTTCCTCCTGTCTAGAAAGCATTGCTGACAGCATTTAGCATTTGAGGAAGATACTGTTGCAGCTCAGAAAGGAGTGAAGTGACCTTTATCTGTGACTTAACCTTCAACTTTATAAGATACCCAAGGTCCTCAGCCACAGTTAAGTCAAAACACATCATTCCACATTAAATATTTGGTATTTAAACAGAAGAGCTAGAGGAAGACCATTTTTCTTTTAAAAAGATTGACTTTGAGTTTCTTGGCCTTCACACTATCATTTCCTAATCGTCTTCTACTACCCAGAGTAGTCTGGAGATTACCGTGTCTAATTAATGAAGTATTCTGGACAGTGGGTTTAAATGTGTATATGTATATGTGTGCATTTTAATTTGATTAATTATTAAGTAGTTTCAGGTTTACTAAGCTAGAAAGGAATAGTTATTTTGTTTAGAATTCTAAAACATAAAATAGAATATTTATTCCTGCTTTGAGTCCATATTTGAGTTTTGTTGACTGTCCTGGACAGTACTATTTCTTGAGCAGGATTTGAGTTTTGCTTATGTGTCCCTTTTTATACATTTTGTCATAGGGTTGAACCTTTCTTCCTTCCATCCTTTCAGCTTTATTGCCTCAGCTTTGAGTTAGCTGTTCTGCTTAGAGATCTTGAGTTCTTTTTTTTTATAAGTTTATTTACTTTATTTATTTATTTTTGGCTGCATTGTGTCTTTGTTGCTGTGCACGGGCTTTCTCTAGTTGCGGCGAGTGGGGACTACTCTTCATTGCGGTGGGTGTGCTTCTCATTGCGGTGGCTTCTCTTGTTGCGGAGCACGAGCTCTAGGCACGTGGGCTTCAGTAGTTGTGGCTCGCGGGCTCTAGAGCGCATTCTCAGCAGTTGTGGCGCATGGGCTTTGTTGCTCCGCGGCATGTGGGATCTTCCCGGACCAGGGCTTGAACCCGTGTCCCCCGCATCGGCAGGCGGATTCCCAACCACTGCACCACCAGGGAAGCCCAAGATCTTGAGTTCTTGACGTAGACTTGGTATCTGGAGAATTAGAAAATGCAAGTTTCATTGTGACTAATGCATAGTGGTTATTTTGGGGAAACTTCTTGCAAAGGGAATATATCACTTGTTAAAGCAGGAAGAACGTGATAATCTATATAATTTCACCTCTAGAGAACTGAAAGGAGTGTTAGTCAAAGCAAATTGTACTTTTCTGAATAAATCAACTTTTGAATACATTTTTCCAGTAATCCTTCTTTTTGTTCCCTTTGGGATAATTGTTTGCAGAAGCATTTCACAGTCCTGAATCACAGGGGAGTGTTTTTAATGCCCAAATAGTTGAGGCTTCAGAATTGTTGATACAAGTGTGATCTGTTCCATTTGATAGAAATTGAGTTTATCCTCTGATCTCATTTTTCTCTAGTTATAATGCTTCATGTTGTGATGCCCCTAGACAAATAAGGTTGGCTTTGAGACCACTAGACTATAGTATTTGAAGAAGAGCCTTGGCATCTGAAAAGAAGCCGGCTGTAGCACTGCAATAGATACTGCCTAACCAGTTCCTCATCAAATGAGTGCTCGCTGCAGAAAGTGTAAAACCAGATATCCTTATCCCTTGAGTACAGAGGGTCTCCTGCTGCTTTTATTATTCAACTCTTGTGATCCAGCCAGATTCTTACTCAATTTCTCCTCTGGAGTTTCAGTTCACTATCAGGTACCCATCCTAGTAGATAGGAGATGTGTTTCACTGATGGAAAAACAATCCCTGTAGAACCGTCTTACTTCATTAGAGAGAGTATGAGGCTCAATGTAAAATGCCTCGAGATCATCAAAGATACAAGGAATAAAGCTCTATTACCTTTGGGTACTACTTAGTATTTGAAATTCTGCCAGAGCTATTGGATAAAATCAAATTACCTATTTTTCTTCACTGATGCTTATATTAAAATTGAAACTTAGTATTTATTTTTTGGGTATCACTTTCTTCTGGAAAATGTAACTAATTGCATGTCAATCTGAAGATGAGTGTAGTAAGAAGAGTTTAAGAAGAACGGCAGCCTCATGCTGATGGCTGATAATGGATAATGATGGAGAGACTCAGGCTGATGATCGCTTAGTTCAAAATCTTTTTCAAGGTGAGCCTTTGCCAGCTACACAGTTAGGTGGCCGAATGCAGTTGGAAGGAGGATTTTTAAGCTTCCACAATTTCAGCTTACTTACCAAATCTTTTTTCCTTGAATTTTCTGCTTAGAATAAAGCTATTAAGTAAAATTCTGCGTTAATAACAAGCTAAGTGATTTTTTTTCAAGTACAGCAAAGTTTTGTTTTTATATGATTATAACTAAGGCAAAGACAAAAATGTATTAATTAGAAAAATGAAAATTGTTACTTTAAGAATTTTCTTCCTATAAAAAGATATATTTAAATGATGGGAGATAACACCAGAATTACGCTTTCTCCTTCTCTCTTAACTCTTTACTTTAGAAAAGCAATCTACAGAGAACTTAGCAAAATATTTAATAAAAATCATAAATATAAATATTTTCTAGTTGGCTATTTCCCACTTCATAAAACTTGACATTTTCAGTTGTAAATGGTACAACTAAAGGAATTTTCTGTGCCCTATAGTCTCTTCTCAGCTTTTTGCTCAGCTATTTCAGATATGTAACCATTATCTTAATCTAATAATGGTTTTAATTGGATTTTAGGTCAAAGGAAACACTTAAGCTAGACGTGGGCTGACAGAATGTTATTAATGGAGACATAAGATGATTACAGTGAGTTAAATGAAATAGTTTCTATATTGGTGCAAACTCTTTAACTTGGCATTCAAAGCCTTTCCAGTTCAGTCCACCTTTTCAACTTCACCTCTCTTCTCCGCTAAAGAAATGATATCATTCTGACAAATTGGATTACTTGGCTGTTTCCTAAACTTAATCAGTTATATCTGTGTTTGTAATTTGATGCCTAGAGTAAGATGCAAATCGCAGGTGAGCTATGTGGCCAGGAATTCTCATTCCTAAGATAAGATCCCCCTTAAGTCCTTAAACTTTTTACTCTATACTCTCTTGAGCATCCAGTCCATCCTGTGGTGTCAGTACTGGACCTTTGTCAGAGAACTTGCCCTGATTGCCTTCCCCAGTGCAGACTCTTAGTTCCTTACTTCATACAGAACATTTCCACAAAAATGCCCTACCGGTGTCTGAAACTCAGCATACCTGAGACAGAAGTCAGTATCTTCTGAAGGCATTTTCACCCCCTCCTAACTGGGGAATCATCTAATCAATATTCATTCCTGAAATCCAGAAACCTATTGATATAAAATGTATTGATGGAGAGCCATCTTGTCTTTAGGTCCTTTGTATTTCCAGTGGTTGTCTATTCTACTTTTCTCATTACCTCTAACCTAAAATCTTGCAGCTGATGCCTGACCTCTTACCTCTCTGAACCCGTTCTGTCCACTGCTGTCAGGATTATTTTTCTAAAATATAGATTGGATTATATCACTTCTACCCAGAAACCTTGTGACTTTTTATTGTCTAGAGCAGTGCTCTTCAGTAGAAATATACTGTAAACTATATATGTAATCTTAAATTTTCTAGTAGCCACATTTAAAAAAGTGAAATGAAACAGATGATGTTCATTTCAATTAATATATTTATTTAACCCAGTATATCTAAAATGTATGTTCAACATGAAACTAAGACATTTTACAATCTCGGGGGTACTACGTTTTTGGAATCCTGAGTGTGTTTTACATTTAACAGCACATCTCAATCCATGCTAGCCACATTTCAAACTGAATAGCCACATGTGGCTAGTGGCTCCTGCATTGGACAGCACAGGTCTATAGCATAAAGCTTAAAGTTCTTGGACTGCAATTTGGGGCACCCCACAGCTTCAGCCCCTGCCCTGCATATTTCAACTTCTCCCCACTCACCCAAGCCCCACCCACACCTAATTTGCCTTCTTTTCCTTTAATTACTCTTCCCTGCCTGAGGAAATCTGACTTACCTTCCAGGGTCAGATCTGAATGCCACTTCCTAGTGAAAGCTTGCTCCATTCTCGAAGTGCCCCGTAAGCATTAACCACCTGCTCTTGACTCTTCTGTAGCAGCATTTGTGAGAGCCGTTTGTCTAGATCCCATGAGTGAGTAGTCTAGCTGCCCACTAGAAGGTGAGCTTCCCGGAGGCAGGATATGTCTCCCTCAGCCTCTGTTGCCTAGTATTCACTGTAGCCTCCATTTGCTCTTAGGGATATTCTTATCCTTTGTTGTTTGATATCTTCAAGATCTGAAGCAATCTCTCCTTTAACAGTTGTTTTCTTTACCTCTGAATGAAATTTCCCTTTATATCTGGATCAGTTCCACTGTTTAAAAGGTGTTCTCTCTGTGGATTGAAGCTTTTGCTTATGCAAGAGAGGAAATATTCATTTTCTTATAGAAATAACTGCCTAATATGAATTAAACTAGGTTTCAAATGTAGGTTATTCTGGTTTTAGCCTGTTCTAATCCCAAATATAACTCTTCCTGTTATATAACTTGTTCTTTGTAAGTAAATTATGTATGTATACTAAGACTTTTTTCACACAGCTTTATTGAAAAGTTTATATGCTTTTTGAGTCTCTTTTTCCCCCTAAAGAGACTTGGCCAATGGAGTTTTGCCTGTGTTCTTTTTCCCATATAAAAGCAAACAGGTGCCTGAAAGGTTACCTCTATTCTGGGAGAAATCTGATTAATGTTGAAGGGCTGTGCCAAGTCAGACTCTGTAACCTGCTGACAGATTATTTAGTGAGTGCCAGGATCAACTCTCAACATTATCTCAGGTTTTAATGGTTTTCTTATGAAGGGCATTTGTAGATGAAACCAGTTTGTATTTAAAGTTAATTGTGGCTCTTAGATCAGAAACTGGTTAAGAAATTCTTTCCTCAAGCAAACAGTAGTTTGAGAAGAATGAATGATTCATCAGATGGAGTTGCAAGGACTATAATTGCATTCTGTGTTTTAACACAAATTGTTGCATTTAAATCATGGTAAAATCTTATCCCTGGTGACGTAAGAATTCCTCAAAAGAAGTTCCTATTAAACTACCTTAAATTTTGTAAGAATTTCTAGATATCCTTACAACTGCTTGAAAAGCACCAAAAAATGATACTTCTTCCTGGGAGGGTAGACCTCAGTCATCCCTGATGCTTCTCTTTCCCCCACCCTCACTGTACCCCATTCAGTGTACCTGTGAGTCCTTTTGTTTCACTGGATCCCAAATCCCTGCACTCTAACTGCACTGCCACCATTTCACAACTGAGCTACTGAGACAGTCTCCTGATTCATTCCCTTTTCTGCTTTTCTCTCCACACAGCAGGCAGAAGGATCTTTTTTCTTATCATTATTACTATTTAAATTTTATATAATGGAAAATTCCAAATATACATCAAGGTAGAGGGATGACTGTACCTCTCATTATTCAACTTCAGTTATCCATTCATGGCCAGTCTTGTTTCATCTACTCTTTTGTCACCCCCCCCCCAATATTTTGAAACAAATCGCAGACATCATATCATCTAACCAACTAGTTTGGAATTGCCCTAAAGTGAAATTTTGCCTTGGGACTTCCCTGGCGGTCCAGTGGTTAAGACTCCGAGCTTCCACTGCAGGGGGCATGGGTTCAGTCCCTGGTCTGGGAACTAAGATCCCACATGCCGTGCAGAGTGGCCAAAAAAAAAAAAAAAAGTGAAATTTTGCCTGTTGGTTGGTCACAAAAGGTGAGGAAGGTTGCTTCTCCAATAGTGGTAAGTTATTTGTCAACCTCTTTACTGTCTTCCAATTCTGTTTCTTCTTATTTTTTCAGGATGTGTTCCATTTCTGCATGATAAGTGCCATCACCAGAAAAATAGTTTAATGTGTTCATTTCATGTTAAGCCAGTTTTTCAGGGATACATATATAAGCACTTTCCTACTTTTGCACCAAATATGCTCTTTGAAGTGTGTGTGAAAGTTGAATGTACAAAAAATGTAAATATAGGTCAATTATACTTAAAAACAAACTCATAGAAAAAGAAATCAGGTTTGTGGTTACCAGAGGCAGGAATAAGGGAGGGGGAATTGGATGAAGGCAGTCAAAAGGAACAACTTCCAGTTATAAGATAAATAAGTACTAGGAATGTAATGTACAACATGATAAATGTAATTAACACTGCTGTGTGTTATATATGAAAGTTGTTGAGAGCAAATCCTGAGTTCTCATCACAAGGAAAAAATTTTTTTCTATTTCTTTAATTTTGTGTCTACATGAGATGATAGATGTTCACTAAACTTACTGTGGTATCACTTCATGATGTATGTAAGTCAAATCATTATGCTGTACACCTTAAACTTTTATAGTGCTGTAGGTCAATTATATCTCAATAAAACTGGAAGAAAAAAATGTAAATGTGTATGTGGGGAGGATGTTTCATGCTCAGATAGCCTTAAAAATTATAAATTCCCTAATTAATATTTTTATTATAAAATCAATACATGCTCATTATAAAAATAAAATTTTAATAATACAGAACAGTATGAAGTAAAAAGCTTAACTCTCCCATTTGTTCACGGATCTTTTATTTTGAAAACAACTATATTTCTTATAGGTCATTCCAGAAAGCTTCATTTGTGGTCACTTAAAATTTTAATAATGTATATATCTGACATTTTAGTTTGAATTTTAGTTTAGTTTGAATTTCAAATAAACAACCTCACAGTTTTTGAATTTAGTAGACTGTTGAATTTAGAAATTGATTTCAATGTTGAACAACTAGCTTGGTGTTGCAAGGGATTGAATAGGAGACGGTATGGTGTTGACTTTGATGTCTAATTTTTCTTGAGCACTAGTTTCCTCTCGATAAAGGAGTCTTAGGCAGACTGTGAACTCATCAACAGCTCTTTGGACCCGGGAAAAATCTCTATACCAGTGCTGTTTAATAGAAATATAATGTGAGTCACACATGTCATTTTAAATTTCCTAATATTCACATTAATTAAAAATAAAAAGAAACAGGTCACATTAATTTTAATAATGTATTCTCTTTAGCACATTATATCCAAAATATTAGTTCAACATGTAATTAATATAAAAATTAATGAGCTATTTTACCTTTTTTTCATACTAACAAGTTTTCAAAAATCCAGTGTGTGTTTTACACTTAGAGCACTTCTCAGTTTGCATCAGCCCCATTTCTAGTGCTCGCTAGCCACGTGTGGTAGTGGCTGTTATACTGGGCAGTGCGGCCCTGTACAGGATAGAGGTTGTCTCAGAGGGAGGAGGAAAGGGGGTGGGATGTATTCTTAATTTTGTTCTCTCTTGCACAGTTATTGACCAATATTTGAAGTTAGAAGTTTGCTGCTTTTGGTATTCTTAATGATGGACAGCTCTGGCTCAGTTGTATTCTCACTAGCATCAGCACTTTTTAAAAAAAATCCATTTTCGTTCCTATAAAATACAACAAAGATTAATAACACAAATACTTCTGTACAAAGATGAAAATCCTGCTGAAATCGAACTCTTGGCTGGGAGGCAATGCCACCCTGTGGTAGCTCACGTGTTTATTCATCAACATATGAAAGATCAGATTCTAAGTAGAGAATGTGGCTTAGGAGTATTAGTGTGTAATACATTAAACTTGAGCACTTTTTATTCTGAATTTCAGGGTAAATAGATGTACTAGCATGTAGTAAAATTAGTATTAGGAAAACAGGGGTAAGAATTCCTGAGACGTTGGTAAGAATATCCTTTGAATGTAAATTTCTTTTTTAGGGGTCGCAGATGGTGTAGGAGGATGGAGAGACTATGGAGTTGATCCGTCTCAGTTCTCAGGGACTTTAATGCGGACATGTGAACGGTTAGTAAAAGAAGGACGGTTCGTCCCGAGTAATCCCATTGGAATCCTCACCACAAGCTACTGTGAGTTGCTGCAAAATAAAGTACCTTTGCTTGGTAAGTAGATATCCTATGCATTTTCCTCTCTAAAGAAGCCCAGGAGATGGTTAACAACAAAACCAAGAAAATCACTTACCAGCCCAGCTCTTTTTCTGAGGCTCTTCCTATTAAGCAATTTGATGGAGAAGCTGTGGGCAACACCAGAATACATAATACTGCTTGAAATAGATACAACCACTTTGGAAAACAATTTAGAATTACAGAATAAAGTTAAACATGAACAGATAGTATGCCCCAATAGTTCCACTTCTGGGTCTTTACCCTAGACTAGAGAAACTCTTGCACATCTGTGTATCAAAAGATAGGTACAAGAATGTTCATAGTAACATTATTTATAATAGCAGAAAACTGGGAACAACCTAAAAGTCCATTTATAGTAGAAAAACGCATTTTGAAAAGGAACGAGTTACGGTTGCATGCAGTACTCAGGAACATGTTGTTGAGGGAAAAGAGGACATTGCAGAATATCACCTAACAGTCTGATTCCATATATTTCAAATTCAGAAACATAAACAAGTAAAACTGTATTGTTTAGGGATTCTAAAATATGATAAAAGAAGAAAGAAAAGCAAGTGGTTGTATAATTGGGGTAGTGATTCTGTCCCAGGGAGGAAAAAAGGGGATAGGTCCAGCATGTAAAACTCAGTTGATTACCTGTGAGGAGTTCAGGTTGCAAATTGGCTCCCCAGCTGCTAGCAGTTAACATTTAGTCTGTGTAGATCCCTGTTAATCTTGTATTAGAAAATTTACAAATACCCAGTGTTTGTTTATCTGGTATGCTAATGGAGCATCCTTTGGCTAAGCTTCTACATTTGTTTGTTAAATGGTTTCTTGGGAACTTACCCAAGCCTTCTAAGCAGGCTCTCAGAAAGGGTGTTATTAAGTTTCTGCTAACTGCCAGCATCTTTCTGGTTACTAGAAGGCCTCCTTCCCAATCACCATGCACATTTAAAATCAGCCCTCAATGTTCAATGTTAACGGAGATCTCCATGTTGTAGAATTTTGCCTTCAATTTAAAACCTTTGTAAGAAGGGGTACTTTTCATCATGCTACCATCTTCTGTCTTCTCTGTGCTGTGATTACCTAGCTTGTTCTCCTTCTAACTGAAGAGAAATCTTATCTAGAAGTTTCAGTATACTGGTTTGTCTTAATCTGCTGTTTTGGGCATGCAGTCTTGAGCTTGCCTGATACCGTGAAACATCCTAGATTCTATTTCATCTCTGTAAACTTGCCATATGACTTTGGGCAAACCACTTAACCTCTAACCCCTTATTTCATATGTTAACTGGATAAATCTTTTTTATGAAAAGCAGTGACTTAAAGCTTCTTGCAATATTCAGAACCATGTTGAGGGAAAAGAGAACATTGCAGGGTGCCATCTAACAAAAGGACCTGTAGACGGGGATACCAGGGGCCTGAGTCTTCTGCCAACACCACCCCACCCTGCACCCCACAGTGCATTTGCTAAATTACTGTGACTTGGAATAACCTGTTAAAACCTGTAACAACTGTCCTGATTTTGTACTTTGAAAGCTTTGTTTTTTGCTGTATTTCTTCCTTGTTCCTACTTTTTCCCCTATTCACCTTCACGTAACTGGGAGAGCTTAATAAAATAAATTTAAGGACATATAAGAGTTTTTCTTACACTGAATATTATAACTACCTCTTTCTCCTAAAAGACACGTTGAAATAATCCTTCGTTACCATGTTTGACACATATACACTTCTCTCTTACCTTATCTACACATCTCTAAGCTATTTGTAACTAAAACTCTAGCATATTTTGGCAAAGACAGGCTGCTGAGTTTTACTGAACCTTAGCTATAATTGCAAGTAATAATTTTATAAGATTAGGTGATCCTTTTTTAAAAATTCTGCCATTGCTAAAAAGCCTATAACATAATTCCAATATAAAGGGCAAGCTGATAGCTGTAACCACTTATTTCTTGAGAATTTCTAGCTGCTTTTAGATCTGGGTTGGCATCACAGGCTAATTGTTGACATATTATTTCCTCAGAAACCCTTAAGTGGATTTAGGTCTTATGAAGCCAGCATATCTTAAGAATTTGAGGGGTTAATCCCAGTAATGTTATCCCTTTCTTTCTTTGCTGCACAAAAGGCTTAGTGGTAGTTTACAGAATAAGGGCCAGGTGATAAAAATACTTCCATGTTAGCCTGAGGGATTTGCTCAGGGACCTGTCTGGATTGCTCAGTCGTCTGAACATTCAACACTGTTGTTCTTAGCACTCTTTTCTTCTTTGCCAGTTTGTTCCTCTCCAAACACGTAAGAATGGTGAGCTCTTCTCCCAGTATTACGCTACCAGGGCCTGAGCCGCTGTACGCATCAGTAATTTGAAGAGGCAGAAGAGTTTACACACTACGAGCCCAGATGATTCTGTAAGGCTGAGCTTCCCTTCATTGGTGCTGCTTTGCATATTAAAGCTCTGTCTGTCACTCACGAGGACCATTTTGATTCTAACGCAGTGGTTTACTGCCACAAGGGTAGCAAAATGATAGCCTGGATTTGTCAGTGAGTAATAATGAGTCAATGTGAGTCCTTCCTGCAGCACAATTTTCAAGGCTGTGCTACTCATCTGTCATTTTTTGTTCTCAGTTAAATTAATCCCATCAGCTTTCAGAAGATCTTTTGTGTGGTGATTCTGTTAATGACGTAAATGATTGGAGTTTTTGTGCATTGAGTTAGGAAGGAAGGGTAATTGGTGATTTTAGCTCTAATATAAGCTATGGAGTAGGTTCTCTGACAGCATGGCCAGTTAGTTACAATACCCATGTTTTTCTTTTCTTTGACAATTAATGGGTAGGGACTAGATAGCTTAGCATTAAAGTGTCAAGTTTGTACCCATGCATATACTGTAGATAACAAGTAAACAGAATTTCTGAACATTACAGTGACACAAATGCTTATATTTAAGTGTTTTTAAATTAAGTTACACATTTTCACTAAGGAAAAATTAATAACAAAAATTAAATTACCTATAATCCACTAAGAAAACTGTTAATTTTTTAGTGATTATACTCCCTGACTTTTTTTCTTTGCCCATAGAATAATAACAACAGGAATTGAATCTACTCTGTGCTCACAATAGCTCCAGTGAGGTAGATTTGTAGGTATTTTTGTTCCTCATTTTGTTAGGAAGAAACTGAGGCCTAGAGAGAATAAGTGGTTTGCCCACGGTCATGTCACGTGGCTAGAAAATGATAGAGCACTGGGATTTAACACAGCTGGTTCCACAGCCTGTTTATTTTGTTTCTTTTTGCCTTTTAATTATCATTTTATCAGGTTAGCCTTTGCCTACATATTGTGCTTTTAAAAAAAAAAATTACAGTAAATTTCACTATTTTTTTAAAATAAATTTATTTATTTTATTTATTTATTTTTGGCTGCGTTGGGTCTTCGTTGCTGCGCGCAGGCTTTCTCTAGTTGCGGCGAGCAGGGGCTACTCTTCATTGCGGTGCGCGGGCTTCTCATCGCGGTGGCTTCTCTTGTTGCGGAGCACAGGCTCTAGGCGCGCAGGCTTCAGTAGTTACAGCATGCGGGCTCAGTAGTTGTGGCTCACGGGCTCTAGAGCACAGGCTCAGTAGTTGTGGTGCATGGGCTTAGTTGCCCCGCGGCATGTGGGATCTTCCCGGATCAGGGATCGAACCCGTGTCCCCTGCATTGGCAGGCGGATTCTCAACCACTGCGCCACCAGGGAAGCCCAAAATTTTATTATTTTTGATGAACAGTTCTTTATATTTGATATCACTTTCTTTTAAGGAAACTTTAATACTAGCTTATAATCACTTGTTTCACTTAAATTATCTTTCATTTTCAGATATATTTCTCTCACAATTTTAGTGGCTATCAAATAGCTAACACTTATTATGTGTTGTAAGTCTTTGACATGATTTAACTAATTTTTTTCCTTACAAACAACTCTGTGAGATAGTTACTGTTATCCCTATTTTTATAGATGAGCAAACTGAGGCACAGACAGGTTACATAATTTGCCCCAGGTCACACAGCTAGTAAGTGGCAGAGCTAGCATTCAGATTCAGGCAGGCTGACGACAGAGTCTGTACTCCTAAGTATTATGTGATAGTGCATAGCTTTCCATTGTATGGATGAACTGTAAAATATATAACTAATCCCTTAATTTTATTTTTTTTTAATTTATTTATTTAATTAATTTATTTTTGGCTGCGTTGGGTCTTCGTTGCTGCGCGTGGGCTTTCTCTAGTTGTGGCGAGCGGGGGCTACTCTTCGTTGCGGTGCGCGGGCTTCTCTTGTTGTGGAGCATGGGCTCTAGGCACGCGGGTTTCAGTAGTTGTGGCAGGCAGGCTCAGTAATTGTGGCTCGTGGGCTCTAGAGCGCAGGCTCAGTAGTTGTGGCGCACGGGCTTAGTTGCTCCGCGGCATGTGGGATCTTCCCGGACCAGGGCTTGAACCCGTGTCCCCTGCATTGGCAGGCGGATTCTTAACCACTGTGCCACCAGGGAAGTCCCCAGTCCCTTAATTTTAGATGTTGAGGTTGTTACCAGTTCTTTGTGATCTTATGCAGTGTTTTTGTACTTAAGTCTTGTTTGCATCTCTAATTATTTTCTTACGATAAATCCTCACAAGTAGAATTGCTAGACCAAAGGATATGCACATATTTCAGGGCAATATTGTCCTTTAGAAAGGTTATTTAGTTCTACTCTCTGACCACTGTGAAATGAGAGTGACCATGTTTCCTACACTAGTGCAGTGATCATTTTTTAGAAATATATTTACAGACCATTTACATTTATTTCTTGGTGAACTGCTCATTTTTCTATTTTGCCATTTTTCTGTAGGTATAGGTTGAAATTTTAGCACTAGAAAGCACTTTCACTAATTGTACTGTCAGCCTCAGTCTGGGGAAGGTCATGTGAGCTGTGTGCTGCAAAGGTACACAGAAGCTTCTGCTTGGAATGTGGTCTCTTCTCTCTGAACAGGTAGTCTCTGTAAAGTGAACAGGTTGATTCCACAAGCTACCTGGGAAAATTGGTCTTGTTACTTCATAGTGAGTCAGTCTGCAGTAAAAGTTCTTCATGACCTCAGCAGATGGAAATTCTGTTTAAAATTGTAGTTATGTGCCTTGTCTTAAATGTTAGTGAATTTCACAGAGCAGGCTTTCTGCCTATGACTAATGAGAAATGTTATGGAAACGTAACATGCTCCTTCTGGCATTTTAAGTATTATAACTTAATATCTCAACAACATCCTTTTGAGCATTTGGCATAGATTATAGCACTGTTGAAATAATGTGGTTAAATACCAGCCATTTTTATTGTTTCCTATCTCTGCAAGTGGAAGAATCCAAATCATCAGTGGCCCTCTTAACATTGCATAGTATAAATCCTGTTTTCTTTCCCCATCATGTTGATACTGATCAGGTTACTACGGACATTGATATGGAGCCATAACTAAGAAAGGTCCTGTTTAGGCAAAGGAGATTCAAATTATGGCATGTTGCTCTTTGGGGCAATATGATAAAAATGTGTATGCAGAGACAGCCTAGAAAGAGAAAATAAATGGAGATCACTTTTGTTTCTAGGTAGCAGTACTGCCTGCATCGTGGTGCTGGACAGAACTAGCCACCGCTTACACACAGCAAACCTGGGCGACTCAGGCTTTCTGGTTGTCAGGGGTGGTGAAGTTGTGCACCGATCAGATGAACAGCAGCATTACTTCAACACTCCGTTCCAGCTCTCAATCGCACCCCCCGAAGCCGAGGGAGTCGTCTTGAGTGACAGGTAATCTCCCCTTTCTCACCAATAGGTTCCCTCCCATTCCCCTTAACTACAGTGTTGGAGATAGGCATTTTCCATTCTCATGTGAGAAAAGAAGGCACACTGAGGACCTTTTAGTCTGACATCGAAAGATACTGTGCTTGAACTTGATATTTCAGCCAAGTTGAATTCTGATAAACACCTGATAATTTGACAAGACTATGAAAATACTATTTCAGGCTTACAGAATATCAGTTTTTCATACCAAGACCACATGGTACATACAGTTGTATTTGTTAAATTGTGCTGGAGAAATGAGTCATTGTTTGTCTGTGCCATTGCCTATACAAGATTTTGCATACGTTATTAGGGAAGAATGCAAACAGACATCTGCTTTATTTATCAGAATAACTTCCTGATTCTGGGGGCCTCCTATAATATGCATCAAATAGAACTTGCAGTCCCTGCAAAACTTGTCAGGCAAAGTTAACTTTCAGGAAATGGACTCAGAGGTGGTCTGATGGTGCTCTTGACGTGTTCTGTTCTTTTTTTCTTCTGACACCTTCTCTCAGTTCATTTTTAAATTGTCAAGAACTTTTCAGGAAAATCAGTACTTTTTTGAATCAACTTTTACAGTTTATCTTTTCTAAGATCAGAGTACAGAGTAACACTAAAACAGTCTCAGATTTCACTGCCTTTAACAACCTTATAGGGCTTGACACAAACATTGTTGGCAATTCATAAATGTGGTTAAATGGGTAATGAACCTTTTGTAAAAGTAGAAGCATTCTAGCAAGTGCCTATTGTCTCTACTTAATAGTTCTTATTGGGCCAAATCTTAAGTCCAAACTAAGATAAAATGATGATTACTGCCATCTTTTAAACTGGAATGAGCATACTATATAATTAAGTACTCAGTATTGCCCATCTAAAGTCTATTGCTGACTCCTAGAGAGAGGGAAGCAGTTTTTTACTTTCAGATTAAGGCAGATTACCATAATTGGAAGAAAATTTGATTATAGGCCCTTCTTCAGTTGGCTGTAATGCACATCAATATTAGCCCTATTGGAGTGGGGAGAACTCAGAACCCCAAGGCCTTCGTAGATGTCAAGTTCACCTAACAGTTTTTGGAGAACAGTGTTTTAATTTTCCTTTACTTGATCCTTGTTATTTTGGCTTCTGAGTGCTAGAGCGGCCCTGCTGTACCTCACACGCTATCTTTGGGACAGTCTGGTCAGGACAGCACTTGGCCTGGCCTGCCAGTGAGGTGGAGGTTGCTTCCCCTGGAGCCCAGAGGCAGCGTGCTAGCATGTGATTTCAGCTCGTGTTTCAGTGCAGTCAAAAGTTTCCAGCAGCACAGTATGTTCAATCAAAATGGGCAAAACTGCAGCTGGCGGAACACCAAGCTCATGGGTGGGAGTGTTGGGAGAAGAGGACGATCTGTCCAATGGCAGTGAGTCTCTCACAGACAGAATAGCAAAGGACACTCCTGGGGAAAGAAAAACCTCAGCATAAAATAGAACTTCCGTGCCAACCTGGTCATTAATCTAAACTTCTAGAATCTGATTAGTTTCCAAAGACTAAGCAAATGTGAAATGTCTTGTATTGTTTCTCTTTATTCCACGGAAGAAATCAACCTGGTTTCTACCAGTTTTACAGTCTTTTTAAAATTTTCTTATTTTTTGGTCTTTTTTGTTTCCCAGCTGCATGTTATCTCCTTAGTTATTAGTCCCTCTTATCTATAAAATATTATATTAAGCTTAACTTACAGATTTCCTTTAGTGGCTGTTCTTAGAAAATGTTTACTGTATAACTGTGTAAGCGAAAGCTAATTTGTTCCTTGCCAAAAGCCCGTCACAGAACTTTTAGATGTGCTGCTGCTTTCCTCAGTCAAGAGAAGATGAACTAGCAATTTCCTCAGTGCGCTTTGCATAAATCCCCAGCAGGCATGGGTGGGCTGTTTGTTTTTATGTTTTCTCTTTGCAAATTTTATAACATGTCACTTACACAAGTTTCTTCTTTGTTTTTTTTTTTGTTTTTAATCAAGCTTAGGGTGCTTTGGTTCTGGCCCCTCCATTCTGGGTCAGTGTATGAATTTTTTCCTGGCTCTTGTTCCCTAATTACAAGTGAAGGTAGATTATCAGATATTTCACCTTTCCCTCACCTTGGAGGCTTGGAAGCAGTGGAGCTGGCCTTTGGAAATGGCTGAGAACCAGCCTCTGAGGGGACCATTAACTCTTTGAATATATTTTCTCTTCTCCCCACCTGTGGTTCCCCCCACCCCCCGTTCTTATATCTGTTTTCTTATATCTTTTTAAAAGTTTTACACAAAAAGATGTAGTGAAAAATCAAACTTCTGTCCCTACCCCATCCACCCATCCACACATTCTGTCCTCAGAGGCAGCCACTGCCAGATTTATTCTCTGCATATAGAAGCGTCTATATATATGTATCTCTCTCTCTCTCTCTCTCTCTCTCTCACACACACACACACAGAGTACCTTCTTCTCTTCATTAACAATATAGTAATGAGTTTTTCCCCAATTTGGAGGGTCAGTTACTTTGTTTCTTCCATTCATTAGATATTACTTGAAGACCTACTGTGTGCCAGGCACATTAATAAATAAGTAACCTGTACATGATGAGCACTTTGTAAGCCTTGGGAGACACACAGTCCTTACTCTACCAGAGTAAGTATGACTTAGTAATACTAATTTGGTATTACTAGTAATATACTAGTAATTACTAGTATTATAGTAAGAAATATCATTGCAGGTATTTCATATGAATTAATTCTTATAGGATTTGCATGCTCTCCTCCATAGTGCTCAGTTATTCCACTATAACACAGCCTCCTGAGAGCCAAATTCAAGCCTGCAGGGAAACTGATGAGTGGAAAGTGAATAAGAGAGGATGGAATTTGGCTCTAAAGAATTAGGAAACAAAGACTCATTTCCACTAGGATTTTAGAGGCATTTTAGTGTCTGACTCAGAAAAGAACCCTTCCGCCTTTTAAACCACATGTGACTAATCATCAAACTCAGTTTTACTTGATAGTTTTAGTTAAGCTTTTGAAATATTTATATCAGAGTTTTCAGTTAATTTTTTTCAAGGTTAGAAATTTCAGAATGGTGGTTTTTATTATTGACTGCTACTATATATTAGTTTTCCTTAAAGCCTCATTACATTGTAGCATCATTCCCATTGGAAACTTTTAACAGTTATCTCTAAAGGGCTCTGTTAACTTTGTCCCTACGCTGTCCTTGTCACAGCCCGGATGCCGCTGATAGCACATCTTTTGATGTCCAGTTAGGAGACATTATCCTGACGGCGACAGATGGACTCTTTGACAACATGCCTGATTATATGATCCTTCAGGAGCTAAAAAAGTTAAAGGTAATTAACTCAAAGGTTGGCCTTTGGAAACAGTGACCCTCTCTGGGCAGTTGAGTTTTATTAATTCAATTGCATTATCTCTCTTTGTAGTTTTGGAAAGGACTATTTTGTGAATTTAGGAAAATAAAAATGGTTCTAATCTTTCAAACAGTTGTAGATGGAAATATTCACAGTTGGAGAACTTGAGGGGAAAAGAGGCTTCTCATCCAAGCCTTTATTTAGTAGGGTGGTAAAGGTAGGAAAAGTCCAGATGGGTGATTTTTTGTTTGTGTTTTTAATGGTATTTTAATGGTATTTAATGGTGTTAGTTGCTGGTTGTCTTTTTCACTCTTTATTCTCATAGCAAACTCAGCAGGTGTTCAGGCTGGGAAAGATAGGAAATCATCATACCAGAGCCAGCCAAGGCAGCAGCCAAGGGCAGCAGGCAGCTAGGGGCCTTGATGTGATCTGAGCTGTCATCAGTAATGAAACTGTTCAGATTTGGCCCATACAGAGAGTGGAAGGAAGTGAAAACCAGTCTGCATATTCTCCTGGCTTTGTAAAGTACTGACTCTGGGGAAAATTAGTCTTTTCTCATGTTTTTACCACTAACCAGTATGACTTTGAGTAAGTTTCTAAACTTTTTAAGCAGTATTTTCCTCACCTGCAAAATGGTGGAGTGGTACAAAAGGCCTGTTTTGTAGGGTTTTGGTAAGGATAAACCAAGACCATGCATTAGAAACCCTTAGCACCACGCCTTGTCTGTGGGGCCTAGTAAAGGTCAGGCGCTTACACGTGCTGGCACTGTGCTCTGTGTGGTAACAGAGTGACAAGCAGAAATGAAACATTCCCTGCCATTATGGAGCTTACATTCTAGTGGAGGAAGACAGATAATACAGAGAAAGAAAGAATAGCTATAATGGTGGTGGTAAATAAGAAGAAGAAAAATAAAGCAAGGTGAAGGAATAGAGAATAGAGAGGGATTTTCAGTAGGGCAGCTGGCAGCCCTTACTTGGAGAGCACACTGTGCTTGGCCAGGGGTGCATTCCCAAGCAAGAAAACTTTTGAGGTCATCCCGAAGTGCTATCAAAATCCGCCCTTTCAACCCCATCCCATTTTAGCAAGAATGCCTTAAGAATTTCAAATGGGGAAAAAAAAAAAAATATGAAAATTCAAGGGACTTCCCTCGTGGTCCAGTGGTTAAGACTCCACACTTCCACTGCACAGGGTGTGGGTTTGATCCCTGGTCAGGGAACCAAGATCCCACATGCCGCATGGTGTGGCCAAAAAAAAAAAGAGGAAAATTCAAACTTTAGGACCCAAGTCCATGCAAAGGACTTTCAAATTGACATCTTATGCAGGCAGCACTGGTGATCTCATTCATTTTAGTCAAGGTATAATGTTTCATTGTCTTCTCTAACTGGAATAAAACTTAAATGGTGGAAACTATGATTAGATAAATGTTACTGTCTTAAAAAGTGATGCTTGCAAGTGATGTTTACTGTGTGCAGAAATCATGTGAGGCATTATGGTAAAAATAACTCCCTCATGTTTTCATATTAGAATTCAAATTATGAGAGTATACAACAGACGGCAAGAAGCATTGCTGAGCAAGCTCATGAGCTGGCCTATGACCCAAATTATATGTCACCTTTTGCACAGTTTGCATGTGACAATGGATTGAATGTGAGAGGTAAGCATTCTTTAGGAGAGTCATAGGGACTAACTGGGGACATAGAGGATGGGAGCATTCTGGGCTGTGGGTGAGGCAAACTACAGCACTGGGGTGACACTGCTGAGGTGCCCTCTCCCAGCTATGAGACTGTGGGAGCAAGGTTAGCAGGCTGTAACACTGAAGGACAGAGCAAGTGCATGTCATCATGTGTTCCCCACAGAGGTGCCCTTCAGAACTGAATTTAATTGGCTGCAGAGGCAGGTGGAACCTGAAGCCCTTTATTGCTGCCACTGCACTGCTTGGACCTGAGCCCCAAAAGCCTCCGAGCTCTTCCTGGAGGGCCTGGACATTCCTAACAGTTTAAACATTCTGCCCTTCACGAGTCTGACATTTCACATCTCCCTTCCTCTGGCTTTGTGGGACTCATTGACAGTTTTGCCTGCCAAATTGCCATGGCAGGTTTTGAAGATGGAAGTAATGTTAGACTGTCCTTGCCTAAAGAGTCTTCCTATCTACTGAGCGATATGTAACTTTGGGAGCAGGCCAAGTAGCTCAGTCTTGGAACTCAGATGACATGTTGGTGCTAGCATATCAGAACTAGTAGAGTTGGTCAGTTTCTTGCTGGTATAATCTTATGACATGTAAAGCATTTCTTAGCTGTCCAGGAAATATTAAAATAGAAAAAAGCACATGCCATAGCTGTTTGCCAGATTAGAATACAAGACTATTACTAGTTTCAAAACATTGGATATGTTTGTCCAAATTAGGATTGTGGGTATAACATGTAACTTTCTTGTCAGGCAGAATTAATCTTAGCCACATTTTGTCTTTATTGTGATTGCTATAAACAGAGGATGTGGTGGTGGCCATTTTAACAGAGCTGTTGTAAAGGAGCAGGGAAGGTTTTTTTTTTTTAAGCTTCAATTAAATTACATGTAATTTCTTGGTGCGTTTTAACTATTTATCAAATGGTTTTTTTCCTTTTTTCTGCCAGAGTATATTGACAAACCAAACCTGCCTGAAATGCCAGTATTTGTTTCATAGTACTTATTTATTTAGGCTTACATTTTTTATTGACTTTTCCTTTTAAAATATATAAATACGTTTTCATTTTCATTTTAGGTGGAAAGCCAGATGACATCACCGTCCTTCTTTCAATAGTGGCTGAGTATACAGACTGACTCACCTAGGTGTCAACTCCTGCCTCTCCTTTCATCATCCCAAATTCTCCCCTACCGTGTGTGCTGATCCTGCTGGCAGGACCCTGTTTCTTTGCTACTGATCTCAATGGCCAGTGATGTAAGCCTTTTGCCTGTCTTTTTGAGACCCCATTGAGATCTTTGTTGAGAACCACTACTGTCATTCACTAGCTCATATCTGCCAGCAACATTTGAAGAGAATCAAGATTTGAAGATTGGCCTTCACTTCACATTGTCTTTTCCATGATGGGATGGAGGTTTTCAAAGCCAAAATGTCTATTACTTTTCAAAAACGGTTGAAGTATTGAAAATGAGTAATATTGGTAAAGTGAATTCAAAATTAGAATGTGTTAAAGGGATTTTAAAAGTCTAACACAAATTGTATGTTATGTTACATCTACTAGAAACATACGTTATTCATCAAAACATATGTTACACGTGTACTATACAGTCTGTGTTATGATTGGGTGTGGCTTTATGTTTTCATTATAAACTCCTATTTTTCAGGGGCTTATAATCTTGCTCTAAAACATTGCTCTGGATTACAAAATCTTGATCCGGGGAGCTTTTTTTTTGGTTACAAGTTGGAAGAAAAATTCAGTTTAGTTCTATGTATGCAAATGTTTCATGGTTTTTAAAAGATGCTTAATTGTGCTCCTGTGATGAAAGTTTCAGCAGTTTATTGATTACTGCATATCACAGGCTGGTGGCCTGATCTGCAGGGGGGGTTGGGGAGACTCCTTACCAAAAATTTTTAATGGAAATATTATTCAAGGTTATAAAATTCCTCAAAGCCTACAAATTTAATGTTACAGCTGAAATTCCTCCCAGCTATCTGATATGATGCCCCTGTGTGGGAGCTTAAGGCCCACAGGCCTGATGGGTTGAGAATGGAACAGCTCTAACTTTGAATTTTGTTGGCCTTTGATGGTCACGCTATACCCCTTGTCTCACTCTCAGACCTGTTGTTAGTAGCCTTGCTTTCTGTAGAGCATGTACCAAATTCAGGGAGTCCCTGTGGAAAGAGCACTGTGGGCAGTGGCACAAGAGTCCACGAGGAAAACTCCTAGTGATGATCTGACATTTGCATTTGCCCTACACAGAAATTTAGGGGTTTCTGAATCAAGCTTAATGTTTACAGTTTCCGAATAGCCATCTTGCAGTGTATAGTTTCCTTATAAAATTACCCCACATTCAGTTTTTCCATTATCTGCAAGCTCAAACTTATTTTTAAGGTTTGTGTACAAGTCGACTGCTGTAAAGATATATATTTTTGGGTCAGTTTTTTTCCTTCATTAACTTCGTGGTAGAAAAATATATATACTTAGAAATCCTTAAATTAAAGCCATGTTTTATATATGTCAGGTAACATTGGTGTATAGATGAGAATGCAATTAAACCTAATGAGAATCTACTTGAGAATATAGAAAGTCTCTTTCTCTAAAGGAGATACTTACTCCCTGGTTTATTGCATTAAAACTTACGTTTGAGGTTACCTCAACTTGTTTTAAAAGATTTTGTTTTGTGAATTTGTACTGTATATTTGAGTAACTGTCAAGCTTTTGTTTTATTTAAAATTGTTTAACATGTACCATGTACATGTCATTACTATATTTCAATGCATCATGCTTGTAACAGGCATTTCATTTATAATAAGAATGAGTTATTCATTTGTAAGCCGTTCAGTAATTTATCTACTATTCCTAAATTGGCATAATGTTAGATATCTATTTTGAATCACCTTTAATTACATGTCAGAATGCCTTAACTACCCTAACTTGACAAAACAGAATTCTTTGGTAGAGGAGATGGGGGTGGGGTGGGGGGTGGAGAGAGACTCTGTTTAAATAATGAGAATCCATTGTGCTGTGATAAAACACAGAAGCGTGAGTGGCAAGTGGCGGGGTATTTATTTTGCACAAACTATTTGCAGTCTCTGAGTATTTAAAAAGTAAAGAAAGTTGCATCCAGAAGGGTTTTGTTGGAAGGAATACATTTACACTTGGGCTGACAACTTCAGTTCTTTTGTTGGGTTTTTAATTATTTCTGGTCAGAGGTATGGAGCCTTATGATCTGGATATATTTTGTATGAATTTTCCAATGCATACATTTAATTCCTGGTAAGAGCAGTGCTGGTCACTGGCTTTCTCTGCACTCATCTAAACCCATCAAACACAATCTTCATAAAGGTAGATTGATGGTGTTTTACACAACTCATTTAATCAACTTAGTCTTTTTTGAGAAATGAGCATTAGAAATTGACAATGTGTTTGTTCCAGGGATGTTGAAAATAGCGGGACAAGAATTGAGTTTCACAGGGGAACTGACTTTGGACCTGGCCTGTAGATTTGGGACACAAAATATTTTCTCTTTTTTTCCCCTGCCCTTTTTGTGTTATGCACTTAATTTTATGACTGCGGGGGTCTGTTGGAGTGCTGCTTAACAAGTAACTCTCCTTCCACTGTCAGTGGTCAGAGGCTGTGTAGTACCCATACTGGAATTTTCCACGTCACAGGACCCAAGTCTTTGTGGGGTGTGCCTGAGATATACCACTTGGTGGGTCTAATTCTGAACTTGATGTGTTAATTGTATTTTAAATCAAGCAGTATAAACACACATATTGATACATTTGCCTCACGTAGTGGACTTTTATAACAAAAGAGAATTTGGATTTCTAATTTACAAATGGCAAATTATTTATCCCTCTCTGGATGCACCAAAGACCAGTAAAGTTTATAGCTTTTCCATCTATATTTATAAAGCAATACTGTATTATAAAAATCAATATTTTTATCACATGCTTGAAATTTTTATTTTGTTCTGTTTTAAAGTGTGCACTCTAAACATATCAGAACCTTATTTCTTCCTGTGAACTTAAGCTGCCTGCGCACAAAAAAGAATTCACCGAATGGATATGCATTAGAGTCCATAGGCTCCTAAAAACTGAAAGAAGAAATGAGGTGGGGAAAACAAGTTACTTGTCCTGAATTACTGTACTGGCTTGACATGGTTGATGGGTACTAAATCACAAAAGAATCCATTCCAGGTGTGTATGTCTGGGAGTTGGGCTGTAACTAGATTAGAAACTAGATTTCGAGCTTTGTATGATGGGCGAGTGTCTTATCCCATCGGTTGCATTCGTTCTGGATAGAATAGTAGCCTTCAGTACCGCCTTCAGTACCACCAACATACCACATCATGTAACAAGGCAGTAATTGTGGGAATTCACTGAGTCAGTTTTGAGCGTTTTGGAGATTGTAAACAAGATTGGCTAGAACTGTAAATGTTTGTACTTCTGATTAAGTTCATGGTTCCTTGTCACCTTATACCAGCTATCTTTGGTAGAAGCTACAGCATCCAATTTTCCTGGAAACTATCCCATTTTTGCATTTAACAAATTTTGCAATATCAAAAAACCAAAATCTGCTTATAAAACAAAATGTGAAACAGAAAACATTTGGATTCTATTGTTTAAAAAATTAAATTCTTTGCAAAATTGAACTTCCTCAACTAAAAATCGACAGTGTCCATGTCAAAATTTTAACTGTAAGCAGGTAGTTTGCTAAATAATGAAGCAAGTCTGAATTTGTGTATACTAATGAGCTGCTTTTTTCTGTTGAGACTATCATTATTTGTCTTACCCAAGAGGCAATGACCTGAATTGGACGTCTGAAGTATAACTTATGCAGGAATAGTTCTGTAAATACATTTAAATAAACTGTAAAGATATTTAATAAATATAGTATTTATACTAATCTGTGTACTCCTTTTAATTTGAGTAGTAACAAAATAAGACACTGGCCCTTGACACTGATTTTGTTGGTCCCTATCAGGTCCTCATTTCCAAGCCCCTTAGTCAGTCTAGCAGTGACTCCGTACTTTGTAGCTATCATTTCTGTCTTTTACTAGTTTATTCACTAAGGCTCTTTTTCACCAGCTCATTTACTACATCAGTTTAGCTTCCTCAAAAATTCATCAAACTGGATGAATAATTGAATGTAACATATAGATGGTTTCCCAGCTGAGAAGGCTTTTGCATCTTCTAAATGGTATGTGAAGTCAAACAAAAATCTGGTGTCATTTAAATTTAGCATTCTGTATCCAAATTCTAAAATCCAAACTATATACAATTTGACAGTGTAACTATCTTTTACAGACCAGTGCTGCATCTAGGTGATTACTGATGATGATGATGATGCCTTCACAGCCTAAACTGCCCTGGCCCATTTCAATGAGCGAACCAGAAACTTCATCCTCAGCAAGGAGACCTACAGTTACTCTCGGGTATAGATGTTCTCCGTGTAGTCATCTGCATTTATTAGGAATATGTGAAATTCAGTGTTAGTCATCAGTGTAAGCAAAAAATACATAAATCTTTAGCCTACAATGTGAAATTATGTGGGCATTGCCAGTTTCCAAAAAAAGCTTGATGAAAGCCCAGTTTCATTCACTGAGGAACATTTTGGGATGAACTTGAGTTTTTATTAGGTTACTGTGGGTAGCTATGACTCATTACCAAGCTACAAGAGCCAAACTCATTCTGGTTTTAGTTTGAACTTTGTTCACAGTTCTAAAGTTTACTAATCTACTCAGCCACCTTTGTCTTATTAATTCCTTACAAAATCTAAAGCACAATTGCTTGCCAGTTAACATTTCCTTGTGATTTGATGGTTTCACAGGCTTAACAATTAAGGTGTTACAAAAGTCTAGTTTGTCAGGTTATAATTGACTCTAAACAGGTTTGGGAGAGGGAGAGGCACACATCCTAAGATGTTATATAACAATATTTCTGTGCCAGATTTTTTATTCTGTGCAGGTAAGAAGCTAATTCTTAAAGAGGCAAAGAACAGAGACATTCATCTTCCACCTCATTCCCCTCCAAACCCAGGCTTTCTTGGCAGCGGAGGCTGCTGTTCTGTATCAGATAATACAGAAATAATTTTTTGGCATCACTTCTTTTCTGCGTCACACTGCAAAATTTTAAAATCATATTTTTTTACTTAAAATCTTAACAAAATATAACAAGCAATAGACCAAAAAAGTTATGGCATTACATGCATAACTTTTTACTATGTCTGAAAGCACCAAAACTCAAATGTTTGCAATCAAACACAGAAGATACCTGAACTCTACAAGCCATATTGATGCACTCAAAATGGCTGCTAAAGAAAGTTTAAATACCTTTATAAAACTGGGAAAGAAAATGCTAAAACCTCCAGTGTGAATGTGCACTGAATTGAAGAATTCTTTTTTATTTTATTTTTTTTTAAATTTTATTTATTTGGCTGCGTTGGGTCTTCATTGCTCCACGTGTGCTTTCTCTCGTTGCGGTGAGCAGGAGCTACTCTTCATTGCGGTGCACGGGCTTCTCATCGCAGTGGCTTCTCTTGTTGCAGAGCACGGGCTCTAGGCACACGGGCTTCAGTAGTTGTGGCTCACGGGCTCTAGAGTGCAGGCTCAGTAGTTGAGGCGCACGGGCTTAGTTGCTCCGCAGCATGTGGGATCTTCCCGGACCAGGGCTTGAACCCGTGTCCCCTGCATTGGCAGGCGGATTCTCAACCACTGCACCACCAGGGAAGTCCCTGAATTGAAGAATTCTAATGAGCTTTTTCCCTGCACAGAAAACTCTTCTCCCTCCCAAGAAGCACAATGAATTTAAAGCAAATTACATTTACTTGACAAGCAGCTATTTCTAGATATGGTTGTTGTATAAGAAGATGTTTAGAAAACCAGCAGCCCATTATCCATTTCAAGGAAGTCCAAGACAATATCTTCAGAGGCTTACATGTGAAAATGTGTTTGAGGTGCAAGTGAGCCAGTAAATGGGTCGGGGGCCAGCTCAGCCATCATTAAGTGTTAGAATGTGGAAAAACTGCCATTATTCACGTCCTCTTCACTGTCACTTGCTGTTGCCACACTGTGGAAAGGGTGGTTGAAGTGTTCTCGTTGGTCAGAAGAAACTGCTCCAAAGAACATGCAAGAAAACTGGAGGGGAAAAAAGTAACTGTACTGTTTATTCAGAGCAATTTAGTGCTCATCAAATACCCCTTTTCAGAAACTCAGCCAAGGTGGTCTCCCTAACTTTAATAGTGATGATTCATGAAATACCCAGAACCTTCTTGAGTGGCCCAAAACATCCTAAAATAAAACCCTTCCCTGGACTCCAAAGGCACACAGTGTGGGATCGGTGGTCTGCTTCTGACCACCCTGCCCGAGCCACTGAAACTAACACCAGGGACTTCCCTGGCGGTCCAGTGGCTAGGACTCCGCGCTCCCAGTGTAGGAGGCCCAGGTTCAATCCCTGGTCGGGGAACTGGGTCCCACATGCAGCAAATGCAACTAAAGATCCCACATGCCGCAACAAAGGTCCCGTGTCCCGCAACTAAGACCCGGCGCAGCCAAATTAGTTAATTAATTAATTTTAAAAAGAAAGAAAGAAACTAACATCAAGGCTGTGGGAGACAGAGATAAAGGGAGACTCTGCAGGCCATCCTGCTCGACTCCATCCATCTTCTCCCCTTTCCCTCCTGCTGCTACAGAAGCAGCTACTCCTGACTAGAGCCAGTCCTTCTCTCCCTGTCTCTGACTCCCAGCCCCTCCCATGCCTCTCCTCTACTGGATAAGAATGTCAGCATTTTAAAATAATCAAATGTCTCTCATTAAAATATATAAATAGCCTCATTCCCTTCCTCCCTTCATCCTTACCTCTGCTGTAGAGTTGTCTACACTTGCTTTCTCCATTTTCTCATTCTCCTATTCTTCTATCTAAAAAAGCTCCCTACCCTCACACAGAAGCTCTTCTCAAGATGGTCACCAAAAATTGCCAGATCCTTAAGCCAATGACCACTTTCAGTCTCCATCCCACTTGATAGTCACTCTGACACTTTCTTCTCAAACCTTCCTCATGCTGCATTCTCCTGGTTGCTCTTAGACTTTCCAGCTGGCTTGCGTTCTTCTACCCAGCCTTTGAATAAGGGTTTCTCAGCCTTAGCACTACTGACATTTGAGGCCTGATGCTTCTTTGTTGTGAGGGCTGTCCTGCTCATGGGAGGATGTTGAGCAGCATCCCTTGCTTCTGCCCACTAGATGCCAGTAGCACCCTCCTTCCTGAATTGTGACATCCAGAATTGTCTCCAGACATTGCCCAACGTCCCCTGGCCCTGGTTAAGAACCACTGCTTTAAATGATGGCAGTACTCTCCCCTGCACCCTCTCCCTAGGAACTTTCATTCACACTGCTGGCAGAAATTACTATGTATGTATATGCCAGGGAGCCTCACAGAATTTGATCTTCATATATCCTACTACCTACTTGATTTCTGCCACTTAACATGTCCAAAATAGAATTCATGATCTTAGTGAGCACTGAACCTGTTGCTCCAAACCTTGATACCTCCTTTTCCCTTAAGCCCCATAACCAATCCATCACAGAGTCCTGCTACTTCTACCTCCTCAATTAGCTGTCTACTTTGGCCACTTCTCTCCATTGCTACTGAATCACCATCTCTCAGATGCCACAACTGAACTTCCATTCTTGCCTCACTGCACCCCATTCTGCACATAGTAGCTGCAACTAAAGTTATCTTTCAAAAATTCAACTCTGGCAGCCCTCCCTGTTAAAATCCTTCAAATACTTTAAATGCCACAGTACTTTATATGGCCATTTACATGGCTGTTTACATCTGGCATGAATCGGCACTCACCAATTACTCTAGTTTCATTCACCCTGTGCCATTGTTTCCCCCTGGCTATCTGCCTGCTAACCACACTGGTCATCCTCCAGTTCCTTAAAACCACCACGCTCCCTCCATCACAGGGGCTTTTGCACATGCCACATATCCACTCAACTCCCCCCTACTACCTTATCGTTTCCAGTTCAGCTCAAACACCAGTTTCAGAGAAGACTTTCTGACCTCCTAGATTAGGTCAGTTCATACCTTAAATCCTCTCAAAGCACCTTAAACTTTTCCTTTATTGAACTTACCACAGGTTTTTAAAAATTATCATATATTTAGTCATGTGACTATTTGTTTAAGGTCTATCTCCCTCCTAGTCTATAATCAAGTTTAGGAACCTTTCTTGTTTATTTTGCACACCATTGTATACCCCACATCTACAACACAAGGCCCTCAACAAATACCTGTGGGAGTTGCATGGCAGGTAGCAAGAATGAATAAATGAATGATCCCTGTTCTTGGCTCATCCTCACACATCAGAAGGTGAAGATGCCCTCTGGATGGGGCAGTTCTGACAGCAGCTGTTGAACCCTTGCTCCAGATGAAACACCCCAAATTAGCTGTGATATAGCCTGCGGTAGGCAGAATGATGGCCTGCCCTCGCCCCCAAAGATGTCCACGTCTTAATCCCAGGAGCCTGTGAATATGTTATATCACATGGCAAAAGGGAATTAAGGTAGCAAATGGAATAAAGTTGCTAATCAGTGACCTGGACTATCCAGGTGGGCCCAGTGGACTCACAAGGATCCTTAAATGTGAAAAGCAGAGAAGAATCAGCATCAGAGTGAAGCAATGTGAAAAGGACTTGACCGGCCGTTGCTGGTTTTAAAGCTGGAAGGAAACCACAATCAAAGAATGCAGGTGATCTCAAGAAGATAGGAAAGGCAAGAAAGCAGATTCTTCCCTAGAGTCTCCGCAAAGGAACACAGCCTTGCCAACACCTTGATTTTAGCTCTGTGAGACCCATTTTGGACTTCTGAACTGTAAGCTAATTCGTGTTGTCTTAAGCCACTGAATTTGTGGTAATTTGTTATAGCAGCAATAGGAAACTAATACACTGGCTTTGATTTTAATTGGAGGCATAGTCTCAGTTGCCTCTGAAGAGTCTAGTGTTAACCAAGGTCAAGATCCAAAGGCTGGAATTGACCTAATGATAGCATCTGTGTCTGTTCAATGTATAATATCATGTGCAAATAGCTCTTCATAATGCTTATTGTGCTATATTAAACTAAAAACCTACTAGTTTACTTTGGACTTTGAGAGCTGCCCTGAATTTGCCATTGACTTAAGGTAAATGTCATTTGCTACCCCCTTTTTTCCCTACCTACTCTTTGGCCTTTAAATCTTTCATGGCTGGATGATCAAGCCCTTCCCTGGTATATAACAGTCTTCTAATGGAGAAAGTTTATGAATGGCCATACAACTTGGAATTAGTCCAAGTCCTATACGAATTGGGTAAGAAGATAAATTATTATAAAAATTTAAAAATAATATTCATATTCTCTTAAAAATAGAACTACCATACAATCCAACAATTCCACTCCTGGGTATTTTTCAGAAAAAAAAACAAAAACGCTAACTCAAAAAGATATCTGCACCCCTGTGTTCATTGCAGCATAATTTATAATAGCCAAGATATAGACGCAACCTAAGTGTCCACCAATAGAGGAATGGATAAAGAAGATGTGGTGTGTGTACACAGTGGAATATCACTCAGCCACAAAAAAGAATAAAATCTTTGCCATTTGCAGCAACATCAATGGACCTAGAAGGTATTATGTTCAGTGAAATAAGTCAGAGAAAGACAAATACAGTATGATTTCACTTATATACGGAATCTAAAAAGCAAAACAAATGAACAAACGTAACAAAACAGAAACAGACTCATAGATACAAAGAACAAACAGGTGGTTGCCAGAGGGGAGGGGTGTGGGGGGATGAGTGATATAGGTGAGGGAGATTAAGAGGTACAAACTTCCAGTTATAAAATAAATGAGTCATGGGGATGAAATGTACAGCATGGGGAATACAGTCAACTATTTTTTTTTAAACATCTTTATTGAAGTATAATTGCTTTACAATGGTGTGTTACTTTCTGCTTTATAACAAAGTGAATCAGTTATACATATACATATGTTCCCATATCTCTTCCCTCTTGCATCTCCCTCCCTCCCACACTCCTTATCCCACCCCTCTAGGTGGTCACAAAGCACCGAGCTGATCTCCCTGTGCTATGCGGCTGCTTCCCACTAGCTATCTATTTTACATTTGGTAGTGTATATATGTCCATGACACTCTCTCACCCTGTCACATCTCACCCCTCCCCCTCCCCATGTCCTCAAGTCCATTCTCTAGTAGGTCTGTGTCTTTATTCCCGTCTTGCCACTAGATTCTTCATGACCTTTTTTTTTTTTCCCTTAGATTCCATATATATGTGTTAGCATACTATATTTCTTTTTCTCTTTCTGACTTACTTCACTCTGTATGACAGACTCTAACTCCATCCACCTCATTACAAATACCTCCATTTCATTTCTTTTTATGGCTGAGTAATATTCCATTGTATATATGTGCCACATCTTCTTTATCCATTCATCCGGTGATGGACATCTAGGTTGCTTCCATGTCCTGGCTATTGTAAACAGAGCTGCAATGAATATTTTGGTACATGACTCTTTCTGAATTATGGTTTTCTCAGGGTATATGCCCAGTAGTGGGATTGCTGGGTCGTATGGTAGTTCTATTTTTAGTTTTTTAAGGAACCTCCATAGTGTTCTCCATAGTGGCTGTATCAATTTACATTCCCACCAACAGTGCAAGAGTGTTCCCTTTTCTCCACACCCTCTCCAGCATTTATTGTTTCTAGATTTTTTGATGATGGCCATTCTGACCGGTGTGAGATGATACCTCATTGTAGTTTTGATTTGCATTTCTCTAATGATTAATGATGTTGAGCATTCTTTCATGTGTCTATTGGCAATCTGTATATCTTCTTTGGAGAAATGTCTATTTAGGTCTTCTGCCCATTTTTGGATTGGGTTGTTTGTTTTTTTGTTATTGAGCTGCATGAGCTGCTTGTAAATCTTGGAGATTAATCCTTTGTCGGTTGCTTCATTTGCAAATATTTTCTCCCATTCTGAGGGTTGTCTTTTCATCTTGTTTATGGTTTCCTTTGCTGTGCAAAAGCTTTTAAGTTTCATTAGGTCCCATTTGTTTATTTGTGTTTTTATTTCCATTTCTCTAGGAGCTGGGTCAAAAAGGATCTTGCTGTGATTTATGTCATAGAGTGTTCTGCCTATGTTTTCCTCTAAGAGTTTGATAGTGTCTGGCCTTACACTTAGGTCTTTAATCCATTTTGAGTTTATTTTTGTGTATGGTGTCAGGGAGTGTTCTAATTTCATACTTTTACATGTACCTGTCCAATTTTCCCAGCACCACTTATTGAAGAGGCTGTCTTTTCTCCACTGTATATGCTTGCCTCCTTTATCAAAGATAAGGTGACCATATGTGCGTGGGCTTATCTCTGGGCTTTCTATCCTGTTCCATTGATCTATATTTCTGTTTTTGTGCCAGTACCAAACTGTCTTGATTACTGTAGCTTTGTAATATAGTCTGAAGTCAGGGAGCCTGATTCCTCCAGCTCCATTTTTCGTTCTCAAGATTGCTTTGGCTATTCAGGGTCTTTTGTGTTTCCATACAAATTGTGAAATTTTTTGTCCTAGTTCTGTGAAAAATGCCAGTGGTAGTTTGATAGGGATTGCATTGAATCTGTAGATTGCTTTGGGTAGCAGAGTCATTTTCACAATGTTGATTCTTCCAATCCAAGAACATGGTATATCTCTCCATCTATTTGTATCATCTTTAATTTCTTTCATCAGTGTCCTATAATTTTCTGCATACAGGTCTTTTGTCTCCTTAGGTAGGTTTATTCCTAGATATTTTATTCTTTTTGTTGCAATGGTAAACGGGAGTGTTTTCTTAATTTCACTTTCAGATTTTTCATCATTAGTATATAGGAATGCAAGAGATTTCTGTGCATTAATTTTGTATCCTGCTACTTTACCAAATTCATTGATTAGCTCTAGTAGTTTTCTGGTAGCATCTTTAGGATTCTCTATGTATAGTATCATGTCATCTGCAAACAGTGACAGCTTTACTTCTTCTTTTCCGATTTGGATTCCTTTTATTTCTTTTTCTTCTCTGATTGCTGTGGCTAACACTTCCAAAACTATGTTGAATAATAGTGGTGAGAGTGGGCAACCTTGTCTTGTTCCTGATCTTAGTGGAAATGGTTTCAGCTTTTCACCATTGAGGACAATGTTGGCTGTGGGTTTGTCATATATGGCCTTTATTATGTTGAGGAAAGTTCCCTCTGTGCCTACTTTCTGCAGGGCTTTTATCATAAACGGGTGTTGAATTTTGTCGAAAGCTTTCTCTGCATCTATTGAGATGATCATATGGTTTTTCTCCTTCAATTTGTTAATATGATGTATCACGTTGATTGATTTGCGTATATTGAAGAATCCTTGCATTCCTGGAATAAACCCCACTTGATCATGGTGTATAATCCTTTTAATGTGCTGTTGGATTCTGTTTGCTAGTATTTTGTTGAGGATTTTTGCATCTATGTTCATCAGTGATATTGGCCTGTAGTTTTCTTTCTTTGTGACATCTTTGTCTGGTTTTGGTATCAGGGTGATGGTGGCCTCATAGAATGAGTTGGGGAGTGTTCCTCCCTCTGCAATATTTTGGAAGAGTTTGAGAAGGATAGGTGTTAGCTCTTCTCTAAATGTTTGATAGAATTCGCCTGTGAAGCCATCTGGTCCTGGGCTTTTGTGTGTTGGAAGATTTTTAATCACAGTTTCAATTTCAGTGCTTGTGATTGGTCTGTTCATATTTTCTATTTCTTCCTGGTTCAGTCTCGGCAGGTTGTGCATTTCTAAGAATCTGTCCATTTCTTCCAGGTTGTCCATTTTATTGGCATAGAGTTGCTTGTAGTAATCTCTCATGATCGTTTGTATTTCTGCAGTGTCAGTGGTTACTTCTCCTTTTTCATTTCTAATTCTATTGATTTGAGTCTTCTCCCTTTTTCTCTTGATGAGTCTGGCTAATGGTTTATCAATTTTGTTTATCTTCTCAAAGAACCAGCTTTTAGTTTCATTGATTTTTGCTATTGTTTCCTTCATTTCTTTTTCATTTATTTCTGATCTGATCTTTATGATTTCTTTCCTTCTGCTAGCTTTGGGGTTTTTTTGTTCTTCTTTCTCTAATTGCTTTAGGTGCAAGGTTAGGTTGTTTATTCGAGATGTTTCCTGTTTCTTGATGTAGGCTTGTATTGCTATAAACTTCCCTCTTAGAGCTGCTTTTGCTGCATCCCATAGGTTTTGGGTCGTCGTGTCTCCATTGTCATTCGTTTCTAGGTATTTTTTGATTTCCTCTTTGACTTCTTCAGTGATCTCTTGATCTCTTGGTCAACAATATTATAATAACTTTGTATGGTGACTTTGGTCTTTGAAAACTGCACTAAATTTGCTATTGACTTATTGTGATCATTTTGTAATGTATAGAAATATCAAATCATTATGTTCTGTACCTAGAACTAACATAGTGTTGTAGGTCAATAATACTTCAATAAAAAATATGATAATAATATAGATATTTCCCCCATTTTGGTGCCCCTGAGAGCTGTGTATAACTTATTGAAAATCCACAATGGAAAAAAATATTGGTCATTTGAATATTAGAATATAGTAATACTCCTCTACAATAGTTTAATTTTGAAAGTCCCCTTTCCCAAAGTAGAATACTACCATATTATTTATTTGTTTAAATAAGGTGAATTAAAATTGATTTCATTTTGGAATTTTGTGATACTACTTGAGGGATTTTAAAAACTTTCTTAGGCTATCCCAAACCGGGGCTGAAGGTTTGCCAACCACTGGCTATGCACTAGGAATACAGAGATGAGTAAGACTCAGGCCTGCCCTTGATGAGCTCACAATCTACCTAGTGGAGTAACAAGCATATTTATTAAATTATTACACGACATTAATAATGAATAAAACAAACAAAATGATTTGATTAGAATGAGAAGACTTCAAAAAAAGACGTATCACTTGAGCTGGGCTTTGAAGGGTGGGTAGGGGTTTGAACAGTGAAAAAAGGAATACTATCACCCCAGACTGTAGGAGCAATAGTATGAACAAAAGTAGAACACAAAAGCGTTTGCTGAATGTTTCCACTAAGATCGGAACTAAGCAAGCATGCCCACTCTCTCCACTGTTAATGTTGTACTAGAGATTATGTGCTAATACAACTGAACAAAAGAGTCAGTTGGAGAGATTAAAGAAGAAATGAAACTATCTCTATATAAAAATGACATATAGCGTGTCTGGAAACCCTGAGAGAATCAATGATAAAACTAATGGAAACAATAAAATAATTCAGAAGGGTAGTAGGATATAAAATTAACACCAAAAAAACAGTAGCCTTCATATACTCAAACAATCGGCAGTCAGAAAACATAATGGTAGAGGAAACTATTCACAATAGCAATATAAAAGGTTAATTACTTAGGAATAAACTTAAATGTGTAAATGTATATGAGAAACATTTTAAGACACTCCTGAGAAACACAAAAATAGACCTGAACAAGTGGAAATATATTGCCTGTGTTTGGATAGAATGACTCAACATCATAAAGGTGTCACTTAACATCCCCAAGTTAACAGAAATTTAAGGAAAGCCCAATAAAAAAAATACCAATAGACTTTTTCTGGAGCTAGATAAGTTGATATTAAAGTTCAAGTAAAAAATACACATTCAGGAATAGCCAGGAAAAACTGACCAAATCTACAAAGGGATACTAACTCTACTAGACATTAAAACGTACTCTGAAGGGCTAGAACTGGACCTCAGGGGAGGAAATGAGAAGATTTTATTAAATACCCTAGGGAAAGTCCCTGAATGCCATTCCAAGGAGTTTAGGTGAAATCCTATGGGAGAAGCAGAATGATCCAAGAGACAATAAAAGCAGGAGAGTGATGTATAACAATAACTAACATTTAATGAGCACTGACCATGTGCCAGCTCCATGTATTAGCCCAATTAATTTTCACAACAATTCAACCGGGTAGCATTATTATTATTCCCATTTTACTAACAGAAGGAAAATTGAAGCAAAGATAAGTAACTTATCCAAGTTACACAGCTAATAAGTGGCAAGACAGAGATTCCAACCCAGAAACTCTAGAGCCAGTGCTCTGGAGTCCTATACCTCATTGTAAATATAAGGTCTCAAAAGAATCTTCTGGTACACTGTGGAGGAAACCAGAGTGGAGGAGAATGGAGGCATGGAGGTCAATCGGAAGGCTCACCGTAGTTCAGATAGAAGATGATAATGGTCTAAATTATTTACCCATAATGTAATTTCATTTTTGCAGGAGTTAAGGCAAATAATTCCCTTTAAAAATAGAACTTTCTTTTTAGAATTTAGAATTTAAGTGACATGATAGGAAATTTGAAGAAAAGAGTGCTGTAATGGTACTCATGGAGCTTACAGCTCTAAATGTCACCTTGCCTAGTGAGGAAATTGGCAATCTTAGTGAATTTCAGGGAAGTGAAGCAGCAGGAAAATGTGTTCCTGTTGCTGCCTGTGAAAAAGTAAGCACAATATGTGTGACCAAAAAACAGGACGAGGAACATGTTTCTGTATAATGAAAAGACAGATTTCAGTTTTCACTTTATGGCCAAGCTAGTAATTCACGAGAAGAGAAAATTGCCATAAGTGCCAGGCATATAACAGGTACTCAATAAACACTGTGGCATCAAACTGAATAATAAGTGGAATTTACTATCCAATTTTACTACCCTAAAAGTCTTCATACAGTGGAAGTAGTGACTTTTAGTAATATTATTTCTCCTTAGAGTTATTTCTAACTCTAAGAAACTCGTATTTCCAAACCAATAATAATAACAGCAAAACAAGCTTGAATAAAACATTAATATAAATATGTAAAACAGGGACTATCATTATTTGATACTTCTAATAAATTATGTTTATCTTCAGTTCAGTGGATTTCTTAAGGTTTAACACTATAGCATTTTGTGAAGTTTATCATCCATCTAGTAAAATGTTGGTGACATAATAATGTTCTTAACTGGGACACCACTATGAAGGAATTTGTGATGTTTGTTGTGATGAAATTTACATTTGTACTACCATGAATAAAGGATTTCCCAACCAAACTTGAAAAATAAAATTAGAAGGACATGTATTTTAGAAAACAAAGTATATGACTTTAGCATATTATTTGTATTCAAAGATAAGTATGCTATAAGAAATCATAATTTATTCTTTAAAACAAGTGACTCAAATTTCTATTTGAATATACTTTGTTAGAATTACTCAATGAGCAATTTAACTATTTTGTATTGACATTCTGTAAATCAGCCTTTTCTCCATGTCAGACTGGTTTCACCTCTCCCCTATCAAAAAATAATAAAATTAATTTCCCGGATATTGGGGGTGGGCTGAGGCAGGGAGATTGCAAAGGGAGACGGATGATGAGAATTCTTGACTGAGATGCAGTTGTGTCTCAGTGTTTTTCTTTTACCTTCCTGAGATATGAAGATCCTGGCACTTCCTCCGTGTCACTGACACTGCTTTCTGGTACTTCACTAATGTCTCCGTTTGCTCTTTCCGTTAAAGGGCCGCCACAGTTTTCCAATGAAGAGGTGTTCGTGCGAGTCTCAGAATAAAGCCTTTTGGGTACTGCTTTTCTCGAGATATACTCTGCATCCTTGCTGGTTACATTTTTACCAGCCTCTGAATTTGAATGTATCAGCTCTGACCTGAGGTATTAATAGAGGTTAAATGAATGAACTGTTTACTTTGAAAGATATATTTTTATATAACTAATGGATCAATATGGGATGACAATAACACTGGTTTAGGGAATATACTGAAATAACATTGAACTAATTGTTGAAAGTTAAGATTTACATACATGATTATTTAGAAATTCTCTTGACAGATTCAAATTTTTCAGTAAAGCAACCCAATGTGTATGAGACAATCTTGTGACACGGTAATAGGGTGAAGTTAGCAAAAAGTCAAATAAATTACAATATATCTGTATGATAAAATTGTATAGAGTCATTAAAAATCATGTTTCCAAGTTATTATCAGCAATACTGGAAAATGTTCACAATATAATATTTTGTGGGAAAAAACAGAATACAAAACTACATATGCTATATGCCCCAATCTTGTTTTAAAATGCAACTGTATGCAAAATTAAAAGTCTGAAAGAAAACACAGTGTGCCAAACATTAACAGTGGCTATCACTAGATGGTAAAATTGTTGGTGTTTTTTAATTTATTCTTTGTACTTTCCTGCATTTTCCAAATTTCCCATAGTAAGTTTATGTTACTTTTACAGTGAAGCACGTTCCACCCAAAAAAAAGTTATTAAGAGACAAAAGGGGGAGCTCCCTGGTGGTCCAGCGGTTAGGATCCGGTGCTTTCACTTCCGTGGCCCAGGTTCAATCCCTGGTCGGGGAACTGAGATCCCTCAAGCCGCGCAGCGCAGCCAAAATTTAAAAAAAAAAAAAAAAAAAAAAAAGAGAGAGACAAAAGGGGAAAAAAGAAAGAAAAGCAATGGCTGTTTCTCTCTCTAAGAAAGAGAGTTCTGGGTAGTGAATACAAACTTTCCTGTGAACCTTAACACTATATCACTCCTAAAAAACAACTACCGAAAATGGAAATGAGTTTTAGGTAACGACAAAGATAAACCAGGCAGTCCTGTTAAGTTGTGATCGTAAGAGAAAAAGCAAATATCTAGTGAAAGATGGGTGATATTTCTCTGTTACAGTTAGGTCTTCCTGGAGCTTTCCTGATTCAGTTAAAATTTCTGATCTTCTAATGTTTTCATCCTCAATTGTTTCCTAAATGAATGCCATTGAATTATTTCAGAATAAGACTGCAATGGCTTTATCCCAACCAATAAAGACGTTAAAACATGGCCTTACCTTTTTCGTTTTTGTGAAAGATACAGTGATTGTGGAGAAGATGCTCTACTTGGCTCATCAGCTAATGTAGCCAAAATAAAGTTGGCTTCCAATAGCATATCGTCAATACTTAAAGCCATGGGTCTAAAAAAGGCAAAGTCAGAGCAAACATCACACTCATCACACTCACACTCATTTTCTGATGGACATTGGGAAAACATTAAAAAATGATACTTAATTTTGGAGTAAAAAGAAACAGTAGAAGTCTTGTCTTTTCACAAATTGAGACAGTCCTAAGAACTAAAAGAGTCCTTAGAAATCATCACATCCAATTTCATAAAACACATTCATCCTAGCCCAATCTCTCTGAAATTTTAGTTCTGAAATATCATATAAAGTACCATAGTTTCATAGAGATTTAACTTGTTTAAGCCATGTATAATTTTCTAATTCGGCAATTTATTCAATATGTCAAGTTTATAAATGTTTTTACTCTTCAGAATAATATATCTTTCTAAATCAAGTTACCAATAAAAAGAACTCTAGGTTATGACATCTTTCAAAATTTTAGTTTGATAAGTGTTGCTAGTAAAGTTAAGGAATTCCTGAGGTGTGAATTAATTTCAAAGTGAACCAAAGGGTTTTATTATTAATGTATGACAAAAGAAAAAGAAACAAACTCAGAAATTTCCCAAGGACCTACTTCCCAGGAAAATCAAAATGAATGGCTATAGGAGCATGTGTAGCTTCTGAAAATGTCAGCATTCCCTGAAAGGAAAAAAAGGGGAAAAATGTGAAATCTTTATTAAAAATTGCCATTGATAATTCTATTTGGACACAAATTTTGGCTTACCTTCAGTTCTTTGAAGCAAAATGTTATTTCAGTGTCGACTCCAATTTGAAAGAAGTCAAACTCATCTGGCCCAACAAACATCTCACTGTATACAGAATTGGTCAAATCTGCTCAATGTTATAGGAAAGTAAAGAATAAAATTAGTTCCAGAGGTATTTGTTAAATTTTGATAAGAAAATATAAGCATAAGTGATAAGTTAAAAATAGCCACAAATTATCTGACATTCCTTCATTGAGAGGTGGGGTCTATGTCTATGTCCCCTCCCCTTGAATCTGCGGTGAGTGGGCTCTTCATCTGCTCTCACCAATAGGATATGGTGGAGTGACCTGGTGCTAGTTTCTGGTCTGGGCCCAGGCCTTAAGAGACTGGCAGCCTCCGCTTCCTCAATCCCACAAGCCACACAGGGAAGCCAAAAAAAAAAAGTAAAAATCAACTTAGAATGGGAGAAAATGTTTGAAATCATATATATGAAAAGGGGAGAAAAATAAAAAGACAAATAACTCAAGTGAAAAATAAGGGATGTGAACAGACATTTCTCCAAAGAAGATATACAAATAAGCAATAAGGACACATAAAAAGATACTGAACATCATTAGTTGCTAGAGAAATGAAAATCAAAACCACAATAAGACAACACTTCACACCCACTAGGATGGCTATCGTCCAAAAGACAGACAATAACAGAGGTGCTGAATTTTTTTTTCCCCCAGAGGTGTTGAATTTTGTTCCCTAATATTTAATTAAACTTTTATGTGCATTTTTTAAAATGAAAATATGATCATACTATGCATACCATTTTATAATCTATTCAATAATATATCCTGACTATTTTTCCATGTCAATAAGTACATTTTCCTAATTATTTATGTGTGTTGGTGTTTTGTGTTTTCCACTACAAAATTAACTTCAATAAACATCTTTGACATACACACCCAGAGAGAAAGAAATGTATATATACACACACACAAGACTTATTTTTTTTTTTTTGGCCACGCCACATGGCTTGCGGGATCTCAGTTTCCCGACCAGGGCTTGGACCCAGGCCACAGCAGCGAAAGCGCCGCACCCTAACCATGAGGCCACCAGGGAACTCCCAAGACTACTTCTAATAGCTTCATAGTATTTCACTAAACCAATCTCCTGTTGTCAGATCTAAGGTATATAGAAAGAGATGAACCAAACTATTGAGTACTTGTCTCTAGACAGTGGGATTTCAGGTGACTTTATTAGTGCTTTTTATGTGTTTTTAATTTTCTGCAATGAACATGAATTATGTAAGTGTAAGAACAAAGGAGAAATGGTATATATATTTTAAAAGGACCAAACAATACCTTACAAATACCTTCATCTCAATCAAGAAGGCTCATGTCATGACTTGTGGTTGCCGGGGGCGGCGGGGTTGGGGGGTGTCGCTGGATTGGGAGATTGGGACTAGAAGATGCAAACTATTATACAGAGAATGGATAAACAACAAGGTCCTACTGTATAGCACAGGGAACTATGTTCAGTATCCTGTAATAAACCATAATGGAAAAGAATATGAAACAGAATATTTAAAAAATTAATTTTAAAACAAGAAGGCTCATGTCACTCCCAGTGTGCTGGCATAGAGTAAGTTCAATAATAAAGTTAAACACTTGGGTCCCCAGTTAACCATAACTATAACTACTCATTAGAAAGCTGCTCACAAGGGACAGTGTCTGAATAAATGGCCATTTATTCAGAGATGGCATTATGAATATAAAACAGACCCTTTCACTAGCCAAGCATATATTTTCCAGATCATGCACCCCTGAGTGCCAAAACAGAATGCTAGATGGGACTTTGAGAGAAGAAATAAGAGCACAGTGGTAATGAGACTAAGTCCTGGAGCCTGACAGTCTATATTCAGATCATAATCCACCACTTATTAACTGTGTGACAGCAGGCAAGTCACTTAGTTTCTCTGTGCTTCATATTCTTCATACAGAAAATGGGGATACTAATAGTACCTACATCACAGACTTGTTACGAAGATCAAATGGATTCAGAAATGTAAACCATTTAGAACAGAACCTGGCACAAACTAGACCCTGCAAAGTCGTCTGACCCAACTTAAGCCCTGGTTATACTGGTTTTTCACTTCAAAATAATGTTTCTTCCTTTGTATTCTTTCTTTACTGCTATCACCAAAAAAAAAAAAAATCCAAGGTCAAAGAGTCTCAGACAAGTTGTGCCCAAAATACCCTAGTAAATTTCCTTAATAGCAAAACTCCTGACTTAATCATGCTTTAGTTTCTCCATTCCATCTGTATAACTCTTAGAAGAGCTGACTTAATATTCACGTTGGGGCTTCCCTGGTGGCACAGTGGTTAAGAATCCGCCTGCCAATGCAGAGGACACGGGTTTGAGCCCTGGTCCAGGAAGGTCCCACATGCCGCAGAGCAACTAAGCCCGTGCACCACAACTACTGAGCCTGCGCTCTAGAGCCCGCCAGCCACAACTACTGAGCCCACGTGCCACAACTACTGAAGCCGCGCACCTAGAGCCCGTGCTCCGCAACAAGAGAAGCCACCGCAATGAGAAGCCCGCTCATTGCGAGGAAGAGTAGCCCCCGCTCGCCGCAACTAGAGAAAGCCCGCGCGCAGCAACGAAGACCCAACACAGCCAAAAATAAAATAAATAAATTTATAAAAAATAATATTTCGGGGCTTCCCTGGTGGCGCAGCGGTTGAGAATCTGCCTGCCAATGCAGGGGACACGGGTTTAAGCCCTGGTCTGGGAAGATCCCACATGCCACGGAGCAACCGGGCCCGTGAGCCACAATTACTGAGCCTGCGCGTCTGGAGCCTGTGCTCCACAGCAAGAGAGGCCGCGATAGTGAGAGGCCCGCGCACCGCGATGAGGAGAGGCCCCCGCTTGCCACAACTAGAGAAAGCCCTCGCACAGAAACGAAGACCCAACACAGCAAAAATAAATAAATAAATAAAATTAAGAAGTGTTGTAAGAAAGGTTTAATTTAAAAAAAAAAAAATTCCGATTCCTAGGCAACATTCTAGACCAATTAAAATAATAATAATAATATTTCATTCATTAAGAAATATTCACATTTTCTGCCCTATATATTTGCCATCTGGAATATCTTACATTTCTAACTTAAAGCTACTTTTCCTTTTTATGTGGTCAAAGATCATCTCAACTGGATTGCTGGCCTCTTAATTTTTCTTTATGCTAAATACAAAGGATGAGAAATAGACCTTAAAATTTTAACTGAAAAAATATTTTTCTCAGTAACCATTCTAATTTTATTTTATTTTATTTTTTTAATAAATTTGTTTATTTGTTTATTTATTTATTTTTGGCTGCGTTGGGTCTTCACTGCTGCATGCGGGCTTTCTCTAGTTGTGGCGAGCAGGGGCTGCTCTTCCTCACGGTGCACAGGTTTCTCATTGCAGTGGCTTCTCTTTGTTGCAGAGCACAGGCTCTAGGCACGCGGGCTTCAGTAGTTGTGGCACTCGGGCTCAGTAGTTGTGGCTCATGGGTTAGTTGCTCTGCGGCACGTGGGATCTTCCCGGACCAGGGCTCGAACCCATGTCCCCTGCATTGGCAGGTGGGTTCTTAACCACTGTGCAACCAGGGAAGTCCCATTTTCCTAATTTTAAAACAATCTGAATTTCAAAGCCAAGTATTTTAATTACTGATTGTGACAAATTTCTCAGGTCTCTTAAAAATTTTAATGATCTTTCTACATTTTACTGCCTTTTAGACAAGAAAAAGTATTATGTCACTAATATTTGCTGTATAACCATACAGTAATCAGGAAAGCCAGGAAGTAATATTCCATCAAAGCACAGTGACAGATATAATCCTTACCCATTGATTCCTCATTAGAACTCTTAATGCAAACGTTCAGTGGAGTAACAGCAAGAGTAACTTCCTCTTGACTCGATGTAAAAAGAACAATTGCCTCAGCAAGCACTCTATAAAATGTAAGGGACAGTAGTACATTATTTGAAGAACAAACAGAAAGAAATTATCATATTAAATGGAACTCATCTTTAACCTGGAAATAAATAGGTTAATTGTCCTGGATTTAGAAAAATCTACCCAAAAGACCTATCTTCATTCTTCTATATGAGCTGCTATATTTTTAGTATATCTTAAAATTACAATATTAGGAATCCCCTGGCAGTCCAGTGGTTAGGACCCGGTGCTTTCACTGCTGGGGGCTGGGATCAATCCTTGGTCGGGGAACTAAGATCCTGAAAGCCGCTCGGCTGCGGCCAAAAAAAAAGAAAGAATTACAACATCATTTGAAGGCCAAGAGAATAGCAAAATATGTTCTAAGTAAAACATGTGAAAACTGCAAAATAAACCAAACACTAGAATAAAATATCTTTAATTCTATGCTTTCACATACCCAATACATTTTTTAACAAAAATGACCTGGAATCATACTCCTAAGGGAGATAGTAGAAAATGGAGATGTTCAAACAGAACTGGGGTGAACTATGCTGGAGACGCAGTCGAGGGGTAGAGGTTTACAAGCAGTCTGCTGCCTGTATTCTCTTTCCCTTTGTCACTTGTCCTAGATTATTAACTATTTCTTTCAAGGTTGTCCTGACATCCCAAATGCCCTTTCATCCTGGGCTCCCTTTTTTAAAACACCTTTACTGAGATATAATTCACGTTCTACACAATTCACAGATTTAAAATTGTTTGATTTGCATTTCCCTAACAACAAATGGTGTTGATCATCTTTTCATGTGCTTGTTGGCCATTTGCATACGTTCTTTGGAAAAATGTCCATTCAAATCCTTTGCCCATTTTTTAGTTAGGTTATTTATTATCTTTTTATTATTGCATTAAAAGTTCTGGCCTATTTTTTGTTTGTTTTGTTTTGTTCTTCATTGCTGCGCACAGGCTTTCTCTAGTTGCGGCGAGCCGGGGCTACTCTTTGTTGTGGTGCGCGGGCTTCTCATTGTGGTGGCTTCTCTTGTTATGAAGCACGGGCTCTAGGCACGTGGGCTTCAGTAGCTGTGGCATGTGAGCTCAGTAGTTGTGGTTCACGGGCTCTAGAACGCAGGCCCAGTAGCTGTGGCACAGGGGCTTAGCTGCCCCACAGCATGTGGGATCTTCCCGGACCAGGGCTCAAACCTGTGTCCCCTGCATTGGCAGGTGGATTCTTAACCACTGCGCCACCAGGGAAGCCCTGGCCTATTTTTTAAATTGAGGTGAGGTCAGATAAAAATGAGATTCTTAGAATTTCTGTAATGTTAGTGTTAACCTGCTACTAGACATTAGATTAGCAGAGTTTCTCGATGCCAAAATGTCAGGAACACCTACCAAATTAATCTGGAAACTTTTCCAGTGTTAAGGGAGAGGTGTTGTACAAGATACTAAACAACCTGATACCAAAAATGACAACATGAATGTGCAATTCAAAAAGGAAGAAAAATACAAATTGCTAATAAATATATGAAAAGATGCTCAAACTCCCTAGTAATAAAATAAACACCAAAAAAATGACTTTTTTTTAATATATATAAAAAAAAAAGACTATGTCTTCCATAATAGGAGTTTCCTTCTCTCTTTCCCTCTCTCTCTCTCTCTCTCTCTGGTTACCAGGTGCCATGTTGTGAGGACAATCGGCCAGCCTGCATGGTGAGGAACTGACGCCTACCAGCAACCACATGGGTGAGCTTAGAAGCTGACTTTCTGAGGCCTCCCACAGCCATGTCAGTGAGCTTGGGAGTGAATTTCTCCAAGTTCAGCCTTCAGATGAGACCACAGCCCTGGCTGACGGCTTGACTTCAACCTCATGAGAAACCTTGAGCCAAAAGCACCCAGCTAAGCCACACTTATTATTTTGAAGTAATAAACAACTGGGTTTTTTTAAAGCTTTAAGTTATGGGGAAATTTGCTTCACAGAAATAGGTAACTAATACACTATCTTATGCACTACTAGCAGCATTGTTTGTGATGGCAAAAAGTCGGAAACAACCAACTTTTTCACTAATAGGGTAACGGGTAACTAAATTATGGTTCACTCATACAATTAAAAATTATGCAATCATTAAAAAGAATAAAATTGATTTAACTAAACTGACATAGACACTAAAAAAGGAAGTTGCCAAACAATAAGGATAGTAGGACATTTTCTTTTAAAAAACTATGTATGTGTCTAGTAGGTGATATAAATTTGAGAGAGAAGGAGAAAAAGAGAGGAAGAAAGATATCCATAGCTATACGGAAAAAGAAAGTTATAGAAAGACTGGCTATAAATAGAAGATGATATAGAAGGATATACACCAAATTGTTAATAGATGTTAAACCCCTGCCAAGTGGGATATATGCGGCAAGTAGAGGAGAAAGACTTCCATTTTTCATCTCTGCACTCTTCTATAAATTTTAGATGTATTGCAAGGAGCACGTATTTCTTTTGTAATTTAAAAAACAATAAGGATAAAATATATTTTGGCTTACAAAGTAATTAATGTTTAAGCTACAGCTTAACTGAAAAATTGAGTACCTTTCACTGACAAATATGTCCCACTCATTCTCTAGAAAAAACAAACAAACAAACAAACACTTAGGGATAAAATCAGTTCATGTAAAAAGTGTTAAAATTTCCTCATGCTGTGTGTGTTAAGACTCAGATAGAAGGCACCATATAAATGCAAAGTATTATTAGATAATATATTTTTCTCTTAATACCACTTGATGTAGAAAGCCACTGATGGGATACTTCTAGAACATTTTGGCCACTAAATTATTATTTCTACCATTAGGCAGTTATTATCTACTTTTATCTTTCTCAAGGTTTCCTCTTGATCCTGTAAGGTGATTTCTACAAGTCCAGTGTTAGCTTAAAAAAATGTTAACTGATTTAAAAGCTCTAGGCTATTAATTCTTCACTCTGTGACCATAATCTATTCAGAAAAATAAAAATAAACAACAGAGAACTCATTACCTTGGTTGAATCACTAGTGTATTAGAACACATATTCTTTTCAAAAATAACTTGCAAAGGCTGACTTTCTTGAAAACACACATTATGAATCCTTGTAATACCTTAAAAAAATAAAGCAACCCGTTAATAATTTTAAGTGCAAAATTAACAGATTTTTAAAAGTCTTTAAGTTTCAGAGCCAGATTAAAATAATAAAATTAAAGTAATATTTAATATCTGACAGGTGCACAAAGCTCACAAGAAGCACTATCCCTTAATTAATGTGTTTATCGCTCCCTAGTGGACACCATGTAACATGTCACACCCTCCAACCAATTAGGCAGTACAGTTCCCACATTCTTTTGAAATACAGGTAATTTCTTAAATTGTGTGTAAAATAGTAATTGCCCAATACAGATCATACATCTATGATTCTTTTTCAGTATTTTTCATCCAAACTGATACTTTTGGATGGGAACTTTAAAAGTAAAACCTGAGCATCCAGTCTGTGAATTCTTTCCCTCTGAGAGGAGAAGAGGGGTGTGGAGCAATTATGGCTACGGCCCAATGTACCAGCAACTGCAGGATATGTTGTACGTACATTACCTCTGATCCTCACACTATGCCTATGGGATAGGTACTTGATCTCAGAAGAGGAAACTATAGCTCTAGCTCTGTTAAATGACTTCAAGGCTATGCTGTTTTAACAAGTATAGCTAGAATTTGAATCTAAGTTTGTTTTATCTCTTTTTTTTTTCTGAATCTGAGTTTGAATATGGAGCCCGTGTAATAAAATCCAGGTGGGCTATAACTTTCTACAGCATAATAATGTTACAATGAGAATCAAAAGGATTCACCATAAACAACATTTCTCAACTTATTTTTTAACTGAATTAATAACAACAGCAATATTTATTATTTTCATAAATATTTACTGAGCACTTACTGTGTACAAGGCTGATCAGTTGTTCTTTTTTTTTGTTTTGTTGTGGTTTTTTTTTTTTTTTGACCACGCAGTGAGGCATGTGTGACCTTCCTGACCAGGGATCGAACCTGTGCCCCCTGCATTCGGAGCGCGGAGTCTTAACCACTGGACCGCCAAGGAAGTCCCTGACCACTTAGTTTTTTTGTTTTTGTTTTTTTTAATTAATTAATTAATTTTTTGGCTGTGTTGGGTCTTTGTTGCTGCGTGCGGTCTTTCTCTAGTTGCGGCGAGTGGGGGCTACTCTTCGTTGTGGTGCGCGGGCTTCTCGTTGCGGTGGCTTCTCTTGTTGAATTGGAGCATGGGCTCTAGGCGTGCAGGCTTCAGTAGTTGTGGCACGTGGGCTCAGTAGTTGTGGCTCACGGGCTTAGTTGCTCCGCGGCATGTGGGATCTTCCCAGACCAGGGCTCTAACCTGTGTCCCCTGCATTGGCAGGCGGATTCTTAACCACTGCGCCACCAAGGAATTCCTGATCAGTTAGTTTTTAATGGATTAAAAACCACAAATTTTAATCAGAAATTTAGTGGCCCAAAATAACAAACGTTTGTTATTTCTAACAATTCAGCTGAGTGGCTCCTCTGGTTTGGGTTGGCTTAGCTGTGGCTGGATCATTTTGAATGGCCTCACATTCATATCTGGGGCCTCACAGTTGGGACAACAGGGACAGCCGGGATGGCTGGGGCCTCTCACCACATGGTCTCCAATCTTCCAGGAGTCTGTGCTGGGCTGTGCTTATTCTCATGCTGATGGAAATGTTCTTAGTTTAACAGTGGAAGCTGACAGGCCTCTTGAGGCCTAGGCTTGGAACTCACACAACATCACTTCTCGTGCATTCTATTGATATCAAAGCAACTCCAAGGCCAGCTGAGATTCAAAGTAGGGAAACACACAGGGACGAATTTTGGAGCTGTGGACTAGCAAAGAACAACTCAGACAAAAATTTCTGACCTCACAGAGCTTACATTCTAGCGAAGGGAGGCAAACAGTAAGAAAATCAAAAGTAGTACTTCCCTGGTGGTCCAGTTGTTAAGACTCCGCGCTTCCACTGCAGAGGGCACAGGTTTGCTCCCTGGTCGGGAAACTAAGATCCTGCATGCTGTGCGGTGTGGCCAAAAAAAGAAAAAGTAAAATAATTGGTCTGTCACATAGTGATAAGTAGCACAAGAAAAAAGGAAAGCTGAAAGGGGGCTGGGGAGTGCCGGTGGTGGTGGGCAGCAATTTCAAATAAGGAGGTCAAGGAAGACCTCATGGAAAAGATGCCATTTGAGCAAGACTGAAGGAGGTTTTTGAAAGAGCAAGCCATGTGCTATCTGGAGAAGGAGCTTGCTAGGCAGAGAGAACAGGGGCCCAGCCTGGGACTCCCGGATCATGTGGGGCCTTACAGGCCATTGTAAGATCTTCGGCTTTTACCTTGGGTAAAATGGTGAGCTTTTTGAGAATTTTAAGCACTGGAGTGACATAATCTGACCTATTTTAAAGGGATTACTGTGGCTGCTATTTTGGGAAGACACAAAGCTCAAAAGTTGGCATATCTTACCTATTTTAAAAAATATTTTCAAGTTACTTTTAGATGGATAGGTAATAGAAGGTAATAGATGTACATGGTATAAAATTCAAAAGATACCAAAGAATAGACAGTGAAAATAAGTCACCCTCCACCTCTGACTCCTGCCACCCCAGTACCCTCCTCAGAGGTAACTATGGTTACCAGTTTCTTAGGTATTCTTTAGAAATAGCCCATGCATGTACAAGCACAATCATATCTCTATAACAAATACCTGACTTGGGTGAAAGTTCTATTGGCATTGCCAAGGATGTCCAAGCTGAGAAATGCCTTATTTCTTTGTTATCCCTGATGCTTTCATTCCTGCTACTTGCCTCCTTCTCCGTTTTCCTTAACACACTAAACACTTTCAGTCTATACCTTTGACTACACTGCTCCCTCATCATAGAATGCCTTCCCATTTCTGACTATTAGAAATTTAGCCCAGGACCAGATGGCTTCACAGGCAAATTCTATCAAACATTTAGAGAAGAGCTAACACCTATCCTTCTCAAACTCTTCCAAAATATAGCAGAGGGAGGAACACTCCCAAACTCATTCTACGAGGCCACCATCACCCTGATAGCAAAACCAGACAAAGGTGTCACAAGGAAAGAAAACTACAGGTCAATATCACTGATGAACATAGACGCAAAAATCCTCAACAAAATACTAGCAAACAGAATCCAACAGCACATTAAAAGGATCATACACCATGATCAAGTGGGGTTTATCCCAGGAATGCAAGGATTCTTCAATATATGCAAATAAATCAATGTGATACACCATATTAACAAATTGAAGGAGAAAAACCATATGATCATCTCAATAGATGCAGAAAAAGCTTTCGACAAAATTCAACACCGATTTATGATAAAAACCCTCCAGAAAGTAGGCATAGAAGGAACTTACCTCAACATAATAAAGGCCATATATGACAAACCCACAGCCAACATCGTTCTCAATGGTGAAAAACTGAAACCATTTCCACTAAGATCAGGAACAAGACAAGGTTGCCCACTCTCACCACTATTATTCAACATAGTTTTGGAAGTTTTAGCCACAGCAATCAGAGAAGAAAAAGAAATAAAAGGAATCCAAATCAGAAAAGAAGAAGTAAAGCTGTCACTGTTTGCAGATGACATGATACTATATAGAGAGAATCCTAAAGATGCTACCAGAAAACTACTAGAGCTAATCAATGAATTTGGTAAAGCAGCAGGATACAAAATTAATGCACAGAAATCTCTTGCATTCCTATACACTAATGATGAAAAACCTGAAAGAGAAATTAAGGAAACACTCCCATTTACCATTGCAACAAAAAGAATAAAATACCTAGGAATAAACCTACCTAAGGAGACAAAAGACCTGTATGCAGAAAACTATAAGACACTGATGAGGGGGCTTCCCTGGTGGCGCAGTGGTTGAGAATCTGCCTGCCAATGCAGGGGACACAGGTTCAAGCCCTGGTCTGGGAAGATTCCACATGCCGCGGAGCGACTAGGCCCGTGAGCCACAACTACTGAGCCTGCGTGTCTGGAGCTTGTGCTCCGCAACAAGAGAGGCCACGACAGTGAGAGGCCCGCGCACCACGATGAAGAGTGGCCCCCGCTCGCCGCAACTAGAGAAAGCCCTCACACAGAAACGAAGACCCAACACAGCCATAAATAAATAAATAAATAAATAAATAAATAAATAAATAAATAAAAGAAAAAAAAAGACACTGATGAAAGAAATTACAGATGATACAAACAGATGGAGAGATATACCATGTTCTTGGATTGGAAGAATCAACATTGTGAAGATGACTATACTACCCAAAGCAATCTACAGATTCAATGCAATCCCTGTCAAACTACCAATGGCATTTTTCACAGAACTAGAACTAAAAATTTCACAATTTGTATGGAAACACAAAAGACCCCAAATAGCCAAGCAATCTTAAGAAATAAAAACAGAGCTAGAGGAATCAGGCTCCTTGACTTCAGACTATACTACAAAACTATAGTAATCAAGACAGTATGGTACTGGCACAAAAACAGAAATATAGATCAATGGAACAGGATAGAAAGCCCAGAGATAAACCCATGCACATATGGTCACCTTATTTTTGATTTGGAGGCAAAAATATACAATAGAGAAAAGACAGCCTCTTCAATAAGTGGTGCTGGGAAAACTGGACAGCTACACATAAAAGAATGAAATTAGAACGCTCCCTAACACCATATACAAAAATAAACTCAAAATGGAGTAAAGACCTAAATGTAAGGCCAGACACTATAAAACTCTTAGAGGAAAACATAGGCAGAACACTCTATGACATAAATCACAGCAAGATCCTTTTTGACCCATCTCCTAGAGAAATGGAAATAAAAACAAAAATAAACAAATGGGACCTAATGTAACTTAAAAGCTTTTGCACAGCAAAGGAAACCATAAACAAGATGAAAAGACAACCCTCAGAATGGGAGAAAATATTTGCAAATGAAGAAAATATTTGCAAACGACAAAGGATTAATCTCCAAAATTTACAAGCAGCTCATGCAGCTCAATATCAAAAAAACAAACAACCCAATCCAAAAATGGGCAGAAGACCTAAATAGACATTTCTCCAAAGAAGATATACAGATAGCCAACAAACATGTGAAAGAATGCTCAACATCACTAATCATTAGAGAAATGCAAATCAAAACTACAATGAGGTATCACCTCACACCGGTCAGAATGGCCATCATCAAAAAATCTACAAACAATAAATGCTGGAGAGGGTGTGGAGTAAAGGGAACCCTCTTGCACTGTTGGTGGGAATGTAAATAGATACAGCCACTATGGAGAACAGTATGGAGGTTCCTTAAAAAACTAAAAATAGAACAACCATATGACCCAGCAATCCCACTACTGGGCATAAACCCTGAGAAAACCATAATTCAAAAAGAATTATGTACCACAGTGTTCATTGCAGCACTATTTACAATAGCCAGGACATGGGACCAACCTAAATGTCCATCTACAGATGAATGGATAAAGAAGATGTGGCACATATATACAATGGCATATTACTCAGTCATAAAAAGAAACGAAATTGACTTATTTGTAGTGAGGTGTATGGACCTAGAGTCTGTCATACAGAGTGAAGTAAGTTAGAGAAAAACAAATACCATATGCTAACACATATATATGGAATCTAAAAAAAATGGTTATGAAGAACCTAGGTGCAGGGCAGGAATAAAGACGCAGATGTAGATAATGGACTTGAGGACACGGGGAGGGGGAAGGGTAAGCTGGGACGAAGTGAGAGAATGGCATGGACTTATATATACTACCAATTATAAAATAGATAGCTACTGGGAAGCAGCCGCATAGCACAGGGAGATCATCTCGGTGCTTTGTGACCACCTAGAGGGGTGGGATAGGGAGGGCGGAGGGAGACGCAAGAGGGAGGAGATATGGGGATATATGTATACGTACAGCTGATTCACTTTGTTATAAAGCAGAAACTAACACACCATTGTAAAGCAGTTATACTCCAATAAAGATGTTTAAAAAAAAAAAAAAGAAAAGAAATTTACCAACATGTGATGCTACCACCCAGATAGCCCTTCCTCTTCACCTTTCTCTCCTTTGAATCTCTTGCCCCAAGTACATCCATTGTGCTCTTTTTAAAGCAACTTGGCTTGGTGTACCTCTTCATTGTGGTTTTTCTAGTCTTCCAGTTTAATAATAATTTTCCTTGATAGAATGCAAACAGGATAAAAATTTAGAAGTCCTGTTTCCTCTGTGTCATTTATTGATTTTATCTAGTGCTACACAAAGTACTGGACTATAAGAGACAAGGAATTTTCACCAGAATTTCTTCCTTCATTGAGAAAGTCTCACTATTGAAACAAAAACAAAACAGCGGAACTAAAGAGAATGCCTAGTAATGTGGTTGACTTAAATTCTGACACAAGCTCCTTATCTTCTCACAGACCAGTAACAGACAATTTGAGGTCCAGCAGCCAGTCCATGGACCGCTTGAGGAGCACTGCCTTATACCATCAGCTGCCAGCCATGGCATATATGATGCTATGATAGAATTCTGCTTGCTGTTTCATAGCACAATTTGCAACTTCCCTCAGTGGCTCCAGAGAACTCTTTCAAACTTAAAGAGGTACAGCTAAGGAACAAGCATTATTTTGGAGATGTTCCATTCGTGGGGTTTGGAATTTCAGAGGTTAATGATACTTATAAGTTGGCAAATGTTTCCCAATCCCTTTAAGTTCACTGTTATGCAAGTTTAAAGTCATTAGCGTATCTGTAGAATGCCCTTTTACAAAACCTTAAAACCGTGAAGTGGAAATTCTGCCCTCTTGACACCATGTCATTAATATACATGTATGAATCCTGGTTTTATTTTCACTCAATAGCCAGTGCACCCCTCGTATGGAAGCCCCTCTCTGTCGGAGATCTGTCTTCTTGAGCAGGACAGAACTTATTAGCAGGTGCTTTGGATCAGAGCATGTTCTTCAGGGACAATTCACTGACTCATTTTTAGCCACCCTGGGGCCAGTGCCAATGAAAATACAGAGAATTGATAGAATTATTATTAGGCAGGTAAATATTTCATATGAACCTTGGTTCTTGATGACATAAATCATCTTTTTTTTTTTTTCTATTAGCAGATGCTAAATAACCTAAGAAATCACCGTTCTGGAAACCATTTATGGTTAGATTCAGAGAAGTTAGTCTTTTTTAGCGGCTCATGCTTTTGCAATTGTTTTCTATCAATGAAGAGAGCCAAATTTACTTCACTGTCTTTAATTTCTTCCCCAGTTCCAAATATGTATTTCTAGCAGTTTATTGGATATCTCTGCCCAGGTGATTTTTCTCAACTAAATTTGAACAATGTTTCTCCACCAGATTATAAAAATAAAATTGCAAACATAATTTCCTGGGCTGGGTACATACAGTTTTGGAAAGTATAACTATTTACCCCATTTACTGGGTATCAGCATCTATCCCCTACTTCCCCCTTCCTTCCTGAGCCATCCTTCCCTGTTATGTAGCAGCCATGAGGTTTGGGTGGGACTGACTTCACTTCCAGTATCACTTGTGGGCCCTCATTGGTATAAATCAATTGATGTAATCTTATCCCCCTTGCAATTGAATTTGGTCCAGATATGGCAATAAGCCAAGGCAATTAGAGAATGGAATTCCCCTGGCTCCCCAGGATTAATTTAGGTTGGTCCAATCAGAGCAAAGTCAAGCACTTTTGTTCAGTGCATGTATGACGTATGGCTCTCACTCCCCCAGATGTGAAACAGCAAGCATGTAGCCCCAGCTGCTGCTGCTGCTAGAAGTCACCTCATTATTAAAAGTTTATAAGAGGAGGGAGATGCCAAGAGGGAGGAGATATGGGGATATATGTATATGCATGGCTGATTCACTTTGTCATACAGCAAAACTAACACACCACTGCAAAGCAATTATACTCCAATAAAGATATTAAAAAAAAAAGTTTATAAGAGAAGCTCGCCTTAGTATAAATCACATGGAGGCAAGCAGACCTGAGAGAATTTTAAAAAGAAGAAGGAGAAGCAGCTGCTGCAGCCTGGATGGAAACACGCCTATGACCTAATTTTGAACTTTTAGTTTACATGAGCCAATATTCCTCCTTATTGTTTAAGTCAGTTTGAGTTGGATTTTCTGGGTGGTTTTTTTTTTCCCTGTTATTTGTAACTTAGAGCAGGGGTCCCCATCCCCCACCCCCACCCCCCAGGCCGCACAGCAGGAGGTGAGTGGCAGCTGAGCCCCATTGCTACCCATCGCTGGCATTACCACCTGAACCATCCCAATCCCCCCACCCCTGTCCGTGGAAAAATTGTCTTCCACGAAACCGGCCCCTGGTGCCAAAAAGGTTGGGGACCGCTGACTTATAGCATTCTAACTCATACAACTTCCCTACAAAAGCTATTAAAAATCAACCAATCACAAATATGTATTGGACATTAATCAAGCCACTGGAGACATACTTAAGAAGCTGAAAAGTTGGTTGTTTAAAATCTAGCTGGGGACTTCCCTGGTGGTCCAGTGGTTAGGACTCCATGCTTTCACTGCCGAGGACCCAGGTTCAATCCCTGGTCGGGGAACTAAGATCCTGAAAGCCGCGCGGTGCAGCCAAAAAAATTTTTTTTAATAAAAAATTTAAAAATAAAATCTAGCTGGAAATAAGGGATGAGGATAATTGTAATAACATCAGTCACTGACTATTCAGTACTGCCTCTGTGTCAGGTACCACACTAAGTGCTTTACACATGTGATCTCACTTCATCCTCACAACAACCCCAGAATCTGAGGGTAGGTAAGATTATCCCCATTCTAGAGAAAAGAAAATGAAGGTTCAGAGAGCTTATGTACCGTCACAAAACTAATAAGAATTATAGAAGAATCCACATCCAAATCTGTGTGATGTCAGAGCTTGCGGTGCTTTTTTTGTGTGTGTGTGTGCTTTTATTTTTTAATTTTTACTGAAATATAGTTGATTTACAATGTGTTAGTTTCAGGTGTACAGCAAAGTGATTCAGTTATACATATATATATATTATTCTTTTTTAGATTCTTTTCTATTATAGCTTATTACAAGATATTGAGTATAGTTCCCTGTGCTACACAGTAGGTCCTTGTTGGTTATCTATTTTATATACAGTAGTGTGTATATTTTAATCCCAAACTCCTAATTTATCCCTCCCCCCACCCTTCCTGGGCTTTTAATCATGCTCTTTACATGATTCTGCTATGACATGAACTGAAGCTCAAAGAAGGAAAAAATAATGTTAAAAATTGATATTTTGCAGAGGAAAAATTAAGGAATATAATATGAATAAGAGCTGAAATAAAAATATTAAGATAAATGTAAGACAAAATTAAGAAATATAAGATAAATCGTAACACTAATATAACCTTCCAGAAGACCATTCCACTATAAAAAGATTTGGACCAATACCACAAGTACAAGATTTTTTAAAACATACACTCCTAACTGGTAACTTCAAATAAAATAGCAGCAATCATTATAAATATTACTAGCGCTAACTCTTAGAAAATATGCCAGGTATTTCTTTAAACACTTTAGAACTATAACTTCCTATAACTCATTGAATCTTCACAAAAACCCTAGGAGGCTGGTACTACCATTGTCCCCATTTTACATATAGGGAAACTGAGGCACAAAGATGTAAAATAATTCGCCCAATGTCTCAGCAAGGAAGAGGCAGAGCAGGATTCCACCCCAGACCTTGTTGACCTCCAGAGTCCATGCACTTTATCACCATGCTATACATATTTAACCATGTAAAATCCTATATGACTACAACATTTGAATATCTACCATGCAAGGCTAGGAGGCAGGAAATCTCTTGGTGTAGCAGAGAGAATGAATGAAGGTTTTGGCTCCTACTATTGTGGGGCTGGACTCAAATCCAGGCTCTGTGACTTACTAGTTCTGTGACCTTGGGCCAGTTACCATGCTTCTTTCAGCCCCAGATAAAATACTATTTACCTCCTGGAGCATTTTTAATACAGGTAGGCATTATTCTTTTCTGTTCATTCCAAGGAACACTGTTACCAAGGCAGTCTTACAGAATATCATCAAGCAGCTAGTTAATTTTAGAATAATCAATTGTTAGAATTCAGATGGACATTTAAAAACTTGGTCTGTGTGCAGGCAAAGCTTGTGCCACTGACAAGCCAAAAAAGGAAATAATTAATACCAATCAACTCACAGTACTTCTACAGAGACAAGATAATATTTATAACCGCCCTACCACAAAACTATACAAATTCTAAGCAATAGTGCAATGGGAAGTCTTGATATGCAGTTTGAATATTCTAAACATGAAAAATATTAACAAAACACACACATACTTTAAACTGGATTTAATTATACCTACCATGTCTGCAGAAGAATTGAATAACTACTTTGCACTTATCAGATCTGGTAAATATTTTGCACTGCTCTACATTTCTTTCGAGGGAATTCAGACATCTAAAGATAGGCAGAATTGACTGTAACACAAACACATTATAGAAGAGCACATACTTAATATGGTTGCTTGATTAGTTTTAAAAAAACCTAACAAAAGAAGAGTAAGTATATTCGTAAATGAACAGACTGTCCTGCATGCCATTTAAACCAAGTATTAAGTACAGAATAGGTGTTATGCCCTATATAATGAATATTTCTACAATACAAGAGAAAACCATGCCCACTTACTCTTACCTTCATTCCCAATTTGCAATTTAAATTCGATATTGTGTCACTATCATTCGTTTTCACCGAGGTTGACCATTGATAATGTTGAAAAAACACAGGCGAGAAGAGGACACATCCATATGCTGACCGACAAGAATTCACAGATCTTAAAGCAAGCTAGAAAAATAAAATAATAGCTATACAGGAAAAAATCAACTTTAATGATTAATTTAAAAAATTCTATTATGTTTAACATCGCACTGAAATGTGTCCGAGTAAGGCTATGGGATGTGAACTGCATGATATGGACTACATTATACACATAAGTTATAGTACTGATGTAATATGGACTGCATTATACAGTGTGCATTTAATTTGCATATGTACACACATCTAAACGGAATATATTATATATAGGTATTAAGTCTAAAATCCTGCATGCTGAAATTGTATTTTTCTCTTGTTTGTTTGTTTTTGGTAACAAGAACATATTTATAATTGTAAAAATGTAAATGCCCACAGGGGCCTTAACTTTAAAGCACAAAGTGGCAGAAGGCAATATAAAAGGGAGTAAAAAGATTGCAGCAAAATTTTCCCTCGCCTAAGAGGAGAAACTGTTAGTCAGCCAACTACTGCCACTTGGGAATGCAGGCCCCAAACTATCAGATCTTCTGAGTTTTCAACAGAATCACGAAATTCAGATTTTTATGTGGACTCTCCCAATTACTAAGTGTTAGAAAATTATTTCATTTTTTAAAAAAAACATAGTGCAGGCCCCACAAAACATTTCTGCAAGCCATATCTAGCCTCTTGACCACCAGTTTGTTTCTTCCGGCTTAAATCAACTGTGTACGATTTTTAAGTTTACCACGCTCTAGATGTATTTAGATATGTAAAATAAAGATGAACAGTGAAAGGGCTGATTAGAATTTCTGGATTTCCTAGTTAACATTCAATCTGGACTGGGATTTATAAACATCTTCTTCTGTCCTTAATCTATTAGTTAAATTTCTTACTTACACCTTTTTCAGAAGGGTCTAGCCACAGCTCATCACTAATTCGTGAGAGTGCTTGGATCGCTTTCCCAAATACTATGGAGAAAAAGAAAGGTGCCTTTTACATTCTTTTTCTCAAACAATAAAATCATAGGACTACTTCAGCATTCACAGGACTCAAGATAAATTCATAAAGAATAGTGTTTTATAGACTAATGCTACAAATTGTTTTAAGAAATACAGTATAATACCCTTGGCAAAATGCCAGACACACAGTAAGTGCTCAATAAATTAACAGAATGAGGGATTTCCCTGGTAGTCTAGTGGTTAAGACTCTGCCCTCCCAATGCAGGGGGCCTGGGTTCAATCCCCAGTCAGGGAACTAGATCTCGGGAACTAGATCTAGATCCTGCGTGCTGCAACTAAGACCCAGCGCAGCCAAATATATAAATAAATATTAAAAAATAAATAAATTCACAGAGTGAGTGTGTGAAATAATAAAATGCAACAAAATTCTTCCTTTCTATATGTTCACAGTGTTGCATGGAACTACTGTGGCAAGCCAGTTTCCGTACTAATGCATTTTTAAACTTGGTTTAAATAAATGTATACCCCCCACCCCCAAAAAGTGTGAAAACAGAGCATATAGGAGATGGTTTGAAGGGTTTTAATAACTTCACAGGCGGCAAAGTCAAAACAAGTCATGAGAGAGAAATTAGAGGAATTCAAGATGTATCTCTGATGTTTGAGCACAGAACATGCCAGATCTTCCCAGAAAACACAGTTAGATGCCTTGTCAGAAAGAGAGGCCAGGGCTGGATGAAATATTGGTCTTATCTGGTAAGACACCATTAGTGTTCTTATAAATTATGAATAAGTAAAAAATATGGCAAACAGATACGGGATACTATGATGCAATAAAAATGGATGGCCACATCAATCCATGGAAAAGTAGAAAAAAGGAAAAATAATTTCAGAACATAAAATCAGATTATTATGCTTAAGAATCAGAGTTGGCCGGCTTCCCTGGTGGCGCAGTGATTAAGAATCCGCCTGCCAATGCAGGGGACACGGGTTCGAGCCCTGATCCGGGGAGATTCCCACATGCCGCAGAGCAACTAAGCCCGTGAGCCACAACTACTAAGCCTGCGCTCTACAGCCCGTGAGCCACAACTACTGAGCCCACGTGCCACAACTACTGAAGCCCACGCGCCTAGAGCCCATGCTCCACAACAAGAGAAGCCACCGCAATGAGAAGCCCGCGCACCACAATGAATAGCCCCCACTCGTCGCAACTACAGAAAGCCCACGCGCAGCAACGAAGACCCAACGCAGCCAAAAATAAATAAATTAAAAAAAAAAAAAAAAAAGAATCAGAGTTCGGGGAATTCCCTGGTGGTCTGGTGGTTAGGACGCCGCAATTCCGCTGCCAAGGGCCCAGGTTCAATCCCTGGTGGGGTAACTAAGATCCTGCAAGCTGCACGGCACGGCCGGAAGTGGGGGTGCAGGCCTCAAACTGAGAAAGAGAGGATGACTAGGGGGAAAAAAAGAGGTGTTTGTCCCTTTTTACCACTTCACATTCACCACTTCTTCCTGGAGCTAGCTAATGAAGACCTTTCATTCATTCAATGAATATTTATTGAGCACCTAGTACGTTCCAAGGACAGTACAAGCCAAGGCAATGGGGGTATAGCAATGAACAAGACGGGTTTACAGCTCCTGCCCTCACAGGGCTTAGAGTTATGGAGGAAAAACAAATTTAAACAATCATACAAATAATCACTTATTGAGAACTAAGGTACACACTGCAAGAGAGAACTTTCTAGAACTCTGAGAACAGCAACACTGGGGGGGCTTGTGCTTTCCTTTCCTGTTAATACTGTTGCATAGAGGTCGTCAACACAGGGGAAGCCGGCTGCAACACAAGATGCCTTTCAATAATCACTTTCAGGTTATGATCTGTACGACCATTACTTTTCTAAATAGAGACTTTCTGGAGTAACTTACATGTTTAAAGTACCATTTACAATAAACAATAGTTCTTGTACATTCCCATTCATTACTGAGCTCTTTACCTGCATTTTATTCCTACAACAAACCCTATAATGAAGATGCTGTTACTATTCTCATTTTACAGATGAGAAAACTGAGCCCTGAAGTGATTCCGTGGCTTGTCCCAGGTCATACATTAAAAATGCTAGAATTTGGAAAAAAATACAGGTTTATGCTTTTTTCTCATGGCACTAAAGTACTTTTACTGTCCAAGCATTGTTTTTCCCAACTTCCCACACAGTCCTTATCGTCCCGAGTTTGAAGCTGCCCTTCCAATATCTGTCCGGATAGTGCAACTTCATTTTATGGACACCTATGAATATAAATATTATGCATAAATAAAAGCAGATGGGCCGTCATTCGCCCCTCAGAAGGTAACAGGACCGTGGGTGGGTGGGTGCTGGCTGTGGCCAGGCCTTGTGTCCTCAGCTGCTAGGCAGAAAGGCAAAGGTCAAGAAACTAGACTATGGTGTGAAACTTCCCCATGAACCCTACGCTTTCCCTTTTCTACACAGAAAGGCAAAAAAGGCCTCTGCACCTTTCACCTGACTGCCGCTCATCCCGCACTTCAGCATGGCTGCAATCCCTAAAAAAGTCAGTCACTCTGCGCGCCTCAGCTCGAGGGCCCCAGGTGCCCGGATGTTGCCCGCGCTTTTGGAAACTTCGCGATCTTGGCCACCGCCCCAACACAATTTCCCAAAGAACAACTTCGCTTTACGGCGGGAAAGAGCCTACGCGGGCCTCCGTAGAGCTGGCTCTCGCCGACTTCTCTTTTCATTGGTTGTGAGCGAGGTGGGCGGGTCGTCGAGGCGTCTGAGGAAGAGAGGGCGGCGGCGGTTGCGGTGACGGAGCGGAGCCCAGTGACAGGATGGTGAGGGCGGC